>NW_017728907.1:11796014-11820303 GCF_001723895.1 Crocodylus porosus
ACTAACTCTTGCCCTCCGCCCCAACTTTGCATCCAGCTGAAGGGGTACACTCCTTAAAAAGGTTGAAGACCCCTGAACTAAGATGTTTTGAAAGACTGAACATAAACCCTTACATTTGAACCTGAGGACTCACAGTACTAGAACTTTGTCTGTATAACAGTTACCTTGAGAATCTGCATCTTGGGCTAAAATATCAATCCCAAACAAATAGCTTATCTTACCAGGGGGCACTGGAACTAGCGTGCAGCCCACTGGAATCTTTCAGGGCTTGTGCCAAGAACAGCCACCTTCCTAGGTATACACAGAATTGAGAGACATTTTACAGACTATTGGTAAGACAGCCTGGTTGAAAAGAGTCATTCCCTATTCCCCATTAAAGCCCCTTGACTTACTGCCAGGCATAAACAGTCTCAGTACCTTACAAGAGCAGGCCCTAAGCTTTCTGGTGTCAGCTGAATTTACTGTTGCTTGTCTAGGTATAAAGGCTTCCTAGATGGATGGATAGATGGAAACTATGGAATTATGTCACTTGCATAGAGGGGAAGAAGTCCAGTGTGGTGGCAACGCAGCCTGAGGTGGAAGAGAGACTTGAAGCCATCTGTATGTCAGCATACTTTTGGGTGTAGTGTGTTGATGATAAAACTAAAACTTGGTATGCCATACCCTTAAAGGTGGGAAGGCGCAAAAGATAGTGTTCCAGGTGTATAGTATAAAACCCTGAGATCCATTAACATTCTGCCTGCAACTTTTCTTCTAGCTACATCATTGAGAAGGGTGTGTGCTATCTGGTATTATGTGAAGCCACTTTCCCCAAGAAGCTTGCCTTTGCATACCTAGAGGATCTGCATTCAGAGTTTGATGAACAACATGGAAAGAAGGTGCCGACTGTCTCCAGGCCGTATTCCTTCATTGAGTTTGGTGAGGTCCTTCTCTTTGTAGTTTGTTAGCAGATATCCTTGATAGAAGCTGTTTGTTTGACTCTGTTAATGTCTCCCAGCTCAGGCCATGAAGCTTACTTTTTATTGTGTCATTTCGTTAGTGCGGCATATGGTGTTCTGTATTAGCTCAGGATAAAAAAATATGAGGGGAAGAATGGTAAATGTCCTTCAATTCAGGTTTCCACTTCTTATGGTCTTGGCTTTTTCTCTGTAATTATTTATGTTCAGCCCATTTGCTGTCTCTGTGCTGCCCTGCCACTGTGCTCCCATGAAGTGGGTATGTGGTGAGGGCTGCTAGTGCTGCCTTGACAGTCTTATTACTGTATGCTTGGAAGGGTTCTTCCCGTTTTGCATGAAAAGTGAGAAGCAAACCAAAAAAAACAGTTCATGTACTTTCAAAGGTGATGGTAAGTGTGGAGATAATGAAGTATAGCTCAGGGCTGTTTTGATTTGGCAACATTAGGGAGAGGGATACAGCTGTGAAGAATAATGGAATCACCACTCTTTAGGGCATCTGAGAATATTCTGATCCTATTGAGTTCTTGCTTTTGGGCTGAGCTCTAGCTTGCCATTTGTACATTGGCGAGAGGGAAGGGGTTTTCATAACGCAGGTGCAGACTCTTTTTGAAGCCTCTAATTCTGTGCCTGCTGCTGTGTCCTCTCAAAGGTAGGTTGCATGCATTACTTTGTAGAGCCAATCAGCAGACCTCCTTGTATCAATCAATGGATGAGTAATGAGGTTGTGAGTTTGTCTTAGGAATATGTCATGCTGTAGCTTAGAGGGTAGGAGTCTATTCAGAGTTGGATAGGCTGCTCATACTTGGCAGAAAGGAGAGGAAAAGGTTTTCATATTGATGGCTGCCTCTTGTTCCAGATACTTACATCCAAAAAACCAAGAAACTCTACATTGATAGCCGTGCCAGAAGGAACCTGGGCTCCATCAACACAGAGTTACAAGATGTGCAGAGAATTATGGTGGCGAACATTGAAGAAGTCTTACAACGAGGAGAGGCGCTCTCAGGTACAAGACATTCTTGGAATTCAAGCTCTTCTCTTGCTTTTCAGTATAGCAGACAGAAGGTGGCAGCTCGAAGGACTCTGTGATTCTTTTCCATCTGAGAAAAGAAGCAGCTGGTGGTCTCCCGGAGAAAATGAGTGCCTTGCTGGGTATTTGAGTTTGCCTGAATGTGCATTGTCATATTGCTCATCCAAATCCCAAAGAACCTGGCACTTTAGGCTACTGTCATGAGGTGACCCCTTAGGGCATGCGGCTGTCCTTGTCTTCTGAGGAGGAAAATTAAGGGTGCATGCCAGTATTCAAAAGCTGTTGATTTAAGGTGAGACTACTGTTGTCTCACCTGTTTAATTCCTCCAGCACAGTTTAGATTGCATTGTGTTGTAGGCTGCAAGTCAGGCCATTGGGAGGGGTGTTACCTAGATTTACACAGCCCCAGACCTTTCCATCTGTTCCAAAAGAATTTTATCTATAAACACAACATTTTCGGACTGCCTTATTAGTGTTAATTATGTAATTAATCTATCTTCACTCTTTCTTAACAGCTTTAGATTCCAAGGCCAACAACTTGTCCAGCTTGTCCAAGAAGTACCGTCAAGATGCAAAGTATCTGAACATGCGTTCCACCTATGCCAAGCTTGCAGCTGTAGCTGTCTTTTTTATCATGTTGATAGTCTATGTGCGATTTTGGTGGCTGTGACCTGTCACCAAAGAGGGAGAGCCTGTAGCATGGCAGGTGTATGTGTGCAGGACACTTTGTTCATGGGGGATGTGCATTAGAATCCATGCAGGACTGTCACTGTTGAGGGAGTGTCCTGAAATGATAGTTTTCACCTGAATTCTACCCCTTTCTACCCCTTTTAGTTGATCGTAACTATAGGTATAAAGTTTGTTGGGAGTACAGGCTTTTCCTCTGAGGCAGTATACACTAGGGGACTAGAGTTTGACCTTCCAGGACACAATGCTCGTTGACAGCACTGATTGGGGTGTACTGTGTTGGAGCAGTTACAAAGCAGTTTACCTCAACCAGATTGTGTTGGTAGCAGTCACTTTAGCCTACTTTTCAAAGTAGCTACAGTAGAAAATGGACTCTAATGAACATTCCTTGTGTTTGGTAATGTTTTCTTTTCTAGAATCTGGGTCTGTAGTTGCTTTCTAAAATGAGGCTCCCTTTTTGAAGGCTGATTCTGCCCTGTACATACTGTAATGGCTTTCACCCCATCAGATGAACAAATTGTTGGGTTTTCATTGTCTGACATCTTTCTTGTTACATGTGCATTGCTTTAGGAATAAATGGATGTTAAATTATGCCTTAAAACTACATTAGACAGTGAAAAGTTTCTATCACTGATTGCTACCAAATTAAACTACTAGTTTGCACTGCCTCCTTTTGCACTGCCTTGGCAGTTGTGCATAACAGTTTGTTTTAAGATGACTCAGAAGAGTTCGTGAGTTTCACATAGTGTTGGCCCAGACTTAGGGCAAACGGTTTAAATCTCTTAGTTTTCCTTCCATCTATTTGCAGAACATTTATATTATTTCTTTCCTCTCTCTCATCATGTTGGCTTTTTCCTCCTCCAGGCAAGTGTGTCTCTTCTGCCAGCATTCCATTACTTAGGAATTGTCCTACAGAAAAATCTCAGTTTGCAGTGATGTAAGAAAAGCAGAGCATTTCCTTAAATAAGCTTATTTAATTGTCCAGCTTCCATAAAGGTTTTATAGAGAATAATACAGTTTTAAAGCCAACAGCCTTTGTCAATGTCTTGTTCTTCTCCCTATTTCTTTTGTGGGGATTTAACTATAGCAGAAAAGAAGATCATTGCAGAATTACAGCATTTCTTGTAATCTTTTGTTCTGTGCCAGCCAGTATAAATAGTTCCAGTGTGATGTGATTTCTTTTTTTTGTGTGCATCAAAAATGTCATTTTACTTGTGACTGTTTTCAAGAGAGAATCAGCATATTGTGTTTCAGCATCCCCTTTTTTCTAGTAAGTTATCTATTACTGACATTACCTAGGACATGAATGCTGCAGAACAGACAGTACAAAAGAAAAGCTTCAAGGTTCATCAGCACCTGTAGAAAATATTAGCTACAGCTCTGGAAGCGTAAACTAACAGCAAGGTGTCTCCTGAGGCAAAGTAGGCAGTAGGGAACTAGTATTCCAGTTGCTTGTGAAAAGCAGCCTGATTTGACTCCTTTCTTCTCTGTGGGCAGGTAAGTAGAGTTTGTCCACATATCTACAGGGCAACCTGATCTGTGACTTTGTCTCAAATTATCTTCTAATTTCTGCATGATGTCTCTACTTGTTAATTTGTAGACAGCTGTATTTTTTTTAATTTAAAATTTGTGTCCCTTAACAGGTGAATGTACAAGTGATATTAGGTCTGTGTGTAACTTAGGTCTGGAAGGTGAGCAGATACCACATCTAGATTCTGTAACTACCTGAGAGGAGTAAAACTCTTCCACAGCATGTAGCAGCTCAGTGAGAAGTTGCCTGCTGCAGCTGTACTGTCATCAGCGAAATAAACGCTTCCAAAAGGTGTGTGTCTTTCATTATGACATTTCCTCTCTCTGTGTGCAGCATATGGAAAAGACACCTCATCCTTCCTTCTCCTGGTCCCATTTATCCTGTGTAGGAATGGGCAAAAGTTGTATACTAAAGCTTGCACTGTGTGGAACAGGCTTGCCTAAGGAAGCACATACCCTTTTCATGGTATCAAGTTTGCCTAGCACTGCCTCAGTGTTTCTTCTGCAGCTGGAAGAGATTGGCAATTGCTATCACCTATATCAAGCTCCTATCCAGAAAATGTCCAGTGTTACTGCTTGAAATTGAGCTATTGTGGATATTAAGTCTTCTGTATGTGATCAGAAGTGCATAAAGAAGAAAAGTATACACAAGTACAGATATTTTGCAAAGGTAGTTTTCTGCTTCAAGACTAACTAGAGCCGGTTGAACAAAGCCTGATGCATTTTAATTTGCTGAAGAATTTCCCTCTTAAAGAATAGATGAACTCAAGAGTTTTCCATTCAGAAATACTGTTTATAGACTTTTTCAGGTAAAAATGGAGCTTGTAAAATGAGATGCATGTCTGCGACCATATTTTCTGGAAAAACCCTTAGTTGCCACAAAAGGCCTTAAATGAAGATGCAAGAAATCCTGCAGCTGGTGATTACAGAATAATTTTCTCCCAGGGGAAGGGTTTTATTTCTTGTGGGTGGCAATTTTGGGTTGGTTCATGCCATGAATTGTGTATTTTATATCCCTTCTGATTTTATCATCCTGGCTAATTTAACTGCACATTTGCATTATCAGAAATGTTAAATCTTTTTAATTCTAAACTTCTGACCTTCGTATCTAGTGCCTTCCCACTTGATTGTGTTATCATAAAATGAATTCCAGGTCACCACTGCCCTGGTTTCAGCCTAAAACAGGTATTCTGGGAGTTGCAGATCTCACTTAAGGGATGCTGGGAATGTGTAATGCACAGAAATATCTCCTTTTCCTCAGAGCAATAGAAACTGGGGAGTGTGCAAAATATAAAGGGAGCCTCTGAGAAGAAGGCCTAGAGCTCTAGGGCTGTCTTGTTAGAGGGTCTGAGAAGAAGTTTAAGCCACAACTTGGCTGAGGGATACTTAGCTTACTTAGCTGAAATCATTACTTGTTGCTTCATTGCTGCACAGCCTCTTCAACATTACTGGTGCTGGATTAGAGCCTTATAAGACCCACTATTAATATTTTGCGGTGAAGAAAATAAGTCATGCAATTCTACTTCATGCTCTGTCCCTTGACAATTTTCTAATCCATCGCAATATTTTGCTGCTTTATCCATGATTAGACTGAAGGGAGCAGAATAGTCATTGTGGCGCTAAGTAGTAGTATAGCAGAAACTAAGGTAGTGTTGACATGTATCTAATCATAGTTCATAGTCTGCTGAGATTAAAAGGACCATTTGGTATGTGAGTTATTCAGACTTTTTGCAGCTTCAGGCATTTTGTCAAGTATACTCTCAGCCCCACTTTGAAGGGTTCCTTGCAGCCCACGAGTTAGATTTTTTTTTTTTGTGATGTGTTAGAAGGCTGCTACTTTACTGCTCTAGTCCCCATAGGCTGTGCTTATGTACTTGGCCTGTGAGACCCTTCACTCATTTATTGCCCCTTCAGCCTTCCTCTGCCTCCTCTTCCTTGTGGCACTTTCTACTTTTTAGCCAGGGGGCATGCAGGGGAAAGGAATTGAAGACAGTTTGTGGGCTGTTATACCAGTGATCTCTGGCTTAGTACAGCTGGTGCTCTGGGGTCTGAAGGCTTGGGGTATGGGTCTTGGGCCCCAGGCTTCAGATTCAGGCAGCAAAACTTGTGTCAGTGTGTGCAAGAGTTCATTGGATAGTTGTGGGAAAAGCAAGAGTTGAGGTTTGCGGAGGCAGTGCATTGCTGGTAGTGGTTAGAGCTTACCCATAACTTGAGGAAGCTTCCTTTGTTCTTTGTAAATCCCCAAAATACCTTTCATATTCTACTTCCTTCCTCCACCCCAAGCATTTGGGGAATCTCAGGTTCTCACTCATCCTTTCTGGTCACTTGTGCAGGAAATTAGCACCTGTACCTAAGAGCTTGCATGTGCTTCTAGACTTGCCAGCACAGAACCCAAATCCAGTTCCTCACCTGGGCACCTGCCAGTAGTTCTTCAGCTAATGGTTCCTGGAGCCCATGCCCCAGAAACATGACTGTGGCCAGGCATCTGGAACAGCTGCCACATACAGAAGCAGTGGCAACTTCTGGTTGCCACTGCTACAATTGCATGGCAGTAGTACCAACCATTTTCATCCCTCTCCCAAGCTGGTATGCAGTAAAGCTGCCCCAGTCCTCTTACTCTAGTTACACCACTGTTAGGCACATCTGTTTCAAGTCATTCATCTTCCTAAAGAGTCATAAAAAAGCCAGCTGACCCTGTGCTTTGGTGAGTATCAAGCCCCTGTCTTTCAGTTAACCTCCTGGAAAAACCCTTTCCCTGTACCCATAGCTCCATTTGTTCCTTTTCTCCCCCTTCCTTCCAAGTCAGTGCAGGTCACATAGCTTACAGTTGCATCAAGAGTGGAAAAGTGGAGATAAAAGAAGCTTTAGGATGGATCCAGGCACAAACAAATGACAGCACAGACCCCTGAGAAGCAGTAGTTTTCTTCACAGGACCAGACTTTCTTTCATTATGTGATCATCTTGAACAGTTCTGAATACATTTTGAGATCATTCAGCTTGTATGTTACTTATTCTTCCTTTATATAACAATGCTGGAGCTGTCCTCTGCTGCACAACACATGCAGGAGAGGTGATAAATGAGCCTCTTTTAACTCATGCTACCAAGAACAATGTACAGCTGTAGCTGTATAATCATTTTGACAAAAAAATTCACTCTACTCAACAACTAATTTGAGGACTGAATTATCCCTTTCAAAAATGCCACATTCGTCCAGTTTTAGTTTATATTCCATCTGCTTCTTTCATCCTACAGAGCATGAGGCTGTTGTCTTTAAGCAGATGTCTGCACAGCGTTGCAGTGCTTTGGTTCTGCTTTGAAGAGTCCAGCTCCTCATTCTCACCACATCTGCATCCTACATGAGCAGCTAGAAGAAGGAGGGAGGGACTACTTGTAAAAACACACTAAGCAAGTTGTGGCCAGACTTTCTTTGGTCTTTTTTAGCTTCTAAAGGTAGGAGAAGTCTCCACAAGTCACCTCAATAAACATAAGGTACTAGTTTCCCAAGATCTAGATACAACTTGTTCAGAAACAGTCAGATGCGACTCATCTAGTTACTATACACGTGTAAGTGGTAAAGCCTGATTAAGGTAATCTGTGTCACAGTGAGCATAGAACACTCAGACATTTGCCTAAAGGGCAGGGTAAGCCATGGAAACTGCTTGGTGTAAATCAAATGCAGTCACCCTTATTGAAAGACATGCAAAGCCTCAGTGCTTCCTGGTCCTGAAAGCAGAACCTCTCTAATTGCTTTGGCAATGAGCAGGGGGAAATCAGGGCAGTGGTGTTGTTTCTTTTCTAAATAACTCTTACTTAGCAGCCATGGGAATGCATGAGGCCCTGCTGAAGCAGAACCACAGTATCTAAGATGCATTTCTGAACCTCCACATACAATTGCTGGGCAAGTTGCAGGCTGCCAGACTTGAAGTCCATTGGTCTCATCCAGAATCCTTTGTTTATCTCTTGCGTGGAGACAAACAGCTGTAACGGATTATAGCTTATTTAGTGCTGAGTTTATTTTGCTTGCGTGCATACAAGAAGCCAAGAACTTTGTCATGGGGAAATTAACTTGCCTGTGGCCAGTTAGCTGTGCTGCTCCAGCAGGGGGCAGTGTGAGGATAGCAATGAACACCAATGTTGCTTTCACTGCACCAAACCATTTCCTGTGTGCAGGGAAGGATATGACTGATGTTGCACTGAAATCTGTCTGGTTTTCAGGCACGCAGGGAGGTAGCTGGTTGTGCTTGGAGGGATCCTAAACAAGCTAAGAAGCTTTCACATACTGGAGAACTTATTTGTCTGTCCTACTGACATCCCCCAGGGTGATGAAATCTGGTTCCTGGAAAGGGCCTGTAGATGCATCTCTTCAAACAAATAAACTTTTCTGAAGTGAGATTCATGCTCTTAAGGATTATTTATTCTTCATTCAGTACACCAGAGCAAGTGTCTCTCAGACTGAGGGGAGGAGGAGGGACCATTATCACTTCATCCTCCTGCATGATGTAGGATAGGGCCATCCAGCTGGCAGTCTGGAGGCTGCATCTAGCCAGCAAGGAGTTAATGTGCAGCCTAGGGGTTCCTGCCTAGCTGTCGCTCCCCCAAATTGCTCCTGATGCTGCTTGAGAGGCTGGGGTTTCTGAGGGCAGCATGGCGGGAGGGAGCCTGCTACTAGTGCCGTGGCAACAGCGGTGATGTGGGGGTGCTGTGTAGCAGCGGGGGCCCTGGGAAGCCCACATGGCATGTAGTCTGGGGCCTGTGACCAGTGGACAGCCCAGATGTAGGTCACAGAATTTCAGTCATTGCAGTGATCCTCCTACATACATACCAACATTCAGTGATGTTTCATACAACATGCAACATACAGTGGTACAATCAGAGTATTTCTTCTGCAAAGAGGGAAAAAAAATAATTGAAAGACCTTGTGATAGAAAATTTACCCCCTGCCATTTGGGTATCTTTCCAGGAGTTGATTACTTTCACTGAAATTAAAAAAAAAATAAAAATCTGCATTATAGTACTTGTGTTAGGTGTTGTCCATCTTCCAAACACTGGGCCTTGGTTTAGCTTTATCTGCTGAACTGGTGAGTCCTGATCTAGTAGGAGTTAATCTCCCATGGAGGAAGTCAGTTGGTCTCTTACCCTTCTCTGATCAGCCAAGCAGAGCTGCTTTATTCTGACTAAGACATGTTCTCTATAGACCAGCATTTTTCAACCCAAGGGTCTTGATCAAAAAGTGGGTTACAAGAATATATGAAAGGGTCGCAAACAAACTTTAGAAATGGTTTTTCTGTTAAAGGAGAAAAATGTGGGAAACCATGGCTTTTCCCTTGCAGGCTGGCACAGTTTCAGCCTGTGAGGGGCGGGGGGCAGCGGGTTAGGAATGAAGGGCACTGGGTCAGGACTGGCCATCGATGTTTACAAATGGGTCCTGGTACAAAAAAGGTTGAGAACCACTGCTCTAGACCATGTCTTCAGAGTTGTTTTTAAGTACTGACACCAGAACTGGACACAGGATTCCAGCAGTGGTCTTAGTGGTGCTGTGTTCAGAAGTACTGTCACCTCTGAATTCTAGTTGATACCACCCTGTTCATGTATCTCAGGACTGTATTAACCACTTTCTTGCCATAGCCTAACACTGGGAGACCATGTGTTGATTAAGCAGCAGGACACCTAAATTCTTTCTAGTCATTGCCTTCCTTTATCCTGCAACAATCCTCCTTTATTTGTTCTGAATAAATAACTTAGTGGTTTTAGGCTGTATTAAGATGCATGTAGTTTGATTGTGCCTAATGAACCATGTCATTCCCTTCAGTCTATAGGAGACATTTGTCTTCACCATTCACCACCTCGCCCATTTGTCTTATGCAAACTTTACCAGCAGTGAAATAATTTTTTTTGTCTGGTTCATTGATTAAATTAAATATTGGTCTGAGAACCACTCCCTGCAGGGCTCCACTAGAAACGTACCTATTCAATAAAGATTCTCCATTAACAATTATGCTTTAAGATGTACTGGCGAACCACATGCTAACTTCATTTTTGTAGAGAACATGCAATCTCTGGATTGCATTAAAACTTTTGGCTTACAGGTAAACCCCTATAATGTATTTCAGAAGAAAAGTATTTTTGTAGGAAGTAACCCCTATCAGTAGCAAGTCTCAGTCTCTCATTTCTCAGGCTCTGCTTCCAGGACAAGGTAAGACGAGCATCAGATCTGCTTTATGAAGCAGCCATATGAGGTGAGTTGCTCCTTCCAGACCTGCTCCCATGAGTTTATTAGGCTGTCCCTGAAATGCTGACCTTCTGGTAGTTTTATGTGGCAGCACTTGCCACTTAACCCTCCACCAGACTAGTAGGGGCATTGTGCCATGAATGAGTGGAGTGAACCTCTTTCCTTGCTGCTTTCTGTTCCCAGCCATGTCAGGAGCCTCTCACCAGCAATCTCCACTGTCCCAGGACAGCTACTACCATTGAAAATTCTAGGCTGCTTCTGTCCTTTTTTTCTTCTCAGCCTTTAGCTGCCACCCACATCTTCCTTTCCACTTGACTGTTCTTATGTTCAGGTCAAACTAGTTGCTGCTCCACCCCCTGCCAAGCTGCTTTGTCACCTCTGCAGCGTATTTCAGCACAGAAGCAGTGTGGTGGCCTGCACTCTTATGCACCTCCTCGTAGACAGTTTTGTTGGCTGAGATTTTGGTTCAGGAAGCTGCTTACACTGAAATAGGAAAGAACTGAAGAGAAAGCAAAGATGAGGAAGTGGAAGCTCATACCAACCACAAAAGGCACCCTGTCCTTTTGTCACCCTCAGCTGCTTGCCTGGTTTAGAACAGTTGTGACCGAGTGCCGAAAAGCTGCAGCTTGTTAACGGGTCAGCAGAAAGAGTTGCTTTTGGCAGCTCCTGCAGCTGTGGAGCCAGACACCCTATATACTTGTAAGTCTAAAGATCAAAATAAATCTCCTTGGAATGTCTACTGGTTTGGAAGCCTAGGCTGCTACCTGCCCTTTTCTGGGTGCCCAGTTCCCCCAGCTCAGCTATCAACCCTTCCAACTTCCTCTGTCAGTGTGCAGCTGTGCCTGGTCATTACAAAACCTGCAGTATGCTGAGTATTTTAAGGTGGAGGAGTGTCAAATCTAGTCAGTTGAATATCAGACATGCAGGATGTGCTCTGCTGATTGCACTAGCTACAAAGGCTGCAAAATATAATAAGAAATGCTTCCAGTTTGGGAATGTACTTAAAACTGCTGCAAATTTTAGGTCTAGTTTCCCCCTAGACTACTCTGGGCATTGAATCAAATCAGACTGGTCATTATTGCTAGATGGCTTCTAGCAGTAGCATAACTAGTGTTAGTTGGCTGGGGCACCAGCCCATTTAAAGAAGGTTCAGGAGTTGAAGCCACAGCTGCTGCCAGCCAGCCCAGTTGCCACAGCTTCCCAGGGTACAGAACCAGGTTGCAACACCGCTGGATCCTCAGCACAGGTATATCTTCAGGAGCTTTTTCCAAGGTAGGAATTTGGCAAGAGTTCATTAGCTGCCTGGGCCAGGTACCAGGAAAGCCACAACAGAAGGTGTTGGAAAAGATGGGCAGAGCTTGGATGTTGACACTTGTAGAAAAGAAGGCAGGTTTAATTTTTAAATTACTTGGATTTTGGCGAGTAGGCAGATCCATGCTGTATTTGCATGCTTTCAATCAATGCACCATTATGTGCCTAGGCTGCAGGAAGAGGTGCCCTTTGCTAGCATCTGGAAAACTAAACAAAGACGGCAAACAGGCAGAGCTGGTTCACGGATGCTGATAAACCTGCTGTAGGTGGGGTGCCCACAGGCAGAGATGGTAGTGTGCATGTTTGCTTCTGGCAGTCTTCTAGACCAGAAAGAACAAATACGCACTCACAGTCTGAGCCCCATAGGCTGGCACTGCCTTACCCACAGTCCTGGCCAAGACACAAGGCAACAGGAAGTAGGAGATACTGGGGTTAGTTTTTGGTGGGAAAGGAAAGCTCTTTTTTTTTTTCCTGGATGCTGCTTCTCTCCTATCCTGTCCTGACAAAGCCAGCTTTCACTGCCTGTTCTTTGCTTGGTTCAACAGCTACAGGCAGTTTCAAGAGTCTGCCAGTCCCTGCTGTTGTCATTAGCTAAATGCTGCTTTCCATTTAGTCCCACATTTGAATGACAGGCAAGTATCTGAGTGAGTCTGTGGGGCAGAGGAGGGTGTTGGGTCCTATTTCTCCTTGAATCAGTTCTGTCAGCAGAGAAGTAAGGGAAAGCAGATGCGTGGGAAGAGGGATATGTAAATGGGAGTCATTTCAGGGAGAGCACTGCAGATAAAGAGGGCAGCAGTGTCCTATCTACACAGAAAAGGCAGAGGCTCACATGCACGTGAGGCCAGGGCAGCTCAGATAGCAGTGGGGTAATTCCTAGCTGGAGCTGAACTCAGAATTTCCCTTTCAACCTTTTGAAATTTGAGTTCCAAATCAAAACAAAACCAAGTAGTTTTGAAACTTCCCATGGGATGGAATTTCTGGATATCTTAATTTCAGAATTTGATTTTAGGATTTATGTCACAGTAACTTGGTTCACTGGAACCCATGTAAAGGGTGGTTATAAAGAGGATGGTGACAGACTGTTCTCTGGGGCTACAGTGGACAGGACAAGGAACAGTGTTCTTAAGTTGCAACAGGGGAAATTTTAGGTTAGCTGTTCTGACTCTGACAGTGGTGAACCACTAGAACAGACCACCTAGAGAAGTTGTGTAATCTCCATCTCTTTGGAAATTTAGGAGCAGACTAGACAATCACTTGGTGGGGATGGTTGAGGAAGGAATGTCCTACCATGAAAAAGGATTGAACTAAATGACCTCTCAGGCTCATTTCCAGCTTTATCTTTCTCTGAATTTGTACTTTATAGTATGTTTCATACCATATAAATAGGTATGGTACATAATACCTACTACAGACAAGTCATACTGACAGTCATTTGAAATACAGTTTTCCTTTATTTTGTTATCATTAAGGGAAGCTGCTACTCAGTCCAGATTGAAGCATCTTGTCATTTCTAGATCAGCATCTCTCCTGTTGTATCATAATTAAATGTTTTGTTTCTCAACTAATGAGAGTTGGATCAGGCTCTCAATGATCTGACCATCCAAGTTGGATGTGCTTGTTACAGCAGTGTAAAGGCCACAGCAAGCACTGCTATGTCCAGGTGCAATTTGCAAACTTCAGTCTTTTTTTGATAGAGGAGATTTCTTTTTTTAAATGATCACAAATTGCATGTCTCCCATTCAAACTGTCTGCTCTAATTACAAAAATAAAGGGGGAAGAAGAATGAACATTGCAACAAGAGGAAGTTGTACTTAGTAGCATCCTGCATGTCAGGCTCCTAAAATGCTTTACAAATATTAAACCTAATCAACAGTTTCTTAAAATTGCTTCCTAAAGTATTCTTATTTTTTTTATATTTGAACATTTAGCAAATTAATATTATATCAGCAATGATGAGTGTGCATATGCATACCTAAACCAATCCAAACGAACATCACATATTCAGTGAACAGTTATAATCTCAGAAAATGTAAAGCTCGACTAGCTCAGAGCCCTAGAGTTTAGTTTCTATGGTTTGTTTGGTCTTTTGCTTCCACTGGCAGGTCAAAGAGACCAGTTCTGCTAGAAATAGATGTCCTTCAGAGCTGTGAGAAAGAAATTACATGTCTTGACATGCTAGAAATTCAAACTCTTTCCCTGTTAAAGCAATTTTTGCCATAAATTGCTTCATAATTGGTGAAGCAACCCATTTGGAGCATTCTGATGTGAGAAACAGCATAAGCACAGCATCATGGTAATGTTGATTTGTCAGTTCCCTGTGTAGGGGGAGAGAGAAAGAGTCTGTATGATTGACAGGATTCACTGGTGCTCGACTGGATTTATAAAGAACTGCTCCAGTTGCCAGTGGCCCCCCAAGGACAGGATAGGGTAGCAGGGCCAATGGCCACACTCCTGGGTGGAAAAAGGGAATGATCTCTGGGCTTTTTGTCATCATTCACTTAGTTTTTAAAGACATGGCACATTTTCTCAAAGCCAGACCTCCCTATCTGTCCTGTGAAATGGTGCGTATTACAGTTCTGTCTGGCTTGCTGTGTGACATATTGGGATGACTTGTCCTGTACTCATCCAGCTGCTGAGGGTTGAAACCTAAGCTCTGTTTGGCAGAGCCTGTTTCATGTTGGATGTCTATTTTTTGGGGGGGCTTTTCAGTGTTTATATTGACAGTTTTGTATTATTATTACTGAAATGACCTTTAGCAAATGAGGACGTCTATTTTCTGCTGCCTAAAATGAAGATTCTTCAAATGACAGGGTATTCAACTTCTGTGGCTACAGCCTGGCAGCTGTCCAAAGGCATCTGACTTCAGAGAAACAACCAAAAAAAATTGCTACCAACTTGTCGCTGACTGAGTCAGTGCTGCTTTTACAGTAACCCACTGGGGGAGCTGCACTTGGAGCAAAGCCCTGCTCTGAGCAACAGCTAGAAGATGGGGCTGTGCAAGGAGTAGGGAGAACCATCCCGCCTCCCCCAGTAGAAGGGACCTTGCCCCTAAATCCATTTCTAACAGCCACAACTGGGTTGCTCACTCAGCTGTCAGCACTTAGCCCTCACTCAGAGTGGTACCTTACAGTGCAAGGCTTGTCTATGCTGGTTGCCAAGCAGTCCTGACCAGAGGGGGACTCCAGTCACTTTTCTTTCATTGCCAGCTCCTCTTAAGGGGAAAAAAAAAAGTTGTTTTTCCTCCCTAAGCTGCTCTGAAGGCATTTCCCAGTCAGCCTATGACTCAAGTAGCCTAAATGCAAATAGAACTTTAGCAACAACATGAATAATACCTCTAGTCTTATTTTTAGTGGTAAACTAAGTTGACACATCTTCTTTGGCCAGTCCCTTGCCAGTCTGTCAGAGACTGCCCTTTTCTGCCAGGCATAGATCTTTCTCAGCCAGACCCTTTGCAGTCTAGCATTTCTGATGGTAAAAGCTTGAAAGTACCTTTTGTATCAGGCATGCTGATAGAGGTGCAGTAGTACAACATCTGGTCAGCTGTATCAATGGAGCCAACAAGCCGTCATGGTTTCTAATATCTGTGTAATAGTGTGCCTACTCATTAAGTATTGTTCCCTATATTTTCCCCATCTCTATATTTGGAGAAATCCAGGCCAACAGGTACAGAAATGGATAAGTGTGGAAATATCAGGAGCTTTACCTAGAAAAAGCGCAGACTTTTCTGTCACTTGTACGTTGTCAGCAATGGAAGGCTTGCTCTCATAACCACAAGTACATGTGTGCTCACTACCTGTGTATCTCGGCCAAAGACAGGTTTAAGATTGCTGTAGTTTGGTGGGCTGGTGAATAGGCTGTGGCTGGAGGTGTTAGACTGAGGCAAGCTTAGTCTTCCACATTAATTGAGGCATTAAGTGGTTCAACAAATTACATAAAATCAACCAGAATGCATAGGCTGAACATAGATTCCCCAAACTGTTATATCAATGTATGCCTGACAAGGATCAGAATGACCTCCAGTCATTTCCCATCTATGAACTTTCCTACACCTCAGATGAGATCAGTTGAGACCCAGAAGAACAATGGGTGCGCATCCTGGATTTTCACTTTTATATTAGTAATAAATAAGTTCTCTCTCCTCTATACTGAGAGACTTTTTTTTTGGCAACAAATCCCAAGTAGAGTAATTAAACATACCTGTGCTTGGATGTCGGAGTCTACTGCTCAGTCAAAATTGTCTTGAGTTTTCTCTTTGATGCCAAGGTTTCTGTGTTGGGGAGATCAAGGGCTCACCCTGTGGCTACCTGCAAGAACTTAAACTCTAGGCCTAACTGGAATAAGAAGAGCCATCAGTTCTGCTTTCTTTTGAGCTTAAGAGGAAGCTGAACTGAAACAGTTCTGGCAGCAGTCTTATGACACATAAAGAGAGGAAGCCACACTAACAGAGATCAAGGTTTCCAGGGCTACAACTGTTTCATCCCAGCAATTGTACTGATGCTTCTTAGGGGATGGATCTAAGGGGTTTGTGTAGGGTGGAGGTGTAGGGATTTGTTCCCTTGTATTTGGATCAAGTGAAGCAGCTTCAGATCCGAAAACTGGTTCCTGCCTAGGCGCAACCCTTGTACGACTCTGAGACCCTCCCTTCCTTTCTGCCACTGAAATGTAGTTCACCTTCAGCTGTGGATGAGACAAGTGTCCATTTTCCTTTAAAGCCACCCCTGCTCCTCTAGGCTGGGGACAGACATTACACAGAAACCGGTTTAAGTGATCAGAAACTGGTTTAAACCTGTAACAGAACATAAGATCAGTGCACGTCAACTAGTTTCAAAATGGCTGAAACTGGTTTAAGATAAACCTGGCTGAATGTTGTATCAGACTTAACTGATTTGGGCCAAATTGGTTTATGCAATGTCTGTTCCAGTTTAAATTAAACCAGTGTCTTCCAGGTTTAAATTAAATAAGAGTCCCCCAGCATCCCAGATGCTTTGCAGCCCTGGGCTGTGCTGTCTGCTCCAGAGAACAGGGCTGGCTCTGCCCCTCTGCTCCTTAGCCAAAACTCCAGCAGAGACTGCAGTCAGAGCATTGCTTCCCCCTATCCCCCACCTCACTTCTCACTGCTCAAGCAAGGATTCCCCCCTCCCTCCTATCTCCCACAGCAGTACAATTCTCTTTTCCAAATAGAAGCAGGTGCTTTTGCCATCTATTCCTTCTCTTCTTCCCCCAGAAGAAATGCTGAGAAAGGAAGAAGGCAAAGTGCTTTATAATTTATTTTTTTTTGCAAGAGATCAGGAGTGGAGACCAGAGTGCGCTGTTAACAGCTTCTCACTCAAAGGTTCAAGGTTCTTTAGCACCTTCAATTTGATCCACATTTCTAGTAGCTTACCCTTTGGGGAGGAGAAAATAAGATTTCCTGCTCAGGCAGGGAGCACTAAGCCCTGTAGGGAAATGACCTAGACCCACCACTGTTCTCCTGGGTGTTGATCCACACTCGCTCTTTGGCCAGGATCTGCCCCTCCCAGTTATCTAGTTGTGGCTCACAGCAGGAAAGAGGAAAGACATGAGGACTCAGGCCTTCTTGTACTTCAGCATGGGGCTCAGTTACACTGGGTGGTTTTATATTGTAGACTGTCATCTCATAGTCTTTGTGCTTAGATTCATACAGTTGTTTAAGAATATTCCTTCAGTGACTACACCTTCCAACCAAACTCATCTGCAACCACTGATCTGGAAGAAGAGTAAAGTTCTGCAGGTTCAAGTCAGGATGTGATTTGTGGCCTCAGAGACCAGAGCCTGGGGGTCAGTTAAAAAGCAATTGATGAGCTGGTTCATTCATTTTTCCCTCTTTTTCACAATAGGCTTTGCAGCTGTACTAGGAATTTCCATGGGCTTCTTAACTCCTTCTGAAGCTACTGAAATGATTCTTCCCCTCACTGACATCCCTTGAATATGTGTTCTCTTCGAAGCCTAGGCTGTGTGCCTTGCCACAGTTAACTGTTGCATTATATTTACTTGGCAGACAGCCTCTATTCTGTCTCATCTCTCGTGGCTGTTCAGGTAGAGCTTGGTAACAGTGAATTACATTTCAGTTTATTGTATGCACCTGCATTTCTCAGGTGTACTACTCTTCCTAATAAATAAATACTGATAGGAGGACAAGGATGCTTCTCTTATTCATTCTTCCAGTCTGAGCATTACTGAAAATCACTGGAACTTAACATAAAGATGTGTAGCACCTTTGTACACTTAAAGGCTGCTGGGCTGAGTAATTTGGCTTTTTTATCTGGCTCTGGAGTGTAGGTCATAAGACAGGTGAAGAGCAGTAAAAATTCAAATCCAGAAGTCTAAAATTTTGTGGAAAGCATCAGAGTACATCAGAACATTTGGGATCTGGTCAAGAGCATTCTGGGATGGACAGAATCAGTACAGCTTGCCTTATACAAGAGAAAAGCATGTAGTACTGTACAGCCAAAACTTGTTATGTAAATGGAGAGATATGTAGGAATGTTGTAATGAAATAAATTGGCAGATTGTAAGGTGCAGGGTGCCAAACATGACTGATTATGTGTAGCCAATGATGTGGGCTTGATGTAAGTGTTTCTCATACATAAAGAGTAGAATAATAGAAATATACTTTAGATTTGTATCTAACCCTACACTAGCCCTTCACCATCAGATCACCTGGCTGATATTAAGAATAAAGGCTGCACTAAATGTATATATACTCACTAAATAGCTGCTGTGTGCTTTTTTTCAAACCACATTGCAGTGGGACCTAATAGGTCTGTGGAAGCAGTAACAAGCAGTCAACAACATTTTTGGAGGTGGGCCAGAATGACTTGATTTGGGTCTGAGGTAGGCTGGTGCTAGGACCTGGCTGTTGCTTCTCCTTACTGCCTGGCTACAACACTGAAGGAACAACTGCACAACCAAACACCACTGAAACCTGCCCCACTACCAGCTCCACAAGCTGGGCTCTAGGTTGCTTACTAACCCCTAGACTAGTCTATTTTGCCATACCTTTTGTCAGGCTAAAACCATTGGATAAATGTATCTGGTCAGTAGGCAGATGCTTAATGGGCAGTCACTATTCCTTGAAAGGTTTTGAAGGAAGAAGAGTATTGGATAAACACATTCTTTACTGAGAAGGTATCAAAGACTAAACTATAGAGATGTAGGTCTGGGCAAATGCTAGCAAAAAGAGCACATGTCTAGCTGCCTTCCACTAAGTGGTTTGAGCTTAACAACTGGAGGAACTGGTTGCAACTTTTCCAAATTTTTCTGGAAAAAAGTTGACATTGCAGAGAAGTCCACGGCTGAAATCCCCAACACTACAGCAGGCTCTCCCAGGTAATGGGGATCCACAGTGCATTCCAGAAGGATTCTGAGGAAGACCTGCAAACTTGGGACAGAGTCTTTCAACAGTTAGAGAACGCTGATTCATGCTGGAATTCGATTAAAAAAATCCAGGAGCTTGTTAGCAGGGAAGAGAGTTAATCATAAAGATGTACACAATAAAGGTAAGTCATGCATATTAACAGTTAACAGATGGGACCACGAAACAAGGCACTTGTGGTATAACTGTAATGTTGGTAACTCTTACAGTTATGTTTTTGGAAGTTTTCTGCTAGGGTTTCTTTTAAAGCCCCAGTTCTTGGAGTCATGTAATTACATGGGAATCTCAGTTTTTATTCGTGGTTACAAAGAAAAAGCTTTCATGATATGCTGGTGTCACATTTGCCAGGCTCGGAAATTAGAAGGAAGGTAAAAATAACCCACTGTTTCTATATTTTATAATCTTTTGAGTTAGGGCAAGTATTTTGGGTAGGGGACCTGATTCAGTTCTGCAATGTTTGAAGCTGACAACACCATGAATTAATCGAGTCAAAAGCATAGTTACCACAAGAAATGGAGCTTTAATTTGAAATGGGCAGCAATAGGGATTTTCAGGGCTAATGCACACTCTGATTCTCAAACCTTAACAAGCAGAAGAAAAACAAGAGGCATCTAATTTACTGCACACCAAGTCAAAAGCAGAAGGTAGGGCTAAAATATGGCAGGGCTATGGTTTATTTACCATATACGAGGTACAATAGTCATACAGGAAATGTGTTCATAGAGAGGGGGTGTTTGTTACATCATTGTTTAGCAAAAGATGATCCTACTTAGAGCAGGGGATTGGACTAGATCCCAGAGGTCCCTTCGAGCCTGATTTTTCTTTCTCTCATGGACTGATGAAAAGCAACTGGTAAACTCCTAACTTTCCCAATGGAAACAAATTAATTTCAAAGCATATCTTTAATGCCTCTGAGTTTGTTAACTATCTAAAATCATTCAGGATCCTTTAAGAATCTTTTGCATCCTATTTAGTAGGAAAATAGTGATCACCCAGTGTTAAAATCAACGACTAAGCTGTTTTAATAAAGAGGCTGTGAATGATGTAGTGTGTGGCAGACAGTATCTGGCATGCCTATCTATTACTATTTGTGTTATATCTGGTACCTAGAAGCCCCTAACTCAGATCATGGCAGTGTAGAGGACACAGAAGGAGATAATCTTTCCCCACAAAACATTTACCTAACTAGACAAGGCAGGCAAAGATTGGGAGAAAGGAAGTATTGTCCCCATTTTAGAGATGTGATAATAGGGTAAAAAGATCTAATGACATTCAAAATCACATGGGCAATTTGTGATGGAGCTGGGGAATTCAACAAAGCCCTCCCATTTTGAAGTGCAAATTGCTTAAGAATAAGATGATTGACAAATTGGATTGTGCAGTGCTCTTACAGATTGCTTTTATATTCCACTGTTTCACCCTGCTAAGGGTGGGGAGGGGGAGTTGATCCATACAGCTCTGTGCTCATCGTCTTGATCTGTTCCTTTGTAATCAGAGTGGAGGGGTGTATACAATTGCCAGTGCCATTTAAATAGTGATGCTATGAGTAAGCAGCATGTTTATCTATCATAATCCCTGAGCTGCATTTGGTTTCTGCACTGGGATTTTCTCAATGGTTTGCCAGCAGCAGGGATACTGTTTTATCTTACAACAAAACAAGATTTAAACTCAGGTGAAAGAGGAAAAGAAAACTATACCAACAAGCAGAGAAAATAAGGACTGGAAAACTGCTGACAAAGTGTAAACAAATTTAAGCTCAGCCAGAGGCCTGCAGTGCTGCTGCTAGCCACTGGTGGCCTCTTCCTGTTCAGTTACTCTGCTTATCAGCCCTCACCATACTGCTGGAAGACTGGGCTAGATTGGAAGCAAAGAACTGATTGGAGGTACCAGGCTGGTGCCATACTTCAGACAGGATGTCCAGCAATCTGAAGATTTTATTTAAGTTACTTAACACCCTAGCTTTTATATTTGTTGAATTTTAATCTCCTCACCTGCATAAACTGAGAGTAGCTAAATAAGAACAGGGTAAGGTACAGAAAAATCACTTACTTTTGGGCAAAATACTCATAGTTGGATCAAATCTTACGGTTGTTGGCAAACGTGCAGTCCTTTGCCTGACACGACAACACTCAAGGTGCTGTTAGATAAGAAATGAGCAATGGAGTTTTCATTCCCCCGTACAAGAATCAAGCTGTGGACTTGGATGCCCCACTCTTATCCCTTGCCTGTTAAAATGTCTTGTTGTTTCAACTGTAACTGTCTTCCCCTTCACCTCTGGCTGGACCCTACTGTGCTCCAGCATTTTCTTGGTAAGAACAACCCACTTGCCAAAACTGGTAATGAGTGGGAGTCACAAACCACCTCTACCACCACAGGTCTGCTCCATGCTTATCCTAGGTTCTTTCCTACCGCAAGGGACCTTGATACAGTTGTTCTCTCCCCATCCTGTCGCTCATATGTGTCTACTGATGGTCAACCCACATCTGCAAAATGCTGCAGTCCCACCACTCATGATTCTGCCGTGCAACGGGCAGGATCAGCTCAAAAATTGCCACTCGCACCTGGTTAATAAAACTTGTTTCATAGACTTCTGTATCTGTGTTTATTTGCTGCTCTCACTGACTGAATCTTAAGCAATATTTTGATGCCTGACTAGAACATAACTCCTGAAAAAATGCAGCTCCTGAAAAGCATTTCTTATCAGGTGCTTATTCAGGATAAAATGATGAATCATTCCATGTGAGATCCACGAGTGCTTTGTCATGGTCAAATCAAGCTGAGAACAGGTACCTTGGGGTCTGGAATGTGGGAAGCAGATCATGAAGACATGTCTTTTAGACTTCTAACCCCAGGGGCATTGAGGGCAGGTGAGCTGGCTATGAGCCAAATCCTATGGGCTTCCAGTTACTGTGAAGCGACGGATCAATGGAAGTTTCTTGCGGTGTGCTCAAGGATTTAGCACAGCAATGTGACAGGTGAAGAGTAGGCTACAGCATGATGTGGGTGATAAAGGTTGAGTCAAGAGCCATTGACCACCCCTTGGAATCATGCTAAATAACAGTTAAGATAGACTGTAAAGCTAGTATCCACCGCCTGAGCCTCCCAATTTCAGGTGACAAAGTATCTAGCTGCCTAGGAGCCTGGGAGTAGTGCACATAAAATCAGGTGCTTCATGAGGAAGCCAGATTTAATAGGTATACAGAGTTGAATAGAGTTTTCCTCTGTTCTGGGCTGTGTTCCCTGGCCTGACATTCTTTTTCAAGTAGAGCTGGTTACTGGAGTGACTAGAAGTCAACCAGTAAAAGATGCTTAGGATTTTGAAAATATTGTCCCAGCTTGTATGGTAAATAGTCTGTGATTAGATCAAACAAATCATAGGTGAACACTTACTGCCCTGTTTCATCCATCATCAAGGAGATAACTAATACTCAAAAACAACTGAAAGCCAGGAATCTTGGTGTTCAGTGATAGATAGCAGATTCCTCCTTAACCAGCCAAGCGAGAAATATAAAATCTCAAATCACTTTTTTATGATTAAGTTCTTGCTCCTCTGCAATTCCGACTCTTTTCAGTTGTTGTTTTCTCTAAGTTTTATTCCCTTGAGCCAATGATTCAACACACAGAAACATTGTTTGTAATCTCTGACTTCAAATTAGAATGTTAGGATTCATTTTCAGTCCTTGGTTTGCACATGTGCAATTCTGTGCCCAGCAGTGATGACCCCTAGTACTCACAGGGGGTGTCTGCCTTAGCTGGGAGAGGGGCAGGGAGAAGAAAATGTCCATCTGCTTGAACTAGACTGCAGGTGCATTTATTTTGGCCTACGCTGGACATGGCCTATGACCCAGTTGGCCTACTTTTCAAAGCTTCACACTCAAGGAGACAGGCAGTACCCCAGATAATTATTTTCTTAACCATTTTAAGGGGTTCACAGTAGCTGTGTGCTCCAATTACATGTATATAAATTGCATAAATACAATGCTGAATAAGTGTATAAGTCCCTTAACTGCCTAACACCAGACCAGTCTCATAGTCTTGCCTCTTGATTACATTGTCAGGAACATCAGCCATATGTACATCTGGTAAACAACCCTTTACACGCCCAGCATCTTTCATCCCCTCTGTCTACCCTGGAAGTAACTGTCAAAAGACTGAAATTAGGAGCCAAGAAAAGGATGGGAGCAAATCAGCTTCAGGGTGGCTATCTTCCCCTCCTTCCCAAGCTTGCAGAAGTAGGCCCCCAACTGATTACTATGGAAAACGACAGGAGCTGGTCCATTTTGGCACCGTTCACACAGCAGCACTGAGAAGCAATGCTCCTTTAGTCCTTAAATAGCTTTGACTGAAGTGGTACCATTTTGAGGTGATATTGACAACTAGATGCGACCCAGGAGGCAGTTCGGATGAATATTACAACTGCTGAGCATCTCCCTGCAAGGGCAGAGCTTAATTCGCCAACACGGAGAAGCGCGTACTGCCTCCGAACAGGGGTCAGCAGGGCTCAGATGAGTACACAGTTGTGGGGACACTTTAATGACGCAAACATCATGTGCGAATGTGAAGGAAATGTCCAGACTACTGAGCACCCCCCAGCCTGCCCATGCATGGGGGAACCAGGCAGTGAGGCCCTTGCCAAGCCTACCAGTTGTGCCAGCTTTTGGACTCTGGGTTGAATGTGATGATGGGTCTTGAGAAGATGTCCCTAAATCAAGGCGCTGGGCGTTTCTAGGTTTTGTTCTCGTTAGAAATATGTCCATTAAGAATTTCAGGCTCCATCAAGCTCTCAGGTCGCTGTGGAGATTTGTGGGCTTCATCCATCTGTTCTGGCCCCTGTGGACACACCACGGAGGCCTCGAGTCCCAGCAGGGACAAGGTTGTGGAGAGACTGGAAATGCCAGGCCTCGCTCGGGAGGGGGAGAAGAGAGGGCAGCCCGCGTATGGCTGTGTTTTAACCAGTGGTTTCTCACAAAAATCAGCTGCCTTTTCACGTCCCCATTCTGGATGTGCGTGGGGGGGGGCACAGCTCTAGGCCCACCCCAGACACCAGAGTGGAAGCGCTGGTAACACGTCCCCCTCACGGGCGGGGCTGGGCTGTCACGCAGCGGCGGGGAGGAAGCGCGCGGCGGGCTGGGGGAGGGGAGGGGAAGCGGGGCGG
>NW_017728907.1:11820412-11829473 GCF_001723895.1 Crocodylus porosus
TCCACGGGGGCGGCGCGGAGTGGGTTGCGGACCTATAAAAATCAAGAGAGGGTTGCGAAGGGGGTGCCGTGGTCCCCGCCGCGTTTGGCAGGGCACGGGGCTGCTAGAAACAAAAGGGAGAAAGTCTTCAAGGGTTTTTTATTGGGGAGGGGTGGGCGGAAGGGGGTGATATTTTTTCGTTGAATTAGATGTTACTTTTAAGGCCCGAAATAAGCCTGGCACACGAGATACACGCTGGTCGTGCTGAATCGTGGCTCCGGCAGGGAAACTGGGATCTGGGGTTAAGGAACCTGGTACTGAGCTGGGTTCCTAGTGGAAATGAAGTGGGTCCGTGCATGCTCGGATTGGATCAGAGGCCTTGAACCACCCAGGCTGGTGCCCTGGGAAGTTCAAAGTGGTTGAAGGAAACTCTGGGGTAAAAGACTCTAATGACTTCCCTTAGCTAAGTGACTTAAACATATGACAAAGACTAATGAACAATTAAACTGGACTCTCTTGTTGTTTTGACAACATGCTTTTGTAAAGGATCAGTTGAAAGGTTGAGCTTTCAGTTTGGAAGTGATAGGAAAAGGCAGCAGAGTGTGCGCGCGCGTGTGTGGGGGGTAAGTTCTATAATATAACTTGATACATGAACAAAATAAAGACAGCTGTCTAACTTTCTTCATTGGTCTTTCTAGCTGAAGGTTAAAAATGGCACTGAAAGAATTGGGCCCCGAGAAGCACAAAGCTGCATCCTCCCTTTGAGGAAGCAGCTCTGTCTGCTTAAAAGAGACAGACAGGTTGCTTAAAATTGCATTGACTCTTTTAAGTGCTCCATATATTTAGTAAATAGCTAAGGTGTAATCCTCGCAAACAGGTTTGTAGATCTGAAGACATCAGTGTTTCAGCATCATAATATTACTTTCTTGGGACTGATGCCAGAGGTGAGTTTCACCTGTGTTTTGGTCAGGGTGGAGCTTCTGTCATCTTAAAATTCAGGGATGCTGATGATTTCATCTCTCTTCTTCAAAGCCTTCTTTGGTGGCCTAACGTATTGATAGCCTTGCAGTACCTTAAAACTTTGTCCCTGACTAGAGACAGGACTTCTGAACTTCTCCTTCCTTTATTGCTGTCCTGACAGGTGCCTTGTTATACTGATGATCTATGACAGATTAAATGAGTGGAGGAGAGTAGGGCATAGGCACACAAACTGAGGTGAGGGAGGGAAGGGCTCTGGGGCATGTCAGCTGCTCTGTGTTAGTTCCTTGCATACATACTCTAGTCTTGTGGTAAGAAAACTAACCCCTAGAAACTCACCTTTCATTTACTGCCATAGTAAGGTCATGCATATGGGCACTTACCACAGAGCAGCTGATGACAATAAAATCTTTCCTTCCTTCCTTTACTTCATGGTAACCTGTTCTTATGCCTATGCCTGAAGGCACTGGTGGTAAGGATTAAGTTTAGGACTTGACCAGTTGTGGCATGGAGACTTTTTAGCAATTTTATGCTGTGGTGAGGAGTGAAAGTGTCTGCAAAGTTTTGAAACGGTTGGTATTTGCTTGTCAGAAGAGAATTTCCTTTGCTTTGTGGATAACTCACTCTAAAAATCAGACTACTTTTATCTTGCTTAGTGGTTGTAAAGACTTTTCCAATTACCACTGTTCCTAAACCTCTTTTTCTGAGAGAAGTTGAAGGTTGAAGAAAACATCTTCCTGGCATCATCAGGTGTCATCTGACATCCTAGATCAGTGGAGGCCATCCTTTTTGGCAGGCTTGCCACAGATTGGTGCTGCACCCTCCCCAGGTGCCACTTCGATCCCTTTCCTCTACCCAATCTGCTGCAGCTCTGCTTTCTGCCCTGTCCTCCCTGCTTGATATAGAATCATAGAACTGGAAGGGACCTGTAAGATCATCAAATGCAGTCCCCTGCCATGGGCAGGAAGTTATTGAGCTCAGACAAGCTCAACAAGGTGGCTGTCCAGCTTCATCTTGAACACCTCCAAGGGGGGTGACTATACCACCTCTGCTGAGAGTGTTCCAGATTCTCGTGACCCTTACAGAGAAAAAGTTTTTTCTTATGTCTAGCCTGAATTTACCCTCTATTACCTTATGCCCATTGGTCCTCATCCTCCCTTGAGGTGCCTTCCTGAAGAGTTGCTCACCTAGATCTTGATGCTCACCCTGACGTACTTGTAGGCAGCTATCAAATCAAGTACATACACCATACCCTGCTCTGCTTTCTGCGCCCTGCCCTACCTACCACTGTTCCCTCCCTTATCTGTTGCATGTCACACACAGAGGCTGTGTGTGCCACTTGTGGCACATGTGCCTCAAGTTGTCCACCACTGCCCTAGACCATAGAATCATAGATGTGTCAAACCAGCTTTAGGTCAGGGCATGCTATGGATGTGAAGCTTGCATTATTGGTTAGACCTCTTCCCAGTGATAGGAAAAGGTTAATTGTCAATTATGTTGCTTCACATTTATCATCAGCTCACCATACTGTTGGTTTCCCATAAAGGGTTCTTGGAAGTGAAGTGCAGTTGAATTGCTTTTATTTTTTCCTTTCATCACAATTCCAAAGAATACTTCTTAGACACGTTTCACTGTCTTAATTTTTCTTGTGCAAGGAACCTCTGGTTTATGACGTCAGCCTTGTTGCTCAAATGCATGTGATACTGCTTCATGAAGTAGCTGCTACAAGTTGGACTGTTCAGCTCTGCTTTTTTATACTACTTAAGTCAGGGGTGGGCAAAATGTAGCTGGGAGGCAGGATGCGGCCTGCCAGGTCATTGTGTCTGGCCCATGGGGCCCCTAAAAAATTTAGAAAATTAATATTTACATGCCCCTGGCTGCCTATCATGTGGCCCTCGATGGCTTGCCAAAACTCAGTAAGTGGCCCTCTACCCAAAATAATTGCCCTGTCCCTGACTTAAGTGGCGTGGTGATTCACTTTTCCAGTTTCAATGACTGTCTACAGGGAGTCTCAATTCTATAAAAGACTCAAGTGCAGAGAACAGAGGTGGGCCAGGAAGAGCGTATGCTCTTTCTATCAAGGAGATATTTTTGATAATTGCCATTGGTGTCCAGAGTTTGGGGCCCTCTTTAATCTTCTTTAATGAAAAAACAATAAGCATTCATTACTTTCTTTTTTTCTTGTGTAAGAGAAATTGAATCATGTATCTCTTAGAGGATAGACTCTGACACAGTTTTCAATGTCTGTTAGTGTTAGATTGGACTATTAACAGTACACTTTTCTTGGGTTTTCTGCAGGGGAAATCTTCACATAATGTGAACATATTAGTCCTCTTCCTCAGTAAGAATGTGGTATAGGGGATATTTCCTTGCTTTTTAAGGCTAAATTGACTACCTACTTGCTTCCAGATAAATCATTGAAATCCAGAACCTACAAGATTTGGCCCCCAGCGCCATGTATCTTTTTCTTCTTTTGAGTAGCTTAAATCAACAAGGACATTTAGGATTGCTGTCCTGAGACCTGAATGCTTGGAAAAGGTTTTGAACACATTATCCTGTGGAATCCTATGGAAGATAGAGATAAAGTATTCTTGTTTAGGGAAGGTTGGTAGCCAATAGTTTTTGAATCTCTTTAGTGGGATGAGAGAATTTTTGACAACCTTGGGATTTTTTTAAATGTGAGCTTGTCTGTAAATCACTGACGTTGTATGAATCAATTGGCATTTTTCTTTAATCTGAGCCAGTCCTGTGCTGCTTCTCTGTTTTTTGAAAATAGCATTCATGTTTTGAAAGGGAATAGTCACTGGGGTTTCAAGACTGAGGCTGAATTTTCTAGCTAAAATCATAGTGTAAAACTAATGCTGCAGTGGTTTTATTGATCTTGAGAAATCTGGGATTTGGATGCAAACTGGTGGTTTGTGAAATTAGTAGGCAGTAAAAGGACAACCATAGAATTTGGTATAGTTGCATCTTTTGGATTTGGGACTTTTATTTAAAAACAAAAACAAGCAGACACTATTTTTGGAGGAATGTAACTCCCGTCCCTTGTCTTGCAAGTTTGGGCTGTTGGCTAAGGTCCACCAATCCAAAGAATGTGGTGTGGCAGTGATTGCTAATTTTGAGGCATTGCTCCTTTTTCCTCAGGGCATTTTAAGGGTATGTCACCCATGCTGAAAAAAGGGAGCCTGCTTTTCCAAGCGTCAATATTAAAAAGCCCTTTTGTAAGTTGTACTTTTAGGCTGTATGAGCTCATTCTAAGGTCATCTTGCCAACAAGAGTCAAGTCTGTGTAAGGGCAACATCTTGTCAAAGCCTATCTGGAAGGAACAATGCCTACTACCAAATCTTAAATCTTACTAAGTACACAATTGTCTGAGAGCTCCAGAATAATCAAGCATTCTGTTCAGAGAAAGCTCTATTTCTAGACCACATGTCCATTTTTGTACTGTGTAGGAGCATAAAGATGAAAGCTGAGCTCTGTATCTCAGGAGAATATTGTTTTCTGCTGTTTGTTCTACACAGGAAGTCTTAGTCCTATTTCTGTGACATCACTGTTAGTTACTATGGAAGCAGTGCTGATGACAAGCCTTGGCTTATGGCTTTTGCAGGCATAGAAACTCCTAAATCCTCTTTAATCTGAACATTAGTGGTGAAGTGACAAAAAACTTAAGAAAGCAACACAAGCACAATTGTTTCCATAACGCATGTTTTTTCCAAGTTTCCACAGAAACATGCATATCTCTTTGGTTCTTTAAGCATTTTAAGTGAAATTTTGGTGTCTTAATGAGGCTACTTTGTTAAAAGCTTTTTTCTTCCCTCACCCCTCCACTCCTAACCAAATGCATTGTGTTGGAACTTCGATTTTTAAAGGATCTATTTGCTTTGTCTGTTAACTAAACATTTTCAGTCTAAAAATTATGGGAAGGCTGGGAGGAATGGCTGAGAGTAAATTTAGAATATGACCTGTTGACAAGAGGTTGAACTTCAGTACTACATATGTCTTTGTCAGTAGTTCATTGTATATTGTAATTTCAGTGTTATAGCTTGTTCTTTATATCTGATAAAGGAATTACTGTTGGTTTCTTTGTGTGACAAACATTCAGGAAGCCACTCCGGTAGATAAAGCAAAAGGTTATCATAACCGCTGAGATGCGTTGCATAAATTCATAAAAATCCAAGGTTTCAGTCTCTTCAGAGGCAGAACAGAGTGGGAAATGACTTGGATCTGTGCACCTGATGTTTAGGACGGTTTTTGTCATAATGTGCGCTGCAAGGGGAAAGGGCAGACAGCCTTGGGAGGAGCTGTTCTTGGAGGTTTTCATTTCATAACCAAAGGAATGATCAGCTGGATCCAAATCATCTAGTTTCTTTTGATCTGTGTCTGAGTTTTCCAGTGTTTCTCAGGAGGCACTGGACACTCTTTTTAGACTTCGAGAGAAGGTAGAGAGAACAGAACACTCTTGGTGCTTGTATTCAGAGTCTCTTTTCAAGGGACCTATAAATGAAAGCTTCTGGGAATGCCCAAGTACTGAAATGTTTGATTTGAGTTTGCTGACTGAGATTAGTTCCATAGACAGTGACTGCATTGTTTGAGTTGGGGACAAAAATACCTTAATTCCAGCTTTGAAATCTGGGCAAGCAGTCTCCAGTTCTGCTTTCAGGAGGCCAAAATGATAGGTTTTTACTAGTTCCTGACTATTTAGGCTTTTTGATTGGAGAAGAAAGCTGTGGTGAGAGGATAGGCGATATAGGACTTGAGGTCTTGCTTTGTGGAACCAGCCTGTACTCTATAAAATGTAGTCAGAAGTTCATTCCTTGGGCTCTTGAATCCTGTGAGAGCCATGGAGGCATTTTTGCCCGTGCAAATTTTCTGCTTCTCTTGGGGTGATTATTTTAAAAGATTCATAACAGTTTGAGCTTTGCTACACGCCAAGGCATATACTCTTGCTGTCCTGTTATGAAGTCAAGACAATTGATCAGGTGTTTTTTTTCCATAGAATTCTGGGCTCTTTCTCTTCTCCTAGAAAGGTCATGGAGTTAGCTCTGTTCCTTCCCACCTCTGAGGCTTTTTCAATTGAGGAACCTATATCTGTGTAATTTAGTTCAGGCTTTTTGTAAAATACCTGTCTTGCAAAACAAAATGTTTAAAGAGCACTGGCTCACATGGCAATGGTTAACCTTCCTTCTTTTTGGAAGGTACAAGCGGGCCTTAGCAAAGAGGAGTGTGAGCAAGACTGGACTGTCTGATCTCAATTTGTAAGGCACTGTACTGTGCCGCACATGGTGTGCTACAAATGGTAGAGTGGGTTTCTTGCCTCTAAAGCAGTATAGTCCAACAGCAGCACAGAATCCAGCAAAGCCTTAAGGGTGGTTGCTTGAGGATGGCTGTGGGTATTTTTCATACCTGATTTCTGGTTTCTTGCTGATTTTTAGCAAGGTGAGCTTTAGACGGTGGTCAAGTTTTGTACATGACACTGTGATGGGCCAGGAAAATCAGAACTGTTTGAGGGAGGATTGTTCTGGTATGTTAAGTGAGCTTCTAAAGATTTATTTTAAAGAAACTGAGCTAGTGCTGTTTGTTGCTTTAAGATATAAAAATAACTGAAGTTATTAGGATCTCCATCACTAGAAGTTTTAAGAGCAGGTTAGACAAATATTCAGATGAGATGGGTTTAGACAAGGATGATCCTGCCTGAGAAGGGGGTGGACTGGACGATCTCTTAAAGTCAGTGCCATTTTTCTGTGATCCTATGACTTTTTTTTTGTTTTGTTTAAACCTGTAGTGTTCTGCTTCTGTTTACTTAAGTCGGTTGGCCTCCATCTTGTTGAAAGAGCTATGGGTGGTCTTGGGGATTTTGTGAGCTCTTACTAGCTAGTTTGAAGGGGCTAAATCTTTAATGTTTTGAGTAAATAAAGCCTTTATGAGTCATTGAAGTTCTCTTTGAGAACAAAAGCTGAGTTCAATCACTTGGGGTAAAAAAGCTTTTCCCTTTAAAAAAACAACAACTGTCATTTATATATTAACATAAAATGTTTTCTTCTTTAGTGCATACCCTAGAGCCTGAAAGAAAAGGCTATGCCCTTTTCAGAGCATGCAGTTATCCACACAAAATGTGGATTCCCATTTACTACAAGAACAACCTGTGCTAAACTCTTTTCTGGTTCATTTATGAGGCTGCTTATGATTTTTGTTCTTTGACTGAAGGATTTCCCATATGTTTCATCTCCATGTTCCTCCTGTTTAGGGATTGGTCCTTCTCCAGAAATGAGCTATCTTGCATCTGGCAACTATCTGTAATTGTGTTTATCAATGGGTCTTTCCCAGAGTCAATAACCTACTTTAAATCATAGTGTCATAGACTCATTATGGTGTTTGTGGGTTGCCTAACTAGTTATTTTATTTTGCTTGTGGTTTGCTTCCAAAATTCTATTATCTATAGGGCATTCTCACCATTTAGAGACGACAGTGTTTGCTATAAAGAGATCTGAGAGGGAGAGAATAAAGAGGTTCTGATCACAATAGCAGCTGAACAACAGTGCCCCTGCCCCCTGCCTCCCCCTGCCACCCCTATTTATTCTTGGCGTATTAGCTTCAGTATATTCTGTAATTTTTTCCAGAGGCAGTTTATAGCTGGAGACTTATGTATAAAACTTCTGAATTCTACATCCATCTCTCCAGCCTTAAATTATGCCATGTTTTGTTTGCATTTGTGTTGCTGCTTCTTTTTTCTTAATCTATTGACAAGGACTTTTATTATTCCCAAAATGATTCTCTTTCAGTTGTCTCTGAGGCCACTTTCAGGTTCTTTTTAGGTATGGCATTATGTTGTCCTCTGAAGACCTTTTCCTCTTATCAGCTGTACTCTGACTCTCGTGACTCTTGATGTTAATTCTCTATTTCTCTTAGTCTTCCAGCCTAGAAAGAGCCAGAACTTTTCATGTAAAAATGCAGAAATATATAATATAAACAAATGACAGTTTTCAGGCTGTCTTTTTTTACCATTATAATGAAGCAAGAAGGGACACAAACTCAACTTTCTTTTTTCCTTGTGGACTACCTTTAAGCTTGCTTGTCACTCATTCCAATACAATTGCAGCTAAATTATTACACACATACTAGAGCATCTGTCCTGCAGAAGAGGGCTGTCTGAGCACCTGCTGTTCCTTGTTAGTAACATTATCCCATGCTGCTATGTCAGGGTTGCTAATTTCTTTTTCCCTCTAATAACCTTGGAGGGTACTTGATATGCAGATTAGAACTCTCCTGGCTGAGAGCTTTCATGTGGAAAGCTATGTCTTCACAGGGGCAGTGTGGGATATTGCTTTGGCATTGTCCCTAATCCCATTCCATTTACAGATGAAACTCTTGCATGAGTTTGTTTTTAACCCTGCAGGCTTTCCTGTGGGTATAGACTAGAGACTGAACGCTGCTTTCAGTCAAGCTGTAACCCTGTAGCAAAAGCCTCCTTTGCACTGAGGATGCAGGTTAAACCACTTGATCTTTGACAGCCCTCCAGTTTCATAGTTGGTAGGGTCAGAAGGGACCTGAGCAGATCATCAAATCTGACCTCCTGCCATGGCAGGAAAGAGTACTGGGGTCAAACAACCCCAGCAAGGTGTTCATTTAGCTTCCTCTTAAAGACCCCCAGGGTTGGAGCCAGGACCACTTCTCTTGGAAGTTGGTTCCAGATCCTAGCCACCTTGACAGTGAAGTAGCACCTCCTGATGTCTAGTCTAAATCTACCCTCTGCCAGCTTGCGACGGTTTTTTCTAGTCACTCCTGGTAGTGCTTGGGGAACAGGGACTCTGACTAGTTTTGTAAACGGTCACTAGATCCCCCCTCAGCTTTCTCTTCTGGAGGCTGAACAGGTTCAGGTCCCGTAGCCTCTCCTTGTAGAGCCTGCCCTGCTGCCCCCTGATCATACGAGTGGCCCTCCTCTGGACCCTCTCTATGTTGTCCACGTCCCTCTTGAAGTGCAGCACCCAGAACTGGATGCAGTACTCCAGCTGCGGCTTGACCAGTGCCACATAGAGGGGGAGGATCACCTCCCTGGACCTGTTTGAGATGCATCTGTGGATGCATGACAAGGTGTGGTTGGCCTTCC
>NW_017728907.1:11829758-11858225 GCF_001723895.1 Crocodylus porosus
GTCACCGATGAAGATGTTGAACAGTGCGGGCCCGAGGACCGAGCCCTGGGGGACCCCACTGCCCACATCCCTCCAGGTCGAATAGGACCCATCCACCACCACTCTGGGTGCGGCCCTCCAGGCAGCTAGTGACCCATTTGACTGTGTGGGTGTCGACTCCACAGTCCGCTAGTGTTTTAATGAGAATGGGGTGAGAGGCAGTGTCAAAGGCCTTCCTGAAGTCCAGAAAGACTACGTCCACCGCTACCCCTGCGTCTAAGGAATTGGTGACTTGGTTGTAGAAGGCCACCAGGTTTGTCTGACAGGACCTGCCTCTAATGAACCCGTGTTGATTGCCCCCAAGCATAACCTCCCCTGCTGGCCCCTCGTGGACATGCGCCAGGATAATTCTCTCAAAAAGCTTACCCAGGATTGAGGTAAGCCTAAGTGGCCTATAGCTTCCTGGGTCCTCCTTCCTCCCTTTTTTGAAAATGGGAACCACACTGTTCCTTTTCCAGTCCTCTTGGTGCCATGCCAGAGCACCATGCGTGCTCATAAAGCCATGCCAGGGGTCCCGGAATGACCTCTGCTAATTCCCTCACCACTCTGGGGTGGAGATTGTCAGGACCTGCTGATTTAAATACATCCAGTCCCTCCAGAAGTTCCCTGACTAGATCCTCACTGACCCTAGGCCTGAGTGCACCTCACCTAGGGCTTACAGGGGCCCCAGTGGGAGGGGTGACCCAGTCCCTGCTCAGGAAAATGGAGGCAAAGAAATTGTTAAATAGGTTAGCTTTGTTTGGTGTGACGACCACATTTCCTAGTGTGTCTTGCAGAGGCCCCACGTTACCTGGTACCTTCTTTTTACCTCCTATGTATTTAAAAAAGGACTTCTTCTTGTCCTCGATCTGGGTAGCTAGTCCCAGTTCCATCTCCGCCTTGGCCTTCCTGACCACCCCCGTACAGCCCTGAGCAACCAAGGTATAGTTCTCCCTTACAGTGTCTTCCCATAACTCCTTGCATGCATTTGCAATGACAGGTTCTCTCACAGTTTGATGGGAAAGAATCCTAGAACAGATCAGGTTACCGTAGCACAGAGAGCTCTGGGATGCATCTCTACAAGTCCTAGTGACGTGCAGGTGAATGCTGCACCTGTAATTTTTTTTATTGGAGTTTCAGAACAGCAGAGACTCCCGATGCCTGACGAAAAGTAACTGCACCCAAAAACTTGCTAAGAACTTTTTTCTAGATACTCAGTTGGTCTAATAAAAGATATCACATCTACTCAAAGGACCTTGTACCTGTAAGAACTCAGGAGCTCTAGTTTGTCTTGGCACTGTAGTTGCTTATATCCAGGCTAGATGGGTGCTAGTCACACATGTTGACTCTGCAGTCAAGACACCTAATGAAAACAGATTTTCCTGACAAATGTGAAGAAAAGGAAACCATTGGCAGTCTGCATGGATGTGCTGAGGCTTATTTTAAAGAGTTTTCAGGTTTAAGAGGCAATTCACATTTATAAGGGTGTTGGGAGGTCATTCTGAGACATAAGGATTAAGGATAGTTAACAGCATGACTCGGAAAGGCTTGTCTGCTCCATTGGTTCTGCGTGCAAGCTCTGGAGGGGGTCTGATCAGTCTTTTTAATTTATCCGAAGAGGAAAAAAAAATTTTTCCTTGATGTTTTGCATATAAAATATTTTATGTTAACAAAATGTTAAACATGGCCTGAATGTGCTGTTTAATGTGGATTTAATAAAACTGGAAGCTCTGCTTTGATTCTTTTTTGGCCCTTGTGCATAGCTCGTTAGGGTAGAATAGAAGTAACTTTGTAGTTAAACTGCTAAAACCTACTATGAAATATGTGAAGGTATGCTTTGCATATAAACAACTTAATTTTTCTGGGAGAGCTAGAACTTCCAATTCCCCTTGTGCTCACAAAAAGTTGCTGATAGGGTAAACTATTCACTCTTTTTTCTTAAAGGGTTCATATTTCAACAATAAATGTCCTTAATGTACCTGGAAAAATTATCTCATTTGCATTTGATCATGTGTTTTTGCTTAGTCTTTTTAGATCATTTTAATTATCCAAGCTGAAGAAAGCACAAAAAAGTGGCCAGTTTCAGTTTGGTTAGTTTCTTCCACTTTTAGATCATTAAGCCCTATGTAGAATTAGGTACTTGTGGGCAATTTGCATAGCTGTTAAAAATGGGCACAGGTTTTCTTTGTGGTTTAATGACCTGCTAGACAGAAGTTCAAGGCAACCTAGTTTGCCAGAAAACAAGATGGGAATTAATCATTATTCTGAGATACCCTCTCTCCTGTACTACTGTTTGGGCTGGTAAACTGGGCCAAAGGCTGTTTCGCTTGCTGTCATCGTAAGCTTCAGCTTTTTCCTTGTATTGCTGCTGTACTCTGCTTCAGTAATCCATGGGATATTTGCTGAAATCTGCCACCCTCTTATTTCCTTCCTCTTGGCCTTGCTGAGTGATGCTACTGCAAAATGAGACTTTGTAGCTTGTGTAGCAAAAGTGTAACTAGGGTTTGGCCACTAACAAAGTCAACTAGCTACTCAGAGCTGCTAACAGCAACAGGCCTTCAAAGAGAATACAGAAATCTATTTGAAGACATTGGTTTAAAGCAGAGGTCTGCAAATTTTAGGACTGTTGGGCTGCAATAAGGCAGCTTGATCTGAGACAGACTGGCACTTACCTGTGACCTGACTGCCATAGAATTCCTCTGTTGTTGAAATGCTGTTGGTAACTAGGCTTTGTGGGCCAAATGAAGTAGCAAGTAAAGCTGATAACCCGCAGCCATACGTTGCTAAGAGCCCAATTCAACAAGGTTTTGGAGCCGGGGGACCTGCTTTAATGGATCTTAGTTCGGAATCAGCTGCAGCTTCAGGTCCAGTTCTCTCTCCATGTCTTGCTCCAACTGTGCTGCTACCACTGTTCCCCACTACCTAGGTGAAGCCCTCTATCACCAGAATGGTTCAGAAGCCTCCTGCCTCCTCAGGCCAGATAAAATGGTTCTGCCAGCTGGATACAGCCCACAAGCCATATATTGTCAACCCTGGTGTAAAGAAAATGGTTCAGATCTTCTGATTTGCCCTTGTTATTGCCCTTATCTTTGTGGGAAGAGTGAATATTCAAGCACGCAGAGGTGGTGAGATGCAGTATGTCTTCCTGGCTTAGTCTGTTAAAATTTGGGAATGTGTTCTCATACTATTCGGAAGGTAATGGAGAAACATAGTGGGGGATGTCTCTGAATTGTAACTTGCCTGTTTGGGTTTCTAATAAATACTTTACAATTAAAAGCAGAGCTAAGCCAGTCTAACGGTTGTCGTGGAAATGCTTGGACTGCTGCTTTAATAACGTTACAGACCCACTCTTGGGGGCTGGTGGAATGAGAGTTTATTATGTAGGTATTTAGGATGTGACTGGTCAGGGGAGGAATAATTAGGGGGCAGGTGTGAAGAATAATCTGTCTAAGCATTTTTTTGGTGGCTGCTTGAAAATGATTGTGTAAAGTCTTGTGTTTCTGCTCCTGTTGCCTAGTAACTCTGACCTCAGGTTATCTTAAGGGGCTCCAAGTGGAATTTTGTTCATTTCCTGAGTGCTGAGCAGAGCCTGGACTGCCCAAGTACCCGGTTTTCAGAAATCAAGTTAACAGGAAACAGGCATTCACATATTCTGAGAAATAGTAACGCTGTGTCTCTATGTTATTGGATTTAATTCTATTTTCTTCTCTTGCAGTTGCAAGTATATAGTATTTCTACAGACCTGGTAGAGGAAACAACTTAATAACAGGTTCATCAGTTGTTGAGAAATAGCCTTTCAAGTCCTGGAAGTGTGACAGCAGTCCTCTCAGTGTTTGTATCATCACTAGACAGAAGTGGGTCTGGATGTTGAGAAGCTTTAGTGGCTTGATACTTCTGCCCTTTTTGCTTTGTGAGGGAGCCCACCAACTCCACTTTGTAATTCATGTCCAGAGTTTAGACCTTGGTGCTGGCTTGTGCTAGAACTTTCCACCTCTATTTTTTACCTTAATTGTGTTATTCGTGAAGGCAGGTGTTTGCTTCACTTACATGATAGTAATCCAGAGAAATCCAGATAAGATAAATAGAATTGTTCAGGATTTGGTACAAATCAGTAAAAATAAAAAATGGGAAATAAGGGGCCATCTACCCTACAGCATCTAGAACACATGAGTGGGCAGATCATAACAGTACTGGAGGAGGTGACTCTCTTGTTACTGATGTTCCTGCAGGCCTCTGCCCAGCTCAGTTGTATTAAGCATTTACAAACACAGAGTAGGGACTGTCTCACTGTAACCTTTCAGTCTAAATCATTGTTTTTTCAATCTTGTTAGACTTGAGGGGATAGGCTCCCTGTAGAAAATGCCAGCTCTTAGCTGTCACTCAGTTTTTTGGCTACGGAAAAATAATAGAGCAATTCTTCTGTTTCAGAGAACTCAGAAAGACCAAAGCATGTTGGAATGTTTCAGGCACTATGTCTTTGGGCTTACCCTGTGAATCATGTGAATGTGCTTGCAAACATAACAGTGCTAATATTGTGTGGCACCTTTAAAAGTAAGCAAAGGTGCCACAGGATGTTACAGCACAATCGTTGAGAATCACTGGTCTAAGTAGACAAAAGTTGGCAGTGCGTATCTGGGGATGAGGGCAGGAACAGAATCACAGGGATGAGTGACCTGCTCAAGATGTATTCTGGAGGCAAGTGGCAAATCTCCTGACTTGATTAAATGTTACCCTGTAGACCAGGGATCAGCAATGTTTTGGTAATGTGGGCTTTTTTGTGCCCTGACCCTACCCACAGGCTGCAGGTCTCTGCCCCTTGGATCAACCAGATTGCCTGCACTTGACCTCTACAGTGAGGGTAAGGACAGATGTAACAGAGGAGTTTGCTGTGGGCAGCGAAGCCCAACACAGCTCTTTGTCGCTATTCCCTCTGTGAGCCTGGACCTTTGCAGGATCGATCAGCCATCTTCATAGGCCAGATCCAGCTCATGGATCAGTGGTTGCTGACCCCTGCTGTAGACAATACTTTGATGCCTCATTAAAAGGTGCTGAGAGAGTCTGAATTCATCCTACAGAATGGCTTTTCCCTGTGTATTTTTACTATAAGTATCATTCCGTAATAACCGCCTGCACTTGTTTATTCCTTAACCATAACCCTATCTGACATATTGGCTGTTATGTTGCATCCATTTGTAGATTAATATGAAGAACTGGCAGCAAATATTCTGTATTTAATGCAGGTGTCCCTGGAGGCTGTATTTATTTATTTATTTAGAGGCAAAGATTTATGTAGGTATATTTGATTGGACCAAGGGCATGGTTGGGATAGACTTAAGCTTTTGAATGAAGCCTAAATTAAAAAATATGTTAATGATGATCTGGTATATTATTGGTATTTTTTTTCTTTCAGCCTTACAATGTCTGGATATTTCTAAGCCTTGTGTCAATGAGGGAAAGTGCTTCTCATATCCCAATGGCACTGGATTTTGCAGGTAAGTCATTTTTACTTTAAACATCGCTTCACCTATCCTCTGCTTTTCAGTCAAGGTTATTGAGCTTTAAGGAAATGAAGCAAAGGCTGTGATTGTGTTTAGGCCCAGTATGAATTTTTGCTTGGTACAGAGTCTTTGACCTTATTTGAATTGTAGGGTTGCATACCTGCAGAAGAACAGGAAAGGAAATGGAAAGATTTATCACACACTTTTCTTTGCACCGAATATAACTTCCAATCTTACTCTGGTTCTCCTCTGAGCATCTTCTGAGTGGCCTTTCCTATTTGGGCAAAATGTCTGTGGAATAGAGGTTGGGCTTCCTGGCTAGAAGCACTCTAAGAATGACAGTGCCACATTTCTCCTGCCTTTGGGAGAGCCTTTTGATGATGTGAAGCAATGAGCATTCGATAGTCTATTGGGCTGTATTAATAGGAGTGTTTCTTGGACGTTAAGGAGAATGATTCTTCTGCTGTTCCCCTTTGGCAGTGGTGAGGGCTCACATGGAGGATGTTGTCCAGTTTCAGGCACTGTGCTTCAAGAAAGATAGGGACAACTTTGAAGAATGCAGTGGAAAATAGTAAAAATGATTACAGGTCTTCAAATATGATTTATAAGGAAGCGTTGGAAGAATGGGATTTTTTTTAGTGTGGGGGAAGAGAAAACTGAGAGGGGATTTGATAAATCTTCCAAGACTGAAGGTTGGTTATAAAGAGGATTGGTGATTGACTGTTCTCTGTGGCCGTGGGGGACAGGATGAGAAGTAACAACCTTAAAATGCAGCAGGGGAAATGGTGGATATTCAGAAGAATGTGTTCACTTTGAGGATGGCTAAGCATTGGAACCGGCTACCTAGAGAGGTTGTGGAGTCTCCATCCTGGGAAGTTTTTAAGAACAGGTTAGAAAAATACATGGATAAGATTTGGTTTAGAATGGAGCTACTCCTGCCTTAGACAGATAATTGGACTAGTTGGCCTTCTGAAGTCCCTTTCAGCCTTGCCTTTCTCTTATTCTGTAAATACTGTGGGGTTGGTCCACTTTAGGGAAATTGGTAATGCAGTGGTTTTTTTTCAGCTGGTTTTCCCTAATTTGAAATACCTTATTTGTTTATTTGTTTTTCTGAGGTTCTTCTTAGTCTTGGACACTGGCAGGTTCATATTTTGTGCTGAACAAGGAATAGAGGCTTTGAAGCAGATCAGTCTTCTGAGTAAACTTCTAACCTACTACAGGGTGGGGACTTTTGAGGGCAGATCTTACTCCCCTTCCTGGCAATTGGCTTTATTTACAACTGGAATTTTAAAACATAAAATCCAGTCCAAATATTGGTTATTTTCAGGGTTCTTCTTCCCCCAGCCTCTGTCGTGCTGCTGCTTTATCTGTGTGGTTAACAAGCAACGCAGAGCAGTGAGTCACAGAAACCCATTTAGTTTTTAGTAGAGTTTTTTCTGGCAAATGCAGACAGCCTTGGTATAACTATAACTTCACATTCCTGGTGCCTGGAAGACCTGTATGCAGAAATTTGTAGCGTCTGAAAATTGACACTACAGCTGTTTCAATACAGTTCACTTTCTGGTAGGTTACCTTAATACCAACAATGATTAGAGAACTTTTTAAAGGCAAACTTAAATGCTGCCTAAGCAAGTAGTGCAAATGCTTTTTAATTTGCAAGTGTCAACTTTCCACTTGCCTGGAGTAAAAGGATTTTTCAAGCCTTGTTTATTTCATTAATGCTAGTTATGCCATTCTGTAGCATGCTGAAATCCTCTTTCCCCGTGGTGCTTACATTCTTCAAATATTTGTGGATTATGTCCCACTTACTTAACTTAGCTAAGGAACAGCTCTGCTTACTTAGCTCTATTCCTGGTTATTTGGTACCTCAAAATGAATACAACCTTTGCTGAAATGACATCCTGAGACCTCTGTTGGGTTGCCTTTTCACATCCAGCCCCGATGGCAGTGGGCTGGATTGATTATAAATCTTTGGAGCCAACCTTATTTGGCAGGTGTGCCACAAATTGACTCCACTCCCTCCCCAAGTGCCACTCTGATCCTGTTCCTTTGCCTAATCTACTACTCTTCTTTCTGCTCCCAGCCCCCATGCTCCCTGCCTGGTTTGCTGCTTTGCTTTCAGCTTCCTGCCCTGTCTGCTGCTGTGCTGCCTGGCCCCTCCCTGATCTGCCATGTGCCAGGCACAGGGGCTACCCATGTTGCTTGGCTACTCCTGATATAAATCAGGATGAAAGTGGAATTCCTACATTGAAAGAATCTATTTTAATGCACCTTTTCCATTTGTATTTAAGTTATATTTCTAAAGAAGGGTGTGTTCTTATTTGTTGATAGATTCATTAAGCTGCATAAATTTATCACTAATAGAACCCTCATGCCAGATTTGGTATGTCTTGCTGTGACATAGGACTTTACATTATAGACATTTGTCTAAGCAATTATATCGATTGATGCTTTCAGAATCCTGTTAATTTCACATTTTAGTATGTTAAGAAATGATCAGGTATACCTTATTTATTTACTGGTTAATTAACTTTTTACTTTCATTCACTGTCAAGCAACTGTGTTATGATGACAAATCTGGTGTAATTAAACACCCAAAATAGCAGGTAACATTTATTTTTTATTAAACAAAACAGTCCTAAGTGAGTTGGGTACATAAAGTTTTCTTACCAAAACATGTTCCAAATTTTTTACAGGAGAATGGTTTATGGAAGAGGTGGAGAGGAATAACTATAGTCAGTGAATTAGATTCTCTCAGGATAGCTTAGGAAAAATTTCCAGTGTGTCTTTCTGAAAGTGACTGAGACTTGTATTTCTAATCACCAAAGTCTCTTGAAAATTAGAAGATTTCCAGAGTTGGGTAGTTCTTCCAAGTGCTAAAACTGGTACATCTCAGGCTCTACCTCCTCATTATTATTTATAGACTGGAAGAGAAACAAGTTTTCCTGCTTCTCCAACTCCCAGTCAGCTTCTCACCCTTTTTGAAAGTTCAGTTTGAAAGAGGAATGAATATGAAATATATATTTTTCTGTCTGCAAGAGGCTTCTGCTGTGCAAAGATGGCTTGTGCCCTTTGCTGACTTTGCCAGTCTCTTGTACTTAGCAACACCCTCCCTGCCTCCCCTACAGATGAAGCCCTTAATACAGTGCATGGCCTACTCTCCCACATTTATGAAACTTGATCTCCAAAGCAAAAGGTTTTCTCCTGATTTTTTTTCTTTATATTGAAACATGCAGGGGATTTCTCAAAGTTTTGCTAGGAGTGCGCAGATTTCAGCATTTTTTAATTTACATTTTCATGAGGTTATAATAAAGTTAAGTCTTAACACATGCGTTAAAATCAAATTAATTTTTTAACAAGTTTTTTTTCTTAAAAGAGAAAACTCTCTGAGTTAAATAACAAAATAAAAAAATCTCTCTTAAAAATATATTATTTTTAAATAACAGATTTTTTTTACTCGCCCTATGTGGCACTGCAGGGTAATACTTAATTTGCTAGTCCCTGGTGCTTGTTAGTCTCACCCCCTCCGCCTCCCACTTACTGCTTCCCAGATTTCTCCTTTCCATTGCTTGATATAACCAGCCCCAGATGTATGTGCTCCATTTTTTTGAAGCTGAAGCTCTTTCTCTTCCTTTCCCATGTCTGTTTAAATAACTTCTTGTTTCTGTCTCATGACTGGTGTCTGCATCTCCTCCCACATAACACCAATTTGTAAATTCATTACTTTGCTATCTCTATGTGTAGATCATAACAAAGATATTTAATAAGACAGATCAGAATGTTGGAGCCTCTTTTTCCTGCTATAGGTTTCTCCTCCCACTTTTATATGTTCCTGTTACCTCTGTCCTTGATTGTGCTACATCTTAACCGGTTTTCAGTGCACGTAGTGACTTTTAGTCTGGCATTCTCATTTTTTTAAGACACTGATGCCATTGGTGTTATCCAAGCGTTAATCAAGTTTCCATTTGTCCACTACCTTTGTAGTGCTATCAGTCATGTGAGGGTGAGCACCCATTAGTTTAAAATTTGCCTGTGTGCAATAGTGGCTGGCTGTGATGGCAGTTTTGACTGTCCATTTGAAACACGTAGCCTAGAACAGTTTATTCTCTTGCTGCTGCTTTCCTAGCTCCTGAGAACAGCTTTTTGCAAGTCATAAGTCATCCCTTGCTCTTATTTGCAGTTTGTTCCTTGTCTAGGACTTCTGGGGAAACTGAAAAGACACAGTGTAAGCCAGTGGTCTCCAACTTTTTTGATCACTCACCCCTACCAGTAAAAAATGTTTGAGCAAGCACCCCCAATATATATATGTTTGTTTATTTATAAATTATATACATGTACTACTCAGTGTAACACTGTACAAAGTTTGCAGACCACTGTACACTGTACTACTGTACCTCCGCATTGTGGAACTCCCACTCTTCCCTCAGGATACCTCACGTACCGTACGTGACACATGACTGTCTGACATATGGACCGAGTGAGGGCGCCAGTGTCAATCCATATATTAAATATTAGTAAAGATTAATTTCTTTCTTATTTTCTTAGATAAAAAATAAATATAAATAGAAGTTCTAATATTTTCTTTCTGCACCCCAATGGATTGTCTTGCACACCCCCTGGGGTGCGCGCACCCCACTTTGGAGACCACTGGTGTAAGCTATGCAGGTGTCACAGATTACCCCTGCACCCTCCTCAAGTGCCACTCTGATTGCCTTCTCCTGCATTCTCTGCTTTCAGCTCCCTGCCTAATTTGTTATTCTGCTTTCTGCTTCCTTCCTTCCCTGTTGTACCCTGCCTGATTTGTTGCTTTTCTTTCTGCTTCCTGCCCTATCTGCTGTTGTGCTGTCTGTCCCATCCCCAATCTTCATGCAGAGGCTGCCCATGCCACTTACAGTATCCATACTGGAAGTTAGCAACCCCTTGGTCATGCACTGAGTTTCTGGGTCCAGCTAAAACTTTCTAATTTTTTTGCAGTAAGGAAAGAAGTGTGGAAGAAAAGTCAGTCCTTTAAAGTGGAATTTCCGTGATGCTTCTTAGCATCCTGTTTTCCTCTGCACTCAGTATGGGGAACTTTTAGTAGGGGAACTTTCCTGTCTAGTGTTTCAGCATAAATGTTGTTTTTCTGAAATTGCTACAGCTGCAGGAATAGAATATTGTGTTCAGGAAACTGAGCTTTCTTAGCTTTTAGCTGTCCAGCATGGCTTACTAGTTAGGCAAATCCCCCCCCCTTTAGTTTGTTTATTTTTCTTCCTGAGGTTTCTTCAGTGCTTCCTTTGTCTGGCAGCATGTTACTATGAAAGGCGCTCTTCCTCTTTTTGGAACTCCTCTCAGCAATGCTGTTTGTTTTGATATGTGATCAAACTAACCTGCTTAACTTTGCTGTCTCTTGGAGTAAATGAACAGCTGGAACAGAAGCCTGTATGTCAGAGAGAGCTGTACCCCAAGTGAGAATGGGTTTAGATGAGGAGGCTGATAAACATTACTGCTAATCTAAATGCCTGGCAAGGCAGCAAGGAAATGACAGCTTAACAATGAAACCACTTTCTTTATCTGAGGGGTAGTTCTGTGTTATCCATATCCTGCTTAAAAATGAAACATGACTCTCAGGTAGAAGATGCTCCTGCCTGGTGCTTCTGAGTGATAGTTCTCACATGGAGGGGAAGGGCCTGAAAAGAAAGCCTGAGCTGGATCTTGATTTTCTATCCCTTTCATGCTCTTTGGACTGGTGTGCACCCCCCTTGCCCCTTGGGGAGCTCTTTTCCCTCGGTGCTTGCCCTGGCCTATGCCAGGTTTTCTCATGGCACTGTTTGATAGAGATCTTGACTTTCTCTGATGTAGATAACTCCACAGCCCTGCTTCTGTTTGTGAGCAAGGTTTGGTTTCCTCCTTTCAAAAATGTCCCAGTAAGTTTCTTCAAAGATTAGATACAAGACAAGTTTTCTTAAGTGGATTTTATTACTACACTAGAAAGAAAGGAAACTGTGAAATAGTAAGCTGTAGGCCTTATTCATGGAGTTGTTCAGAACCGAGAGCCTTAGACCCCAGAGTAAGAAAACTGTTTTCAGGAGCCTTATAGAAGATGGATGCATTGTGCTGCATTCCTGTAGTGCTTTGTACAGTGAGGTCCCTATCCTCCAAGGCCAGTAGGGAATGTTTTCAGATTCTTGATACTTTTTTCTTTAGTTGGCTGGTAGTGTAAGATGCAATATGGGACTGAACAGTCAAGGTCAATCTGGGAATGATTTGGTTCCAGATTGCTAGTTGGTGTTGGGCTTTTTTGCCTTCTGAAGCATCAGGGATTTTGCCTCTTCCCAGAAGAGGGAACACCAGAGACAGTTGACTGGTCCTGGTGATTAGTACAGGGAATCTTTTTAGGTAGGTATTTGTTGTTCACAATGTCAGGATCATACTGATTATCAGATGCACAGCAGGAAGGAATTTTATTCCAAGTCAGAACGGTAAGGAACTGGATAGGATGTTTGCTGTCCCCTGCAGCACGGTGCTTAGAGTCATCTTGGTAGGTCTTGCCTAAAACAGTTCCCCACCTGATAGAGGCATTGGTGCTGCCTTTGTCTCTCCTGTCTTCAGCTTGTGATACACAATAGCTTAGTTTCCCACCAGGGATCAAAATGCTTCAGTGTAATGTCATGGGGCACAACGTTGGAGTACCTGGATCTAATTGAATGGCCTTTCATATATAGGAGGTCAGAGTAGATGACCTAAGATTCCCTTCTACTCGTCAGCTCTATGGAGCTACGCATTTTTTGCCTTTTCAGTTGTAGGCTCCTGCTTTTTCCCCTCAAGTTCTTTGTGACAAACCAGCAACTGAAGATGGAGGAGGATGAAAACTCATTCCCTCGCTCAGGTCCTTTCAGATCTGAGCAAGCTTCAGCTTTGTCCAAGGGTATCTTTTTGATCCCCATTTCTGCCTCTGTTGCTGAGATGTTGTAGGGCCTACTCCCTTATAGCACTTTGTGTCTGCCATCTTTGTACTTCTGACTTGTGAATCACTAGGCATCTGACAGTTGCGCTTGATGGTGGCCATCAAATTATTGCAGTTTCTGGCAGGTCTGTTGAGGATGTTGGGGGAACAAGTCTGCCCTTTAGTTACTAGAAGCTGCTTGGCTGGGCCAAACACAACAGCTATCTGCAGCATGAAGAACACCCCTTTGCTTTGAGAAGGGTGAGATCTCAGCCCAGGTATACCAGAACTTGGCCTTTCTCTTGTCTAAGGAGCTGTAGCCCACTCTGCAAGGCAGAAATGGAGTGTCACTGGAGATAAGAGCCCATGGAGGCCCTCTTACTTGCAGTCTGGTGACATGAAGCAGTTTCAGGAGTCTGTCAGGGAACTGGAGTAGTGCTGCAACAGGTTGAAGAACCAACGGAGCCTCCTGGAGGCAGATGGCAGCCTGCTAAGGGGCAGGCAGAGAATTTAGGGAGCTGGGACCTGTCTTTTGGCACATACTGTGCATTCTACTTTTAATTTTTAACTTGCAGAAGTTGCACATTACAGGTGGGCAAAGCAGTCTAGAGCCCAGAGAATGGACCCAAAGCCACCTTTTAACTTATGGTTTCTAACCAGTCTGTATTTGGGAGTGTAGGTTTTATCACACCTAAAGACTTTGAAGTGCAATAGCAGCCACAGGCTTCTCGTCACACTCAGTGCAATGTCATCAGTTCCAAACACGTCCTGCTACCCCCAGACCCTGATTCCAAATGTTGTCTGGCTCCGAGTTCTGCCCTGGATGAGCTTTGGAAGGAGGTGGGAGGTGCTGAAGTTTACTGTTTCACGTAAGTAAAAGCTTAGGAGGCAGCACAGTTTTTATCTGAGCACAAAGCTAAAGCTTCCCCAGAGACTTCTGTTCCCATTATTTCTCTGCATTTGTAACTGTTGTGGCCTAAGAACTCACTAGGCTACATGTGACTGAAACACCACACATCAATGCAATCCTTTCTTACAAGAGGTTCTCATCTAACTGAAAAATTGATGGAAACCTTGAGGCATAAGAAATAGCAAGGAAAAAGCTGGCCAGAGATTTCTGTCCTCCCTCCTGAGAGGAAGTGTAGGTGTGGGAGTCAGAACTCCAGAGCCAGAAGGAAGTCTGGTTACAATCTGCCCCACAATATTTGAGGCCCTTCTCACGTTCTTCATTGAGCCTACTTTTTCATCCTCTTTGGATAATGCTCCAATGAAAGTGAAGGGGATGTTGGGAAGGGAGCAAGGCAAGTAGGAGATTTCTCCCTTCGTATTTTAGATTAGAACCATATGCTGCCTTCTGTGCTGTCCCTGATGATATCATTGAGCCTGAAATGGGAAACTCCCATTGAAAACAAAACATCTGGGAAGACTAGCTGCAGCAGTCAAGGTATAGACTGACTTGGTGATTGTACCTAAAATGAACATTTCTGGTGAAGAACACCCGTTTCCATGGAAAGGTTGCCTCTTCCCAAGAACCCTGCAGAAAAGGGATAAATTGAGGAGAGGCTTCAAAGCAGTCTGGCACCACAACTGCTTTGGTAGCAGCAACAGCTCTCTGTGTCTTGACAGTTCTGTTTGAGGCATTGTCATTGTCCACATCGTGAATCTAGTGCCGTGACTGCGTCTGATTAAGTAACTATTTTGTCTGTTGAGGGGAAGCATCTACTGTAAAACTTGCTGAGAGGCTGCACTGTGACGCTGTGGACAGCAACTGCAGACTGGAGCTGCAAGTTAGAGGCACAAAAAAAAAGTGTGGGGGGGTTAAGTTAAGCTCTGACTAAAGTATTTGTGCTGGAAAGTAGCCCAGAGGGAGTAAAGGAGAAGTTTTAATTGGAACCAGCTGCAAGGCTGCTGCAGCCCACAAGACATTTTCCCAGTTCATATGCTCTGTAGCTTTCAAAAAATGATGATTTGAATCGGATTGTGTGTGAAATACATTCTTAGAAGATTAAGTTTTTGCTGGACAAGGCTAAAAAAGCTCATGTGCGTCATGAAAGTGCCAGGACAAACTTCATCTTCCTGTTACTCTTCCTGAGAGTTAGATGGACTAAGGAGAAACAGTGGCTTTTATTTGAAAAGGGTTTTATTTCCTGTTCTGTGCCTATCATCTTGGGGCTGACACAAGCTGCTACAATTTTAAGCAGCTCTGTAGACAAGTGGCTTATTTTATTTTGTAGAGAACTTGAAATAGCAAATCAGAAGGAGAATGAGGAGGGGAGCTGGTGGCTGGTGTGGCTGCTGAGTCTAGTCTGTGCAGAGGATAATCTGACCCTTATAAAAGCTTGATTTGGAGCCAGATTTTCAGTGCTGGCGTCTATTTTTGTGGGCATATTTTGTGCCCAAAATGAATTTTGTGCAAATATTTCCAATTCTGCTTGCACTAGCATTTAGATGTTAATTGGTAGTAGTTGTGCCCACAAATGGGGTTGGCATGAGGCCTGGCTGAAAAATCTGGTCCTTAGCTTTTTATAGTTCTCTAACTGTCAAAAAGGGCAAAATCAGGTGACTATGTGGAACTGCGAACTTAACCAGGAGGAATGCTAAATTAGAGGTGGAAGGGTTATATTTTTGCTTCACCCATCCCTGTTCCTGTGGTAAGATCATTCTTTGTGGTATGTTCCCTAGTGTTTTGTCCAGTTTAGATGTAAAGCGTCTGAGCGAGGGACATTCTTTACTACTTCCTGTGGGGCACTGTTCTATGGACCTCATTCAGTTTTTTATGATTTGTTCCACTAACTTCGGAGACTAGTCTGGTTCTAGAAAGAGTGAAACAAACCCTGTTCTATGTCACTCCAGGAGGACAAAATATTATATTTTGGGCTCTGTTATTCATGGTGATTATAACCTCTTTCCTTGGGAGGGCAGAAATTAGCTTGCCTTTTTTTTGAGAGGCAGTGGCTAGGACTTTTTCCTGAAGTTATCTCCTGAATAAAGGCAGTGTATTTTAAATACTGGATTAACTGTAACGTTTTTGGATATGAAATTATAAAGAAGGTAATGGGAATGTATTGTGAGAGTTGGTTGTTCTGCATCGTTCAGCTGCCTTGATTGTTAAGTATAGTGGTGGTGGTCTGACTAGGAACCATCAGTGATAAAGATGTCCTTTTAAAGGTTGAATTTTTGGGGTGTATGGAGAAAATAGTGTTGGGTGACTATTCATTTGCCTGAAAGTTGTCCGAAGTGGGGTACTGCAGAGTTCTGTTTAGTTGCTACTTTTCCTCAATAGTTAGATGAGAGTTAGTGAAGTGATATGGATTCTGGTTCCCCATTTGTGAAGGCAGTTCAGCTCTGTGCATCTTTCTTCTGATGCAGTTGCTGTGAAGAACCAGGCCATTGTCTTTCGCACTGGATTTTGAAAGGGGGTTATCTTGTTCTTTCAAATGCCACTGATAATGATGGGTGTAATAAAGCCAAGCAAAGCTAGGATGACTGCAGACAATTAAGAGTTTGCTGGTCTTCTGTGACTCCAGTTCAGTTTGGTCTGACTGCATCACTGTCTACTTACTGATGCGGAGAAATGTTGCTTCATATGTGTACCTAGTTTGGAGGTTGCAGCCTTGTTATCTAGGTTTGCTCTGACCAGTGTTAGACAATACATGAACACAAAAGCATACACTGAGTACAGGCTCATTTTCCATCCTTTGTGACAAAGGATTCCTGACCCAGTGATGGGATAACATTTTAGGATACTCGTATGCAGTTTTGCAGGTGGCATGTAATTACTTGTACTGGTTTCCAGTTTGTTTCTGGGGACAATTTTTGGTGTTTAATTTAACCCATAAAACTTTTAACTGGCATGAGCCTTGGATGCATGAGACTGCCTCTCATATGGTGATCCCACAATTGGATGCTACCTCAATTCTGGGATGCAAGGCTGAGCATAATAAAAAGGACAGTGAAGATTTACAAATTATAAGTGTTGTAGAAGCTATCACAGCTTTTGGTAAGTTGTTCCCATCGTTAAATATCCTCACTGTAAGAAAAAAAAAAAGAAAAAAAAAAAGCAAACACTCCTCCTTCCCCCCACCCCCAACCAAGCAAACAAAATAAAGCAAAAAAATCGACACAAAAAATGCACCATATTTGTAGTCTGAATTTGTCTAGTTTCAATGTCTAGTTGTTAGATATTTTTATCACTTTACTTGACAGATTGAAGACTGTTTACAAATTATTTCCCTATGTAGGTATTTATACACTATGCTGAAGTCCCTTAGCCTTGTCTGTATTAAGCTAAATAGCTGCAACTCCTTCAGTCTTTTGCTGTATGACATAATTTCCAGTCCTTTAATGATTTCTGTGACTCTGCCCTGAACCCTTTCCAGTTTTTCAACACCCTTCTTGAAGTGTGGGCTCCATATGTGCACACTATTCAAGTAATGATTAGTCATTGTCAAATACAGAGGTAATAACCCTCTTGCCTCTGTGGGGTATTCCTGTTTTTATGCATCCCAGGATTGTAGTAACCCTTTAGTCTTGCACTGGTAACTCTTGGTCACCTGGTTATCCATCATAACCCCCCATCCTAACATATTCAGAATCCCTGCCTTCCAGGATAACCCTCCCTGCTTCCCTGCATAAACATGACCCCTATGCTTTGTCTCTAGAGGCTAGGGCTTTTCATTTGGCTATATTAAAATGCATACTTTTTGCTACCAGTTTACTAAGCAATCTGGATTGCTTCTTTTCTGCAACCTGGCATCCATACACTTTATCAGGGACAATTTTATGCTTTCCTCCAGGGCATGGATAGGCATTAAATAGTGCAGAGCCCAGAACTCATCTCTGTAGAAACGCCTACACTTTGTTATAAGTTCCTGTTTACATTTGCAGTTTGACACCTACCAGTTAGCCAGTTGTTAATTCCATGGATGAGGGCATTTTAAATTAATTAGGAAACAGTTTACTTCAGCCCCATTCCTGTTCGCTGCCTTGGACATCATGAAAGACCTGATCTTCCTCCTTGGAGGCTGAGTCTCATTTTGGTGGATTAGAGTAACTGACTGACCTAATTTTATAATTTAATCATTTCTGCAGCAGGAGAACAGAGCATCTAGTCTTCAATTGTTGGATGTTTTTAGTTGAATGTTTCTAATTGTCCCTTAGACAAGCTGTGCATATTTTGACGACTCCTCAGTTAAAACCATCCAGCCAGAAATTGTAGAAAAATCCGCAGATTGACAGTCCAATCTTATTTGCTTTTTAAAAATATTTGGCCTATTTGATTAACATTTTGCAGATTTCTCTTTTGCCTCTCAAAAACAAGGGTGTGTGTGTGTGTGTGTGTGTATGTGTGTGTGTGTGTTGCTGCTGGAAAATGAATTGAAAATGCATAGTACAAAGGCCAGTTGGAAGATGGATTATGGCTGACAAGCATGGTCATACTGTGTTGACACAAGTCTTGCTTGGTGAAAAATAGCTGCAATTATTCTGTGCACACAAATCTCTGAGAGTGCCCATTTGTCAATAATATGCCAGTACTTTTCCCCTTCCCTGCTTAGTGACAGCATCATGGTTAAGGTATTTGGCCTGGGATGGTGAGGTTCAATTACTGTTGTTGTTAACTTCCAGTACAACTTCTGGCAAGTCACAGTCTCAGTTCCCCATCCATACAAAGGAGATAACAGCACTACTCTACCCCATGGGAAGTGTAAAGGAACATCTACTAAAGGTCTTGAGGCTCTTCAGTACTAGAGTAACTCAGACTATAGAAGTACCAGAGAGAGATGGATAGCATCTGTTATTCACACAGTTTAATTACTTCTGCAGAAGAACACTAAATAGAGAGAAATAAACTAATACTCAACTACTCTTCAAACATTCAGATTTTATTTATATTTTTAAGAGATTACAGGGCAAGAGAAGTATAACTGCAAGGGTGAAGGGAGGAAAAGGGTAAATTTTTTGTGCTTAATGAAACTTAAGTTGCACTTAGTGGAATTTTACATTGAGAGTTAATTGTTATGATCTTCTGTTTTCCAAAATATCACTGTGGCCAGCCAAAAAAATGAGGACCTTAGCTGTTATAGTAGGAACTGTCTAGATAGCAAAACAGGGTCCTTGATATGTCTGAGATATCAGTGGGAATCTAGTACAGGGATCTTGTGTAATGAGGTTCAGTCTGAACATATTACTACTCATGACTTTTCTCTTCCAGATGTCCAGAAGGTTTTCTTGGAGACTATTGTCAGCACAGAAACCCCTGTGAAAGCAGTACCTGTCAGAATGGAGGAACATGTGAAACCACGTCTGTGATAGGAAAGGCCACTTGCAAATGTGCTCCAGGGTTCAGAGGCGAGGACTGCAGATATTCTGATTCTCACATCTGCTTTGTGTCACACCCCTGCTTAAATGGAGGAACCTGCCAGCTGCTTGGCCCAGATGCATATGAATGTGTCTGCAGGCCAGGTTACACAGGTGGGATTCTACATGTGTATCTTTAGTCTCCTCATGTTATGTCCTTAAAAGCTTAGTTGAACTCTTCCAGAAATGCTGTTGTGCTGCTCTAAAATGCTGTCAGGCTAATAGCTTTAACATTATAATTGAGAACTTGGGCACACAACAGGAACAGTTAAAAAAAAAACAAAAAAAAAAAACGCCAAACTTAAGACTTCTTACCTTTCAGAGTTGATCTTTAAATATGTGCATGCATTTTGTATACAATGGGGCAACTGATTAGTGTAGCCATTCCAGGACAGTGACTATTCTTCAAAATTGAACTTTCTCAGTGTGAGTATGGTCAGGTAGAGCAACTGGCTACCCAGAGACTTGGCAAAATCTTCATTCTTGGAAGTTTTCAAGAGCAGTTAGACAGATACCTGGGGTGGGGCTGGGGTATTTCAGTCAAAGAGGATCCTGCCTTGGGCAGGGGATGGGACTAGATGACTTCCTGAGGCCTCTTCCAGCCCCAATGTTCTATGAAGTTTACATCAAACATTACTCCAGAATAACTTTCGTAAGTGGGCAGGCCCTTAAAGCATCTTATTGAACAATTTTGAATAGCCAGATATTCTTATAGGAAGGTTTAATTCTGCATAAGAGGAACATATAGAAATCTGCATTTTCATCTTTGAAGACAATGTGAGGGAAGTGAGCAAATATTATCAGTGTAGTAGAATTCCAGCTTATGGATTTATTGCTTATAAAGCATAGTATTTGCTGTCTTGTAGGTCCTGTATAAACAAGCTAAAACTAAATCATATTGTTGATTACAATGAGGAATGCAGAGCTGAGGTGCATTCTCCTGTTCTCGTTTACTTATGCAGTTGTGTTGGAGGGATTTGAAAGTGTCATAAAAATATGGGGTGTCTTCTGTACAAACCGTTTCTATTTATTTAAATTCAAATGTCTTGATTCCACAGGAAAGAACTGTCAGTGGATTGATGCTTGTATGTCTCAGCCATGTGCCAATGGAAGTACTTGCATCGCGTCTGGGGAGAGATTTTCCTGTACATGTCCATCTGGTTACACTGGACAAAAATGTGAAGTTGATGTGAATGAATGTATCACACCAGGACAATGCCATCATGGTGGAACCTGTCTCAATGTGCCTGGCTCCTATCGATGTCAGTGCAAGCCAGGCTTTACTGGCCACCTCTGTGAAAGCACGTATGTGCCATGTTCACCTTCACCGTGTATGAATGGAGGGACATGTCATCAAACTGGTGATTTTGTCTATGAGTGCAACTGTCTGCCAGGTAAATACTGTTTCTTTCCAAAAACCAAACAGGAATGCAGTGGTGAGGTTGGGCATTTAGCATTTGTCTCTTGGTAATACCTGTCTTAAGCTCCCCCTATAATGCAAGACCAGCATCAGGGCCACGGCAGAAGACACAAAAGTCTGTGTAAGGTTGGGAGCTGATATGAAAGTTGAGTTGGTGTGGCATCATTATTTTGGATGGTGACAGGAGGGTACTGCTAGCCATGAGGAGAACAGAGTTCAAACTTGAAGGACTGTTGGGTTGGGTGGGTCATGGCAAGAAAACATTGGATGGGTTCTAGGTCTTGAGTGAAGACCAACCATTGGTCAGTTTGCTAATGAGAAACTTATGGCACAATTCAGCCTGCTGTTATCTTGTGGTTTTCCAGAACTTTGAATTCAACAAAACTCAAACCTCTGAAAACCAGTGAATACAGAGTTAATACATGCCATGAACTGTAACTCTTTCCCCCTTTACAGTTGTCAGTAGGTCTTGGGAATTGCCTGAATGCAGTCTAACTGTGTTGACTGGATTAGGTGTAGCAGTATGGCATCCTAGAGGGATTAATTGGAACAGCCTGAAGGACCTGCAATTGTGATGTGAGGAAATCAAGCAGGAGCTTCTGGAGCCTTTGAATCCCTCTCTCTGTAGCAGGAGGCCTGATGCTTCTGTTACTTTAGGTGAAGGCAAGCTGCCTGAGAAGCAGCATGCAGCTGTCAGGAGTCACGTGGCCTATAGGGGCTGGGCTATCAGGATATAAGCCCAGAGCTTGAGCAGGACAGGCTGTCTAGCCCTGAGAGCCATGGAGAAGAGCTCCTGGGTAACATCTGACTGGTGGTTTATGGAAGGGACTAAAGGGAGGTAAGGAGGCCTAGAGAAAGAATGGAGGGCAAGAGGGCCCAGAGAGAGAGCAGGGGCTAGAGGGCTCAAAGAGACCAGAGGCCTGGAGTGAGTAGCACCAGGTTGTCCATAGGTTTCACTGACCTAGGAGTGGGGCCAGGGCTCAGTCAGGGCCGGAAGCCAAGAAGGGCCACAGCCAGAGACTGGTGGGGCTGGAGAGCCCATGGGTCTCAGCTGGCCTAGGAGCAGGGACAGGGTCTAAAGACAGCTGGAGACTGGGGGTCCAGAATGCCTCTAGCCCAGAGAGGGGTTGGTGTAAGGATTCATAGACATTAGGGGCTGATAGGGACCTTGCAGGATCATCAAGTTCAGCCCCTCTGCCATAGGCAGGAAGTCTGATAGGGTCAAATGACCTCTGCAAGATAAGCATCCAAATATCATTTGAATGAGTCCAGAGTAGGTGCTTGCACTGCCTCTTGGGGGAGTCTGTTTCATACACCAGACACTCAGACTGTAAAGAAGCTTTTCCTTATGTCCTGTCTAAATCGGCCTTCCAGAAGTTTGTGGCTTTTAGACCTTGTTATCTCTTGGGGAGCCCTGGTAAACAACAGTTCTCCCTGATCCTGGTGCACTGCACCTTAAGTACTTAAAGGCTGCCACCAAGTCCCCCCTGAGCCTTCTGTTCTCCAGGCTGAAGAGTCCCATGTCTCTCAGCCTCTCCTTGCAAGGCTCTCGGTCTTTTATCTTGTGGGTGGCTCTCTTCTGAACTCTCTCAGGCTTATCCATGACCCTCCTGAAGAATGGGGCCCAAAATTGGACGCAGTACTCCAGCTGTGGCTTCACTAACTCTGAGTAGAGTAGGAGGATCACTTCCCTGGTTTTGCTTGAGATCTATCAGTGGATGTGTGCCAGAGTTTAGTTTGCTTTTCTGGCCATGACATTGCATTGATGGCTCATGTTCATCTTGTGGTCAATCAAGACCCCCAAGTCTCTTTTGGTCATGGTGCTAGCGAGTATAGCACTGTTGAGCCTATAAGTAGGATGCTGGTTTTTCCTCCCGAGGTGGTGTACCCTACTCTTCTCTGCATGAAATGCCATCAGGTTTTGGTCCACCCACCTTGCAAGCTTGTCCAGGTCGGCCTGTATCCCCAACTTGTTTTCCAGTGTAACTGCCTTCCCCCATAGTTCAGTGTCATCTGCAAACTTTGCCAGTCTGTATCTGACACCCGAATCCAGATCATTAATGAAAATGTTGTAGAGTGCTAGTCACCTTGCGCCATGTTGATTTGCTCCCATCAGCCAGTACTCTTTGGGTCCAAGCCTGAAGCCAGTTCCCCAACTATCGGACCGTGAGATAGTTGAAGCCGCAGTTTTCCAGGTTAGCCATGAGGACATCATGGGAGACCAATCAAAAGACTTCTTGAAATCAACCTCGTCTCTCTTGTCCAGGCATTGTGTCACCTGGTCACAGAAGGAGACGAGGTTGATCAGGCAAGACCTTCCAGCAACAAAGCCATGTTGGCTGGCACTCAAAGTTGCTTTCCGGTATCCTGCTGCTGATGGAAACTTTGATAATTTTCTCCAGGATCTTTCCAGGGATGGGTGTCAGTCTGATTGGTGTCTAATTCCCTGGGTCTTCCTTCCTTCCTTCCTTGAAGATTGGAACCATATTGGCATACCAATCCTTTGGTACCTCTCCTGAGGGCCACAAGTTCTGAAATATCTTTGTCATAGGGTGTGTTATGATGTCTGCCAGCTCTTTCAGGACTCTTGGGTGTATACCATTCAGGCCCACGGACTTGTGGATGTTGAGTCTTTCGATGTGTTCCCTTGTTGATCTACGTAAATTGTGGGCCCATCTCCCATCCCCTGGATGCTTTGTGCCCTGTTTGACAGGGTGACCCCTTTGGATGGGTGGAAGCCAATGCAAAGTAATCTTTTAGGAGATTTTCCTTTTCCTGAGCATCAGTTGTCAGCTGCCCCATTGTTGCCTTTGTTCTTCCTCCGACTTCCCACATATTTGAAGAAGGACTTTTTGTTGTCCTTGATTCCTGTGGCTACCCTGAGTTTGGTGTCTGCCTTGGCTTTTCTGGTCTGCTCTCTACAGGTTTGGGCTAGTGCTGTGTAGTCCTCCCTAGTGATGACTTCCATTTTCCACCTGGTGCAGGCTTCTCTCTAGCTTCAGGAAGTCCAAAAGTTCCCTATTGAGCCAAGGGGGCACCCCAGCCCGCTGACTGCATTTCCTTTGGGATGGAATGGACTTTCCTTGTGCTTTGAGGATTATATTCTTAAGGAACAATCATTCCTCATGGGCTCCCCTTTCTAAAGGGCCATGGTCTCTGAGTGCCTGGTTGACCAGCCTCCTGAGTTTTTGAAAGTTGGCCTTCCCAAAGTTGAGGATGTCTGTTTTACTGAGAAACTTGTCCACCCTGCATTGGACAGAGAAAGTGATCAGTTCATGGTCACTGTCACCAAGCTTCCCCTTGACCCTCAGATCGTTCACCAGATCATCCCCTTTGGCCAGAACCAGATCCAGCAGTGCCTCTCCCTTAGTTGGCCTGTAGACCTCTTGCGTTAGGTAGAGGTCATCAATGCATGTGAGGAAGCTACATGACTGGTCAGATTTGGCTGTGTGCTCTTCCCATGAGATGTTGGATGAGCAGAGCCAGGAGCCTATAGCCCATGGGGGTAGTTATGATTTGTTTAATATGGGACATCTGCGAGGTATGGGTATTGGGGAGGACGGAGCCTACACAGTTAGCCCATAAGGCAGAGAGTGGAGACGCCTAAGCTCAGGAATGTGAGATCAGGCTTGGGAAGCTTTGAGGCAGCCTCCCTTTTCTGAAAGTATCATTTCATCAAGGCATGGCAGGAAAGAGAAGGGGAGATTTCAAAGTGAGCCATGTTGACAAGGAAAGTGTGCATGTGCGCTTAAGGAGAAGTCCTTATGCCTCATTTTAGCACAAGGAACTGAAGGTTTTATTTGTAGCAGTGCACAGGGCTTAGCTTGCTAACAAGGATTGTCAGCAGCAGGGTAGCATATGAGTGATCTATGATTTAATGATAGGAAGGGAAAGGGTATAAAGTTCAATGGTATCCTGTGCATTGGGGTGGTGGTTGTAAATTGTAGCACGTACATGAAAATGGCAGGTAGCTCCTATTCAGCTCATACAAACATAAGCAAAAAGGGGTTAGACTCTGTCCTACGGTCATTAGGTGCCTTGCTCTCTGAACATTGTGCACTGTCTGCAAAGACAGAGTGTAAGCGTGTGTGTGACGGGTATCCTGGGGCATTGCTCAAAAATGGCAGAGTTAAGGTTGTGTTCATGTGTAGCTTAATTGTGGATTTCCTGGTTTTGAGAAGTAGGAGATTTGTTCAGTTTGACTTTCTGGAAGGCAGTGGTTCCTACTGCATAGCTCTAGTTCTGTGTTTTGCCTTAACAATTTTTGTAAGGGGATTCCTTTATGTTTTTTAACATAAGGAGAAATGTGAACTGGCCAGGTAATGCTGCTTCACTCAAAAACCTCTTGGCTCACTTTTCTGTGCATTCATGAAACACATGAGTGTTTAGTGTCCAATAATGGAGAGTTAAAGTCTTTTTTTGGTAATGCTTTCAGCCTTGCTTTATTGAAGGGTTATAGATGCCACACATTAGCTGGGGCAAATGCTGAACAGTGTTTGGGGGACAATCAGAGCCATAGCTTGAGTCCTAGAAGTGGAGTTTAAGAAATGCTGCTCCCTCAGGAGCCTCTTCTGGTGATTGAATTTGGGTTGCAAACCCTATCCTGCACCCTATGAGATGGGGCAAATTTTCAGGAAGTACCAGAAAGCTTGTAGATTTTAGAGCATTTAGCTGCTTTAATTGAATGATACCTTTTAAGATACTTTACTTAAAGGTCTGGCCAACCTCAAGTGTGGTGGAACTGGGATTCTGTTGTTGGAGAAACCACCTGTTTACATTTACTGTTTTTGAGTACTTTGTCTCTTAACCTAATGTTGCGCTCAGTTATCTTTTTTTTTTTAAAAGGGGGAAAAAAAAAAGAAAGAAAACCCAGAGCTGTTTGACTTATGGTTAACAGGCTCTGCAGGCTTCATAGAGGGGGCTGTTTCTTGTGTGGGAGCTGTTTGGCCTTTGACATCCCAAAGGGCTTAAAATATTTGATACAAGGAGTATCGTAAAGAAAAGGGGAACTTCAAGTACAAGAGCCTAACATTGTAGAGCCAATAAGATAGCTCATGCAAGTTAAGTTTCCTTTACTTGCAGGGACTCAAGTTTGAGTGGAAGCAACCGTGCAGACAAGTAAAATACAGTCAGGAAATGGAAGACTAGATTACTATGGTAACAGGAACTTGCCCACATTGTGCGCATATTGTTTTGATTGGTAGTAACTGTGTGAAGGGTTATGCAACACACATACAGTGTGGGTGTGGATACTTTTGTTTTGAGAAGCTGCATTTTCATATGTCCTGATATTTGTGCCTGAATTGGCAGGATTATATTGCTTGGCTTTGGTATTTAGAACTATTCCTTTGGAAAATATAAACAGAAGGAAAGGGCTGGTGAAGCCAGGGTACTTCTACAATCGTCCAAAGGGAAGATGAGATCCTCCAGGCACTCATCACCCTTGTGCAGTTAAGGAAGGATCAAAAAGCACCCAGATGTGTTGGAAGACAAAACCCGAATCCTGGTTGCACTCTGAATGCTCATGAGGAAGTAGGCAGCAGAGGGATGTGTCTGCAGTGGGGGAAGTGAAGGGTGAGGAAAGGGAGAAGGGGGCCTGCCATAGATATCCAACATGTGATCTAGATTTCTTCAGTTAGAAGGAGAGTGCCAGAGTTAAGCATTTATTGGGCTCACTTCTGCTGCAGAGTTGGGAAGTGTGGAGAAGACCTATAGGAGATCTCCCACTAGACCACTACTGGCAGCACATTAAACTGCTCTGCAGGATTTGATGGATCCAGTTCTATAAAGTAAAGCATAGTAAGGGATTCCTGCTGTCTCAACCCAGAGATGAATTCTGATGACATAGTATTTTGATAATTTTGAATTTATTTCACTTTCGAATACACTTCTGCCCACTTAAAGTCTATATTCTCAGTCATCAGTAACAGAAAATGCTGGAGGGATTTTTCTCAAACTTTTTTTTTTAAAGAAAAGCTATTTTTGAGGTTGTTAATTAAAAAAATGGAAGCAGAGAAGAATTAGAGCTTAAAGCGCTTGAAAAATGCTTTGCAACTTCAGTTGGATCAATAAAACTTTACAAAATAACTACTTATTTCAGCAATTGTGTCTATACAATCTTGCATCACTTCATAGTTATTTGTAGAAGTTATTGGTAAATATTCTTCCCCCCGCTCCAGGAGATTGTAGGGACAGCAGTCATTCTCACAGGCTTATTGTGGTGCCGTTCCCCACCCCTATGCCTCTGATTGGCTGACAGGCCCCAGTGGCTCTGCCACTGATTGGTGGAGAGGGCTGTCTATCCTACTGCCCCGCCTCTCACTGTTGATTGGCTGAGGGCTGTCCATCCTGTGGTCCCGCCCCTTATCCTTGGTGGAAGGGGTGGGGCCACACAGCAGGCTGTCTTCTCAGCCAGTCAGCAGCAAGGGGTAGCAACCATCTTTCCTGGTCGCCTTCATGCTGGCAGCCCCCTTTGTGCTGGGCTGTACGGAAAGACTGCTGGCTCCCACTGGGAAGCCAGCATTTTATTTTTAATACATTGGGGGTTCTGCTTTTTTTCCCATGGATTTCACAGAGATTGCCTGATTTTTGTGATTTCCATGAAATCCATGCAATAACAACCTAAGTAGGTCCCTAGTTATTTGGCTGAAATATGGGAAGAAGCTGGCAGTTAAAACAAATGTAGCACAAGATATACCGCTGTAAATACTCTCTATGCTGGTATAATTCTGTCTTCAGGAGTTGGTAGCACCATTTTTTATAATTTGATTTTTCTCTAGATTTTGTTCAAATTGATACAAATTGTATTGACTCTCCTTAATCCTAAATAGGTAGGAACTTTCTCAAGTCACTTTTTAGTAAGCAATACCAATACTGGTGTGAACAACATTTAACCTGGAGCATTTTAAACTCCTTTTTAAACATAGTGAGGGAGAGCTATAAAACTCATAATGTAGCTGACAAATAAGGAGTTGGTTTGGCAAGTGGCCCTTAATGGAATGTTAAACAAGTCAATAGAGGAAGTCCTTAGCTGGGAAAGTGATTATTCATTGTTATCCATCAAAATAATTATCCATTAACTAAGATAAGAACCCTAGGGAATTCCAAGAGCTGGGTCAGGAAACAATCTGTCAGACCAGAGTAGATTGCTTATGGGAACTGGAACACTTCCTGGAAAGAGGAAGTAACTTCATGTATTCAGTAGTACTTGATGCTGGTTCACAAAACCGTGGTGGCAAACAGTCCTTTCCTTTGAGCTGAGTGTCACAAATGCACATTGAATCCAATTTTTCTTTTGGGATGGATGGTGCAGGATTCTTCCTGTATCACTGAAAACCTTGAACTCCCTAAGGTTGAAATCTGGATCTCTGACATAACTGCAGTATCTCTTCAGTTTTGCAGCAACCTGAATTTTGCTACTCGGAAATAGCCTTCATACTTGCAGAGAAGCACTCGATGGCTTGCACTAAATGTTTGTAGATTTGAATAATGAAGTCTCTTCTACAGAGATTATTCATGAAGTTGTGACTTTCATTGTCACCATTCGTCTCAATCAGGGTTTGATGCACAATATAGAACACTTTCAGGCTCAGGCAAACCTAAATGTGTTGGCGTCTATGCTTTGAGAATTTCAGAAGTGCTAAAAATCTAACCTTTAAAAATGAAAGCTAAACTTCTGTAAACAGTTGAGCAGCAATAGATGAATCTTACTACAAAGGTAGCAGTCTCAGTGTTACAGAATGTATAGAGCTTGAAGTAGACATTAAATCATACCTTAAAGGTTTCCGATGCATTTGATGAGGGCTGAAAAGAGGTTCTCTTAAAATGGGGGCAAATTGGGTGCAGTGTTTGCGAGATCTTGAAGTACACTGCCCCTGCTCTGGCCCCTAATTGGTGACTTTGATGGTTTTTGGATTTATAACTCAAAACTCTTGTCATCTTTGGCATTTCAGATCCATTTTGGTCTGTTGTCTTTGGTAAAACATACTACTTTTTGAATTAGGCTTTTGTTGGGATGAGGATGGCAGTTATACAAAGTCATGTCCAGGCATGTTACATGTACAACTTTATTTGTTCCTAATGCTTCAGGAAATATGCAATGGCAGATGCATCCTTTCAGTATATTTAGGTTCTCGTGCACTACTTTTGAGGACTTTTTTTATCCTGGCACAAATTTTCTGAAGAGCACGCAGTGTTTTTGCTTCATGTAGGCTTCATGCACTTCTCTAATTTGTATGGAGTTTCCCTAGAAG
>NW_017728907.1:11858325-11865587 GCF_001723895.1 Crocodylus porosus
CAGCCCATGGGCTGGATGTGGCCTGCCAAACCATTCTATTCAGCCCATGGGGCCCCTAAAAAAATTAGGAAATTAATATTTACTTGCTCCTGGCTGCCTGTCAAAGATGGACCAAAGCAAAGCAGGACCCAGGGGATGCCAGCAGGACTGAGCAGCCCAGCCCCGCCACACTCCCAGCCATTTCCCTGTCTTCCATATATCCATATACACATCCACATGCTTCCTCACCTCACCCCCCCCCACACCCACACATCCACAGCCCTCCACAAACATATACACCCCACTCCCCCCCCCACAATATGCAAGAGTAAAGACTTCATTTTAAACTATTGTGCAATCACCTCTATGGACACTATACAAACGCATGTAAATCAGGACAGAAATATTTTTTGAAATAAAATTAATGAATGTTTGTAGATGTTTGTTTTTTAGAATATAATTTGGTATTTTTCTGGTTCTGAGTTGGCAAAACTCCTTGCTGAAAGGAATACTTATGTGGGCAAGCAGAGGGACTTCTGGTGGAAAAGGTCAGGGGTTAGCGGGCAGGACTTCCGCTCACAAGATGGCTACCGGAGAGGCAGGGCTTCTGTAAAGGGGCGAGGCTACCCATGCGGCCCTTGACAGGGGTATAGGAGTTGACCGGTAGAGCCATCAGTCCAACAAAACTTTCAATATGCCAAACAAATGACACATTAGTTCCCCATTTTTCTTCAACTTTTTTGAGCTTTGGGTTTAGGAAGGGGGTGGATCTAAAAAGGAGATATATTAAGAGACAGAAGGGAAATGACAGGGAAGCTTTGGAGCAGCAGAAGAAAGTCTAAGTCAAGCATATGTAACATACAGGTGGCTTCAGCTACACAATAGTTGCACCTACACATGAAATTAGTGCACCTGAATAAACACGCTGGTGCAGTTTGTGCTGGAATTTATTGCGCCCAAGCACAGCATTTACATGTTTGTCTAGGACCCTGCAGCATGCTGAACCGAGGCAGTACAGCCCCAGCTGGCACAGGGCCTGGAGAGGGTCAGCCTGCCAGCCCGAAGCTGCTCTTCCCCAATTCAGCATGCTGCGGAGGGGCTGGCTGGCAGGCAGCTTGTTGGCCCCTTCCTGCAGTTTCATTGCCCAAGACCACATGGCAGGGAGGAAAGGAGGTACCCGATGACTCCTGGTGTACCAAAGGTGGGTTCCTTCCAACAAAGGCCTGAAGCTAGGTAATACTAGGCCTTCATTGTACCCTAGTTTACTTCCAGGACAGTGGAACCTGCTGTTGCTTATTTGCTAGATCAGCAGTTGGCACCCTTTCCAGGTTGTGGGCCAGAACAACCCAGCTTGGGTTAGAGGCAGGTTCCACTGTGCTAAGATTTGGCCACTCCTGCTGCTTTTCCTTGTGGCAGCATGGAGAGAGCAACTACCACTAAAGGCTGCCAGAGCCACACATTTGCAGTCCAGATCAAAGTGCTCTGCGGTCTGAATCTGGCACATTGGTTGCCAACTTCCATGCTAGATAGATCACTCATCTACTGGAGCACTCATCTGCTAAAGGTCCTGTATGCAATAGTGTTACTAGTAGATACATTTTACCCATTTGTATAATAGAAGTAATGACTTGTCACAGTTATGTTATGTGCTTGAGGGCTAAACAGTAAATGGGAATGTAGCAATTAGAAGTGTAAAATCCCCCCGATTTTAACTAGCTTTCCATCTCAGTCTGAGGTCAGCACTCCAATTTTACTCATGCAGCATCAAACCACATGGAATTCCATATGCAGCAGAGGTGAACAGCTAAATGCATAGTTGTCTGGGACTCGCATACTAGAGAATTAGTCAAGTGTTGGCATCTCCAAAGCTGACAGAGCTAGCTGACAAGTTTTTAGGGTTTTGGAGCTGGTGGCTCCAGCCAGCCAGGCTCTGGTTTTGAGCTGTGCATGCTGTGCCTGCATGTGGGGGGTGTTTTTTTAAATTTGTTTTTTGTTTGGGTTTTTTGTTTTGTTTTGGCTTTTTTTGGCCCCTGAATATCCAGGGGTCAAAAAAAAACTTGTGTGCTGCCTTCTTGCAGTGCAGTGTGTATGCTGCAGACATGTCTGCGGTGCCACATAGCTCACAGCTGCGCTTGTCGGGAAGCAGCTAAGAGATGCAAGAGAAAAGTCACTCTTGCTGCAAGTCTCTTCACAGTCTCTTTAAAGCAGCTGAACTCAGTGAGAGCTGCTGCAAAGCTGGTGAGCTTATGGAACTCATTTACAGGCTCTGCAATGTCTGCCTTGGATGATGCACCCTCTAAAAGCTGGTTTTGACCTGATTGACAAATATTGTTGTGCTGTCCAGAGCCGAACATGGAGGGCTGAGGGAAAAGTGTGCGTGTTTTGGATGAGGAGACTGCACTGTAACTAGTCAAAGATTCCAGAGAACCCAAAAGAGACTAAACTTTTGTAAGAATTTTGGAATCAGTTACTCCCACCCCTTTGAATCTCTGCCATCTCTAGTATAAGAAGTAAATACTTTATCTGACTCTGCCTGGAGGGTTATTTTGGGGAGCATAAAATGAACAAATAGATGGAAAAGAATAAAAGCTAAGAAAACTGAAGAGAACCAGGCATTTGTTCCCATGAAATGCTTAAAAGTATTATTATCTGCAGAGACCATCTGCTGTCCATATAAATGTGGAAACCGATAAAAGGTTTGTTTGACAGGATGGTTGAAAATTATAATATATGCATATAAAGAGGCTGTCAGGATTTTTGCTGAATTCTTTTTTTTTTCTTCCATCAGGGTTTAATTTATAGGTTTGGTTGGGTGATGATAGCTAAAATGCACGAAGTAGGGGACCAGGTATTATGTGGACAGGGTCACTGCTGCACCGGATTAGTGCATTCAGGCCACCAGAAGGTGCATCAAGAGTACGAAGTAAGAAGTTGGGTCACAGCCCTGGGCTATGTGATGTGGGCTTGGCTTAGCTCTTTCCCACACTGGGGAGTGGTGGAACCAACAAAGAGATTTGAAGGCTTGTGTTCAATGTGAAGAGGTGTGTCTTTTTACCTTCATGTGAACTCAAGGGGATGAGCAATTCTGAGGTAAACACATGCTAAAGTCCAGGTACTTCAGGCCAACTTGCCAGGGTCAACGCTAGTCTCCTGCCAAAGGCTGTCCTTGTGGTTAAATGAGAATTCCTGGCCTTTGGTTTAAAAAAATAAAGCTTTTTAATACTAAAGCAAAGCTCTGTGCCATTGCCTGACTGGAGGACTAGTGCTTTGCTGGTATAAGCCAACCTTTCCTTTGACTTGGGTAAAGGCAGAAGGCTCTTACGATTGGTTCTTGTGTCCAGCTGCTGCTCTGGTGTTCTGCAGGGAACTAGGTTAACAGGGTAATTCTCTTTAATGGCCTTTTTGAAAATAATTTCCATTTCATACATTTTTTATTTGCCTAGGCTTTGAAGGAGATACCTGTGAGCACAACATTGATGACTGCCCAAACCACAAATGCCAGAATGGTGGTGTATGTGTGGATGGTGTAAACACTTACAACTGCCGCTGTCCCCCGCAGTGGACAGGTAGGTGGGGTGCGAAATTTTCCTTCTTGGGTTGAGTGGCTTTTCAGAATGGGGTTCAGCACTGAGTGTGATCACTCACTTATGTAAATCCAGCTTAATGTAGGAGTGGCTGAAAGCTGTTAACATCTGTTGCTGGTTCAGCAGCCTGTAACAAGGGCTGTCAGTGCAGTCCTTAGCAGTTGACTGTCCACATCAAAGCTGCTGCATCAACAGAGGGTAAATTCCTAATTCACTACTTCAGGCTTTGTCTAAGGTGTAGATGTCTGACAGTACAGCTCTGTGCTAGGCAGGGGTGTGAAGAGGTTTGAATGCTGCGTAACAGCTGTGTTAGTAGAAGCTCTCAAAATAGTTGCAGTTTTACCAGAAAACCTGTGCTTTTCCTGGTATAGATTGTTTCCCTTGGCAGGGTGTGGGATATATTTGTTACAGTGATACACAGTGCAACTTTGCTGGTTTTTGTCCATTTTGCAGGTATCCCATACTGGTGTTTCTAGACCAACAAAGTGGTCTTAGTGTAGACCTAGGTTTTCAATAGTGGGGCCCATAGATTAGATCTGGGGTAGGACATACAAGCAGGGAAAGTAGCTCATAGTATGGGAGTCTTCTGTTGCTGTTATGTCATTTCTCTTCTCTGCTTGTGAGACCTGCTAAATAATGAAGTTACTGTAAATTGAAAAAAAATGCCACTGAGCAGGTAGGAGCAAAGCTTCACTCAAATTGTGTCCATGTAGCTACTGCAGGATTGCTGTCACCTTATGGCAGTAACCCAGCCATGGCATGCAGCTGAGCTCTGTAAAAGTCCCAGTGGAGCTTAGGAAAGTATTATGCACGGTATAAGGAAACAACCTATAGGAAGCGCTGCTTTATATTGAATCACAAAATTATTCTTTGCAAAAGCAAACAAGTTGGCCGAATTATAGACTGATACAGCCACTTCTTGGCTTAGATTGCAGCTAAGTTTGAGCATGATTCTAGCACCCCTGCTCTCCAGCCTTCCCAGTTCTCAATTCACGAGTAAAGGAGTGGCCTCATAACTATAAGCTAGATCTGGAGTCACCTTATATACAAACATATATGATTTGGACATTTTTTTCATTAATTGTGTGCTTGTGTGAATGTCTAACACTCTTTGCTCCTTATAAGAAAAGAATTAGGCTTAACTGCACTTTCCTACAAGACTTAGTGTACAGTTATGAGAATTATTTGGTTAGATCAATTTTTTCAAAATAAGAACATCTGTAAAGATCAGCTGCTCAGACAGAATTAATGTGGGGAATCTGGCTGTTTGAGACTGAAGGTTTTGAAGCTGTTTCCTGGTAAAGAACACCATTCTCACTGTGAATCAGTCATACAGGAAGGTTTTTGATGGACATTTTTAAATTTCTTTTAATCAAAACGTAAGGTGGATTGTCTCTTTTCCAATATAAACCTCAGTTTTTGGTGTGCGTGCATCTGTCTCCACCTCCCTTTCTCTCCCAAATCTCATTCCTTGCATGCACTCTGTAAATCTTTAAGAAGGGGGAGACTTGGAGGGATGGAGAGAGCAGGTGGTGTACGAGTGGAGCACAGGAAGGTTGCAAAATATTGGCAATTCCACTTGTATCTAAAAAGCTTTGTGTGTACCAGCTACTAAAATGTTTGTTGGGACCTGCAGCTTTTGCAAGCCATATACTGATTTGTGGGTTTTCCTGAGCTTCAGAGTTGTTGAAGCACCCAGGTGACCATTTCATGAGCCTCTGAACCTAATAGTCCATTGAGAGAGGCTTCTGTGTCTTCTGAGAGCACAATGAATCGAGCTTGGCTTTTGATATTTGAATTGGCATCAGCTACCCACCGTCTCCTTGGAAGGTTCAAGTGGCAGATGGGGTAGGGGTTTGGTGAAGATGGGCAGTGACCCTCTTAAGCCTTGTGGGCAGGTTGGGGCCATGTTTAACTCTCAAGGCTTGCTGAATGTAGTTTGGAGCCCTCCTGTTTACATCCCACCATCTACAGGTGATGGGTTGCCCTCCTCGTGATCTTATGTGCATGAATGAGGTTCCCTTCCTGCCTAAGGAGGAGAGCTCCAAACCTTGTTCCCTTTCCTTTATGGGACAAGTTTAAATAAGTTTAATTCCTTTAACTTCTAAGGGTCCCTATACATGAGCAGGGAAGCTGTTCTGATGCGCTTAATCAAGTCTGCTGGAGTGTGGCAATTACAGTGCTTCAGCAGTCTCCCGCATCTTTTGTGTCAACATCCCTGTGCTTCAAAATGGCGGTGGAGGCACTTTATCTAACGCTCTTAGAGTTGCTCTGATTAAAGTGTTCCCCTCCCCACTCCCAGAGCACAATTATAAACGCCTTAAGGTGCCACTTGGCCCTACCTTCTTCCTTAGTCCCATGGTAAAGTTGAGGTTGCAGATTGATTAGTGCTATGTTTTTTGGTTGTTTTTTTTTAACTTGCAAGTGTAATAGCTTTTGAAACTCTTTAAACTGTAGAAACTGTAAGTTCAGACTTAAAGCTGAATTTGTAAGAAACTGAAACCTTTTAATGTGTAGGAACTGGTAGTTCAAGTAATGAAATGACTATAATTCTGACCCTATAGTGAAGTCTTGAGAGAAGTTCAACTCAAACCACTTTATCCATAACAAGCAGTTTCTTTAAGTATTCAAACTGCAATGTGCTTGCTTTAGTCAAAAAGCAGTTGTGCTGCTTTCTGCCTCCTTTGTATACATCTGATGACATAAAGGGCGCATCCAGACCAGTGAATTGAATCCCTATTTTCACTCACAGCACACGATAATGATATCAATAACCGTGGGGAGTGGAAAAAGGCAATGAAGTGGCACTTACCAGTTTCATCTACAGTGCAGCAGGCAACCTGAGTGTTTTCAGCCAACTTCTATCTCTGGCAACAGGGCCTGGGTATCGAGGTCTGCCTCTATAGGGTCTTGCTTGAGCTTAGAGCTATCATGCATATGTTTTTTGAGCCATTGCTGATTGTGCTGCCCTTATTTGTTCACCATGTTTTAGGTGAAGCACAGGCAGATGTTGGTGTTGCATGCAGAAATCCTGTCCAGCTCCCATATAATAGAAATATGCGGTTCTGTTCACATGATTTTTTTGCACCTTTTGTTTTCCTTGAAGTCATTTCAATGTTCTTTGCATATATAGAGAGCGCTGCGTAGCATCCTAGTTGTGACCTTTATCTGCCATCACACCAATTCCCTGAAATATGTTTGTTACAGTCCGCCCTGAGTTCTGATAGGTCCTTTAGTTTTGCTCCAGCCTTTGCAAGAGGGTGAAGAATCCATTAACTTCAGCTTGGCTCCACTGGAAAGCACAATGAAGCCACACAGCACAGGACTAAAGCAAAATGCTATTTGTGCTGCCTCTTGCAGTATGTGAGCATAAAGGGACAGTTCCTGGTTGTGCAGCAATATTTAAATATTACAGTGAAGTCTGGTCCCATGACCCTAGAGCAGTAGAGGTCATGGATAAACGGACTGTCTGGTCAGGGAAGACAGCTGGAGGACCACCAAAATAATTGGGAGCGTAGGCTGTGTGTAGACTAAACAACGGGTGTGTGTGCACGACACTTTTTAAAGTGGGCTAAATGCTTTTGCACCACTTTAATGGTGTTGGTATTTGCATGCCTTATTCATAGATTCATAGATGCTAGGGTCGGAAGGGACCTCAATGGATCATCGAGTCCGACCCCCTGCATAAGCAGGAAAGAG
>NW_017728907.1:11865598-11883536 GCF_001723895.1 Crocodylus porosus
CAGATGTCCGGGTAGTTTAGGTCCCCCATGACCACCGCCTCTTTAGCTTTTATGGTTTCTGAGAGTTGCCTCAGGAGCCCCAAATCTATTTCTTCCCCTTGATGTGGGGGTCTGTAGCAGACCCCTATGCCTTGGTGGCGTATTACGCATTAACTCCAGTTGCTGTAGGAAATTCGGTGGTGTAATTCATCTTAAATGACTTGAGGGCACAGCAAACTAAAATTCCTTAGAGGAGTTTCAGTTTGCTGTACCTATAGCCGTTGAGCAAAGCACCGGGCTTCGTACAGCTCTGTAGGAAGCCCTTGGAGCCTGTCTGTCTGCCTAAGCTGCGGGCTCCCTGTACTTCCCTCCTTGGCTGTGATACTTCCCTGGCCCACCCGAGCTGGGTGCCTGCGGCTGGGTGCTGCCTGGGGGAGGGGTCGCCACCAGTGTGGAGGGAAGCACCAGCACCGCTGCAGCCCAGGGACCACTCTGCCCACTGGCAGCTCATCCTCCCCTCCCTGCCGCTGCTAAGTCAGCAGGGTGTGTGCACGACATGGGGGTTTAATTGGCCTTAAATTGAAGTGGTGTTTTTAAAAATCCACTGCTTCAATGTAGGGCTTCTGTTTCATTTACACATACCCATAGATACAATCGTACAGTTACTACCACAACATACCATATTTTCTTGCGTACCACGCAGACCCCAAATAAGAAATGCACCTGTTTTTGGGAAGGCAGAATGACAAACAAACAACAACAAAAAAAGTGTCTGGATTTAAAGCTGCGTAGAGTAGAGATAGAAATTATTTTTTAGTTCGCTTATCCTCCCTTTCCTACTCAGGAAGAAACTACAGTTTTAACCCTTTCACAGTTGAATTAACAGCACCTCTTGGCTGTTTGGCCAAAAGCTGAAATTGTAGCTATTGCTAAAGACTGGGGAGATTTAGGATTTTGAAAAGAGTTAAAAACCTCCTGCTTGGCTGCAAAACCAGAGGAAAAAAAGGGTCCAGGACTAACTAACAACAAAATTGGACAAAGAATAGTTTTAGTGGACTATCAAGACCATTACAAAAGGAGAGGGTTGTTAACACCTGTGGAATGAAGAACAGTTAGCAGGATCAAGTAGATTGCAGTGAACTATTTTACTCCATCAGAACTGCCTGAATAGCAATGCCACTGCTGCTTCGTGTAGTTGGTTTTAAATTTTGGGTTGAGTAGGAATTAAAGCAGGATGTGACTGCACCTTTCTCCCTTTAGTTTGCTTCTGCTGCACTCTGCCCTGTCTTTATGCAGGGGCTGGAGGGAAGAGAAGGAAAAGAAACAGCATCCATTTTATGGCATCTCTGTACTTCTATTCTGAGTGGAAAATCGGCTTAGCACAGACACTTCAATTTTGAAAGACTAATTTTTGAACAAAAATGTTTGTTGTCTTCAGGGAAATACGGCAGTTAACTCTCAGATGAAATTACTACTTCTACCAAGAATTAATTTGCCAGTTATGCTGCAAGAAAGAATTTCACAGTGGAACTGCAGATCTCATTACATGGATGCATCTGATTTACAGCAGAGCCAACCACTGATGTTGATAGGCTGTAAAGTAGTATAAGAAACAAAAAAAAGCCTTTCAGGTTTCTCTTATGTTTCAATTTATTCTACTCTTCTCTTATGTCTTATGACAACATTAAAACTAGGGTTGGGTATTTGACCAGTCAGATAAAATAAAGTCAGTTGACCAGTCAAATTGTAAAATAAAATTGCCAATATGTCCAAATAATACATCAGAAAAGTACAAATTTTCCATTAAGAAATGTGTCAAAAAACAATATATTTTTAAAGAAAACTACAAAAAATAGTTTTGTTTTTTTAAAATTGTTAGAATTTTTGGCTGCTCACAAACACCACCCCCTCCCATTTACCAGAAGAAGCAGAGCCTTACTTCAACACAGCTCCGCAGCATCTGTATAGATCAGGCACTTCAGTGGGACTTTTTGGCACTTTTTTCTAATAGCTAATCCAATCAGCTGTTAGATAACACTGTCAAAAAGGCCCATTAAAATAGTGGTTCTCAAATGTTTTTGTACCAGGGCCTATCTGTAAACATCAATGGTTTGTCCTGCCCCAGTACCCCTCACTTTTGACCTGCTGCTCCCCAGGCCCCAGCCCCCCAGTTTGTAGGGCAGGGGCTGGGTGTGTGGAGCTGGGGGGAAAGGGGTGTTGTATGAAGACCCCAAGCAGCCCCTTGCAGGCTGGAGCTCTGGCAGCCTGCAAGGGAAAAGCAACAGTTTCCCAGATTTTTCTCTTTTAAAAGAGAATCCATTTTTAAAGTTTGTTCACAACCCTTTCAAGTATTTTTGTGACCACGGGTTGAGAAACGCTGCACTCAAGCACCTGATCTATAGACATTGGGAAAGTTGGGTACAGCTAATGCGCTACTTCTTCTGGGCATGTGCTGGGCTCAGCGTAGGAGCACACTGAGTTTAAAGTAAAGCACCATTTTCCCATGTCTGCAAGTAGCCCTTGACCACTCAGAAAATGCAGTCAATTGACTGGCCAGTTGACAATAATCAAAATGGCTGTGGAAGCCAGAAGTCCCCGAGGAGATCTAGAATTTATGGGATGCAACCCCCGCTATTTCCCTTGTTACATGTTATGGATCTGTAGGCAAACTTCTCGCTACTCCTGATTTATACAGCTGTCAAAACCTGTAAAGTGCTGTACCATGTAAATTCTAAGTCGACGGTAGGCAGACTTTTTAGGTTGTAGGCCAGAGTGACCCATTTTGGAGTAGAGGTAGGTGGGCGGGTGCTAGGGCCCAGCCACAGCTGCTGCTTCTCCCTATGGTGATATGGGAAGAGTGTCTGTAGTTAGTGCTTCTCCCTGCGACAGCATGGGAAAATGACTGCTGCTGAAGCATCCCACCACTGAATGCTGCCAGAGTCCCATGTCTGCAGGCTGGATTAAATGGGTCTGTGGGTCAGATCCAGCCCACAGGCCGTAGGTTGTCAACCCCTGTTCTAAATCATTGTAACAATTCTGCTACATTCCCTTATATGTAGCATTCAGTTGTCTAATAATGCCCAAACTACTTTTCAGGTGAATATGTAATTCGACTGTTTGCTTAATTTCTCTTCTATGTCTTGAGTGAAATTATCTTTTTTAGAAATATGTTTATGTAATTAGTGCTGCATAGGGACACTCCTGTTAAGTAGCAGGGGCGTAAGATGTGTGGTTTCTTCTGCATCCTGTGAAGATCATTGCTGTATCAAAGAACTTAATGCTGAATCGGATTCCATCATTATTTCTCCTATTAGTAGCTGTTTGTGAGTCTGATTCTTTGTAGTCCAGCCTATACTGCTCTATAAATATGAAGTTCTCTTCTTGGTACCTGAATCCAGCTCTTGAAGCTGTTTGGTGCCTTCATCTTAGATTTCCTGTCCCTGTAGGAGAGCTGTTATTCTGGGTTTATACACTTCATTGCTGGGGAATGCTCTGGTTTTTTCCTCTCCTTTATTCCTCCTGGTCTTTGAGGGGTCCACTCCTACCTTCCATAGTAAAAAAAACAAACAAAAACCAAACCAACCCAAAAACAACCTTCCAGCCCCAGACCTCAAATTGCCCTGTGTTAAGCTATCACAGTGTTTAATGCCTTGGAAATGCCTTTCATTTGGTCTGTTTCTTATAGAAATGAGTTTCAGCATACTTGTATCAATCTGCATGTGAATTTAATCCAAATGATATCCTTCTGGAAGGGAACACAAGGAGGATTCATTAAGATTAAAGTTTCCCATTGAGTTAAGAGTTCTCTGCTTTTGATTGTTCCAGATGAGCCTGATGTTTTTGGAAATCATTCTCATCTGCTTTGAGCCAGGATCACAAGATGGCAGCCTCTGGGTCTGGGATGCATGCCAGAGCCAATGGTTTAAATGGGAATTAAACAAAAATGTGTTTTACCACCTCGGCAGTAGGTTTGGCCCTCACGCTTTCTTTTCATCCTTACCCTGTGGTTTAGATAGTGACAGCCACATGGTAGTTGTTTATAAAGGTCATCTAGACTCTGCTAAAGCCCTTTTCTCATGAAAAAAATAAATTGTATGCAAGGCAATAGTGTATACCTCGTCATGCAAGAAACAACTGTGTTTAAGGAAAGTGTTATGTGCAAACAGATTGGGATGTACCAGTGGAATCCACTAAGTAACTTCATTTGAGGAAGGTAACCGAAGGAATCTTTTGCTGGAGATTAAAAATTCACAACCTTAAGGCCAATGTGTTCTGACTAGGAGTTGTGACTGTGGGGTATCCTTTTGAACTTTGTTGTCCAAAAGAATCTAGTTCTGCAGAACGTTCAGCAGGGATTTTCAAAGGAGCCAACATGAGTTAGGTGTCCAACTCCCTTTTGATTATAGTGGTATTTGGGCAACTTAACATGCTTTTCTGTGAAAATCCTAGACTTAAACTTTGGGCTGACATGGCTTTCAGACATGGCTTTTCTCACCAAGAAAGAAAATAAACATCAAAGGACTAATGTTACATGTTTTATATAAGAGCTTATACTTTTGTATCATCTTTTATTTTTTTGCCAAATACCAATTTATTCAGCTTCTGTTGCAGAAACAGATACAGTAATGGCAATGATTATATTGCTGGAGTAAATTGGGCTACACACAAAATAACTTTTTAGCCCCAAAGTAAAGTGTGTAAAGCAATAAAGCCTTTAGATTTGCAGGGTTTGAAAAGTGACGCTGATGCTGGAATTGCAGAGTAATGAACATGTTTGTTTCTTAAATTGCCAAATGTATTTGCTTCTAACTTCTAGCTTCTCAGAAAATTTAAATCTTTCTGTGACAGTAGTGGTGTATTTGTGACCCTCACTTTTTTTTCCCCAGCTGATTCTGGCAGGCAAGGGGCACTTTCGTGAAACTGCCAGGAGCAGTCAGCACCTTTGCACTTGTTTGTAGGGTCTGGACAGAGCCCCAGAAGAATCTAGTTCTTTGTACCTGTCACAACTCTATGCGCTCAGCTGCCTGAATGAAAGAGGCAGGAAGGATTGATGACTCCATCGCACTCTGAGCTAGGCCATGGGGAGCATGTGGCACATTCCAAAGGTAGAAGAGCAACAGCTCAAGCATGCAATTCTAGGTGACTTGACCAACATACATCCTGGAGGCTGCTATTCCCTTTGCAGCATCTTCTTCGAACAGTGTGTAGAATAGCTTCCTATTCAAAGGGATTCTAAGCACCTGCTATAGTTAACAGGACATGCAGGGTGAATCGGGTGCATCTTTATTTTCTGCAGGTTGCAAAATCCCAGTAGTGAGTCTTGATAACCACTACTAAACCACATAACTTTAATATGTGAATTGGTCTGCTAGTAGAATAGATATCTTTACAGTTCAGAACACATTGTTTTCATAAGTTATCTTCCAGATTTAGAAGTACTCTTTGGTGGAATAACTCATGCAATCTCATGAGGAGCTGTGCTGTGCTGTGCTGTCAACATTTGCATAAATTTGCTTTCAACACAAAGCAAGGTGGACTATCCAATCATTAATCTGTATTGGTGGGTATATGCTCCAAGGTGAGACCAAGTGATATAAGATAGTTCTCCTCCTGCTGACTTCTCATAGAGAGCTGATTATTGTCTTTGGTAATAACTGCAGGTAGATTGCTGTTTTAGCTTGAAAGCATGGTAATTTTTAGCTTTATCTGTTATGTTTTGTCTTGCAGATCTCTCCACTTGCTAGGTCTTTCCCAACTTTACTCTGTTTTCTAAAGGAGGTGAAGAGAGAGGGGATGGACGAGATGAAGAGTGGTTTAATGTGGTGAGGTATTTCCTTTCCACCACTTCTCCATCACCCTCCCATCCCAAACCACTTCACCTACCACTGCCATGCCAAACCACTCCATTATCCCACACCACCAGTAACCATAATTCATTTTTCCTGCTCATGTTATTGCTTCCACAGAGTCAGTCTGTAGCAGATGATATTTATAATCTCTAGATCAGCAGTCAGTAACATTTTCTAGTGGCAGGCTGGAACGATTCAGCTCAGAGCTGAGACAGGCCAGCACTAGGATTTAGCCACTTCTCTGACCACCACTACTTTTTGCTGAAAACTCCCTGCTGCTGAAGCCCACCCAGCTTCACAGGCTGGATCCAGTGGCTCTGTGGGCCATAGGCTGCTAACTCCTTGTGTAGACTGAGCTGTTTTTGGAAAGGAGTTGGCAGCTAGGGAGTATGTACAGGTCCTTCAAGTCCAACAGTTGAAGATGAAAGGTGTAAAATCTCTAATAGTCTTTCAGTTCCACTGCCTACTTCCTGGCATAGTCATGAAACAATTTTTTTTTTTGTCAGCTTAGATTAAGACAACTTCGGATTCTATATGAACTACTTCAGTTCTTGAATTTGATAATGGTACATTTTCCCACTGACTTTTCTCAAGATGGCAGCTTTGTTGAAAAACCTGGAGTTTAGGAGACCTTTTTGTTGCCCCTGTTTCTGAAGGGCCTGAAAGGTATTTTATATGTCTTCGGGGGTGGGGAAAGCATTCTCCCAAGAGCTGTATGATGCCTACAAGGTTCAGGATTCCATAGGGACCAAACAAAATTGTCTCTAGCACCTTTTCCTGCAAAAAACACAGCAAAACAAAAACTGTGGGGCACAGTGTAAACTGTGGAAACCTCTTTCTAAAAAGGTCTCCCCAGATGTGATGTGGCTGCTATATCTCCCTTGAAGCTGGTGCCTAAATACTATCCCTGTGGCTGAAAGATGTAGCTGGAGTCATGGTTCCTTACAAAAAGTATTGAAAAAGGTTGTAAAGATTCAGAATTGGAGTTGAGTTTTCTCATACTGAGATGCAGAGAAAACAAAGCAGGCATTACAATATAGGGATTGCCATAATGAAGCAGACCTATTTGTTTTTTTGTTGGGTCATCATCTTTCTTCAAGTGGTTTTCAGTGCTCCAGGAGAAGTTGTAAGAAACCCCATAATGGGCAGCAACGGTGGTGTCTGCACTACTGTGAAGGTTTTGACATATCAGTAGTAAAGACTGGTTTAAGACCTGAAAGGCAATGCTTTATCTTGTCTTTATGTTGCTAGCACCAGCTCTCGTAACTCTGGATATTCTTATCCATATAAAGGTTGCATTGCTCTTAGGAAAAGTCAGAATTCTCAGCATCACCTACAAGTGGCAATAAATTCCAGAATTTTAATTATGCAGGTGACAGAGTGCTTCCTTTCTTTTTGGAGGCATAAGTTATAATGGGCCCTGCTTTTGGAGATATCTCTACTGCTTTTTCCCAGGATATGGCTGTCTCAACTGCTGCTTCATTTGCAGGTAATCCCATAGTCTTTCAGATGTTGTGGAATTCTTGAGATTCTGTCTTCTTAGAAGCATTGTTGAGGAAGTTGGACAATTTTTCAGCAGTCTGTATTTATTAGAGAGAAAAAGGTAGGTTGTTTTCTAACAATGAGAGCTTTGTGGGGTTAGCTAATGAGGCCTGCAGCCCCCTTGACTCTCTTGGCTCTCCATCAGGAAAATCTGTTTTCTTGTGCCAGGATCCCAGGAAGGAATTGAGTCTTTTTCATGTCTTGCAGTAGGCTCACTTGTAGGTGCTGCTGCAAATGAGGATTCTACAGATAGGGAAGTCCCTTCAATTGGTAGGGACAATGGAAGTGACTGTGCTAGGAAAAAGAGTTAATTCCTTGATGGCTTTAATTTTGCAAGCTGCCTGTTGTTACACACTTATTTCCAGATATAACGTTTTTGTGTTGGTGAAAAGCTTTCCTTTTCAGAAATCTGTCCTACCAGAGATGTGTGAAGACCTCTTGTCTCTGAAACGGGGGGTAGTAGAAGTGGCGACTGCAATATTATATTGCTTACGATTTTTTGTGGATGGAGATGCTCAATGCAAACTTCATAGAAGGCCACTTTCCAATGGAGGGCTGTCACTAATGAGATCCACTCTAAACCGTTATGATCTCTTAGCCTGTTTGTAAGCAGGAAACTGAACTGCTCATGTTGGTACTTGAGCAGATTAATGAATCATTGCTCAGCAAGAACGTGGGGTTCCCTGGTTTTTTTTTTTTTTCAAATCTTTTTCATTTTAGTGAAGAAGCTTATTACCAAACCATGGAGGTTGCCCAAGTAGGGCTGCATGATGTGACCCTTGTTTTTGGGGAAAGTAATTTTGTTTATTTCTAAGGAGAAAAGTACAGGGAGTAACTTGGTTCCATGGTGTGCAAAACACACTTAACAGTTGAAGCTTGTTCCCTTTTTCAACTTCTAGTTTTTAGTTTTGAAATACCGCACAGCCTACCTGCTTCCTCTGCATAAGGTCACTTAGAGCCTGAGTCTGCCCTGGCTCTGCATATATCTCGGTCAAGTTAAAATTAAATATGATTTCTTGTAGAAATTTGGGCTTTCCTTGCCCATCATGTTTCTCACATAGAATCATATGAGACTTAATACTCAGGAGTTGTACAGTTCCCCCAAATTAGCATGTTTGAGTTCACAGCTTTGTCCAAGAGCTTGCATTCACCAATTCACATTGTTCTTAACTACGGATATAAAACAATTCTCATAAGTAGTTTTAGTTAAGAATCCAGTTTCAGAAATGGGCGTAGCTAGAGAAGCTCCATTGACTCCTTGGTGTAACCCGTGATGCTGAAAATCTCTTCCTTGTTAGTTACTGCTGAGTTGTACACTTGAAAGGAATTAAATTGCAGCTTCATGAATGAAAACTGTTGTATCTTCCACAAAAATTCTGTGCTTTTGGCATCCAGAGTGAATCTTCCCAAAAATTTATGAATCAGTTAATTTCAGTTGAAATGTAATTTTAATGTGGTCCTGTAAGAAAGCTAACACACTGTTGAAGAATTTTTTGTGTTCCTAATGATGTCTGTTCAAGTTTAACATGTTTAGACACATTGGCAGAGGTAAATCTTCAGTGGGTCAAGTGCTTGTTGGCCAAGAACCAACAAAGAGATGTTTTGAAAAAAATTCAGAATGAATGATTCCTGTAATAAGAAAGCTGGTCGGCAGATGCAATCTTTGGAGAAACTTAAGACAATAAAATTAAATAGGTTTGAAGCCACATGTTGCCTAACATCTTCCTTGGGAGTATAGGGCTTGTTTCCATGGAGAACAACAGGAAGCAGTGGCTGTCTCTAAGGACAGCCTGTGGCCCTAGACCCATTGAGAATAGGTAATGGTAGCCACTTTCAGAAGTTATCCTTGGGTTTCTCTGAAGCTTTGTGCTAGTCTCTGAAGGAGAAGCTTTCAGTCATGAAGACTTAATTGCAAAAATGTCCAGTAATCCAGTAATGCCCTATCTTTAAAAAAACCATAAGATTTCTAAAAAGATGCTTCTGGGTTTTTATTTGCCTTCTGTTGTTTGATCCTTTTTGGTAAAGGTGACATTCAACCTTTTTCTTTTTTCTCCTTTAAAAAGGGTCTAACTATTATGATTAAATGGAAATTTAGATTCTTATGCATTCACATGAGACCAGGAACTGGGTCTTTAGTATATGTCAACTCTTGGCATTTCACCCTTTATCTTGTAATGTTTGGGAACCCTAATTCTTAAATATCTTCTCAAAAGCTTCCTCTTGCAGTGATCAAGTGGGGAAGCAGAAGAGGAAACCAAGGAAGAGTGTGCAGGAAAATGTAGAGGGGTGAAGGAAGGGAAAAGGGGAATCTGTATAGGAAAGTGAGGAGAGTAGGAAGGAGGGAGAAACTGCAGTTTATACTACCTTCATCTGCTTTGTGGTACTCTGGTGATGTCAAGAAGCTTTGTGTTTAGTTTAACTGGTCAGTGTGCTGTGCTCGTCTTATGTCACTCTCAAATCTGGGTGTATACCTGAGTCTGAATCCACTTCAAATCAGGAAAGATTTAAGGATGATGCAGAATTTCTTCAAACTGTTAAAATGTTCGGTAATAAAAGAGGAGCATTGCATTCATTTGGTTCCTTGTTTGTACGTTATTTGAAATGTAAGTGGCTGTAGCCCAGGGGCTTGTATTTGTGTTACAGTTTATTCCAGTGGACCAGGATGAGGCTATAAGGGAAAGTTTGGAAGCCTCATTAGTGCTTGGAGAAAAGGGCACACAATCTGAGCAGAGCCCAGTGACGTGTGTGGGAATCCAGGCGCCAGAGAGAGAGAGGCAGGGAGCTGGGTGCCAGAGAACTTTGTGCCTGAGTGGTGTAGAGACACAAGAGCTGGAGGGTTCAGCGCAAAGGGGTTGCATAGAGATGATAACAACAGTATAACACTTGCAAGGCTTGGGACACGATAAAAGGGGAGGCTGGAGTCATGTGGTACGCCTTGGGTATTGAGGCATTAAGAGGGCAGCCTCTTGCCTAGAACCATCTATTCATTTTCATTACAACAAGGTGTGGAAGGTGAGTTAGGTGGGTGGACTGCCCATGACAGGTGGGCAGGCCGACCTAGAGATTGGTCTTGGGATGGCCCCTGTCACAGTGGTGTTCTACAGGGAGTATACTGTTTGTAACAGATTCAGAGTCAAATCACAGGTACATCTTCTGCATTAAAGGGGCTTTTCTTTACAGTCCCCCAGATGATCATTTTAAAGCATTGCTAAAGACTATGCCATTTTCTAAGGAAACCTCAGGAAAATCTAGTGGACATACAGGAAGAAATAATCCGTCTTTGGTTGAAATGTAATAGTCAGTTAGCATTCAGGAGGAAGGCTGTTCTTGGAAAACACGTAGCGTTTTTAGTTGTGTGAGGGGCCACTCTAGACCTGAGACTGCTGTTGCTTTTAGAAGTCTCTCATTTACACTGGCTCTGCTCAGAGAGATGGTGCAGGATACTACAGGGTAAGTGAGGATTTTGCAGAACAATTCCCTCTCTGTGAACAGATGTTTCTTGAAGACAGCGCAGTAGTGGGCCACCTCTAGGGCTGGAAGAGATTCATTTTCTTAGTAACAAAATGGCTGCAGGCATTTAGTTACGGCCATGACTGAATACGGAAGTTGGTTGTATTATTGCCTTTTGTGGTACAAACATGTTTATTAAAAACTGGTTTTGGAACATTGGCTTAAGTTGTTGGTAAGTTGATGATGTCAACTATAAAACTAACAGACAAGCGACTTAGACTAGTGCAAGAATGCATGTTTGCCTTGCAATGCATGATTCATTGCTCAGAAGACGATAACAATACTTGCAACCTTGGGTATAATTACTCAGGTAAGGTTTTTCTTAAATGTTCTCCCAAAAATACTGCTTTTTCCCCCACAAATTTCATAACCTGGATTCCTTGGTGGTGTCCCATATTCAACATATCCGTGTGGAAGCTAAAGTCTTACTTAATATTTTAGGTCATCTGTTTCTCATATGATTCAGAGGCAATAACTTAAAGACAACAGTGCCTTTTATGTAAACATTAATTGTTTTATCAAGGGTGTTTGTTGTTCCCTTAACTGTTCAGGGGAAAATCTGGAGCAGGCAGGATTAAAAACAGCAAGGAACGCTCATTTTAAGTATATTAGGAACAAAAAGATATTCTTAAACATGGTATACTAGAGGTAAATGACAACATTTATTAATGATGATGCAGAACATTTAAGTATAGCTGTTCCCTATATATGAAAAGACATAGGGTGACATGTATGTGTTGCTGGTGCATGAGGTACTCCTAGTCCAGGCAAAATACGGCCCATGGGGCCCCCCAAAAAATTTAGAAAATGTAATATTTATCTGCCCCTGGCTGCCTGTCAAAGATGACAGAAGCCAGCAGCTGTAGGACCCAGGGGAATCTGGCAGCAGGACTAAGCAGCCACAGCAGCAAGGCCAGCTCCCCAGAGTCGGAAGCCTGTGCCTAGCAGAAGGTTCTGGCCTGGGACTCTGGGGCTGTTCCTGTCTCCCAGTGCTGGAGATAAATTGAGATAGAGGGGAGGAGGGAGGCTGACCAGGCTGGTTCGCTTTCTGTTGTGTCCTGCGCTCTTGGCTGTACAGCTGGGACGTGGTGCTGGAGTGGTGAGTTGAGGGGGGGATGGGAAAGCAGCATGAGAAGGGCAGCTGTGACAGATGGGAGGGGAAAGTGGTCATGAACAGGGGCATGGGGCCTGCACTGATGCCCTGGGGCCAGGAGCGCAGAAGGCAGGATGGAGGAGCACTGGCGGGGGCTCTGCCTGCAGTGTGGGGGGAGGGAGGGCACGGGCTCTGGGCAAACCCTCCCCCCTTCACGTGTGCCTCAGTGCTCCCCAGCCATCCTCATCCCACACACTCACAGCCTCCCACCAACCCCATATCCATCCATACACACCCATATGCTCCCCCACCCCACATATACACCCACCCTACATACACACCCATGCCTATTCTGTCCCCCACAAACGCCACACACACCCATCCACCCAACTAACCCCTCCCACACTATACAAGAGTAAAACTTCATTTTAAGCTATTATACTGTCATCTCTATGTACACTACACAAACGCATGTAAATCAGGACAAAAGTTTTTTTTTGAAATGAAATTAATGAATGTTATAGTAAGTTTGATTTTTAGAATATTATTTGGTATTTTTCTGGTCAAACCCCCTTGCTGAAAGGAGTACTTTTGGGGGGGCAGGGGGAGGGACTTCTGGTGAGAGAGGATAGGGGTTAGGGGGTGGGACTTCCAGTTCCAAGATGGCAACCAAAGGGGTGGGGCATCTGTCAAGGGGTGGGGCTATCCTTGCAGCCCTCAATGGCTTGCCAAAACTTGGGAAGCGGCCCTGCTTCCAAAATAATTTCCTGTCCCTGTCCTAATCCATTAGTAACTGAGGAGGTACATTAGGTAGTCTCAAGATAGATGCTTTTAAATCAGCTTTCCTAGACAGTTTGCAACCAAGAATTAAAAAAGAGTTTGCTGAGATCATTTCTGACCTGCCAATGTTCATTTTGAATTTCGAGCAGGCACTTGATTCCAGTGTGTATGGATGGTTTTACAGAAGGAAAACCCTTGATGCCAAAGAACCTTTGATCTAGTGGAGATGTTTATAAAAAAAATCCATGCTTAGAAGCTGAAACCAGATGAATTAAAATGAAAAAGGATGTGTACATTTTTAACAGTACAGGGTAAAAACCTTTAGAACAAGCTATTGAGGAAGCAGTGGATTCTTTACCTGTTGATATCTGGAGATTGGGATTAGGTGCTTGTCTGGAAGAATATGCTGTTGGTCAAATATCTGCTGTAGGGCTCAGTGGAGTGGTAATTGTGAAAAGTAATGGCTTTTGACATGGAGGAGGGTCAGGCTACTAGACAATTTTATGGTCCTTTCTGCCTTCAGCTGCTTGAATCTGGATTATACTGTGAATCAACTACATACTCAACTTCTTTTTATTCCAAATCTTTTCAGTCACTAAAACATTTTTTCAGAAAGTAGTTACTCATTTTTAAGTATGTATTAGAAAGGTACCATTAGCTGTTACTTGCAGAAATGCCTATAGATTAAAAACATAGGAGATTTTTAGAAACAGGAGCCTTTATGGGGCTTATCTCAAGACTTGATTTAGCTGTAAATTTGTATATTTATAAAAGCATTCACTTCTGCTGGCATTGTCCAATGTGCATTTTGGATACTGAGGATGGTTTCAGCTGCTTTCTCTTGCAGGACTTTGCTTTTTTCTCGTTCTGGCTGTTTTTTTTTTACCCTTCACAGGCCTTTTCTTCCTGCTCGATTCTAACATCACTCAGGTTGCTCTTAGCTCTGCAAAGGTGTCTTTGTGATCCTCCTGCCTCTTGCACTTTGTCTCTTCAGATGTATGCTGATTTTCCCACCCCCTCCATCACTCAGTCTCCATGGTTCAGCTCTTTCTTTATGATCACATGTTAATGAGCTTCACCACGTGCCTTAGTACATGATTACACATTTTTGAAGTTCTGAGGCTTGTGCTGTATATAGCACGTTATCTAGAATAAAGAATCTGAGTCTAGATTTTAGCTTTAGTGTTCCCCTCCGTTTAGAGCCATCCTGTGCAAGGTTTTTCCCTTTGTGTGTCTTTGTGAATGCAGTTGTGTTAATTTTGTTCCTCTTTCCTTTCAGGTCAATTCTGTACTGAGGATGTGGATGAATGTCAGCTGCAGCCCAATGCCTGCCAAAATGGAGGTACCTGCACCAACCACAATGGCGGCTATGCCTGTGTTTGTGTCAACGGCTGGAGTGGGGATGATTGCAGTAAGAATATTGATGACTGTCTTACTGCTTCCTGTGCCAATGGATCTACTTGCATTGATCGTGTGGCTTCATTTGCTTGCATCTGTCCAGAAGGAAAGGCAGGTAAGGATGAAACAAGCTCAAAGTTTGGGGTTGCTGCTGCTGTCAAAAGTGCTGACAAAACAGAAAGAACTTCCTAAAACGTACCTTAAAAAAAATAGCAAAAGTGTTTCCAGTTGTTTGCCAGTGCACCCAACTGGTTGAAAGATTTTTGTGTAGACAAAGAGAGAGCTACTTGACTAACCTGGACTGAAACCTCTAGTAGCCTGAGAGAGGGTATGCGGTGAGTAAGCCCTGGGCCTCTTCAGTAACTCTGCTTCTCTCTTCCCATCCGTCCTTCCCCCCTAAGATTGAACTGGGGGAACTGAGGTATATATATTAAAGTGGGGAAGCTGAGGAATGTTGATTACTCCCCCATAAAGCTGTAACGCTGCCCTTGCAGCCACAGCAGGTAATTGCCTCCTGGTATAGATTACAAACTAAGAGTACTAAATCTTCACAGGAGCCACGCTGGTATGTGGAGGGTGAGTAGCCCATGGCTGTGGTGAGGACTGAGTTGCATGTGCCTGTATGTGTGTGTATGAGCTACAGCACCATAGTAGTTGGCGTGAGGAAAGAGAAGCTGACTGGGAAATGCTGCTCCCCACAAAAGCTTTGATAACTAAGCTGTTACTGAACTCTAGGAGTGCTGGAAATCCTTTGTAACCACATATAAATATATCCAAATTATGCTGTAGTGTGCATGGTGAGAATCCTAATAGCAACTTGTTGGCAAAACAACATCTCCCAAAGCTCTGGTCATGTTCTGGCATGGAAAGTTGGACCTCCATCAAAAGATCAGGTTGGAGAACACAAGCATGTAGAGTGCAGTTTGATTTAGATTTTATTTTTCTTGTTGGTCAGCTTATTAGTGTGATATCCATTTGTGTTTGTAGGCCTCCTGTGTCATCTGGATGATGCATGTGTTAGTAACCCCTGCCAGAAGGGGGCTCTATGTGATACCAACCCTATGAATGGACACTATATCTGCACTTGTCCCCAAGGCTACAAAGGAGCAGACTGTACTGAAGATGTAGATGAGTGTGCTATGGGTAAGTTTCCAGTCGAAGTTTTCATTTACTAACAATGGATTATCTACATCGCAGACTTGGGGGAAGGGATAGAAATAGCTTATGGAGGTACTTGGGTTAGGTGAGGACGCAAAGGTAAGGTTGTATCCTGAACATTATTCCATCATTTTAAAGCTCTAATTATTTCTAAGCACTTCACTGACAATACAATTTCACCACAACTCCATAAGAAGGCAAGAGCTTCCTATTCTTTAATGGAAGCTAAGATGGAGATTGTGCCAGGCTCAGGGGATAAAAGCCATCAGTCAGGATCTCACACTTAAGGCATTTATAGACGTATTCTGTGATTGGGTGTGGCACTTTAATTAGCGAGCTGCACTAATGAAAAGTCCCCACACATCAAGTATATCAGTGTCTCCGCGCTGAAAAATGGTGGTGGGGGAACAAACTTTAGTTTAAAGCACCCCACTGCTATTTTTCAGCACGGAGATGGTGATATGCATATGCCAGGGTTGCTGGAGTGCGGAAATTTCCATGCTCCAGCAGCCTCGATTAATTGAGTGTGCTCCACTGCGCTGGACATACAGTACATCAGAGCAGCCTTGCTGCACATCTTTAGGAGCCCCCAAGTACCAGATTATGAAAGCACGATCTAGCTGGTGTCCTTTCTGGCCCAGGCTAGTACTAGTTGCTTCAGGAAAAAGTCCAAGAAACCCTGCAATAATTAAGCACAGGATATTTTCCAAGCAGAATGTTACAGTTAACTTTCAGAGCATTCAGCTTTGTTGCTTACAAAACTCTTGGGTTGTCTTTTGTCCTTTTCAGCTCTGGTTATTCATTTTGGCCATGAAGCTATCCAACCCTTTTTACTACTTTAAGCTCATGGCTTCAAATACAACTTGAGGTAGCGAGTTCCCTGACCTAACTATAGTAAATGGAAAGTGTGTCCTCTTAACAATTTGGTGTATATCATCTCTGCATTTCATTAAATATCTGTTGCTTTTGTTGAGCTCTGTGTTTTTGTGTTTTGAGACCAAGTGAAGAAGAACCCAACAAACTTCTGTGCCACTATTAATTGTGGGCCTTTATCATATTTCCTGTTCTCTGTTTCCTTGTATGATTTTCAGTCTCTTTATAAGAATTTTTCCATTCCTCGAACAATCCCAGTACTACTCCGAATGCTGTCTAATTTTGCAGTCTCCTTCTAGAGGAGGATTGCCAAAATAATGTACCAGGTTTCAGGTAGTGCGGCATACTTTTTAATTTATGGCAAGATTTCCGTTCTTTTTGAGTTCCTAATAAACCCAGTACTGTCTTCAGGGAATCTGATTAGATTCATTCTTCATAAAGACTCTTGCCTGGCTGATGTAACCTCTGAAGAATTTATAGAATCTGAACACATGAAAGAATTTAACAGGCAAGGTTCTTGAATATTTTGTCAGTTAGTGGGGAAATGACTGATGTGTAGAAAGGCTATAGATGGAGAAGATCACTTGCTGTAGAGATGAGTGAGTTTCTTTGTATAATGATTCTAGAGATGCGGCCTAAAAGGACAGAGAAACCTGTATGAGAGTCTCCCCCACCTTTTATGAGCCAATTCTGACCTTTAAGTGTGCTAAAATATATTGATGACAGCTCATCTCTACCTTTAGATCAAATCACTATTCTTTTAGTCCCTTCGTGTACCCTTTTAAGAAGCTTCTTTATATTTCTTGTCTATAGTGAGTGTTTTTTCCCCTCCCTCATGATGTGGACTTGCTGGCCAAATGGCTTTGGTACAGGACTGTGTCAGGGTCTCCTGAGTTTTTTAATGGATTCCGATATGTATTTGCCTAAATTACTTTACCAGGTTCCTGGCTCATTTTATTTTTTCCAGTACCCAAAGAACTGTAACGGGACGTCATTATTCTCATTGGAATCATCTGAAGATACCATCTGCTTTATGTCTGTGCAGCTCAAATCCTGCTGGTTTCTCTGCCATAGTAACTTAAACATTTTAGCTAATCTGCTCTTTCTCGTATGCTTTTGCTGCATTTCAAGTGACTGTTTGTGTTATATATCTTGCCTTTCAATTTATCTTTCCTTGAATGCATTGGTTACTTTTTCCAAGCTGAATCTTGTGTTATTTCCTGACCTTAACTTATGTCCAAGGTCAATCTGACTATGATATAGGTAGCAAAGGCCACATGGGCTAAGGGTCATTTTGCTGGCCTCTGTGCTGAAGCAAGCAGGCAAGTTGAAAAGGTGATTTAAAGCCTCCTATCCAAAATAAGCTTAAGTTTTCAGATCCCTGGTCAGAGCTGCTGTCAGTGCCCCTGCAGGACCCATGAAAGTGGGGAGAACATCAGAATGCTCTTCTGACTGTGTGATGGTACTTGGGAGATTTTCCTTCCTATCTACAAGAAGCTGGAAGCTGGTACATTTTTCCCAATGCCACAGAAAGGGCAGTAGCCATCTCCTATTAGGCAGAAGAGATCTCATTTCAGGCAGTGGTGATACAAGAAAGGATAGGATTATTGGTGATGTCGAGACCACCATGAGCGGAAGAGTAGATTCTGATCTATAAATGAATGTCTCTTACAGCAAACAGCAATCCGTGTGAACATGCTGGAAAATGTGTGAATACTGAAGGCTCCTTCCACTGTGAGTGTCTGAAGGGATACAC
>NW_017728907.1:11883761-11884697 GCF_001723895.1 Crocodylus porosus
TTGCTGGTATGTGAGTGGAGGAAAAAGAGGTGGAGGAGGAGGAGAAGCAGAAACCTGACAGTAAATGTGTTAACGAAGCCTAGCTTGTAAAAACATAGACTTGTTATTCATTGTTTAATGAGATGTACAGAAGTGATTTGTTTTAAAGTTAGCAGAAACTGTGTTTGAGTGACTGAGTAAGTTCTCAACTGTGTGTTTTTATATTGTTGTTTGGGAAAATTCCCAGGGCACTGTCAAGTCTTGTTTTATATATTCCCAAGTAAAGGGTTTTCAGAACTTTGGGCAACTAGTCAATAGACTGATAGATCTCACTGTTTAAAAAATATTCCATGTTTTGAAATCCTTAACTTCATAGAATTTGCGATATAAATAATACAAGTGGCCCATGTTGTTAGTTCACTGTTTTCCCTTCTTGTCATGACCAATACTTGATGTTTTCTTTAAAAAAAATAAGTAAAGAAAATGAAGAAAAAGATGTTTTTGGCCAGTTGACAGCCTAATATTCAGGCCAGTACTAATATGGATGAAGAATTCTGACCTGTGCAACCAATTATTTGGCATCCAAAAGTATAGAGTGAATTTACCCTAGCCATAGGAAGTCCAGGACCAGTGTCTTCCATTGTTTCCAAAGTTATTCATCCCCTCTAAGGACCCTCCCCCATCACACCATTTACAAATATGCTTGGTCTTATGGCATAACTTACGGACACTGTCATTTTCTACGTTAGCGAGATCTGGCATTGATTTTTAGCAGTACAGGAGACCCTCACCATTCAGGGGGGATATGTTCTCAAATGCTGTGCCCCCGGCAGCTGGGAGTGGGGCACGGCTGCACTGGTGGCAGCAGGAGCATGGCGGAAGCGCAGCGGCAGGAGCCTGGCAGCGGCAAGCGTGGAGCTCCAAGGAGCTCCTTTAAGTGTATTTAAGATGTGGGTT
>NW_017728907.1:11885502-11894316 GCF_001723895.1 Crocodylus porosus
TAGGCAGGGGGCTCAGCACTCCTGTCTAGAAAGGAGAGGCTGCTCTTGAACAAAGGGACCAGCACCAGGTGTCAGGTCTAGTGTCTTGCAAGCCACTGGGCGGGGGGCAAAAGTAAATGTTTTTCCTTCTCAAAAATTACTTACCTTGACACATGTCTAGTCTCTATCCCCTATGTGTGGTGATGAGTTCTTGGGCATGCCAGTGGAATTGTCCAATTTTTCCCTTGGTCCCAAACCATTCTTGAATCTTCACTGCCTTCCTTAGTACTTGGGTCCCATTACTTCTGAGTCTCTTACCATAACTGACATTGATGCTGTTCATCAGTTATAAAGTATTGTGAAGTATAGCCCTATATTGTGCAATAGATCCTAAGTTGTTGGAATACTCTCTTACTAGAGGCTGTAGTAAGAGATGCATCATTTCCTCATGCTGTGTTACTTGCTTTGACTGTCAGAAATTTTCCTCTGTTTCTCTTTTGCCAGTGACATTTCATTTTCCCGAGAGTACCAACATGTAGAGTCTTTACTCTCCCCTTGTTATGTTTCTGTTGCTCCGGCCAGTCCTTTTATGAGTATCATTAAAATTGTTCCTGCCTCTTTGACTTGTAGGGCAGAAAGTTCCTATAGGCTGGTTGTTTGCTGGGCCAGAAACCAACCAGTTGAAAGAGCAGAGTGGAACTAAGGGTGCAGTCCAGCCTAGTTCCACCAAATAATACTGGGGCAGTTCTTAAGAGTTAGTAAAGAATCCTTGGCAATGATCTGTTAGCCAGAGTCCTGCCTGGATTGCTTTGAGCAGCAAGAAGGAACAACTCCTTGAGTTGCTTCAGTATTGTTTCCTTTTCCTTTTCAGGTTTTACTGGAGCCGTGTGCCAGATTGACATCGATGACTGCTCCAGCACACCTTGCCTAAATGGAGCAAAGTGCATTGATCATCCCAATGGCTATGAGTGCCAGTGTGCTACAGGTTAGCCTCTATACAGCTTCTCATATTCTGGCAACTATTGTGGATGTAGAGAAGAGGGCTGGAGGAAGGAGGGGGAGGTGTCAGCTGTATGCTATCTGTGAAATACTGTTTTTCATGAAGCTTTGCTACCAAGCCTGTTGCAGCAGAGACTAGCACAAGTATCACTTAGGTAAAGTAAACCTTCTGGTTTGTGACTGCAACTGGTTGGAGTCTTAGCTTTGATCTTTGTCTCATCACTTATTTTCCATGGGGGGAGAATGTCTCCTGTACTAGCTGGTGTTGTGGTGTTTTTCATTCAGGGATCCTGGGTTGGGGGGATGGAGTCCTTTTTCTGGGATTGCAGCATAGGTGTAAATGAAAGAACTGGCAACCAAAGACCAAGAAATGAGTGATGAATGCTACACTGCATTCCTTCCTGCCTGTTTACTTCCTGACTACTTAAGTCTTCCATTTCCCACTCTTTTAGACACATCAAGAGCAATAAATGTGCACAATGCCTTAAAATTTGGCCACTCAGAAAATGCATTATGCAATTTATGGTCAACTGCCAAAATTTTGGCTCTTAAATGACTGGCCCAACATCATGTTAGGAGCTCCTACTCAGGAGAGCCAAGGATACACCTGACTTTCTGGGTGGCATTCAGCCCTTGGGTTGCATGGGCAACTTTAAACCTAGTACTTCCCATCTTACTTCGTAACTCAGTCATAGTACTTTTAGGATTTATTTTGGAATGCTTGATATAGTCACTTCACACTAAAGGAAGCAGGCCTTTAGAGCTATCTGAGGAAAGGTTTCGTTCTGTGATTGATTGTGAACCCGTGTAGCTGAATAAGGCTTAGTGGTTTCTACTTAATGGCTGCTGAGGTGGGTAATGATGCCCCCTGTTATCGCTTTACTGAAGGTTTTGAGATGAGGTGTGCTCTAGAAGTGAAGAATGAATTGTCTGAGGCAGAGGATTAGTTAGGAAGGCTCTCCTTTTGTTCTGTTCCAGACTTTGCTACTTATTTCCTTCAGTTTCCCAATCTGTAAAATTTAATGGTGTTCAAATGCATCACAAAGAGCTTTATTCACTAATAGTTTGCTAAGTCCATGAGGAAGGAACAGTGTAAGCCCTGAATAACCCTGAAGTGAAGTTTGTATTTTTTGACAGTGAAATAATGATTTACTTGCAAATATACACAAAGGATTTAGAAAGCCTGTCTGTAAAAAAGGGCTGGATTAATCTCCAGAGCTGCCTTTGTCTCAGATGAGAACTCTAAGGCTGGATGAATTCACATGAGTTTCCTCTTATTTCTAGCAGAGCATTTAAATAATCGAATTCTGTTTAGTAGCTGTTCAAGATGCAACAATATGTCTAGTCGAGATAATTTATTTTGTGCTGTTCAAAATGCAGAGATACACCTAGAAGAAAAAAGCTTAGAGTTCTAAAAGTTCAAGAGAACTGAAATGTCTAATTTAAGATAAGACTTTCTTTTCTCCCTTTTCTATTCTCTTTTTTCCTTTATCCTGATATTTATACTGGGCATGCAAGTAGTAGAGGGTGTCAAGGGTAGTCTAATACCATGTTTTTCCATAGGGATTGTGTTGACCATAAACTCTTTGGGATAAGGTCCATGTTTTTTCTGTATATTTGTACAACACCTACCACATGGCTTCTATAAGAAGCATCAGAATTTGCCAAAATGGCATTTGGCTTTATTGGGGAAAGTTCATAGACAGTTTTAGAATAGAAAGACTAATTCACAGCATATTAGGACAATCCTTAAACGATGAAACAAATTGCTGAGAGCTGTGGTATATTTTCTGCTGCATCAAGACCTTATATCAAGGCTAGATGTCATTCTGTAAGATGTTTTCTAGGTAACTTGGCTGTTACCACACTCAGTATAGGAATCATTGGTTGGAACTGCATAGCTTGTTACACAGGAAGGCCAGGTGAATTGTTCTGCTGTCTTCTGGACCTCACATCTATGCATTTAATACAAGCTAATGATTGGCTAGACAGCAGTCACATATCCAGATTCTCTTGGAGAAATAGTTGAGTGACACTTGGGTATTACAAATGACCATGACTGGTTATGCCAGAAAGGTAGCTTCTCTAAAGTAAATTTAATTCAGACATCAGTGTCCCAAAAGAAGCCTAATAGAAGCTGGCTATCCTAATAAAAGATTACTATACATTTATTAGAAATGGGTGCTATAGTTCTGGTGTTTTCAGGTAAAGGAAACTTTTCCTCTGTTTTAAAAGAATATATACAAAAAAATTCCTATAATGTGGACCTGATGCATGAAAATGATGGTAGCAACATTTATTGTAACTATCTACATGTGGCATTTACTTGGAGAAATAATTCTAGATGCTAGGAGGCACCTCTTCAGTGACACGCTTGTCAAAATGTTCTGAAATGAGATGGTGGCAGGTTCTAAAATGTCTGTTACTGTCCTGGCCTGCATTTTAAAGCCAAATTATTCCCTCTGTCCAGATAATTTCCCTGTGGAATAGTGATACAGATTAGGGTATTTTTTCTTAGAGGAGGTTTTAAAATATAGAGTGGAATGACTCAAATCAGAAGAGAATGAGTAGTTGTTTTCAGGTTTACCCTTACATTATTCAATGTGACAGACTCCTCTGTCAGGGAAAAGGAAAAGCCTGGGGTTTTTTTTGGTTTTTTGGACTTGGAAGCAGTATGCGTCTGCCTCAACCTGGTGTGTGGTCCAAGTAATTTTTGCTTAGTGAAGAGGGGGAACTTTTGTTTCCGAATCCTTTGCAAAATCTGCTAGAAGCATGAAGAACCAGGTGCCAATAATATAGGGTCACCTCACTCCAGTGGTGATAAGCAAAGAAGCAACAATGGACAATGGTGCATTATTAAAAGGAGTGAGAGGAAAAGACAGAGCTAAATCCAGCTGCTGATAGAGGGAGGGCGAGCAGCACCTTAACAAGAAGGTGCTGAATTAGCGTGTGGTTTGGGACCCATAGGGAATTTGGGGGCGTGGGAAATAGGGTTGAAGGCAACCAAATGTACATAAAGGTGAAATGGTGATGTCTTAGAACTGCTAGCTCTAAATATCCCTGGTGTGGGACATCTACATCTTAACAATGCATTAATGAATCTTAAAGAAATGTATCTGACAGTGCCTAGCTTTAGGCTTAAGCCTTTTAAACCAAGGTAAAAATATTTGCTTGTCTTGTTTTTTGTCATTGAATGAGAGAAATCTATTGTGTTGCTAGACTGAATAGTACTATTGCTGGTTAGTATTCTAAGTAATAAATTAACTCGTTATTAAAACAGGTCAGACATGAGAAAGCATTGGTTGAATATATTCATTGTATTATTCTTTTCAGTATTGGTTAGATAATACTGTATTTACTCAAATATAAAACAGCCCTCAATAATTAGTTTCTGTGTATGGAAAATGTAAAAATTAGTTAACCTAATTAATTATTGGAGGTTTGCCTTGTATTTGTCCCCTTCCCTTTGCTACAGCAAGGAAAATAAATCTGGGGAGTCAGGTAGCCCCTTTCCCTCTGCTCCCACTCCTAACTTCCCCCTTCAGCCACTTCCCACCTCCTTACTGTCGGACCATACTCTCCCTGGGTACGTGGAAGTAAGGGGAAAATTTGAAAAATCTGACATAGAAATAACTTATATTTATAGTAATTTGCATATAGGCAAATTACTACAGGTATCCCATAGGCTTAGTTTATCCAGAATTGATGCATTTTACCTTTTTTTGAAACTGCTTCAAATTTTAGCACAGGTGCTCCATAAACATACTTTTAGGGCATGTGTAGACGGAACGAGGGCCATATGTGTATGACACTTTAAAACCAGTTAAATGCTTTTGCACCGCTTTAACGGTGTTTGCACGTGTCAGCAGCATATTGTGTACTAATTCCAGCTGTTGTAGCACATTCAGCAGCATAATGCACCTTAAATGACTTTGGGAGCAGCAAACTAAAACACCTCCAAGGAGTTTGTTTGCTGCCCTACAGCCACGGAGCGAAGCACCAGGCTTCATGTGGCTTCGGCTGTGCAGGCAGCCTGGCAGCAGCCCAGGAAGGCAGGCTCCAATGAAGGGGGTGGGGAGAAGTGGCAAGCCTGATTTCCCCTCTTCCCCCTCACCCCTGGCTTGCCTGCCTGTATGAGCTGCATGCCTGCCATATTTAAAACTGTGGCTTTCACTTCCTTACTGATCAGGCGTGAGCAGTGGAGGGGCACAGCAGCTTCTTTTATTTTGTATGTTCCCCCATGCACCCTCCTTACTAATCACTCCTGATTAGTGGGGAGGTGAAAACCACTACTGTAAATATGGTGCTGTTTTTGCCTCCCAGCCAGCCACAACAAATAGTGTGGCTGCTAGGGTCCCTTGCCCAGTCAGCAGAGAGTAGCAAAAATGGTGCCGTTTAAAACTGAGATTTTTGCCTCCCTGCCAGTCAGGAGCAAGCAGTGAGTAGTGGGGCCTTTCTGCGATCAATGGTGGGGGGAGGGGGCAGTGCACAGGGGAACCTGCAAGATTAAAGGAGTCACAGCACACCCCACTCCTGCTTTGAACTTGGTAGGTCCCTAACTATATGGTTAAATCATATGCCAATTTTATGGAAATGGCACATTCCTCTCTAGCTTGCTTCTACAGCCATACAGTTGAGGGCAAGCAAAACTTGGGGGCATCCAAACCCCATTGCCTCCAGGCTTGGGCTTGCACATTGAATGCTTGCCAAAGGATATGGAAGCATCTGAAGCCCCAGGCAGGGGTGGAGGATGCTTGCTGGTAGTAGGGCCACATATGGTTCTTGGCTAACTCATGGATTTGGAATCGATTTGGCTGATTTGACTTGGAACATGAACAATTTTCTTTAAAAATTTTTAAAAAAAATTGTCATAATGGGGGGCTGCTTTTGTGTTTTCCTCCTAGCTGCTCCTTGGCCTTTTGGCTAGGAGCAAGCAAGACAAGGGGGCATCTGAACTCTGTGGCTTCCAGGCCTCATGCCACCAAAACAAACAAAAAAAAACGTTCCTGTCAGTATGTTTGCAGAATATATAGGCCATGTGTTTTGTAGTCATGCTTAGTGTAGGCAGTCAGCTTCCGTTACTGAGCACATGCTACTTTTGGCAGCAGTTTAATGATAGACAGTGTATTTAATAAGGTTTCCATGTATGTGAATACAAGATGAGGGTTTTTTTTCCCCATGCTGATTGATGGGCAGGGGTGAACTTTGTCTTGTATTTGAGTTATGTAGTATATTCATAAGAAGGGAACTGACTGCTGTGAAGCTAGATGAAAGGTAGAAATTGCTGGACCACATACAGTTCTCCTGCTTTTTGCCTTTTCTTTCAATTCCTGACATTACTTGACTTCTCTTTCTCCACTCATCGCTCATGTCTCTTCTTTCCCCTTCTCTCCCCCTCTAGGCCTGTACACATTTCTTTCCTGCACAATGTGATATCTGCCTTTCTTTCTTTTCTTTTCTTCTAAATATAATTTTATATATGCCTTTTCTAACTTGCCCCGCCTCTCCTACTCTAATTTCCATATCTATCCCTTCAAGTGCACATTCACAGAGCTTGGAAATGATAGTGAACTAGCCACAAACCAGTATTTAAAAAGGGGAGGCGGTTGCCCATTTACAAATCCCAGTTGCCCACTAGGATGTCTGCTAGGATGCTGTCCCTAAACCTTACTGATGGGTTCAATTTGTGTTGGCATTCAATCTTTGAAGCTTGTAGCGCCTCCTTCCCATTTCATTACTAGAAGGCAGAAGGAGCATTTTTCATTCCCCAAGGCTCCCACCACAGAACCACTTGACTGAAAGATTTTTGTGCATTCACCGTCCTCTGCTTTGCCCCCATTCCAGCGGCTGTTTCAGGAATCCTCTGCTTTTCTTATTCCTTTCCCAATCTTCTGTTTAGTCCTTTCAGTGAATAGCTTCTGCTGTTGCTTCTCATGTTAAGAATTTAGCGTGAAACTGGTCAAATTCTTCTTGGTTTCTGTGCTGCCCACCCAGGAGGCTGTGTTGAGCCTGCATTCAGCTTCAGCTTGGACAGCTCTAAATATCTGTAGACATGGGAGTCACCTGTCTGCAGCCTTTGGCAAGAGAGCATTCTGTCATTTTACAACTGATTGAGCTTTGGAGCATTCAAAAGGCTTTTTCAACTGCAAAAACAGAACGCTTTCTTGACCTAAACCTTAAATTCTGCAGAAAGTCTCACTTTGTAAGGCTGGTGTATTAATTTATTATAATAAAAATAGTAAAGTCTACTAGGCATAGATAATGAAAACACTTCTTCAATTTTAAAATTCTAAATTCTAATCTACCGTCTTTTTCTTCCAAAAGAACCATAAAAGCTACTTACATATGGGGTAGACCCATGATGGTGTCCCTTTCAGCCTTGCACTTTGTCTTACCTTTGTTTTAATTTTGTGCATGCAAAATAGTCATAATTTTTTTTCAGTGTGGTGTTTATTTGGGTTTTTTTTAGGGCACTTATTCAAGGAAAGGATCTACAGGGCTATTTTATTTTCCCTGCTGGATTTTGTACAGCAATAGTAGTTCAGTGTCTTTGTCTGCAGTTTTCAACTTGTATCCAGGTGTCAACTCACGCTAGTTTGACTTATCTGAACACTTAAACATGGAGTATCTGAAGGAAAGACAGTGCCTTCAGTTATTTGGATACAGAATTGAATAAATAGGTTTGATGGTCAGGGGTACATTTTCCTCTGGCTTGTCTGAAATGAATGCATTTCAGGTAATTCTCTCTGGAAAGATTTTCCATCCAGCTTCTTCTGTAGTATTCTGTGCTATGCATGCTGTGGCTTTGTCTGCTGGTGTCCATGTTTAGGGGAGAGGTTAAAGATTATATACACAGCCAGTGTTTTTTGTTCCATGTACGATTTTACTGGGGGGGGGGGTCCTGTTATGATGAATGCCATATTTTTGTTTGATACTCAATGCAGATTCCATCATAACATCTGTTAGCCTCTAAATGGCTCCTGTTGATTTGTTTCCTTTTAGGTTTTACTGGCATCTTGTGTGAGGAAAATATAAATAATTGTGATCCTGACCCTTGCCACCATGGTAGATGCCAAGATGGTATTGATTCATACACATGTGTCTGCAATCCTGGATACATGGGTGCCATTTGTAGTGAACAGATTGATGAATGCTACAGCAACCCCTGCCTTAATCAAGGACGCTGCATTGACTTGGTGAATGGTTACCAATGCAACTGTTTACCAGGCACATCAGGTACATAAGGGATAGGACGATAGGGTAGATAAAAATGAAGACTTGAGAAACTATTTAAAAAATTATGGTTTAGTCAGAAAAGTTCTGTATATACATGTATCTGTCTCTTTTCTGTTACCTGTTGTATAGTTTTAAACTTCCAAAGTGCTTGTTTCTGTAAACTAATTTGCTAGCTGTTGGCAGAAAGTATCTAGGTATAATAAAAAATTCTAAGAAGTTTCACACTTAAAATGATTATTTGTGGTGAAAAAGGGTGAGTTCAGGGTGCCACTATTGCCTTTTAAGTGGAAAAGCACTGAATGTAAAATTTACCATTAAATGTAAAATTGATAAGCACATAGCACGTGCTGGATTCACATCTGTAGCCTCCTCCTGATGTATTGACCTTCAGGTCAAGAAATCTGAAAGATTCCAGCCAGGCCATGCATCTTGTCAGGGTTTAACGTGCATGATTCTTGAGTCACTTAAATTCCACACTTGAGAGACCAAATTTTGATGTACAATGTCAGCTTCTGTTTTCAAAAAAAAAGATGAGGAGTGGGGACCTGTGTATAGGATTTCATCAGCTTTGTTAGAATATTGAAAGGCAAAATTATTCGC
>NW_017728907.1:11895316-11934205 GCF_001723895.1 Crocodylus porosus
TACAACTAATCACCCTGGCTAAATGGACTTAAATCATTCCATTTACTAACAAGAAAAATTATTAGTATCACCCTGATTTTAAATTGTTCCATCCTGTGAAATGTTTTCCATAGGAGCCATGCTCTGACCACCTAAGAGCCTGTTTTTAAAGGAGAAAAAAAAATCAGAACTGCCTTGTCTTGTGTCAAATATTGAGTCTGTTTTCCAAATGAATATTGTAGTTAATGTATTCCCAATATGGCTGATTCCTTATGCTGGGGAGCCAAATTAATCTATTAATCACTCACTCTTTGGATAGGTATTCTAATCATATAAGTCAACGTGTTATTTCTAAGCAGTTTGAGTACTTTAACTTGATTTTTTTTCAGGAGATCTAATTTCAGTGTCATTGTTTTGTTCAGTTGTGCCTGGGTTTACTTGAATGTTACTCTTTTTTTTTAAAGGAGTGAACTGCGAGAATAACTTTGATGACTGTGCAAATAAACCCTGCATTCATGGGACCTGTATAGATGGCATTAACCACTACAGTTGCATCTGCAACCCAGGAGTTACTGGTAAATCTTCTTTCAGTTAGCTGATAATTGTCTTCAGTTTTGTTGTGAAGATTTTTGTACCTGGATTTGATAGACAGTGGTCCATTTAGTGGGTGTTCTTAGTGAATTTAATCTTAAATTTAATATTTTTTTTTGCCAGTGAGCTAAAGAAGTATCATTCTTACCATGTAATTACTGTATTTACCTGAATCCAAGACAAGGGTCTTTTTCTCCATTTAATGTGTGTGCAAGGAAGAAGCCGTAGTCTTGGATCTGAATAAAAGGCAGAGGGGCATAGGTAGATGGTGCAGCTCCAGCTTGGGCCCCAACCCAGGGTCTGGATTAGTCGGAGCTGCAGCTGCTGCCTGCCACCTCTGCCTCTACCTGCCACCACTGCTTGCCTTCTAACTCTGGCAAGGCTCTGGCCCCGCTTTAGCCTGGGCTCCAGGGTCAAGCTGGAGCTGCCAACACTACAACAGCTGCTGCATGGCTGGGTTAGGGCCAGACTGAGGCTCAAGCCAAGTTAGAACCACAATAGGAGGGTAAGGGGGTTGGGGGATGGGACAGGGGGCAGACAGAGGGAACTAGGCACTGGGAGCGGGGCAGTGCTTGGGAAGTGCAGGTGCCCCACAATGGGGGAGGGTGAGTTGGGCAGGTGCTGCGGGGGACCAGGTACTGTGGGAGATGGGAGGAGAGCAAATTTTGTGAGGCAGAGGTCAAGCCACTAGGCTCCCCTACTGATTGGCCTCCTTTCCCCACCCTCCCCTGAACACTATGCCCCACTGCCACTCCTTTCCCTGTTGCAGCGGTGGAAGGAACACATTTTAGATGACTCTCTGAAAATTTGATTCTATACTTGGAAAATTATAACCAGCTTATATATTTTTCCATGTATAGGAATCTGTTTGGTTGGGGGAGTCATTTTAAATTTAGAGTTGTCTTGCATTCAGGTCAACATGTTAAGTCCAATCTTGAATCCATTCTTTGCAGCTTCACAAGAAGTAGTAACTCAAAAAATCTCAATGGATTTATTTACAGTTTCTTTGTTGGAACAAGAAGACTGTACATCATGGTGAGGGGTTCTGATTAAATAGTGCTTAGGGAATTTGGCCAGTTCTGTCTACAAAGTAAAATGTATCCATGTCCAAATGTAAATCATTCATTTAGTGTTACAGCATGTGCTAAGCTGCTGTTCAGCCTTATTATCACAAGGGCTTCACTATTTTCTACTCAGCCAGTGTACTGTTACACAGATGTTTATGTTCGATGGTGTGAAAATTGTTCAGTTCTTATTAGGATCATAAGGGTTTGTATCCTGCAAGTATTAAACATAGCCCTTCAATGGTCTATAATTTTTTTAAGCTGTATTGAGTATCACAGTAGATCAGCCCTAGACCTGTTCCTAGCTTTTTAAGACCTTTGTCAAAGAAGGCTGACGTGTGTGGTATGTTCTGTAAGTTGTATTGTGTAATATGTTCATAAAATAATTGCAGGTGAAGCAATATGCTTAATACCTAGTTATGATATGATTTATTTTTACCGTCATTAACTGAATGATTCCAGTTGGAAGTGTTCCATTTTTTTTCTCTCAGATGTTGCACCAAAGGGGATTTTGCATATTTTATGCATTTTTATGGGCATCTTTGTGACCTTCCAACTAAAAGAAGGAAATTCCCTTTCTTGAAATTAGAAATACATCCCAGTCCAACAAAATGGATCAAGGCATGGTCCTGACCAATCTTTCTTTGGGTCTCCCTTACTTTTGGGGCACTTGTTTGCCTTTCAGTTAAATTCTTGCTGTTCTCTTAGAGAGTTGTTTTTTTTTTTTTTTTGTTTTTTTTTAATACATCAAAGTGCTTCGGTCTTTGGCTCAGCCACTTGTCTGCAGCCTGACTTCTTGACTTGGATACATTCCTTTTCAGGCACGGAATGCCTTTTAATCTGTAGTAGTACCCCAGCTATGGGAAGCCCTTTCTAGAGTGTCAAGCATGTACCTTAAGGAACAGACAAAGGTTACAGGAGCTGGGAAGTCAAATGGAGTTTTATGGAGTTATTAAATACAAGTTTTGTTGCAACGTTTTCACATTTTCAAAAAGTGTATTAGATATAGGTGGTCTGCTTTTATACCCCTAGCTTATGAAAATGCTAAATGGATTCAAATCCTGTTGATTTTTAAAACAGATAAAATTGTGATAACGTGCAGAATTGGTCTCTTTATGCTGACTTGGCATTGACAAGAATCAAGATGCAGTGACTCAGTGTTCTTGCATGCATGCTGAATGCATTTGTATAAGAAATAATTAACAAGTGATATTCTGTTTAGGTCCAAGATGTAATACTGATATTGATGAATGCATCTCTGGTCCCTGTCACAATGGTGGAACATGTGTCAATGAAATGAATGGATTTCGATGTATATGTCCTGAAGGCTACCATCATCCCACCTGTCACTCACAGACAGATGAATGTCTTAATAATCCTTGTGTGCATGGCAACTGCACACATGATGTCAATGGGTGAGTTCTACATCATTTTAAGTATTTTGAGGTTCTTATGCAAAAATTGTACGTATGTTCAGTAGGCTTTAGCTGTTTTTACTATAGTCCTAGATAGAGATTTTAGTCTGTAAGGACTTGCAATATGTAAAGAAACCTTTTCTACCATAACAGTTGAAAAAAGTAACTTTAAAGGTCACATCTGTCTTTTAAAATCTTGTAACTGGTAGCAGCAGGAAGTCACCGACAGATGTCTTTGAAAGCAAATAGGTAGATATGAGGAAAAAAGCACATGTAAGAGTGTAATGTTATGTACCATTTACAATGAAGGCAGTTGAGCTTTTTGTTCTTATTTTGTTCTCTCTTTACCATTTTGATTTGCTGATTGTAAGTAGGCAATCCTAAATATTCTAAAAGTGCCTCCCCCTTTGAATTAGTCTTGTTCAGAACATGCCCATAATATGCAGTGAAGCTTGGGATATTTTCTTTCTAATTTACATTAAGTGAAACTTGTTCATGTTGCAGCAGATTGTGACCATTTTGTGAAGAGATCAGTGTAGGCTAGCTGTGTCTTGTCAGGCAAACCTTTCAAAGACAGAAAATTGTGCAATGGGGTGCTTAGTTTTGGTTTGGTCTCTTTTGTGACAGTACTATGCTGCAATATGCTTATGTTGGAGAAAACAGGGAGAAGTTAGGTTGCATGGAGAGCAAGGTTTGTGAGGGCCTGTATGGGTTTGTTCCAAGTTCTCAAACTAGTCATTGAGAAACCTCTATTTCCCTCACCAAAGAGCTTCACCCCATTTGTGGTAGCAAGTTCTGTTTTGCCTGAGAAGTGAAGAAGAGTCATGGATCACAGTCTTTATCCCAGAAGTCTAGGTGGGTTTTTTTGGGATATTCTTCTCTGTTAGTGTGAAGAAATGCTGCAGTATTCCATAGTATTCAGAGTTGCAGAAGGGCTGATAACTTCTTCATTTAATGCTCTCCTCTGAATCTATCAGTTCACTTGCGCATGGCAGCAATATTGTGGTGGGCCATGTCAAATGCTGTAGAAGCATGAGGATCAGAATGGTTCTCTACCCTGTTTCCATTAGCCGTGGGAGATCTTTTTTTAGAGCCACTCAGATACTTTCATGCCCATGTCTTATCCTGAATCCTGATTGGGCCAAGTCTAAAATATTAACTCTGGATGCACACTCAGTTGGCCTTTGGCTAGATTCTCTATGGTCAAATTTAAGGAAAGGAAGTGTGACACTGGATGGTGTAAAGCTACAACTGGTGTGAGTTGGGTTTGAGTGTTGGTTTTATCTGTATTGCCTTGTAGGAGGCAGGGGAGACTCCTTCTCCTGAATGAGATATTGGCTCTTTTGGTTTCAAGCAGCATCAGTTATTCATGATTATTTTAGTATCCCAGAAAGCCATGAGTTGAATTCTCAGGTCTTGGTTCGATTACTTTAATGTGTCCATTACCTCTTGATGAGTGAACTTGCTGAACTCTGGGATTTCAGGGGGACTGTTGGTTGGCAAGTGTTGGTAGAGAGGGTCCATGCCATTTGAGAAGCCTTTTTGAATGTGTTTGAACTCCTCTGAGAGATGATGCTTTTTCATGCTTGGTGTATGTTTTGATACAGACCTTTAGGAACCTGCGAGCAATGGCGTGATATACCAGTCTGGGTAACCTCTTATGATAGGTTCTGCAAGCCAAGAAGATTGTCTTGGTCTTTAATACAACTTTGGCATAGGCTTAGGAAAAAAAGTCTCATTCTGTCCATGTCATCCTTCATTTTCTACCATTGCCTCTCGCGTTTCCGCCCTTCTCCATCTGGTGCTGGGCCTCAGGATACTAAGGAGATTGTGTGATGGGGTGGGAGGAGCCATTTGAGGGCCAGTGTATCAGAAGTGTTGGCTAGAGTTCAAGGATGAGTCTCCAGATCCTCAGCTCTGATGCATGGGTGGAGTGTTGCTATACATCTAGCAGGCTTTGGAAGCTGATGGAGTAGGTGGTGGCTGATTCCAGCTGCTTTAATTTGGACACACTTCCCTGTTTTAACTCTGTATTTCAAAACCATCTTTCTTCTTTACTGTCACCTTGTTTCTTTTGCTCAAATAAATATGTTAACATAGTTTGCCAAGAAAACTGCAATGCAGACCAGATGTGTACTTTATTAAAAGGACTAATAACTGGAAAGAAGCTTTGACGATTGGGTTGTTTTAATATTTGTTAAGTGTTACACCTGGTGTAAGTTAATAGAAAAGTTGATGAGTCATGTTTACAAGGGTAATCATTTCTTTCCTCTAAGGTTGTCTACTTGCCTAATTTTGTGAATAGAAGCACTTCAGAATAATACTGAAATATGCTGTTCTCTTTCAGGTATGTGTGTCTCTGTGACCCAGGTTGGACTGGAACGGACTGTGAAGTAGAGGAAAATGAGTGTAGGTCAAATCCGTGCCAGAATGGAGGAACCTGTGACAATCTGGTGAATGGATATAGATGCACCTGCAGGAGAGGATTCAAAGGTGAAGGACCATTCAGTGACAATTTCACCTTTCATAGGTTTTTTTTAATCATCTTGGTGATATGTATTTTCTCTTGAATTAAATGGAAATATGAAACATGAAGGGGAGATCTGATCACCATAACAGGGAATTTAAAATGAGAATAATATCTTAATTGAAAGGAATCAGATATTATTATGATGCAATCACTGTAGACGTGACATCCATATAGAAACATATATTAAATCCCTGTATAGACGTTCTTCTTGAGAATTAAAGTGACCTTAATTCAGTTTAGCTGAATTTGTTTTGGAAGCAAATTGAGCAAAATCCAATTAAGGTCAGTCTATTTCTGAAGGAGGATGTGAACACAGGCTTAATGTGCTTTAACTACCCCTCTTTAACTTCAAGCCTGTTATTAGTTTCGAATAACTTTCCTCAGTGTGCACAAGCCCTAACTGTAGTAGCTGCACTTTTGTTCTTTTCCTGGACTTTTGAGTGGTCTCAGTAGTTAGGCTTCATGCCTTTACTTATCCCAGGGTTGTATTCCGCAGTTCTCATTCTTAGACTGAACCAGGGGCCAGAGCTCCAGAATATCAGCCATTCTCATTTACTGCGTGAAGCTGAGTTCAGATACCTGTAGTTCTTCCTTTGAGCCATCTGTGATCAGTGGTATATGCTGATTAAACAGCATTCCTAAAACTTTATACTTTTTCAGTTGGAACAAAGTATTTATAGAAAAGACTTTTAAAAATACAATTTGAATTTGTCTCTGTCCTACTTTTAAAGGGTCACAAATCTGTGGTGAGCTAGGCAGGTCTCATTCTTCTGACTAACTCCTGTAGGGTCCTGTGTCTAGATATGGTCGCCCATCTAAAAAACCAATGTCCATCTCCTGGGAGAAGGATTTTTTTAGAACTGGCAACTCTCTTTTGGTCTGGGTTCCTAGGCTTTGATCCTTCTGGTCAAAACTAGTCCTGTAGGTTGGCTACTGCTGCTGCTGGGAAATCCTCAAAGCATTCTCCCTTAACAACTCTCAGCTGTTTGCTAAAGGGGTAGTTCACTCAAACTATTCTTTTCCTTCATGTTGTCTCTCCATTGTGTTAATCCTGTTTATCCATACACTGAATATTCCAATTACCTAGCTAACATACTGTATTTATAAGTGATTGCAAAAGACTGCCGGACTTCCAGCTCTTTTGCAACCAGTTTTTTGCAATTTGAACTGAATCAGGGTGTGGACACATACATTTGGAGCCCTTTCAAAAGGGCAGCAGCTGTTATTTTTCATCATTTGGTTGAAGTTGGAGTGGTTTTACTACATTTGAATAATTATCAGTTTATTCACATGCAGTAATTATAACATACCAGCTGCAACCCTTTTGAAAGATTTCCAGATGTACTTATGACCACAGCCTTGGTGACACTAGCGGTACTTGACCCCCATTAAAAATGGATGCTGACAAAATGGAAAGGTGCTTGGGCATATGAGGGATTACCAGAGTTTCCATCTACCATACAGCTGCTATAATAGGAAAGGGAACCTCCTTGGTGCAAAAAGAGGCTGTCCCATAGGGAGAGGGGAGTTCTCTCCTCCCCACTGAAACCGTCTCAGGCGCTGGTTACCCATTTGTTGAAGTTGACTGTTTTCTAGAGATAAAGTAACTCTAAGGAAAGGTGTTCAAGAGGCCTGGCGTTTCCAGCCATGGCTTCTGTATCTACCCTCTTCTTCAGTTAGATCGGGGCGGGCATTTATTTTGGGTGGAGGGCAAGCCTTTTGGCAAGCCTTCGAGGGCCACAGGACAGGCAGCTAGGGGCAGATAAATATTAATTTTCTAAACTTTTTAGGGGTCCTGTGGGCCGGATGGAATGGCCTGGCAGGCCACATTTTGCCCACCCCTGAGATAGACCCTGGTAAACTGAATTCATTTAATTCGGTCACCCACCACTAAGTCTCTGTATGTGGGTGTTCTTGACTGTAAATCTCCTGATCCTGTCCTTCAACCCTCAGTAGTGGAGCAGCCTTTTTGGTGCAGCTAGATATGCTAACTTCTTGAAACCCATCCCTTGGTGCATGTGGCATACTGTTAATCCACTTGTCCTGTTCTTTCCACAAACTGCCCCATGTCACTTGGGACCACAGTGATATAATTGCTTGCTTTTGCTCATCTTCTCCTTAAAGAAGAGCTGTGATCTTCCTTTTCTCCAACTCAAGTGACTAAGAGGAAACGCTGTCCATTTCCCCATGGGATAATGACTTGAGTCCCACCTCTTTACTCCTGTAGGCACTGAGTTCCTACTGATATGTTCTCCCCACACAGGTGTGAACTGCCAGATAGTGCAGGCTCCTTGCTCCCCTGATCCTTGTGAGAATTCTGGAATCTGCCAAGAATCATCTGGCTCTGATGGATATATCTGTCTCTGTGCTCCTGGCTGGGAAGGTAATGTAGGCAGGAGGAGAGACGGGAAGGGCAGGGATAAGTTTCAATGTTAATATTGAGAATGGTAATTAGCTGTGTTAGTCTGAAGTCAGGCAATAAGCAGGGCAGGGTGGCACCTTTAGAGACTAGGTGGCATAAGCTAGAGACTAGAGGCATAAACTTTTGTAAGCTACAGTCTACTTCATCAGATACTATAAATGGATTTTCATTTTAATATTAAATATCTTCAGGGTTATTGTATGTTGTTTGACTCTTGACCTCTGTGAGATCTTTTACTTGCATCCTTCTTTCAGGAGAGAGATGTACGGTGGATATTGATGAGTGCGTGTCAAAGCCCTGCAGGAATCATGCTGTCTGCCACAACATTCAAGGCAGCTACCTGTGTGAATGCAACCCAGGCTTCACTGGGGGAGACTGCGAAAGCAACATTGATGACTGCCTTTCAAGTAAGTGTGGAACGAAACAGGCAGATTGTTTTCCCATAGAAATAACTCAGTCTCCTTAACAGTGACTGCCCTTGGTAGATGTATGAAACCAGTATCTCTTATAAAACCTTATCTTGAACATACTCAGCCTTGTAAAACTTACACCTCTGGGACAGAAATGGGCACTTAAAAGTTCTCTGATAGAAACTGTCTGTAATAATCAGAACAGTAGGAGTCATATGCCAAGTGTGAATTTGAATGTTTCTCATGCATTCATAACAAGCTGAAACTGAGACTCGTGTTTGTGAAGTTTTTATGTATGCTAGAATCAGTGTAACATCCTAGGCTTGTGTGTCTTGAAAGTTAAATCAGATTAAGACTCAGCATGGATATAAAGTGCAGTACTTGTTCCTGAATAACTCATATATATGTTTAGTCTGAAAGCAAATTAAACTAAAAAGCAGCAGGCACTCTCCTTGTAAAATAAGTATTTGCACATAGTTACTCGTGTAGTTAAGGTTACCAGAACTAAAGCTAAAGCAGATTTGATCAAGAGATTTTTGTGAATTTCATTGCTTTATAGAAAGGAAACTACCTACCTACTCAGGTTTTTGCCTGTTGAACATCAGATGTTTATAAAGAAAAGGAAGACAGCTTAACATTTTTCAGGAGGACTTGCTTTAAAAGTTCCGAAAAGAAGTTTACTACGTGAAGAGTGCCCTGTTAAAAATCTCTCCAGCACTGCTGCAGATACCATTTTGGTATATTTCATTTGGTCTGTTCTTTTAAATGTTTTTTTCTGAACAAGTTGGTATAGAACAGTCAATACTAAGGTCATTTTGATTTGGTATGTGGATCGCATAACCTCATCCCCTGGAAGAAGATTAGATTATTGGTAGTGCTCTTGCATTTGTTCTAGGACTCCAGTGTAAAAGGACATTTTCATAGGCTGCTTTAAAAAAAAAAAAAGGCTTTATCTTAGTTATTTTGATATCTAAAATCCCACATGATTCACATGTTTTACCCTATCTGAAAGTAAAGTCACAAGATTGATCTAGCTTGATTCCTAGTACTTCAAACACATCCAAAAGGAGGGTTTGCAAAACTCACCAAATTAAATCAGCTGTAGCAGTAATAAAAACCTTCTTTGATTTGGGCCAACTGTCTTTACATCCCAGAAGTAAGCGGACCCTTCCAATAATGAAAACACAGTGAAGAGCTGATATAATCACCCCCTTTACTTGTTTGCAAATACGCAGTGCTGACAATCAATGTTCAGCTTTCAGCCCTAGTCACGGTGGCTGACTGCCATAGGCACAGCACTTTATAGCTGCCAAGAGTTTGACTTTTTAAGTACTTATCTCTGCAATGGCTTTGTGACCTTTAAATGGATGCAGGTGTTCTTTCTACCAATGCAGACTTTAATCATATGAACATATTTTTCCAGTAGTAAATACTTTCTCCATCGTTGGAGAAAGTGTGTCTTACCGCACCAGCATCAGAGGACTAGCTAAAGCTTGCACCAAAAATTGACCATACCATTCTTCATTCAAGCTAACAACTGTGCAGCCTCATTTTGGCATTTTTTAAATGGATATTTTGATAAATTAATGGAGGGTGTGGTGTGATGGGGCAAGGAGTTTTTGGCTCAATGGTCAGTGAGTGTGAGATGGTATTGTGTTTGAGGGCACTAGGTTGAGGTATACAGGTAGCCCTTGTGTTAGCTGGGAAGATGTCTGGTAAACCCATGCTTCATGGCTTTTGCTTTTCACCAGTTTTTTATTTACAGGATAATCCTGTGGAATTTAGTATTAAATTATATTTTTTGCTATAGATTGGTTTGCAGAAGTTGACAGACATGCTCTTTCCATGGGGCAACTACTCAGAGCCAGTCCCTTCCCTGCTTTTCCCTTGATTATTAACTTTTATTTGTGGTGTTGTTATAGACCCCTGCCAGAATGGAGCTTCATGTGTGGATGGGGTGAACTCTTTCTCATGCATCTGTCTGCCTGGGTTCCAAGGGGAGCAGTGTCAGACAGATACCAATGAGTGTCTGAGTGAACCATGCAAGAATGGAGGCACCTGTTCTGACTACGTCAACAGCTACACGTGCAAGTGCCCAGCAGGATTTGAGGGGACCAATTGTGAGAACAACATCAATGAATGCACTGAGAGGCAAGTACATTTACATTTCTTTTGACAGTGTGAGTGAGTAGCTACGAAATACTACCTGGTGGTTTGGAAGCCAGTCCCATTCAGGAGTCATGTTAGAAATGGGCCTGCTATTTTCCTGATATGTGGCATAAGGACCTAACTGAGTTGCAGGCAAAGGATGCTGGCTTAACTTGTGACTTAACACAGGACTGCACTTCCCCAAAGGAGCCAGCTGTAACAGAACTCCTTTCCTGGGCCTGCTCTTTGTGCCTGAGCAGAGGCAGTGTTCCACAGCTTAGAAGCATTGACCCACAGTTACCTAGGGGTGTGCCTTTGTGTACCCTAGAGTCTGGCACAGAGACTGCCCTTATTTCATTCTTTGATACTTGTCTTCTTGCTCAGCAGAGGAGGTCCTTTCAGTGAGGTATGTGCAGGGTATTTTGTACCCAGACGACCATCATGCACACAGGTACATTACAGGAACTGGGTAAAACATACTGCTTTGCAGAACCTAGATGCTTATGGCAGGTGAGGTATTTGATGAACTTAAGTAATAGGTTCAGTTCTGCATTGAAATTCATCCTGTCTTTAGTCATCAGGAAATAAACCAGTCTTTTGGAGGTGCATAGAGCTGAAAGATGCAAAAAATATCAAACCTCTGTCCAAATCTCTCTCCTTGGAGGTTTTTAAGACCTGGTTAGACAAAGCCTTGGCTGGGATGGTATAGTTGGGGACAGTCCTACTTTGAGCAGGGGGTTGGACTAGATGACCTACTGAGGTCCCTTCCAACCCTAACTTTCTATGATTCTAAGGTTAACCCTGTCACTGTCAACCAAGTCACTGAGCTGCAGTTAGCTGAATTTTGGCTTTAATTCCCCGTCATAAGACAGTTCAGTTAAATCTTTCCTTTTCCTTGGTTGAGGAACCACCACACCTAGGGTGTCATCATTTTTTGAAGATGGTCTCTGGCCCAATCTTTTCTATTGAAGTTGGAATCAAATTCAGGTTATGTTTTTATGTCAACAATTAGGCCAGGAATACATTTTAATTGAGGAAATTTTCCAGCATGGAGTCATTGGCAGTTTCCCTCTTTGCCTTGCCATGGCTTTAAGGCTTGACAATCACCTTGCTGGGGTCGTTTGACCCCAGTACTCTTTCCTGCCATGGCAGGGGGTTGGACTTGATGATCTGTTCAGGTCCCTTCCGACCCTACTAACTATGAAATGATCATGAGCAGGTGCAATTTTCAGTCTTTGGAAGCTAGGTAGTGTTCAGCCTATTGAGACAGGAAAGCAGGTCAGCTCAATAAAAGGTAGTCGGTCTTTGGCAGCTATAGCTCGTTTGCCAAGCAGTTCAGCTTGGTCAAAACTAAAATCATTAATAAGAACTTGTACTGCAGAGCAGAGTTCAGAGAGATGAGTCAGCAGCTTCCTACACAAAGGCCATCTTGATGCTGTGGAAAGAAGTCTTTGATCACTTTTGATTTTGTCTCTTGCAGTTGATAATATGTTTCTGTGCATGTGCTTTAATAAAATTTGCCATCTTGATTCCTGTTCTAGAAGGGCTTCATACTGACAGGCAGTTTTCAGCAAGTGCCTTAGAGCACATGCTGTAATAAGGGGTCTCAACATCAGGTAACACTTGTTTAGCCAAATTTTTGGTTGTTGTTTCATAGGGTGGAAATAGATGTCACCTCTGTGCCACCAAAGAAATTTTTTATGGTGGCCCAAAGGCCAAGTAAACAGATATCTGTACCCCTGACTGTACCACAAATGCCGCAAATTTGTGGCTGCACCAAAGGTGGTAATAGTTTCTGCCACTTTATTGCAATAGAGATCTGTGCGCTTCATGATGCAAGACTGCAGGCAGCCTGGAGCCAGCAGGCATTCCCAGGGCTTGTGGGGCCTTGATTTTGTGCGCCCTGGGAATTCTTGTGAAGGATCAGGCCCCTCAAAGCCTAGGAGCACCTGCCTGACTTTCCCATCTTATAGAGATGCACCCTGGGCAATCTCTGGGGCATGTCATTAAGCAGGAAGCCCTAGCGTCTCCACTTAGGGAGATGTGTCTCAGGGTATCTTCAAGGCTTGTCTCTGTTTAAGTGGACAATGCGTTGCCTGTTGTTCCACAGGCTTGGACCCCTGCCTGATGCTGAGACAGCAAGTGACATACATTTTGCCCTATAAAGCCGATCAGCTATGACAGGGCACATCCTGCTGCAGCTGATCTGCTTCTTTTGGTGACTCCTGCTTATACCCGCAGAGAGAGGAAGTTAACCATAGAGTACTCAGTGAAGCAGTTTTTCCCCACCACTGTTTGCTGTGGTAAGATCATTCAGTTTTCCAAAGTTTTTCTGCCATTGTACACCTTGTACAATGATGTGCCATGTTCATGGGAATATGAGAGAAACAAGATCCTGCTTGACAGATCTTGCTTCTTGATTATTGACATCTTGATACCTTCAAAAAAACAAGAATTATTTTATAACTGTCTCTTTTCATTCAAAATGTTAGTCTATAAGAGCTGAGCATAAATAATGGAACTTTCACATAATTGCAAGGAAAAAAATTGTTTATTACATTCCATGAGTTTTTTTTCCTTTACTTGACTCATCATTTCTTTAAGAAGTATTCAAGACTCATCAAGCTGCCTTGCAGCTTTGTTCTCTAAAATCAGTCATGCCGTATGAGCAACCCTCAAACTGACATAGTATGATGCTTCTTGGACATTCGCATAAATGCCACCAAAACTGTTACTGCTTTCTCGACTGTCTTCCTTAGGGAAATATGTACTTCAAAGAGCTGGACTTTGTGGTGGGCTGACATCGGAGTAGACAGAGTTTCATTGTGTGATTGGATAGTAGGCAAATGATTCACTAGGGAACTAGTTTACTTTCCTTATCCCTTGTGGTCAATCGAATGAGTGGTTGGAATCATGTAATTTAACAGCTGTTTGTTACCTTCTCAAAAGCTGTTAATTAGTAGCTGGAGCATATTTGTGCTTGTGACGACTGTTCCTTTGAAACTGAAAAATTCAAAGTTGGTTTTGGCATTCCACTTCCAACCAGCTCACTTACCACAGATTGGGAATAATCTTTTGAAGGGAAAATCATGGAAGCCCTTTCTGTCAGTACATTTAGGTTGAGAGGGAATATTTGAGCAACCCTGCCTCAGCAGAGGTGAGGTAGGTGACCTAATGATAAGCATTTATTTCCAGACCAGGGAATCCTCAAATTGTGGTTCAACATATTTGCCAATTATGTGATTCTGGTTCTTGCCTGCAGCAGATTTATTGTATTTAAAGATATTCAGATTTAAATTTCCTTATTTTTCTTCAGTACATGTAATTGCAGTGGTTGCAAAAGGGATGTTATATGTGCCAATGGGAGGGGAGGAAGTCTGAGCAATTGAAGTCTGAACAGTGGAAGTTGTCATTAGTAATATGTTGAGGAATCTCTGCTCTAGGTCTGTGGATAAACTATCCAAAGCAGATGTGTTTAATGAGGAGGTTACTGCTGTCCAGACATTGTGTTGGAAAACACCTAAGAGTTTTAGTGGAGAGCATATCTGTTACAAGCTTGCAGTATCCAAAAGTTAACCTAAAAAATGAGTGGACTGGACTGACAAGTCCTAGTGATGGCTGGAGTTTTAGTAGGACTGGTTCTTTCTCACTTCTGTAAATCTTATATAAAATCTTTGGCTGTGAGCTAACTTGTATTTTGTCTTATATTTTATTTTATTTTTCGCTCTTATTTTGTCTTTCCAGTTCATGTTTCAATGGAGCCACTTGTGTGGACGGGATCAACTCCTTCACATGCCAGTGCCCGGTTGGGTTCACGGGAACCTTTTGTCTCATGGAAATTAATGAATGTGATTCACATCCTTGCTTGAACAGAGGGACTTGTGTGGATAGCCTGGGGACCTATCATTGTGTTTGTCCCATGGGTTACACTGGAAAGAACTGTCAGGTAAGTAGCCCAGACCTAGATGTTCAGCAGTTATTTCAGCTGGTCCATTCTTACTTGTTACTTTTGTCTGAACATTTGTATAACAAAATAGTCAGATTGAATGAATATCAGGTTTTAAACAACCCAGAGCCCCATTTCCTTTGTTTCCATTGGGAGGTGGTTGACATGCTCATGCCAACTGTATTCAGTGCTATTTTGTAACAAAGCAACTGATGCCATTAAAATTCTTATTATGGCAAGGACTTGTTAATGCTTTCCCTCCACTCTAAAACGCACACAGCTCAGCTATGTCTATCCTAGAAGTTAAACTCTTCAACCACAGTTTTGGAGAAGGAAGCCACATCTGAAATTAGCATGTGGTATGGTTTCTGAAGAAAATGAACAGCATCAAAAGCTTTCTGTGTGTAGTTCTCTGCCCAGGATAATGGTAGCTTACTTACTTCACTTTCACTTCAGGCTTGCTTTACTCAAGGTCAGAATTTGTGTGTAAATAAGATAGGCACCACTTGGATAGAGACATTAAATATAGTTATTATAGCAGAATTAACTGCTCACCCATTGCAACACTGACATGCTGTTTTGTGCTCCCAGACAAACTCTACTTTTTTTCCCCCTACCTAGTCTTTTAATTGGAATAATAGTTAATTGGAGTAACAGTTTGCTCAATACCAACAGTCATGGTGTCTCTTGTAGGAAAATAATTGAAATGATCATTCAGCCCATTATAGCCAATTAGTCTGAGGCATAGTGGTTTTACAACCTAGTGTTAATATAGTTTTATGCACTATAAGTGGTGGTTTCCTACAGTAAAATTGGAAGCTGCTGATCGGTATAGAAAATGACTGTGCAGTCATTACCAAATATTAGTGTGATTTTTACTCCAAGATGTCTAAAGTTTAAGGCAGTGGTAGGAAATGATGTATTAAAACAAATTAATGAAAACTGAACTTTTGACATTTTTTGAGTTTTACTTTAAGGTGGGGTTCATGCTCATTTCAGGCTTGCAACTCAATTCTAAATGGAGAATTTAGATCAATTCCATATCAAATATGCCATTGAAAAAGTGGCTTATTGAAGTGGAAGCAGGTCATTAATTTCAGGTTGCATATAAGACGTTTTGGATGCTATGGTCATTAAAACATAGCCATGATGGTCTTTGGATTTGGGCAGTGCAAAAGTAAGCCTAAGAATTGGCTGCTTTCAGGCACTGTTTGATCTCTGCCATTTAAAGATAAGCTCTGACTACTAAGCAGGTCATCAGAGAACCTGTATCTCATAAGAATTTTTCTAGTCGCGTTCATGTTAACCTGGCATTGCAAGACTGAGTAATTTTTGGACCAATTTATTCAGCATATACTATTTGACACTTAACTTAGCAACTGGCTTCCAGATCCTGCCCTGCCCTTTGGGGAAAACATAATGGAAGAATATTTTTTTAAAGCAGCCTTATTTTAATGCAAGATATTTAATCAAATGTGAGAGACGGCCTAGTGATGACAGCATCCATACAGGAGAAGAATGTTTTCCTGCTCTTCTGTGTTGCTGATTCTATAAATGGAAAGAGCAAAGAGCACTGGGTCTCAGACAAGAATACCATCTACCTAAACGATATGGAGAATTATGTCCCTGAAGACTTTTCCATTTGCAGAGAAAATGGACAACATAAGAATGTCACAAGTTACGGTCATCCTGAGCAGCTGCGCATTGCTTAATCATCTTGAGAGAAGGAACATGAAAGATGATCGTAAAGTTCTATGAAACTGAACAGTTTCTTGCTGACATCATGTACCTTGGTTCCAAAAAAATTAATCATCCAGTTCCCCAGTTCTGCTCAGCAGATCGGAGATAAATTCTGTGTTTCGAATGAGGAGTTTGATCATTGTGTGTCATATACATTTTATATGAGCACTCTCCACTCTTCAAATTTATAAATGCAATTGAAGCTAATATTGGAAGGGCTTAACAGCTTATAGGCTCCACTACAATTTTAGTCTAGTAAGTTCGGTTTGATCTAATTTAACAAAGAGCTGGAATAAGGAGGACTAAATAAAATAAAATTGCAAGCAGTGAGCCCTTATGGAAACTGTGTATTAAATAGTCAGTAGTTTATTATAGATAAAATGGTAATACTATACTTTTAAGCCCAACAAGAAACAGGCTAAAACCTGGAAGGCAGGAACAAGTTCAGAATTATATTGTCTCCGATGCACTTGAAAACACAGATTTCTCTCTTAAATCTATTTGAGAAAGAGATTGACATTTCTCTTCTTAAAAGAAGAATGTTATCAACTGAAAGCAGGTAGAACAGCTGAATCCAGAACTGTTATTCTTTTTAAAAGACCTACCCTAGCCAGTGCAGTCAGCTTGACATCAGTCAAGCATCTAAGCTTTCCTAGAAGGCTATATGCTCAAAAAGGGAAATAAGTGAGTAAGGATGACACGTGTTATTCAGAGATGAGAGAATGGTCTGTTGAGCTAGGTGAGTGGGAACAGAACTGTCTGCAAGTAAAACGTAACAACTGCAAACTCTTTATCTTGGATAATGGACAGTTTAAGACACCAGTTAAACCCAGTGTATCTTGGTGCCTTTATCAGAGTGTAAAATGTTTGGGGGATTTAAACCCCCAAGAAAGGCAGAAAATTTGAACAATGGCTTATCAGTTACATTCATGCATCTGTTGTTTTAGATACTTGTGGATCTGTGTAGCAAGTTTCCCTGTAAGAACAAAAGTACATGTGTCCAGCAGAATACTCACTTTCATTGCAACTGTCCCCCTGGTTGGAGTGGGGCCTACTGTGATGTGCCCAATGTCTCCTGCCAAGTGGCTGCCTCACAGAGGGGTAAGTGGCATTCTTCTTTGTTATCAATAGATTCCACCCCCCACACTTCCTTCCTTCCAACTTCCAGGATCCAGGATAGAGGCTCTGCTTTTTTGGTCTAGCAATAACTGTTCGTAGCTGAAATAGCAATGGTGATGGCTTCTCTCATGAATTTTGGTTTCAGATGGCTGCTTACTTTGCTTAACCTTTTATTCTAGGGGTCCCTGTAGACCAGTTGTGTCAGCACTCTGGCAATTGCCTTAATGTTGGAAACAGCCACCGTTGCCAATGCCGGACAGGCTACACTGGTAGCTATTGTGAAGAGCAGGTGGATGAATGCATATCCAGTCCTTGTCAGAATGGCGCCACCTGCAGGGACTATCTTGGAGGATATAACTGTGAGGTAAAGGAGGGTGCTATTTAAAGGAAACACAGATAATGCCGAATTTCATCAGTTTAACATTTTCACTGTACAGTTCTTCATTTCCTTTCTGGTGCTTAGATTGTCACCTGTTTGCCATGGTAGTGACCGGGTGCTCTGCAAAAATTATTTTGATTATTTATCAGCTAAAACTGCGATTATGTTCAAATTGTCTTGAGTAGAAGCACTGTCAAGGGAGAGAGTAGAAGCGTGATATTTGATGAAGTGTTCAGATTTGGTTTACTAGGAAGAATTCCAAGTACCAAATAAAGAGACTGAATGCAAAGGGACCTACAACTTGGAAAAATGCAGCATGCCCCAGAGAGAAAATTTAAACTTGGTTAATGTCAGGGATTTGGAGTCACTTTGAAAGACTATGGAAGGATAAGAATGAACAGTATTTGACTTGAGTTTAGCAGGAGGTTAGTCACTGATATCCCATGCCTCTGGGGAGATGGATTTATTCACCTAATAGGTCTCTTCCACTTGTAACATATAAGTATATGAAAATTAAATCAAAAAGCAAATCGACACAATCTATATTTGTCCTGCTTAGGATGGGTGGAACACTTACCTCCCATGATAGGCACCGTCTCCTTTTGCTGTGCTTTGACTCCTCTGGCTGATATTCACAGCACCACAGGTTATTTTAGCCCATCAGTTTTATGGGCTTTGAGAACGGTGGAACTTTCTGAACCACATTTTCTGAATGGGCTGAATTAACTGACGACTTGAAGTTTGTTTGACTTGACTTTTTTTTTTTTAATAGCAGCTGAGATTCATCAAGCCTTCCAACTTTGCCTTGTGATCTTCTGCAAGACATCTGTAGGAGGCAGATTGTTCACCTTTAGATGTTTTGCGAGCAGTACAGTACTTACCTGGTTAACTTCCCTCACTGAAATCATTAAGACTGCCCACATGCATATAGGAGCAGAATTTGGCCACTGAAGATTTTTGGTTTTTTTGTCCTGTTTTAGGTTAGGGTGCATTAATCTCAGATGCATGCTTATGTGTCCATGTTGGGTGAGATATATATACACTTGTTCCTTTTTTTTTTTTTTATGTTTGTAGTGTGTGCCAGGGTACCAGGGTGTCAACTGCGAGTATGAAGTGAATGAGTGTCAGTTCCAGCCCTGCCAAAATGGAGGAACCTGCATTGATCTCATCAATCACTTCAAATGCTCCTGTCCACCAGGAACTCGGGGTATGAAATTTAATAATAAAGTAAAAAGCTACAGGAATTTCACTTCTTTCCTATAGAGTGGTTTCCACACATGTAGTCTTGCAGGAATGAATTAATTTAATTTGAATAGCCCTCAAATAAAATGCTATGAGTGCCTGAGGGAAACAGATGTCTCCCCGGTCTATTATTTTCTAGCCCAGTGGTTCTCAACCCTTTTAGACTCAAGGCATCCCTCATTAGACCCCTCAGAAAATGTCAGCTCTTAGTTTTCACTCGTTCTTTGACCACAAAAAAATAACAGAGGAATTCTTCTGTTGCACAGAACTCAGAAAGCCCACAGCAGGGCAGAATGTTTTTGACACTGTTTGAAATCTCCTGTCAGTGCTAATATTGTGGAGCACCCCATAGCATCCTTAAAAGGATTGCATGTTTCCGTGACTGACCGTCACTGTTCTAACCAGTTGGATTTCTTTTTAGTGGGGATGCAACTAGCTTTTTAGGAATCATGTTTAGTTGTGTAACTCCAGCATCCTTGCCCCTTTGATTACTAAGATTTTAGCTTCTGTTTCTCTGTTGGAGAAATAATTTTGTGAGAATTATTTTGGTAAACCCAGGCTCTGCTAGTCCACTGGAGCAAATTTGATTTGCTTCAGTTGTTCAGCGTTTGTCTTGCTGATGATGATTATATAACCTCCCTTGACAGCTTGTTGCATGTAACTTTTTTCTAAAATTTAGCATTGATTTTCTTAGTATAAAGAACACTTGTGGCAGCAAATTCTTCCTACCTCCATTGGTCATTTTCCAAGCTAAATGTGCCCAATTCATTCAGCCTTTCCTTGTAGACCTTTTCATTATCAAAGCTTAACCACACTTTATCATGTATCAGCAGGAGGTGATACTTCTCTTCTATGCGGCATTGGTCAGACCGCAGTTGGAGTACTGTGTCCAGTTTTGGGTGCTGTACTTCAAGAAGGATGTTGATAGACTTGACAGAGTCCAAAGGAGGGCCACTCATATGGTTAGGGGCTTACAGAGCAAGCCCTATGAGGAGAGACTGAGGGACCTGGACCTCTTCAGTCTTTGCAAAAGAAGGCTGAGAGGTGATCTTGTGGCCACCTACAAATTCATTACAGGTACGCAGCAGGGGATTGGAGATGCTCTGTTCACCAGGGTGCCTCTTGGAGTAACAAGGAACAATGGTCACAAACTGATAGAGAGCAGATTTAGGCTAGATATCAGGAAAAACTTCTTCACAGTAAAGGTGGCCAAAATCTGGAATGGGCTTCCTAGGGAGGTGGTGCTCTCCCCTACGTTGGGGGTCTTTAAGGGAAGGCTGGATAGGCATCTGGCTGGGGTCATGTGACCCCAGCACTCTTTTTTCTGCCTAGGCAGGGGGTCGGACTTGATGATCTGTTGAGGTCCCTTCTGACCCTAGCATCTATGAATCTATGAACTGATTTCCTGACTCGGTCACAAATGTTTTACATTCCTCTGAAACTTCAGTTTTCTTTCTTGAAATATGTTGTCCCCATTAAAGCATTTTTCTCCAATGAGGTCACATCTGTTCCAGGTGGAACTCATCAAAGGCTCATAATACCAAAGCGGTTTATACAAACTCATAAGCCATTTCCTATTTGCTTCCTCCTCGTTAATTTATGTTAACTCTGCTCTATGCCCAGCAAAGATCCTCAGTGTAGATTATCATTTACTTACATGTGAACTATTTTGCCAATGAATTTATTTTGCTGTGTTCAGCCCATTGCTTCAGTGAAAATATCTTTTTGCATTTCATGGCAACAGAGGGACATCTATTTCTCTCCTTTTCACCCTCTGCCATTTACTAGAGTATCAGCACGCCTTTCAATCTTCAATTTATTGGCTCATTCCTATCGGATTTATTCATTTCTTCCTGCCTATGGAAGGACCTTCAAGCTGCCTGTATTACCATGGACAGGTGCTCTGAAATGAATGAGACTGTCACATGCCTGAGAGCTGCTGCTGTTGGATGCATGTGCTGGTTGCGCTCCTTGAGACTTTCCCTGCAGCTATGGCAGCTAGACTGACTTTTCTTTGAAGTCAATCACTTTCTAGAATCTTAACTTTGATTTAGAGTTGCTGATGCATCATCTGTGTGGTTGCTAATTGTTTCTATGCCCAGCTTCTTGGGTACAGCTGATCAGAATTTTTTGCAGTGCTTTACCTTGTTGCTTCTTGTCTCTTCCTTGTGATCTTCCTGTTTTCTTGTCTTATTACTGTGAAGGCTTTGTATATAGATCTGTCTGAAAATTTTTCTTGGATCTACAGCTGAATATGGTAAGTTTTAGAAATTTCTTAGAAAGTGCAAAGGTGGGAAGAGAATTCTCCTACCTCATGAAGGAAGGAAAACATCTTTTATTTATTTTTCCTCCCACGGACTGTTTCATGTAAAGACACAAAACCAAATGCAAATCTGAGGCTCTGTCCACTCTTTTAACCATTTGTGGTGTTTAACAGATGTGGTATGCTAGCTCAAGCTATATATGGCTTTTTCATTCTGACCAGAGGCTAAGCTTGCAAACTATTGTTTACCTATTACTAAATCCAAATGGGGTTGAGTAAACCTGACTTCTGTGTGTGTCAGCAGTATCTGAGGGTTCCATGTGGGTATAATTTACATGTCTGCAAGATGGAGGAGAGGGGTGGTAGTAAAAAAAGAACAGTCAAGAGGATGCCGGTGGAAATGGGCCCTACTTGAACTAGCATCCTTAAAGAGTGCTGAGTGCAAGGGCAAAGAGGATGGTACTGCAGAGGCAGCTGTTTTTGCCAGTGCATATAATACCCCTTTTGCAACCCTGCAAGCTGTAAGTGTTAACATTTCCTGGGAAGACCAAAATGTTTCATAGAGAAATGGAAATATGGGACTGGGTTCTTTACCCCTACTGCCATCCTAATGCATTTCTCCAGTGCCCCAGTAGGAGCAGGAGGCAGCAGGCCTTTTTTGCTGAGAGGAAAGTGCTACATGGAGCATTTGTTTGGGGCACAAACTGAATGCTTCAGCAAACACTAGTGTCACTTTTTCTCTGTGTTTAGTTTTCAAATAGGTATGGACACTGATTTTGTGTAATGAATACTTATTATGATCCCTCTCCTCTAACCATCCCATTGTGCTCCCCTCTAATCCCCTCACAAAACCTCTCTCATCCATCCTTTACTCTCCATGGCAGGGTCTTCCTCCAGGCTTTCATAGATCCTCAGGCTTTATAAACACTGATCCCTACTTTATCAGCAAATTTGGTAATTGCTCAGCATTTTTCCCTGCAGAACATTAACATGAATTGTTACAGTTTCCTCTCTGGGAAAATTTAAGTAAAAAATGTAATGACAAGTTAAGGTTTGTGTTCACCCTTGCACTCTGACTTCTTTATGCTGTTCTGATCACAGAAAACATCTGCAGATTTGTCTGAGATGCCATAGTTACTTTGCATTTCCCCAAAGAAGCTGTATAGTGGCTGCACAAGCAGTGAATCTAGCTGTAGGATTAAATTTTAAAACTCATTAGCTCTCACATGGTAGCATTCCTTTTGAATGTCTTGTTTAGTTTTCCTATAGGAAAATTTTCCTACAGGAAATTCTCAGGCATAGTTACATTTAAGTTAGATTGTGGTTAAGAATGCGGATCAGAAACTTGAGTACAAAACATGTTTTTGTGTTAGTAACATTCCTGCAACATTTAGACCAGAATAATAACAATAATAAGCAAGTTGGCCAAGCCAAAAACTCAAGTTACTTTTGTTTGTTTTGACAGGCCTTCTTTGTGAGGAGAATATTGATGACTGCATGCCAGATTCAGGAGGGCCTCGCTGCCTTAATGGAGGACAGTGCATAGACCAAATTGGGGGCCACAGCTGTCTTTGTCCTTCAGGCTTCGGAGGCAAGCAGTGTGAGGGGGACATTAATGAATGCCTCTCCAACCCTTGTAGCCCTCGTGGTAGCCGAGACTGTGTTCAGATGATAAATAATTATACATGTATCTGCCGCAGTGCCTTTACTGGTAAGTACCAGGACACAGTCCCTCTATTTCCTCCTGAATTAATCAAAACATGGTCTTTTCTTGGTGGGGTTTTTTTGTTTTTTTTTTGATGCTATTAAGCTATTCATTCTATTTCCCTGGCAATCCATGACTGGTCCTTATGCTGTCTTCTAGTGATTGCATAAAACCAGTTTTGTTTCAGAAACCTCAAGAAATGGGATTTCCACAGTCACTTTTGAAGATTGTCCTTTACCTCAAGACTCTTAGCTGATAGAAGTGTTTTTCTTGTATTCATCACTTTTCCATCTTAATTTCCTGTTACAAGTTTTTCCCCATTCATCATTTGAATTCTCTGCCTTTGAATTTACAGATGTTTGAAGGATGTACAATTTGTGTGTTGTTTTCAACATGCCTTTCTCATTTTATATATTTAATTTCTCCCCAAGCCAGTCCCAATATACAGTATTTGTATTTAGGTCCTCCCCCTCCCCTTCTATTCACTCTAGTTTTTCAATATCATCTTGGCAGCGGGTCCAGAATCGACCCTCTTATAAACCATGGCCCATGGGAGACAGTCAGGGTGATAGGATGAGAGAGAAATATTTGCTGAAAGGGTTTCCTTTTGAAAAAGAAAGGCAATAGTTGGTGGTCCTTCTCCATGCAACTAAGTTTCTCCCCTCTTCTTTCCCTCCTTTATGCGTCTGCAACAGGCCGTCACTGTGAAACTGTGATAGATGTGTGTCCTCAGAAGCCTTGTCAGAATGGAGGTACTTGTGCTGTTGCCAGTAATATGCCTGATGGATTCATCTGCCAGTGTCCTCCAGTAAGTGACGTGCCTTCAAATTGCATTGCTTAGTCCAGTTTTCTTGTACCATGACAGCCCTGAAAGCAGAGCAAAGAACAGCAGAGCTTCTGTTATTTTTTGATTTCATAATTTTTTGCACTGATTCCCTTTGTAAGTGGAATATACCCCTTCTGCACTGCCCGGAAAGCCCTGTCCTTTTCTACCATTCTTGTGCCTCCCAGCTGAGGAAGTAAGTGCAGTTCCTTCACCAGTCAGTCAGTGACATTTGAATGCCATAGGCATTTATATGGAACTTGGCATTGCTCATTACTACCACCAGCAAGTTCCTTGTTGAGACAGCTTAACTACCTTTTCTGCTAAATATTTAATACTAGGCTTTTGGGTCCTCCTTGGGTCCAGAGGCAGATGTAGAATTTTGAAAAGAAGGGTGCAGATGGCGAGGTGCAACATTGCATATAAAGCAACACATTTTTTCCAGCTAAAAATAAACTAGAAACTTTACTAATATACTTGGGACCTAGGGCTGTATTATTCCATTTAAGATTGAAACAAAAACAAAGATAACTTCACTGGAATGAGTTAAAAATAATCTGCAGGGCTGTGCAATAGGAGCTTCATTACCAGGAGCAGCTAACAGACAGTAGCACGGCAGAAGAAGGGCTAGTTTGACTGGTGGAACATCAAAACCGTTACAAAGGAGAGGGTCATTAACACCTATGGAATGAAGAGTTTAGAAGAGATCAGGTTGATTATAATGAGCCAAGAAGTCAAGTGACTCCCTCAGCACTGCCTGACTAGTAGCAACTGCTGTCACTGCCGGGCAGTTGGTTTTAAGCTTTGGTAGACAGGGAATCAAAGGGGTACAAGTGCACAAGTTCACTTCCCCTGGATCTGCCCCTACTCGAGTCCACTTGCTTTGCTCCAGACTATGCCACGCCCTTTCTTTAAATAAAAACCAAACTAACATTTGTACCAGCTTTTCAAGGACAGGTGTGCACACAACTTCATGTGCTGATCAAGCATGGGAGAATTAATTTTGCAAGGCATGAACATTCTGGAAATTTATTAGAAAACCAGGGTTATAGTGTAAGGTAAATAAAACTTATCCTGGTTTATATGTGGTATATTTGTCCAAGCCTGGAAAATGTCCCAGGAAGTTGAAAGACTTGGAAGTTTAACTATGGGAGATGCACTTCAAGGGTGAAACGCACTATGGAAATGCAGTGTGAGATAGGAGAAAGCAGCTTCATGGAACAGAGACGTGTTCATTGGTGGATTTTTCTGCTTGGCTCACCTGGTCACTGAAGGTTTTCAGAGCATGTCTTTGAGGTTTAGATCTAGGGAAGCACCGCTTATTTCTAGAAAGGGGGTACTGGCTTTGATGTGCGGGGTGGAGATGCAGGTATTCATTGATAAACTCATGTCTCTGCATAACAAAATTGAGAGCTTATCTCTTAAGAGCCTTACTCAATGTGATCTCCTGCCCCCCTTTTTTTCTCCTTAGGGTTATTCTGGGTCTAAATGTGAATTCAGCAATACTTGTGGGCAAATGAGGTGCAAGAAAGGGGAACTGTGCATCCAGACATCCTCAGGGCCCCGTTGTTACTGTCCAGAGCTCTTGGTGGGTGAGGAGTGCCAGGCTACTGCAGGCTGTACCAGTGCACCCTGCCAGAATGGGGGAAGTTGCCATCCTAGGCCTCAGGCTCCTTATTATTACTGTCAGTGTCCCAGTTACACTGAAGGCAGCCAATGTGAGCATTCAGTACACCCCAGCCGAGAACCTGAAGGGTGTCTGGGTCAACACTGCATGGAACGAGCAAAAGACGGCTACTGTGATGAAGACTGCAACACGCACGCGTGCCAGTGGGATGGAGGGGACTGTTCGCTGATGATAGAAGATCCCTGGGCCAACTGTTCTTCGTCGCTGCGCTGCTGGGAGCATTTCAATGGCTTGTGCGATGAGGCCTGTAATACACCTGAGTGCTTGTTTGACAACTTTGAGTGTCAGCAGAACCCTAAGACGTGCAAGTAAGGCCTGATGCTGGCAGCAGTGGTTTCTGTAACTAATCCATCTCTTGCTATTGCTTTTAACAACTTATATGCTTGGCCTGCACAGCCTCTGCTCCCTCAGCCTTACGAATGGTGCATAATCACAATGCTCTGGCTGCACTTTATGCCTCAAAGAACTTTTCCTTCTTTCACCTGCTTTTCAGCTCTTTGGAAATAATATTTGGAAGATGCTGAATTTTGGGGGCAAAATGACAGTTTGATCAATGACACCATATGGTACCTTGCTTGCTGGATCCGATGGAGCAGTCTGTGGGTCTTGCTTCACAAAAAAATGCTATGTATGTGAGCTCACCACAAACTAGGGCAGAGCAGGATTTAAATTTTTTGTTTTTTTCATGTGTTGGCCTCGTGTCTTCTGTTTTACCCCCCAAAAGTACTGCATCTCTTTGGCTCAGGTGCAGAGTCTGAGACCTAAAGGTGTGATTTATGTGCTGCCCTGTTTCCTGCCTGGCAGCACGTGGTACAGCTTTACCAACATAACTGGTCATGTGGTAAGGCTGGACATGCTATGATGTGTCTCCAGTATTTGGTGCAGTCCTCTTGACTGATCTAAATAATTCTCATTTTGCTCACACTACAGTTGAACCAGGTGCTCTATGCTTTTCACTTATACCTTGCTCCAGATGTGAGGTCACATTGTAAATGGTACCCTCAAGGTGAATTTTCTCACCTAAAATGTCTGAGTCTAATCCATCATTTTGAGCTTGACCCACACTGGAATGGACTAGCTAGTGGTGGAATGCTTTGCATCCTAGTTGACAGGACCCCAGGCTACAGCTATCAGTATGTTACTGTCTATAACCCTCTGCCCCTCTTCCAGGTATGGTAAATATTGTGAGGATCACTATGCGAATGGCCTCTGTGACAAAGGATGTAACAATGAGGAGTGTGGTTGGGATGGTCTGGACTGTGCCGGTGACAAAGCTGAGAAGCTGGCGGAAGGTACCCTTATAATTGTGGTGCTAATGCCCCCTGAACAGCTGCTTTCAGATGTCCATAGCTTCCTATGGACTCTAGGAACCCTTCTACACACCAACCTGAGAATAAAACGGGATTCCCAGGGAAAGTTGATGGTATATCCATACTATGGAGAGAAGTCAGCACTACGGAGCCGGCGATCCCTGTTGGTCATTCGTAAGACCAGAGAGCTTGAACAAGAGGCCATTGGGTGAGCAAATTTCTTTGTTTTTCTCTACTAGGACTGTGAAGTCTGAATTACAAGGTGTGTACAAAACATACAATATTTTAGGCCAGGGGATGTATTGACCTGCCAGGGGGAAGCTTAAAACTATCAAGGTTGTTTAATCCAGAGCAAAGTGAAAGTATTAGCCTGGAAGACTCTCTCTTTTGTCTGGTGAAACTGATTAGCAGGACCTATTCTCTCTTCTGCTTTTACAGCACAAAGGTGTTCCTGGAAATTGACAATCGACAGTGCGCTGAAGAGTCAGACCAGTGCTTTAAAAATACAGAAGCTGCAGCAGCTCTTTTAGCAGCTCAGGCCATTAAGGGCATGGTGCCTTATCCTTTTGTGTCGGTTGAAAGTAAGTACCGTTAAAGAAAAGGGGGAAAATTCTGGGGTGTGAAGGAAGCAAATTTTTTTTTGTCAAGGCAGATTTTGAGTTGCAGGACAGCCTTGTAACCACTTCAGAGATCTTAGTGTTCAATACAATTTCTGGGATCCCACAAAACCAGGAGTGGGCAATTATTTTGGTCAAAGGGCTGCTTGCTGAGTTTTGGCAAGCCATTGAGGGCCGCATGACAGGCAGCCACGGGCCGATAAATATTAATTTTCTAAATTTTTTTAGGGGCTCCATGGGCTGGATAGAATGGCCTGGTGGGCTGCATTTTGCCCACCCCTGCACAAAACCCTTATACACCTAGGACTAATTTATCAACATGCAGTAGGGGCATGTGTGTTGTGATGCACTTGCCTAAAGGATTTTTTTTTTACATTCTGTAATGTGATGTGTTTTAAAAGACAAGAACTAATCTGTCACAAATAAGCAGGTGATCAGTTGGCAAAAACATGCAAGGGATTATCACATGGTCGGACCCTCTTGCCTTCCTACTAGAATAGAAATTGTTCAAATGGAGTATAACCTCATTACAGTGAACCCCTATGGGAAAGAGAAAAGAGTTCATAAAAGGGGTTGTTTCCTATAATAGGACTATTCAGTTTGCTGCATTCTTTTCATTCAGAAAAAAAAGGGAAAAAAAATAGGTCCCTTCTGTTAAGTACAGAGGATTCTTATAAATAGGGTTAGTTGTTATGAGGTTGTGCTGTGGTTCAGTCCCTCTACAAATTCAAAGATTTGCCATTATGTATACGTAACTATATCAGTGATGCTCAATCTTTTCTGCCTGGAGGGCTGGATGGGCAGTGCCTGGTCCATCCATGAGCTGAATTCAGCTGGTATTCCCTGTCTGGCGCCCAGGTGGGCATAGCAGGCACCAGCTGGCTGTGTGGAGTGGAGTAGGGGGCAGGCCAGCCCCAACACAGCCATAGAGGGGAAAGGAGTTTGACTTGGCCCTGTGGAAAGGAATGGGGTGTGGCCTGGTTTTGCTGGTGTGGAGGGCGGGGTGGCATCACCAGATCCCAGCCAGCCCTGTACGGAGAGAAGGGCTTGTGGCCTGGCCCCAGTGGGAGGGAATGGGTGTGGCCAAGCCTCAATTCTGCCCCATGGGGGAAGGAGGCGTGGCTCAGCCCCAGCAGGAGGGAATGGGGCATGGTCAAACCCCAACCACGTCCTGCTGAGGGAAAGGGGTGTGGCTCGATTCTGGGGAAGGAGGGGCATAGCAATATCCCAACCCAGCTCCATGGGGGAAGGGGGTATGGCCAGGTACCAACTGTGACCTGTGGGGTGGGACTGGGGTGTGACTTGGGGCCAGTTCAGGAATGGGGGGAGGTATGGCCTGGCTCTGTGGGTTAAGGGTTGCGGCCCAGCCTGACTGGCTGCACTGGGCTTGGGGTTTGGGAATTTGGCAAATGGAGAGTATCCATATTAATGGCCACTCCCCAAAGCTGACAAATTTCCTTACCCATGGGGAGTCCCCATGGGCCAGATATGATGGCTTTGCAGGCCTCATTTAGCCCACAAGCTGGAGGTTGAGCACCCCTGATACACAGGAAAGCCATGACTTTAAACTGTGATCTTGCAGCCCTATTTCAGGAACAGGTATCGTAAAGAGCAGCATCTTCAATTTAGCAGAAGCTCCTTTTGGCAAAGGACCAGATCTGTATAAAAGCAAGTGGATACTTTATTGAAGATGCAGTTCCCAAAATTGTGGTCCCAGTTTCTCACTTAAAAGAAAGGCCATGTGTACAAGCTATGCAAGTTCTTCTGAAAAAAAAATAAACAAGTCCTACTTCAGTTGTAGAATGCAAATTCTAAGACACGGAATAGAGGAAGGTGATACAGCAAAGGTGTTGTGTACGTTAATTGTCGTACCAGCTCATCAGAATTTACTCTGCATGGCCATAGTCTGAGCTCTCCAAAGCCCGATGAGTCTCTTATTCTAAACACATTGGGCACATCCAGATGAGTGTGCATGTGCCTGTTGCAGCATCTCAAATCAGTTTGAGACACCACAAGAGGCATGTTAAGAACTAAAAATGTTCCCTGCACTGCCTGTTTGCAGCCCAGGCTCTAAATTTGATACTTGGACCCATATCCTGGTGCTGGGATGGAGCTGCTGCTGGGAGGGCACTAGTGGAGGCAGGCAGGGGCTGTGGGACAGGAATCAAGGGTAGGGGCAGGGCAATGGCATATCAGTGCTACTCAGTGCTCCACATCCTGGTGAGCAAAGGGGGCAGGGGCAGTTCTGATTTTTCTATGTTAAAAAAAACAAAAGCAAATGCCAAAGTGTATAAATATTTAAATTTTTTATTATGATGATAGAGGCACTGGTAGGCTCCCAAATTGCTTTAAAATTGTAAATATATCAATAAAACATTGCCCAACTGATCTTTCTCTATGTATAGTGGCATTTCATTTTAATCACAAAAGAACACAGATTTTGGATATTTTAATGAGACAAGTTGGGTTTTTTATCAGAGTGTAATAGGGGGCCACCTCAAGGCCGGTCACAATGTCAGCTTTACCACCTGTCTAGAGCACTCTGCTCTGCCTTTCCTGCCATGTCTTGATGTAATAATTCCTGATGTAGCAATGTGGGAGGCTGCCCATTTTATGCCCTGATACCTAGGGCATTATGCACAGCCCCGAACCTACCCTTATACCATGTCTAATTCCTCACAGATGGCATCCTAAATCACTATCCACTGTTACTCCCCCAGCTCCATTGCTGAGCCTGTCCCAGCTTGGCCTCAGGTGTCCGCAGATGTGCCTGGACTTCCTGCCCCCCTCACTGGGGCCTTTAACATATGCCCCCTTCACTAGGGCTTCAACCCATGCCCCCTTCACTAGGGCCTGAACTCCAGCTACTCTGGTCAGCCCATGTGCAGTCCTTCAGGCCCCCTAAGGCTCTGTGCTACACAGCTGCCAACCACTATTCTGCCCCCTCACTGAGTCTGGGGGGCCTTATGGCTCTCAGGTCTCAGGCATCCATAGACTTGCCTGGACCCCACTCTGCCTACAGCCCACTCAGGACTCGGGCATCTGCCGACATACCTGGACCCCCATCATACCATCTGTCCCAGCAGGATATAGTTTTAGTCATTCCTTAGGACCAGGAACCTCCTTCATCCTCATAGTTCCTGCCCTTGACCTCCAGGTGTTCTGAGAGCAGCAGGTCTAGCCCGGCGATGTTCTCCCTCTGGCTCCTTGCAGCAACTGCAGGCTGTACTGTTCAGAGCCTGCTCTTATATTCTTTAGCAGCTAGGTCCTCCCTCCAATGAGGCAGCCTCCTGCTGGCCATATGACTCTCCTGATTGACAGTGCAGTCACCTGCAGGCTGCTTTGCTGCCTGCTGAGGCCCTTAAAGTGGCAGGCACCTAAGGTGCCCTGCCACACAGAGAATTTGCAATTTTTAAACAGGGAACACCAGGATCTCTGCTAATGAGACAAGTGGTGAGACTTGGGCAGTGGAGCCTGTTCAGGGCCAGCACTAGGGACTCAGCTGGAGGTCAGACAAGGTGGCTGACCTGGCCATTTGGGGCCAGGAGGATATGCTTTGACAGTTCAAAGTAGGACATTACAATGAGCACATCTTCTGGGCAGTAGCTGCCCAGATGGCAGGGCAGGGGCACCAGAAAGTATGATAGCAGTGCCGTATGAAGGCCAGCTGTGCAGACACGGCCCACTGGCAGCTAGTCCAGAGGTGCAGGAGGCTCTGCTACAGTGCCCATATCACAGCCCAGGTGACCATACAGTCCCAATCCAGATCTGGCTGGTGCATGGCCTTGTGGCTGCATGCTGTCGCAGGTGGCAGTGAGTCATAGCTGGGCAGCAGTATCCACTGCCAGACTGCTGCAGTGGGTAGATGGTGTAGGGGTCACTTTAGGTTAGGGCTGCTTCAGCAGTCCAGCTGGCACAGGGGCCAGTCTCCCCAGATACCAAGTGGATGGGCTCCAGAAGCTCCTGAGAGCAAGTAGCCATCAGCTGCTTGCCAGGGCAGCTTTTTATACTACTGAGGTCAGCACAGGTGATGGCTCTAGCCTCTAGCTCCAGCTGCAGCTGCGGGAGGAGCTGTGCAGAGTCAGTTTGCCCCAGGTGGCACAACTTGCCCCACACCAGAGTGCATGTTCAGGCATGTGTGCTAAAGCAAAAATCCCCGGCACAAATTTGTGCCACTCTTATTTGAGCTGCTGCAAGGTCGTGTGCCTTCATGTGTGGATGTGCATATTGTGAGTCAAAGCATTAAATAACAATAAGAATAAAAAAGAATAAAGGAAGATCAGAGGCTCTCATCTGAGGGGTGGGGAGGAAGGAAGCCATTTTTCTTGATGTTTCACTTGGAATTTTTAGGTGAACGCATATCACGAGGGAAGACCCAGATGCTTTACCTGCTTGCTGTGGTAGCTTTGATCGGCCTTGTAATCCTTCTTTTGGGTGTGATGATGGCAAAGCGAAAACGGAAGCATGGCTCCCTCTGGCTCCCTGAGGGCTTTATTTTGCACAGAGACTCCAGTAACCACAAACGGAGAGAACCAGTTGGGGAAGACGCAGTTGGATTGAAGTAAGGGTCCCTTCAGGTCACTGAGCACCTCTGTGCTAATACATTCTGGGTTGTTGGAACATAAAAGTAAAAAAATAAATAAATAACATGGTGTATAAATCTCTTATCCGAGGCACTTAAAACTCTGTGGGAAAATCACTACTTATGCCAACATTTCACATGCCTTTCTCTGAATTTACCTTTGTGCCCTTGGACAGAAGGTCTTGTACTTGGTAATCAGTCATGGATGCCAAATCTATTAATAGCTGTTGAACAGAATGGTTGGAGATATTTCCTCTGGTATCTCTTAATCAATAATGATGGATGCCAGAGAGGTTAATGAATAAGGGATAGATCACTCTAGAGATATCTAGAGATTTCTTTCTAAAGCATCCACCCTTGCTTGCCACTGCTGGAGACGGGATACTAGGGTAGATGGACTATTGGTCTGACCCTGTAGGGCACTTCTTATAAATTATAAGAACATAAGATGTTAATAGTGGGAGCTCTGTCTCCTGTATAAATTTAAAATGAGACTGAGCAGAGCACTAAAAAAACAATTCTACACAACCATTTGCAATGCCCTGCAAATGGGGAGATTTTTGAAGATTTTTATTTGTAGAAATAATGAAATCTTTAGGGAAAAAAATAACATGACCGTTCATTTTCTTCATTTTCACCCCTCACCCCCAACATAGCCAGACTAAGAGCTCTAACTGTACTTGAAGTAAATTAAAATAGTGGTCCATATTTATCAAGAATAAAACTGCAGAAAAGTTAGAAGCCAATAATATGGTCCTATGTGTGTGTATTGTGGTCTGTCAATGAAATGTTTTGAGCCAACAGTGTGCTCCTGTTGGAAAAAAGGCCAGCATCGTATTGGGCTATATTAACAAGAGTGCCCCTTGTAAGTCAAAAGAAGTGCTTTTTCCATTCTGTTCAGCACTAGTGAGAACTCACCTGGAGTACTGGATCCCATTTTGGGGCTCCACACTTCAAGAAAGATATGGATAAATTGGAAAGAGTCCAGCAGAGAGCATCAAAAATGATTTGAGGTCTGGAAAACATGATTCATGAGGAAAGGCTGAAAGAACTAGGATTACTTAGTCTGGAAATGATGAGAGGGATGTGCGGGTTATAACACTTTTCAAATCCCTGACTGGTATAGAGAGGGTAGAGAAGGGCTTTTCTATGTGGCTGTAGGAGCAATGGACTCAAGCTGCAAGGAGGAGATTTAGACTGAAGATTAGGAGGAACTTTCTGAACATTAGGATGGTCAAACATTGGAGAAGTTGTGGAATCTCCATCCCCGGAAATTTTCGTGAGCAGGTTAGACAGACACTACTTGGCTAGGATGGTCTAATCAAGGATGATCTTGCCTTGAGCAGTGGGTTGGATTAGATGACCCTATGAGGGTCCTTCTGCCATATTTTCCTATGATCCTAAGGTTGCATGCTGTGAGACTGTGTGTGTTTCTTGCTAGCTTTGTGACAGGCATGAGAACAGCATGATGTTTTGGTCCACCTCTAGCAACTGGAGCTTATATAAAAGTTGGGGCTGTTAACAGCTTCCAGGTTAATGGACTTGGTCCTGAAGCTAAAACATTAGAGGTTCTAGAATGAGTGGGTTCCATAGCTATGCTGCTTGTCCTCGATAAATAGAATAGAGCTCAAAGGACCTGCAGAGGTCACCTAACTACGATGCCGCTGTTTTTTGGCCATGCAACCAGCTGCATGGCTACAATAATGTTGTCTTATGGAAGCAATACCACCAGGACAAGAGTTAGTAGGTAATCTCTGCCTTCCAGCAGGGCTCTTGACCTCTTACATTTGCAACTTTGCTGTTTCTTTAAAAAATATGAATTGGGTGTGGCTGATAGTAAAATTGTTCCATTGTAGTATGTGCAGCCACAGAAAATTGGACAGTTTTCATAATTATGGTAACAGTTTGTCACGCCATGAAATGACACAGATATCCTTTTGTTTTAGAAATCTGTCAGTACAAGTTTCTGATGGCAATCTGGCAGACTATACTGCAGGGGAACATTGGTCAGGTGACAGGGGACCTCAGCCAAAGAGAGCTAAGGTAAGAGATGTCAGGTGTTGGTTGTTGTGCCAGGTACTGAGATGGATTTTTGTTTGAGGAAAAGTTTTGTTTGTTCTGTTACGCCCCCTTGCCTACAATATTCCTATTACCTTTAAAGAGAAATAACACCTCCCGAAGTTAACAACCTTTCAGATGTAAACCCTGCACTTCAGATAGTGACTCCACAACCATCACTGTATCTCAGAGATCCACCCCCATGCAGAACCTCTAATCACAATGGGGACAGAAGCAGATCTAACAATGCCAATATGTCTGTGAGTTTAAGACAGTTTTCACCTGGTGGGAACTTAAAGGCTAAGAATGCCAAACTGAGGTTTAAAGAGAGATACTGATTTCAAAAAAGTGTCTTTGATAGTATAGTGTGTGCTAGTGGTTTTGAAGTGAACCTTCGTTTTTCCTGCTTAGTCTGAAGATGAAGCATTGCTCCCAGAAGCAGATGAGCAGGTAGATCAATGCCAATGGACGCAACAACACCTCAGGGCAGCTGATATTGATGGGACCACATCCCTTGCTCTTACACCACCTCAGGCAGATCAAGAAGTAGATGTCCTGGACGTCAATGTTAGAGGACCAGGTAAGTAATAAGTATGTCTGGTACAGTTGCAGATCCATACATGACTCACAATTTTTGAGCCTGCCGTACCCGTAACAGTTGACCCTTCTACTTCATGGACTGCTTACAATTGCAGAAAGTGTCAAGACATTAGCAGAATCACAGAAAGCCAAGCTGTAGTTGAGGCGAGACAGACCTACAGTGTAAGAAACCAGACCTAGGAGGTGGGTTTATGGTCTGTACCACATAGAGTATGGTGAAAAATAATGGGAGGGAACATATTGTGTCCAAATTGTGTGATACATTGTTGGAGAAGGAATTGAATAAAAGTAGTTCAGGGCAAGGTGTCTACTAAGGACATCTTAATGGTCAAAGGAAGTGGCCAGGGCAAGGCCATGTCAGAGATTCGGGGTGAATTGCCATATTGCAAATAACCAATAGCTCAGCTACTGTCAATAGCCTTTTTAATTGAACAGTCAGCACCTGAGGTTGCAAGAGCCAGTTGAGTAGTGTTGTAGATGTGGGCACACACAGATGCATATTACATAGTCTAGGAAGGAAAGAGAGAAGGTCTCTTGACCATTAAACTATCTTTTTCTGTAGCTATTGGTTTTCTTAATTAGACTATATGCTGGTTGTGAGAGTATGAGGAAGTTTCTTCTTAAACTCAGTCTGCTAACTGGCTAAATGTATTTGTGGTGTCCTGCTTTCCTTTACTGTAAATAGATACAGGGCCATGTCATATGATAAAAGATCTGGTGGTCATTCTGTACCCCACTGAGGGTACTTTGTTCCTTGAGCTAAACAACTAGCTGTGAGGGGTTTTTTCTTGACTACAGTAGCTGAAAATGTGACTCTCATACTGTAATATGGTGTTAATATCTGATCTCATTCCAGGCCTACTTCTCTATCTGTTGCAATGTAGGGGCTTCATCATTTTTAGTGATGATCAGATTTCCTTCCTAATGTTGTCTAACATACAGTTTGCTTTCTGACCCCTGTCATAATTCCTAAATGAAGTGATGAGGAAACAGCTCTTCTTTGTGGGCATTAAGAGTTTACACCATCAGTTTCCTAGCTTTAGTTCAAACTAAGTTTGTAACCCTTCGGGAATGACCCCTTCTGATGTGAATCTACTGCTACTCTCTTCATGCATCTATGTGCTGCGCAAAGTTTTACCAAGCAGCTGCAGGATGAGAATAAAACCAGGACATCCTTATTGCAGCTATTCACAGAAGACAACTGTAGAACTCTTTAATTCTGTCACTTGCAGGCTGCTGTTGTTCAAATGTTTTCTTGCAACTGCAAAGGCAGGCAGTAAAGTTAGTCACAGGGGAAGAAAGCACTGACTAAGTGAGGAGGAGAGGTAGCGTAGTGGAGAAGTAACTGTATTCGTAGACTGGTGATAGGGTAATAGAAGTCTTTCCTTGTGTAGCAGACAAGGGGCTCTTGAGAGAATGAAAACACGTTAAGGGGAAGGGGTTGGAGCATCAGATTGCAAATGTTTCTTGGCCACCATTTGGAGTTACCTTGTAAAGACCGGTGACAGTGCCCTAGTTAGATCTATCACCTTCCTCAAACCCATCCCTGGATGGGGAGGGGACAAGAGGCTTCTCACAAAGATGTTGCCTAAGGACTTTGTACGTAGGGTTTTTACACCCTAATATTCTATAGTTCCCATTTAGAAGCGAAGGTTTTTTCCCCTCTAGGTAGTACTTGCCCTGTGAATCTCTGCAGCCTGGCTTTTTGCTCTAACAATTCTTTGGTCCCAGCTCCAGCAGGGAGCCCCAGGCTGTACGGTGTCTCTCAAGTGAAGCTTCTACAAAGTGCTGTTTTGTTCTTTGTGTTGTACACGAAGTGAGTCACAAGAGGGGAATGGCATTCTTTGCAGTGGAGCTATTGTGAGCTCATAACCAATGTAATATGTCATTATTGGCACCATTAGTAATGCCACCTGTCATTAAATGTGCTTAATCCTCATTGTGATAAGACCCTGTCTTTGGTTGCTTAACTTTTAATTCCTTGGGCAGGAATTTTGCATGCCTGGTATCTGCCTCTGGCCAAATTCTTTGGAGTTTCAGATAAAATAGTCCAGTCTTTTCAAACAGTGAGATTAAGGAAAAATACATTGTTTTGCTCTTCTTCTTTTTAAAAAAAGTATCCTGATTGCTGTTTTCTTGAGAAGCATTTGTGCTTCTGTGCTTGGAGACTCGGTGAGAGAAAGGGACAGCCTGCTGTGGGATGTGCCTTCTTGCTATCCCCATAAAAACGAGGGCGAATATAGCCAACTTGTAAGACTCTGCCAATAGCAGTCCATCCATACATGTTCAATAGAGCTTCATTGGAGCCTAGAAGTTCAAATTTCCAAGTATTATGTATGTGCACTCACAGTCTGAGCATACCCCATCCAGCAGAGATGCAAGGGATGATCAAGTCTTTCCATTCCACTGCTGCTTCTCTGGCCATGGTGGTGTTAGTGACCAGAGGTAAGAAAATCAGGAGTCTCCTTTGTTCTCAGTACTCCTCAGCTGGTACCAGGGAAGTATACAAGACAAAGCACCCTGTCTGGAAGGTAGAGGACTAAAGAACAGGGTACAGATCGGCACAGGCTCAGACATTGGGCAGAAGGTTTTATAGACACCTGAGCACAGTACTTGGCATTGAACCCACAACTCCTGAATCTCAGAATTGTCTGTTATCCTGCAAATCCTGTGAAACCGACTGGCAAAAGATGTTTTAACCTCTGTGGACCAATCACTAAACGGGGCTAGCAACTTACTGTTGCTACCTGAAACTCTGTTAGTTCAAATGTTGTGGTTTTAAAGGCCCCAGTGCTTGCCAGTGATCTTGGTGAAGGGTTGGTGTGGTTCTCCACTGTAAAGGTACCTTGTTCTACGTATTTTGAAAACTTTAGAAACTATATTAAAGTAAGTGAAGGCAGGAACATAAAGCACTCAAAGCTAGGAAATGCCAGGATTGTGTTCTTCCCACCTTAATGTAATACCCCCTCTCCTTTCTTTTATGCCCACAAAAACTAGTATCCAATCACTGAAGCCTGTGATTACATACTATTTTTTGCACAGGACACTTTTTTGCCTTGGCACACAGGATGGCAAGTGCTCTGGGGGAGAAATTGGGTGGTGAATGAAGTTGTTTTCTGAGGACTCTAGATATAGCGCAGGTACACCCACTTGTTCTAGAACTAGAAAGCAAGCAGTGCATAAGGAAAGTGAATGCAGTGTCATGGTTAGCTTAACTGAATGCTGCCCAGGAGACAGGGCTGTCCCTGGTGGTAGTGGTGGGGGTGTGTGAATCGGGGCAACTTCCCTGGACCCTATGCTTCAACATCAGGATGCCAGGTGCAACTTTACATTCACCCATTAGAAAAAAAGACTTACCTAGAACTGGCTGCAAATGGCGGAGCCAGCGTGGCATGCGGCATCCACGCCATGATTTAAAAGCCAGCTATCTGTCAAGCTGAGTAGCGCTGGGCTGATGACATCAGCCACTGGCACTGCCATGAGAAAAATAAAAGGCACTCATTTAGCGTGCCAGTAACTGTGATGAAGAAAATGAGGCAGGCTTGAAACCCCGTGACAGATGCGCCCAGGCTGTGAGAGCCCAGCCGACCGGGAGCTTGGAAGGCTCCAGCTCACCGGGTGGAGGGACAAGCTAGTGTCTGCTCCCTGGATTTAACTCCTGGAACACTGAGGGAGTGCTTGAGAGTCCAAGAGGGACACTGGACCCAGGGGAACCAACGCCAGCTGCATCCGAAACCATAAGTACTTGTAAGTGGAGCCCCCTATTCCCATCATGTCAAGAAAGTTGTGGCAAGCTTTTCGAGGGGAGGGCCTGCTCTCATTTGGAGGGGGACCCAGAACAGAAAGATCACCACGGCCCACCCTGAGCTTGCCCCTGGCCCCTTGTAAGAGCCTGGCCCCAGCCCACAGTGGCACCCTAAACTGCCCTGTGCAGTTCTGAGGGCATGTGCCTCCTGTGCCTCCCAGGGTGCACGTTCCAGCAAGAGCTGCTGGGGGCTGTCCTGCCCCCTGCCCCCACCAGCCCTAGCTTCACTCCCTCCCCACTGTCAGTTTAAGTAAGGCAAAAAGATCAGTTTGGTCCTGTTGTTATATGCAGTAGGCTATATACAGGGCTATGGCCCTGTCATTAACATACAGTGGCTAGCACTAGCAGGGACGGCGACAAATTAAGGAGGCCATCCTTGAGGGACTGGCCCAGGCTAACATTCTAAGGGACAGCCAGCATGGGTTTGTTGCGGGTAGGTCTTGTTTGACCAATC
>NW_017728907.1:11935215-11963112 GCF_001723895.1 Crocodylus porosus
GTCTATGAAATCTATGAAAATCGAGAAAACATAGCTCAGGTGTGGAAAAAAGGCAGGAAAAAAAAATGAGAGAAGAAGTGGTTAAGGCACTGAAAGATTTGCTGGAAAATGTTATGGTTTCTAAAAGTTTCATAGTTTCAAAGTTTCATAGTTGGTAGGGTTGGAAGGGATCTGAGCAGATCATCAAGTCCAACCCCCTGCCATGGGCAGAAATGAATGCTGGGGTCAAATGACCCCGGCAAGGTGTTCATCTAGCCTCCTTTCAAAGACCCCCAGGGTAGAAGCGAGCACCACTTCACTTGGAAGTTGGTTCCAGATCCTAGCTGCCCTGGCTGTGAAGTAGTGCCTTCGGATGTCTAGTCTAAACCTACTCTCTAACAACTTACGGCCTTTATTCCTTGTTACTCCCGGTAGTGCTTGGGGGAGCAGGGACTCTCCATTGCCTGCTGGTCCCCCTTGGCCAGTTTATAGACAGCCACCAAATCCCCTTTCAGCCTTCTCTTGTGGAGGCTGAACAGGTTCAGGTCCCATAGCCTTTCCTTGTAGGGCCTGCCCTGCTGCCCCCTGATCATGCGAGTGGCCCTCCTCTGGACCCTCTCCTTGTTGTCCACATCCCTCCTGAAGTGCAGTGAGCAGAACTGGATGCGGTACTCCAGCTGTGGCCTGACCAGTGCCGCATAGGGGGGGAGGATCACGTCCCTGGTCCTGCTCGTGATGCATCTGTGCATGCATGACAAGGTGCAGTTAGCCATACTGACTGCATCCTCACAGTGGTGGCCCATGTTCATCTTGGAATCAATAGTAACACCAAGATCCTTTTCTGCCTCTGCGCTGACGAGAAGGGAGTTCCCCAGCCTGTAGGTGTGATGCTGGTTCTTTCTCCCCAGGTCTAATACCTTGCACTTGTCAGTATTGAAACCCATCCTATTCTCATCCGCCCACCTCTGTAGCCTGACCAGATCTAGTTGCAGCCAGTCCCCCTCTTCTAGTGTGGCCACTTCTCCCCACATCTTAGTGTCAGCTGCGAATTTGAACCAGGTGTTTTTCACCTCCTCATCCAAGTCACTGATGAAGATGGTGAACAGTGCGGGCCCGAGGACTGAGCCCTGGGGAACCCCACTGCCCACATCCCTCTAGGTCAAAAAAGACCCGTCCACCACCACTCTCTGGGTGCGACCCCCAGCCAATTTTGTGACCCATCTGACTGTGTAGGCATCGAGGAAAATGCTAAATTAATGGACTCCAGCGATTTGTATCCAGGCTGAGGAAAAGGACGATAGTGCAAAATGTGCATAGGCTATTTCCGTAGAAAAATCTGACAACACTATTTCCCTGAAGAATATGTATGATCCAGCAAATTGGCCATATTTACTCTACAACAAGACAGTAGACATTTTAGTGGAGAGAAGCCCTGAGAAAATACCTGGTAATAACCATGTTTTTCCAAAGAACGATGACAATCAACACTTTTCAGAAGACTTGTACACATGGAGTTTGCCAAATGGAGAAAGGGTTGAAAGAAATTGGCTGGTATACTGGAAGAAAGCAGATGCAGTTTTTGCTTCTGCTGCAAATTGTATGGCTCAAAAATGGCACGCAAATTGGTAAAGGGAGGCTGCAATGCTGGGACACATCTCAAAGGCAGATTGCAATCTCACAAATTATCCAATGAGCATATTGTAAATTCAACAAAATGGATTGAAATAAAGAGAAGATTGTCTGCAATAAAGAGGAGAGATGAGTACGCACTATGAGAAATATATAAGGAGAAGAAACATTGGCAATCAGTGTTGACATGTGTTATAGCAGTTGTGCAAGTACCTAGCTGAGCATAACTCAGCATTTTGTGGAACAAATGCAAGGCTTTATGAACATAACAATGGTAACTTTCTGGGATTAATTGAGATGATAGCTAAATTTGATCCTATGGTGCAAGAACAGGTCCAATGCATTAAAAATGAAGTCCATGACCATTATCTTGGGCCTTGTGTTTAAAATGAACTAATCTCGATGATGGTGTTGCAGATGAAGAAAAAAATTCTTGAACAGGTGAAGACTGCAAAATTCTTTGCAGTTATTCTTGACTGTACCCTTGATCTGAGTCACCAAGAGCAGATGTCCCTTGTGCTTTGTTATGTTGATGTGACTTCTGAAGAAGTGAAGGTAAGGGAGAATTTTATTGACTTCCTTCTGGTTCAAGACAAAAATGGACAAGGACTGTCAGATTCTCTCATAGCTCCACTGGATGGATGTGGTCTGTATATTAGTGATTGTAGGGGTCAGGTATACGAAGGGCCAGAAACAAGGCATACAGGCACACATCCTTCAACTCAACTGCCAAGCCTTTTTCACTCCATGTGGCTGCCACAACTTAAATCTGGTATTGGGAGATATGGTGAAATGTAGTGCAAAAGCCATGACATTTTTTGGAGCTGTTCAGTGAATTTGCAGCTTCAGCTAACAGATGGCAAATATTGACAGTGCGTGCTCCCTCTCTAATGCCAAAGCTGTTGTCAGACACTAGGTGGGAGTGTCGAGTAGAGAGTTTAAAAGCAATTCGCTACCAGACAAGTGGTATCAGGAACGCCTAGCTTCAAGTTGCTGAAGAATGCGACCACTCAGAAGTTAAGGGAGACTGAGTCCTTGGCCAACTACAAATTTTTGAAAATTTTGCAATTCTGTTTGCAATGGTTGTGTGGTATGACATCACGTTCTCTGTAAACACTGTGAGTAAGACAATTCAGTCCAGGGAAATGCAGCTTGATGTGGCTGTTGCACACATCAAAGGACTAATTGACTTTTTGCAAAAATACAGGAACACTGGATTTATCTCAGCCAAGAACACAGCAACAGAAATAGCATCTGAAATGGGTGTTGAACCTAAATTCAAAGAATGATGTGTGAAACGAAGAGAGGTAAGGAGGAGCTGGAGAATTCGCCCAAGAAAGTGTTTGAAGCCAGTTACTTTCTGGTCATTGTGGATCAGGCTCTTGTGTGTCACAGATCACACGATTTGAACAAATGCAAGGGTACACTGACAATTTTGGTTTTCTGTGTGATGTAAAGAAACTCGGAGAAGTTGACAGAAGATGACATGAGAAAGCGGTGCATAGATTTGGGCACTGCATTGTCTGACGGAGAATCTCATGGTATCAATGGTGCGGACCTTTTCTTAGAGCTTTGGGTGCTACAAGAATTCATCCCTGAAGGAACAAGTAGTGCTCTTCAGGCCCTTCAGCTTCTTAAATCATTTGGTGGTACTTTCCCAAACACAGCAATTGCATACAGGATTTTTCTGACAGTCCCAGTCACAGTGGCTTCAGGGGAGCAAAGTTTTTCCAAATTAAAAATGATTAAGAACTACCCAAGTACAACTGTGTCTCAAGAGAGGTTGGGTGGACTTGCCATTCTGTCCATTGTGAAGGAAGTAGCATCAAACCTGGATTCCCACGATCTGATAGCAGAGTTTGCTGCAAGGAAGTCCAGAAAGGTGAATTTCAGAATGTAGGCAGTGTGACACTGATCATGATAGGTTAGTTTTTGGTTTTCTTAATTATGCCCATGCCCATGCCCTGCCTTTGTGGGGATCCCATGGACCCTGTGCGGTGTTAAGGAGGCCCCACACAGGCTGACTTGCCCTGGGATCCATGCCCCCCTAGGGACAGCTCTGCCAGGAGAACTGGATTCGGTCTCTGCTTCTGCAGAGCTATTGTGTGATGTTTGGCAGGTTACTTAGAGTAAAGCTTTTGCAGGGCTCCACTAATGGTGGCTTTTCTGGGAATACAGCGAGATAGATTTGCAGAAGGGATGCACACTTATGAAGTCTCATAGGAACTGAGTCTCAAGCGTTGAAAGTATACGGGATGGTTAAGCACCCTGAAATTCAGATGCTAGGTATCTCAAATTGAGCCCTGAAAAGTTAGTTACATTTTGAGCTTTAAATTGTACCTTACTTAGGTCCCTGTGTGTGAAACACAGGCAAAAGCCCCTCGTGTCAGGGATGGTGTGAAGCGATATCAACCTGGTGTTTGCAAAACACCTAAACTGTGATGTGAGAGCACCAGGGAGGAATTCATAACTTTGTATATTCAACACAGGACTTACATCAATGTGTGAGGAAAACAACCTGGGACCACAAATAGAATACACTGGATAAAAAGCAATATTGCATAACTATTCAACATTGGCCCTTTCATAGAGTGTTGTCCATCCTGTACCCTAAATGAGGCAAGTCTTTTGTGGGAAAATAGTATACAAGCTTGTAATTAGAGACTTCATCAGAAATAGTTATACACAAGAAAACAAACTGAAGTTGCACAGGTAACAAGACTTTAGGCATTTCTTACTTTCTGAGTTGATTGACTTTTCAACCTTAATGCTCTTTTTATATAGTTTTTTGGTGTGATGGACACCAAGAGTCTGTCTGTTGTTTTTTCTTTGTATTATGATACTGCCTTCTAGTTAGCTGCCATTGGTAACATTTGTTTGCTTATTACTTTTCTCTCCTTGTCTTACCAGACTTTTTAGTGCATGTTTACACTTCTCTAAACTTCCATATGATTTTGCAGCTTACATCTCTCTCTTCTGGAGTTAACCAACTCCAGATAAATAAGATCTATTAAAACCTTTTTAAGTTTTATGTGAGAACAATTAGTATTAGTTGTGCTAGGTATAAAGTCTCCACCTTTGAAGAAGATGAGGTCACCAGTTCTGTTTTGTTTGATTGTTAGATAAGAAAAGTATTTGACATGGCTGGAAGAAAGTGAAAATTCCCTGCTGGCCCCATATCAGGGCCCAGCAGGAGCTTCCTGTCTTCTGCTACTATGAAGGTGTTGCCATTACAATTTCCTTTGTTACAGATGGGTGCACGCCACTCATGTTGGCATCTCTGCGTGTGGGCAGCTCCGACATTAGTGACGAAGATGAAGATGGGGAGGATTCCTCAGCAAATATAATAACAGACCTGATCTATCAAGGGGCTAACTTGCAAGCTCAAACAGACCGCACTGGGGAGATGGCACTGCACTTAGCAGCCCGCTATTCAAGAGCAGATGCGGCAAAACGCTTGTTGGATGCTGGTGCTGATGCTAACGCCCGAGACAACATGGGGAGGACTCCTCTTCATGCAGCTGTGGCAGCTGACGCACAGGGTGTCTTCCAGGTAGTGTTTAGGGGCTGTCTTTAGGGCACTGGGTGGAATAGGGGTACACTTGACTATGTTCTTTACTGTCAAGCCAAATGGATGAAGTTCTGGTTTCCTCAGATGTCAGTAGTTGAAATGAGTCAGCATCTGCACCAATGATTTGTGCAGATATGTTCAATCTTGCCTTTTTGTCAGTGCTGCAGTATTAGCGGCCCCAAAGCTGTCTGGTAGGGCTCTGTGAAGCTTTGGTAGCTGATTCAGTTTGGAGGATATTCGGCCCGATTCAGGGACCAAATCTATGAATCCAAATTGAATTGGGAGACTGAGTAAAAGCTCCTGATTGATTCAAAGCATCCTAATCAATTTGGAAAAGATTCGGCCGATTCAGGAGCGGGGGCTGTGCCATGCTGCTGCTTGCCCAAGCCGGGGTTGGGGGCGCAGGATTCGGGTGCGGCTCACTCCAGCCAGAGGGAGACAAGTGGCAGCAGGGCATACCCCCACTCCCAGTGCTGCTGTGCCTGCATCCCGTACCCCCCTGCGCCAGCTGGCAGGCAGTGGCAGGGAAGAATCCTGCTCCCAGCACTGATGCAAGTGTGGCAGTGCTGGGAATGGGGGCTATTCTCTACTGTCACCTGAAGCGAGCTGTGCCTGCATCGCACCCCCTCCCCCCCCAAGTTGGTTGGGAAGCGGCAGCAGGGCATAGCCCCTGGGCTCCCCCCACCAGGGCAGAGGCAAGCATAGCCAGAGGAGCCATGGGAGAAGCCCCCATCGCTGCCCTGCCCGGCCCCATCCCCCGTTTGGCCAAGCCTCCCGGCACTTTAAAACAAACAAACAAAAAGCCTCACACCCACCGGCTGTAGGAGTGGGGATCAGGCCTCTGAAGGTTCGTGGCAGAGCTTCCCCACCCAGCATGGGGCAGTGGGGGGGCAGCGGGGATCACCTCCCACCTGGCATCCGTGCAGCAGCTGACCATGGGTCGGCAGGGTGCTCCACGCTGTCTGGGAGCTGGAGCAGCTCCACGTGTCAGTCAGAGCCTGGCATCGCTCAGCCCCAGTGGCCCCAGCTCCCAGACAGTGCGCAGCACACTACCGAGTCACACTGCACCCACGCAATGCGACAGCTGCTGCATGGGTGCCAAGTGGGGGAGGAGGTCAATCCCCACTGTCCCGCACTGTGTGTGTGTGTGTGCGTGTGCGCGTGTGTGGGGGGGGGGGCCTGTGCCTCAGGCACCCAGAGCCCCAGTTGACGCTGCTGCAGCCGGTGAGTATGGGGCTTCCCCTTCACTGTTTCTGATGTAGTTAACCAGAGCACAGCTAGTCACAAAGGAGATGACAGCTGAAAAAAGTTACGCATTTAAGCAACTTATTCACTTAACCAGCATGCAGGTAATAACCAAAGTTTTTTACAGTGTAAACTATGGGCAGTAAATTGTGGCATAGTGCTGTGCAGTTAAGTGAATTATACATTTATCCGATAAGCATGTAAGTGATGTGCACTGTAATCCTTTGTGTATTCCAGGTCCTTTTATTTCAGCACTGATGTTGCTCTTTTTATTTAAATGTTGTGTAAACTTCTTTCTGATTCTCAGTCTCTCTCCATATGACAATTGAAAGATTGCTCTTCTCTTGTCCCTCAGATCTTGATCCGGAACAGAGTAACAGACCTGGATGCTCGCATGAATGATGGAACAACCCCGTTAATTCTGGCAGCTCGTTTGGCTGTGGAGGGAATGGTGGCTGAGCTGATCAACTGCCAGGCAGATGTCAACGCAGTGGATGACCACGGTACTGTGGCACAGGGCATGCTGGACCATGGCAAACTGGGGCTTTCCTATTTCCAACATTTCTCATGATATAGGATGGGAGCAAAGAATTAACACCTGGGCTGTAGCGCACACTGTTCTTAGCATTGTAGCTAGCTCAGTGAACACAAGTGTCGGTTCTTTATGCTGGTGATTGGTTGCCACACACTGAAGAATGCCTGGTAGTGGTGCTCCCAAGAGCAGAGGCCATCAAGGTCTGAGGCTCTTTCAATTGCACTGTGATGAGAGAGAGTATTGCACTGAGTCTTTAAGCAGAGTGCCATATGAGACTGTATATCATGGGTGGGACTCTCCAAGCTTGTTGGGAACCAGAGTCATCGCAGCTGGTTATGCTGATGTACATCGCATCCTACACATTGCAGAGAGAGCCATACTGGGAAGAGTGGTATAGATCTCAAGACTTGGGGCTGTTCCATGGGGGTATTGCTTTATGCATCACACTGCTTTGAGATATTATTTAGTCTGTTGCTTGAAGCTACTGAATTTCTCCATAGGTAAATCCGCTCTTCATTGGGCTGCAGCTGTTAACAATGTGGAGGCAACGTTAGTGTTGTTGAAAAACGGAGCCAACCGAGACATGCAGGACAACAAGGTACAGTGTGTATGTCCTTAGCAGGACTGTCCCATAACATGGTTTGGGCTGCCTGTCAGTCAACTTCTCTTCTGACACCCCCCCGACACCGCCCCCCCCCGACACACACACACACACACGCACACACACACACACCCCCCCCCTCTGACTTCCATCCGCCACATCCATGCTTTGCCATTGTGCAGTGTTCTGCTTTGCTACTGAGAGCTGGTTTGGCCAAATTTTTTTCAAAATCCAGACCCTGGGGGCCTGACACCCCACCCCTTCCCACTCCTATACACCAGGATTGAGTCCTGGGGGCCTGGCACTACCCTCTCCCAGCTCCCCATGTCAGGATTGGGCCTTGGAGCCTGGCACCACCCTTGCCCAGCCCTGCATGCACAGATCTTGTATATGAGGAACCACCACTCTCCCACTGCCAAATTTCCAGCCCCATGGGGAGCCCTGCAAGTTGGATGGCAGGATGCAGTAGGCTGAATTTGGCCTGTGGGCCAGAGGTTGAGTACCCCTGGTGTAGAGAAGTCAATGCCACTCTGCATTCAGTGTGAAATGAGAAAGTGTTGCACTGTTCTGGTGCTCCCCATAGCACAGGCCCACGGGTGTTTCAGTGTCAGTCAGCTGGCATGTGTTCAGCAGTACACTGCCCATCCAAGTGACCTTCAGAGGCAAGGCCTGACTTTCATGCACCTCTTGCTGCCTCTGTGCTTCTGGCTCCCTTCATTCTCTAGATGTTCACTTATTTTCTCCACGTTAGTTTTGTTCCTTTATTTGGGTTGCAGTTTATGTTGCACTTCGCTCGCTACATCTTTGAAGGGTGCTGACGCTGTATATGCCATAGTAAATTAACTTCACTACAAAGTACAACTGGAGCAGATACAAGGTGGCCAGCCCCACAACATAGTAAATCACTCAGATCCAGGGCAAAAATATTCTTTGAAAAACGTGTAGTAACTTTACTAAGTGGAGTAATTTACTTCATGGAACTTGTGTGTCTGCTCCCCTAATCCAGTTCATGTAAGGATAACCCCTGGCTCAGTTCAGAATGGTTCCCCTGCCACCTAGTGGCCCATTACTGTAAAAGAGCCTACTGCGGGCAGCCAGCTTGGGAGGCATAGTCCTGTGTGTGCTCCTCACTGGGCCTGTCTGCACGAGATGTTTACTGCACACTTGGCTAATTAACTGCACAGTAAATGTCTCAGTATCTGTGTATGTGCCCTTATCAGGATGCATGCAACTAATAAACTCTGCAGCAGGGTAGTACTGGTAAATACTTGTAAATACAAGTACTACCCTGCTGCACTTTTTTCATGTACAGCAGCACACGTGTAGACACTGCCTCATCTGGCTAGGGCACAAGGGTGATTCAGTGCAGGGCTAGGAGGTGCCTGCCAGCTAGCTCTGCACTGGAGCACCCTTGTGTCCAAGCCAGTCCCTTCACTACACACTGAGCCCAGTCAGAGCAGCCCCAGGCTGGCAGGCTGACCTCCCCTGGCCCCTGCCATTCGGGGCTGCTCCAACCCAACTCAGCGTGTTGCAGTCTGGGTGCACATGCAGATGTGCACCCAGCAGCGATCACTCTGGAGCTATTTCTACACATTAATGGGCACATTTAAATGTGCCCACTAAAGAATAAACTTAATACAGAGTTAAGTCCAGAGTAAATTCACAGTAATCATGCTATGTGGCTGCACTGTTAGCTGTGCAAAATTCCAGCATCTCTCTTTCTGGGGTACTGGGAACATAGCAGCTCCTCATGCTCTCACGGTCACAGATGTTGGAGAGGGGTCACATCTTTCTGAAATTGCTCAGCAGCAACCCTCAGCAGGTTGGTGTACTCTCAACAGGAGCGGTTGGCCTTATTTCATGGTTCTATGCTATAAATTCAGTCATGACCCTCATCCATAGTCTTATCCTGTTCGCTGTGCCCAGTGGTACCCTCTGGAATGGCTGGCTGGTTGTGGGGCTGGTTACCCAGAGTTCTTATCAGACCTACACCCTTTTGTACACTGCCTCACTCTGAATGAACTTTAAACCAATTCCCTGACATGTGTGCGCCACGTAGATCTGGAATAACTGCAAGGCTGTTAAAATATCTCCTCTGTTTGTCTTTCAGGAGGAGACACCACTCTTCCTGGCAGCTCGGGAAGGGAGTTTTGAAGCAGCTAAAATTCTGTTGGACCATTTTGCCAATCGGGACATCACAGACCACATGGACCGTCTCCCCCGCGATGTGGCGCAGGACCGCATGCACCATGACATCGTGCAGCTTCTCAATGAGTACAATGTGGCCCATAGCCCATCTGGGCACCCTGGCACCATGCTGAACTCTGCCCTCTCCCCAGTGATTTGTGGCCCCAATAGATCCTTCCTCAATTTGAAACATGCTTCTCTAAGCAAGAAGTCGAGGAAACCAAATGCCAAGGGTGTGATGGCCCCGAATCTTGCCAAAGAAGCAAAGAGGAGAAGGAAGAAATCTCTGACTGAGAGCAAGGGTCAGTTTTCTGAGAGCTCAGTGACCCTCTCACCAGTCGACTCCCTGGAATCTCCCCATGCTTTTGCATCTGAACAAACGTCCTCTCCTGTGATGCCGTCCCCAGGGATTCTGCATTCCTCGCCCAGCTCACTGCTTACGACCTCAGTCGTGCAGGCTGCACACCCCATGTCCTTCTCCGGTCTCCATGAGATGCAGCCACTGGGGCAGGGGTCTAACACCGTGCTTCCATCTGTCAGCCAGCTGCTTTCCCAGCACCGAACCACCCCTTCCAGCAATGGGCTTGGTAGACTCCAGCCAGGTAACATTTCCACCGAATGGATGAACCACATAGATATGAATGAATCCCAATACAATGAGATGTTTGGCATGATCCCACAGGTAGTCCATGCTCACCCCGGCGGCCCTCAGCAAGGAAGTCTGAGTCAAACAGATGTGAAGCATGTGGGAGTCTCCAGGGAGACACTGCCCCCTATTATGACTTTCCAGCTGGTTCCCAAAAGTGGCATGAACCAACAGGTCCTGGTGCAACAGGCCCAGTCCAACTGCCCTCAGAATGTAGCTGGTCCTCTTAGTTCAATGTACCAGATAACGTCAGATCTAGCTCAGCTGCCAAGTGCCTCCTTTCCCGTGGCAGTAATTCCTCAGCAGGATGGGCAGGTCGCTCAGACAATCCTCCCAGCCTATCACCAGTTCCAGAGCTCAATGGGAAAGTATCCCACACCGCCATCACAGCACAGCTACACCTCTTCCTCTGCCACGGAGAGGACTCCCAGCCATAACAGGCACTTGCAAGGGGAGCACCCATATCTGACACCATCTCCCGAATCTCCCGATCAGTGGTCAAGCTCCTCCCCGCACTCTGCCTCAGATTGGTCTGATGTGGCGACCAGCCCCAGCCACGGTAGTACCCAACGTGGTCCGGTAGCGCGAATGTCAGAGCAGCAGCGGAACAACATGCAGGTATATGCATGAAGAGCTTTGAATGGTGGCAGAAGCTAAGTGGACTCCAGTACCAATGAAGGTCTTCCAGGCGGGAAATGAAGAACCCTTTCTTTTTTTTTTTTTAAGTGTTCAAGAGTCTTAATGAGCCTAGTTCTGTTGGAAGGACCTTGATGGCTATAGGTTTTACAGTTCCCTAATAAGAGAATTGTGGAAGCTAACAATGGGGAAGACCTGTTGGGTTGTACCTAACCAGTTTTCCAGCTAGTGCATGATTTGCTCCCAACACTAGATTCCCCAGGTGTTGTCCAGCCTTTGCATTTCAGTGCATTCCACCATTTCCCTTGGGACACTATTCCTCAGGAGCCTCGCAATTAAGTGTTTCCTGAAATTCATTTAAACTAGTTTTGTAATTTTATTGTTACTCATCTTACACCCTTTGTTACTGCTCTTAAATTCCTCTCTTCTCCCCTGCTTCTGCTTTAGTCCTCCAGGAGGGCAAGCATCTGCCTTTTAACTTGGCTCCGAGATGGCACCCACAAGTACCTCTTCCTGCTCTTCCACTTGGTGGACCCCCTCTTGCTTAGTAACCAAAACAGGCCCTCATGCTCATGTGAGACAAGTGTCCAGAGCTGCCTTCTCTAAACCCCTACTGCACAAATCTCCTATTTTAAGGTGCTTGGTCCTTCCTATATGAACATGCGTACATCTTCCAGCTTCCCAGCTGCGAGCCCCATAAATCTCCTCAGATAAATCTGCATGTCCTCGGACGTCTCTCTAATTCTGTGATCAAAGTACTGGTCTGACACGGTTCCCTCAGCTGTCACCTCCAGATATTTGTCTTCCAAACTTTCCTTGAGATGTCTGACCTCTTTAACATACCAGCACACTAACACATCCCCCCCACCCCTCATGCGAGTGCCACACCGTCTGTGCTAGCCCTCCAAGGTACCAATTTGTTAAGAGGAGTTCTGGAAATAAAACCATCTTCTAAGGAAATCCTCAGTTTAAAGCTGAGAAACTTTTGACCTAATACCCGAACTCCCAACATTACTACAGTGTCCCAGCTAAGAGTAATGCACTTTTGAATATAGTTGTTTTGAACCCTTCAAATTTAGCATCTTGTCCTCTGTTAAAGGGGCCCTCGGTCCTGGGGTAGAGCACACTGCCCCCTGATAGCCACTGGAGGTGATCTAGGCCCACCCTGATGCTGCACGTGGTGTTGCCTGCTGCTGCTGAACTTCAGTTAATGGCGCCGTATCTAAAACTTGGCAGCTGGATTCAGTAGCAGACAAGCAGTTTCAAAACCATTCCTCTGACACAGCTTAGCGAGTGACATTTGGGGCCAGAGTCTGTGATGCACCTCAGGACATATCAGAAACCCCTGCCTGGGGAGCTGTTGCAGGACTCTAGTGGGATTTTTATTGCAGCTTGCCTTAAATATGAGTAGGTTACAGACCCCAATTTTCATTGGCTTTCACTGGACAAGAGAACTTTTTTGCCCGCGTCTGAATCTGCACTGTCCGGCTAGAACGATGCTTTTGTGAGGGGCTCTGGACAAATCAAGGGGAGAAGTATAGGAACTGCTTTAATTCTACCTCTTTAGGAGAACCTGGCAAACGAACATTCCAAAGAGACCTTGAGCGCTTTATGCTGCCACGAAAAGACAAGGATCCCGCTCCTCTCTGAGCAGCCATGTCCTGGCAACTAACCATATACAGTATTTCTTTAAGTGATGATGCTTTTAATTCTAGATGAGAGTAAAACTGCATTTTCTTTTGATTCTGACTCAATGGTACATGAAGGCAGGGCCTTTGCACGAATCATTCCCTGGGCCACATTTTTGGGCTGACGAATTTTTCTTTTTTTCTCTCTCTCTTTTTTTTTGGGGGGGGATTCTCCTATTCTTGCATTTTTTGCGATGCGCACAGCATTCCTTGCTGCACCAAATGAGGTGTGTACTGTGAAGTAGATGCAACTGACTCGGATTTCCAGGCAGAAGCCCTCAAACTTCGTGGAGGTCTTGGGACTTGTATGTTTTATCGCAGATAATCAAGGGTAGCAAAATTATTGCTGAAGAAACCAAGGGCTTTTTACCTTTCTGCCCCAAATATCCAAGTGCCTTTTAATATTCGGTGGCCATGGCAAGGCAAACATGCTCTTTCCACAGAACGAAGCCAGTTTTGCACCTGGAGGGAGAAGGGTAATATGATGGCCCTTTCTGCCGCTTTCATACAACTTTTGTAAAGGTGATGATACCTCCTTGGATGGTATTTGATTGCCTAAGCCTGTAGAGTAACTATTCACACAGCAGCATTTTCCTGTATTAATAATGGAAAATATGTGCTTATTTTTACATTTTTATAAAAATCTTTTATGGAAATAGCTGTTGCACCATGTATAAGCATTGTTATCCCCCAAAATAAACAGTACATGTCCAGCCTCTGGGTGCCAACATCTTCACTTCCTACCATAGGCACATGCTAGAAGGTACCTCTGACTTTCTTTGCCAGTTCCTCGTGGCGTTGTCTCTCAGCATGAAGAACCATTTAGCATCCTAGACTAAGGCTACACCAAATGGCCCCTCTCATGGTGAAGCCCTCAGCTCCTTCCTGAGGTGAAGAAATCTCTAAGGTTCCCTTCAGACTTATTTTGAGCTGTTCTGTTAGGAAGGGAATTGCTACCATTGCAGAACAAGCTATGGGGCTCATTCGAGCTCAACAGGAGTTAAAGGACTAGCATGGGTCTGTGGGCCTATGAAGTCCCTTTGCTCCCAGGCACCCTAGAGAAAGTCAGCTGCCTCTGGAGATCCCCGTCTGGATGGAGTGCTGTTCCCTTGTTTCCCAAGTAGCCTCAGTAGGAGTTGGGAGGGAAAAGGGATAAATAGGCCTACCTGCCAGCCCAGCTTCTGCAGGGACATCACCTTGATGATCTATAGAAAACGTGGTAAGAGAGACGTGATGCAGGGGAGATGCCTGGGGTCTTTCCCTTGCATGGAATTAGAAAGCACAATCTGGGACCATCACACTTTCCACTTCACACAGGTTCTTTTATTTATGGGTGTTGATGCCCTGACTGCTTAATTTCACGTACTTGTATGAGAGATGCAAGAATCATCAGTGCCACCAAGACAAAGTGCCATCCTGGAATAACTTCAGAAGGGAGCCTGGGATGGTACTGCACTCCTGGCATGAGGTTCATGACTGCTGAAACAATGGGCCATCTTCTTTGTATAATGCCATTTTGTTCACCTCTGGGGGCTGCATTTTTGCTTAATTCCTTGTGCTCTTCACAGTCAATTGCTTCTATTTAAAAGCAAGGGATTCTAAAGCAAAACCTTAGGGTGTTAGGGTGGCAGGCTGGTTGGTCACCCTTGTTATGCTGGGCATAACCAGAGCTACTTGTTTTTAGTAACTGTCAGATTTTCAGGATAGGGCCTCTGAGGATCTGAAGAACTCCTGTAGCACAGTGTTATTAGGTATATAATTATCATATTTATAGGATAATTTCAACCTTAGTATGATGTACTATCAATAACAGTAAAAGTACGATAACTTTTGAGGCAGCTAATTGATGCAGCATATGCAAAACTCAGGTCACTCTCAGGGAGTCTTATCTGACTTCTGGGTTTGCTCTTATGACTGCTTGCCTCAAAATAAAGAAATGCTTCAACTTTAATAACTCAATTCTCACTCATTCACTGGAGAAAGAGTTCCAGTGACCAATATAAATTAAGTAAGACTTGTTTTCAGACTTATTTGCATATTTTTTCAGTGTACCATAGTTTTTCAGCAAATACAATAATATCATTTATGCTGCTGTAGCACTTGGATATTTGTTACTGAAACTAAAGTTTCTTGTATCAGTGGGGCCTGCAGCAGGGAACTTTGATCTTGGCCACTATTGGGGAGTAACTAACCAAATTTATTGGGGAATAAACGGAACGAGGCATACAACCCTCCATTTTAATCAACCAGAAAGAAATGTAAATAAAAATGTGCATTGCCTGGGATATTCAGTGCAGCCCAGTGTTGGGCTCCTATGGAAGTCTGTGAAACTGGGAAGACAGCTAAGCTCTGCTCTGAGAGATAAGCTGGTCATGTGGAAGAGTGTGCTTGTGGGAAGGACATGGGAAGTGACCTCTAAGTCATGCTTTCAAAGAGGGTGCCCTCAAGTCATTTGAGCTTAAGGGGCTTGGGGCAGGGCTCTAAGTGGTGCTGGGAAGGGTGAGAAGAGGTCTGAGTCCAAGGGTTAGGAGAGTGCTTTTAACCATGGGGGTCACTTAACCTTTGCCTGAGACTTCAGTAAGGCCTTTGGCCTCTCCCATCACTTGCACAACTCCTGAAAATGCCTTCCTATGTTTGGCTCCACTCTCTGCTTTTGAGTTGCCTTCTCTTCCTGGGGAACCTACCACTCTGGTTACCATCCAGCAGCAAAGATTAAAGTTCCCCACAGTTGGGTCCATTAATGCCAGTACCTTTTCTCTGGAGGGTTCACAGTAAGATGATCCTTCAAGACCATTCAAGAAGTGTGATTGAGATGGTGCCTGGAAACCTCTGAGTTTTTTACCTTTCCTCAACTTCAGTTTTCTTCTAAGCATCAGTTTAGCACCCTAATAGTCACTGACACTTTGATCTCCATGAAACGAGTGCATGCTGAGTTGTGCTTTGTTGTGCCCATTAGGGCGCAGGCTCTTCAGAACAATTTTGCATCTCGGTAGATTGAGAAGGGAGGTTCTGTTCCAGTGTTCATCTGTTTAGGAAAGGTGGGGTTGTCACCATGACAAGGTCTAGCAAATATTTAGTTTGCAATATGTAACCCTTTGTCTTAAGCTATGGTGAAACTACTAAACAAATCAATCCACCACCCATAAAGATGGTATAAGTCATCCCTAGGATTTGATTAATTGCTCTATTAATTTTCAGTAGTCAAAAAGCAAGTGGAAAAGAGCTGACGTTTTCTGAGGGGTGCCTTTTGTCTGCTGGTAGATGCCTTGAGTATAATACCCAAGGTTGAAAATCACTGGGTTAAACCTTTCTGTTTCAGGCCCTAAACCAATGATCTTTAAGTAATTAGGGTGAGACCAGCACAGGAAAATGGAGCTGATCACCTCTTAGCTGCCTGCTCCTGGTCCTGGATAACCGCAGGTGGTGGGTTGAGAAATTCCCAGGTGAGTGGTTGTTCAGGCCTCCATGGCACTGGTGAGTGATATAGATGACTGTTTTCCTTGCTGCTGAAGCTCATCTCTGCAATTTGAGTTAGCTCTACAGTTGTTGCTCTTGCACGTGCTCTTCCATAATTAATCTGAGACCTAGAAACACAGCTGGTCTCAAAGGTAGGGTGCCCTGTCTGGGGAGTTGTAAAAGCAGGCCAGAGCGGAGTGGATGTGGGGGATGGGGAAGGGGGATATGAAGTGGGTCAGATCTGCCTCCCGTCCCTTTGGCCCTGATATCCATGCTGTGGTAGAGCAGATGGAGAGGACCAGGTTCTGCCAATGCAAGGCATGCTGTGCACCCAGGACCCTAGAGCAGAGGTCAGTAACACCCGGCATGCATACCTTTTGCTTGGCACATGACCACCAGCCTGGGCTCTAGGCAGCTGCTGCCAGCCACGGAACCCGGACTGCTCCCAGCAGGCGGCTGGAAGGCTGCAAGCAGCCGGAGCACCATGGCTGGCAGCAGCTACCTAGAGCTTGGGCTGGCTGCAGTTGGGAGACTGCAAACAGCTGCTGCCTCCTGGCCTGGCCCCAGCTCCAGCTGCTCCCCAACCTTGGCTCTGGGGAGGCAGCAGGTGCTGGCGATGCTTCCCTCCCCCGCTAGCTCTGCAGAGCAGCATGTGGAACCCGGCGTGGCAGGACACAGCGGGGAGGTGCACGAAAGCTGCTGGCCGCTGCAAGCTCCTCGCTGCCCTGGTCCCACTTCCCCTGTGTGCACAGGGGCAGCGCGGGCAGCAGTGCAAGGTTGTGCCCCGCGCCGCTGCCCCCGCCTGCAAAGGAAGTGTGGCCAGGGCTGTGGGGAGCTCAGAACGGCAGGCAGCTTTTGTGTGCCTCCTTGCTGTGCCCTGCTGTGCTGGGTTGCACACACTGCTCTGCAGAGCTGGTGGGAGAGGGCAATGCGGCGCGGAGCATGAGCCCACAGTGTGCACCTGCCCTGCCCCTGACACGGATCTGGGGAGTGCTGGTCCCTCCTCTGGCCCCCAGGAGTGCATGCTGCTGCCGGGAGCTGGTCCCACTCCCCACCTGAGCCCACAGCAGGCTGCAGCAGTGGGGGAGCCAGCTCATACTCCTGCTGCAGCAGCCACTGCCTTCTGTTGGGGGCAGGGAGCTGTGGACCTGGGTCTGTGGCCCCATGGCCCTGGCAGCTGGGGGCCCCCTCCTGCAGGGCAGGGAGGGGCTTTGGGTGGGGAGCAAGGGCCATGAGCAGGGCTGGGGGGTGTTGTGGATCAAAGGTAGTATCAGAAGTTTTATTTATTGTCACCAGGTTTATAATTTTTAGAAAATCTGGTATTTACCATAGAAAGGCAACATTTATGATTATTAACTATACTCATATGCAGGGCATCCTGTCATGTACGCCCTGCCCTCGTTTTGTTTTTCTGGCATGCTGGCACTCCAGCACCTTCAAGGTAGACATTGTGGTTTCTTCGGCACTCTGGCCAAAAAACATTGCCTACCCCTGCCCTAGAGAGTCACCAGGGATGTAATTGTGTTTGTGCTGGGTGCCACAGATGACACAGTAGGTGGGGCCTGTCAAGGAGTCTCATGCTATACCTTGAGTAGTGATGGCAAGAGTGAGTAAGGCAAACAGGATGGGCTGGGGAGGACAAGGGTCACAGCAAGAAGAGGGCATTCCCCAGGCGAGCGTGAAGGGACGTGCATGAAAGGATCCATTATGCTCTACGAAGCGTTCTCGAGGAGGAGGAGTTGGGAACACGCCCCCTGTGACTACAGACAAAGTTCTTGCTACGTAAGGTTTTCCTACTTGGTCTCTGCCCTTCCTGAATACCCCAGCTCAGGGGACAGGAAACGGTGTTTACTTGGGCTCATTCTGCCCCTTCCCCCTTGGAGAGCTTTCCTTGGAGGGGCAAGAGAACTACTCCTTGAGGGGAGTCCATTGAGATGGAGGCTGGGAAATGAAGACTTACCTATTGTGACTAATCCCCCATCTCTCATCTCTCACTGTGCCTAGCCATCACCTGCTCACTCACTTACCAGACTGAGGCTTCAGGAGCTGGCCTTTGCTAAACGAATCTGGCACACACACAGCAAAGGCAGTTTTACTAGTCTACAGCCTGCTGCTGCACTGCACACTGGGGGAAAGGAGACCTGCCTGATCAGTCCTGGGATGCAGAGAGAGCCACAATGATCAACTGGTTCCTTAGCAGCTGGGATATGGCTTCCATAGCTGCCAGTCCTATGATCTAGAAAAGGAGACTGTAAGCACTTGTCTGAAGAGGAATGGCTTAGTACTTGGGGCTCTGCAGGAGGCAGGTGAACAGGGCAGGAAGCCTTTGTGCCTTCCAGGGATAGGTATGCAAGTAGCAGAGGCAGGGCAGACTGTTTTACTTAAAAGCCCTATGGGAAGCCTGCATACAGCCAAGGCCCAGCAGGAGCAAGCACCACTGAATGCTGATCCTGACCTCCAGCGGAGGTAGCTCCCCTGGCCAAGTGCAGCTATGGCTGGCGTGGGAGCTGTTTGCTGGCTTTCCAAGAAACCTGCAGTTTGGCACAGGCCCTGTTAGTAAATAGGCTAGTCTGGAATCCTTGGTTTTTAAGTGTTTGACATAACATCTCGTTCAACAAGTGACAGAAAGGCTTTATTTACTACAGGCAGACAAGGTTCTTTGGGTGAATCTGATATTGTTTATTAGACCATCTTAATTAGTTGGGAAAAAATGTTTTAGCCAGCTTCGGGTTCAAAAACCCTTCGCTAGGCTGAGGAAGTCTCTGTAGTTGGTGTGTGCTCTTCCTGGATGGAATGAATAGTATTTACTTCAAGTATTCAATGTCAAATGAGTCTAAACCAAAGCAAAGTCCAATAATTAACTACAAGGTAATGATTTAACACCAAACAGACGGCAAGAGATGATCTGTTTCTTCCAGCTTCTCGAAGTGGCTGGGGCACAGCAGCGTTTCTTGTCAGCAGTTCTTGTCTTTCATTCTTGAAGTGCGCGCTGTTAGCTGTTCCGCTTCTTTCTTATACCCTTAGTTCAGCATCTTCAAAGCATTCTTGTAGTTGCATAAATCAAGAGAGAGTCCCAAGTGGTATTTGACAGGAAAATCCTGTTAATCAAACTGCTCATTATTGGTTATCAGAAAATTTCAATTTGAATGACTGACCTTCCTCAGTGACAAGTGGTTATCCATTTCTACTAAGTTTGGAACATATCAAGAAACTGATTAACAACCAGGAAACACACAAGTTTTTGGGGAGTGTCCTTGGAAAATCAAAGGAACCACTAGACAAAATGGAAGTAAATAAGGAGGAGACATCTGTTGCATATGGAGAATGACTCTTCCTGTACATAACATGAGTTAATTGCAAAAGAAATATTTACCATACTAATTAATCAAGGTTGTATATTTCACATGGTTACCTACCAGACAACTAGGAGCCTGCTTAAAATCATATCATGAATATAGTAAGATAAGCTGGAAGCAATATCTCATTATTTCGACCTAGCCATGATCTCGCATCCTCTTGCACTATGCAGTTAGCATCAGTATTTTGTACTTTAACTTTTGTGAGTAGGTCCTAGCTTGGCATGAGTTTCAGGGTCATCAGTCTCCTCCAGCATAGCATATGGGGAGTGATCACAGCTGCCCTGGGATAGAAGCTTGGCCTGAAGGCATTTCCTGAGGTGGAGAAACCCTTAGATGGACAGGTGATGGGGACCTCTATTCTGCCTGACTTTCCCCAAAGCTCTGGTGAGCACAGCTAGGACAAGAGAAGGCAGTGGACTCCTGAGCCCTTGTGCTCATCCCAGCTAACATGCCTCCAACTTTGTATCGCAGCTCCTGCCTGCATCCTCATTAGCCTGGCTCTCCTTCCTTGGGACTGAGCCAATGGAGACCTTGACTGGTGGCATGGTCCCTGGCAGCCACAGGCTCCCTGCCCACCCATAGCCCTTCATGGAGCTCTGCTTGCATCTTTGCTCTGTGTGCGACAGACTCGGCCCTCCCTGCCCTTAGAGAGGGAGGGACAGACCCCACCCCAAGGTTCAGGGTGACTGGGAGGACAGGAGGATGCCTATAAAAGAATGACTGCAACCTGGCCATTACCAGGCTCTTACATGCAAGAGCAACACCCCAGGCTGAGGGACGTCATGTAGCCCAAGGACTTACTCCTGGGTGATGTGTGCCAGGCTGTGTGGGAGTGCGTCGACCACAAGGACCTGTGCAGAGACCACAAGGACCTGAACTAGCTGATAGCCCACCGAGCCCTGCCAGTGCGAGCCCGGAGGCGTAGAGAGGGACAGTTGGGGAGACCCAGCTGCCCGTGGCCCAACTGCCACGGAGACAATCGACCACCTCCTCCGGCTCTGCACCTGCACCAAGGGGGTGCAGAACAGGGTGAAGCAGCTCTGCAAAGCAATGCCTGGTGCCAGCCGGCTGACCAGAGAGGTGGTGCTGTACAGGCACCTTGCCAAACACCAGGGGAAACTTTGCATCCTGCGTCGGGAGCGCCCTGTGGAAAGCCAGGAACCTCATGATGTACAGACACATGGACGTAGAGGTGTAGACTGTGTGAAAATGGCTCTGAGTGAACTCCAGACCTACTACCAGAAATTGGTAGTGGAGGATGGAGAGGATGTGGCCAAAACCAGCTGGCACAGAGACACTTGGCACAGGATCTTCCAACTGCCCGCTACCAGGGAAGGGGGCTGTGAGAGTGAGGGAGAAAGAAATGGGACTGAGGACAGTGACAGTGACAGCAGCAGTGAGTCCTCCAGCGGGAGCTGGAGTGGCAGCAACATGGACAACAAGTAAACTGAGTCTGTGACCCTGCAATAAGGGGTGGGGATGAAGGGGATGGGTTGCCTGGTCTGAGGCACCAGCATTTCTGTGTGGGGCACACGGGTGTGGATATTGTAATAGTTTTGGGTTGCCAGCAGGCCTTTGTATTGGTGCATGGGAGCACGGGTGTGGTTATTGTAACGGGTTATGGTTTTTCTTTGTGTGTGATACTAGGAGTGTAGAGAGATATAACCCTATATATTTTTCTAAAAAAACCCCAAACAAACAAAACACCCCTCCCAGCTCCAGACCTGTTAGGGTTACCTGGAGCTGTACCACATTGATGCTGGGGCTGGCAGGACGGAGTTGTGTTCCTAGAATATGCCTGAGCCGGGAGAAGTGCTTGAGGCCTGCACTGGTGGGAGAGGAGGAGCATCCCCGGCAGGGGCAGGGCATCCTTATGCTTGTGCTCTGGATGGAGGTGATGGCTTTGAGGGAGCAGTGGAGACGAGCTGACAAGACAAGGCTTACATTGGCTGCAAGAGGGGGCTGGAAAGAGCTGAGAGGGAGGGAAAGCCTGGGACAGAGAGAGCACGAGAGGCTGGCACTCTTTCCAGCAGAGCAGTCATAAGGGATAGGATGGAAAAAAGGGAAGGGAAAGCTTCTGGCTGCAGCATAGACAGAGGCAAAGAGTCTGTCAGTGCTGGGAGGTGAGCAGTGGTGCGCTGGGAGTGGAGCAGGCTGGGCAGGGACAGCTACAGCCTGCAAGGAGCTTCTAGCAAAGGAGGCCAGCAGGCCCTTTGGACTGCTGCTGTCTGGTAGAGCTGTGTGAAATTTTGCCAGCAGTTTCGTTTCAATGCTGTTTTGACTGGTTTTGAGCTCGAAACAGCGAAACCAAAACGAAACAGAAAGCTTCAAATCAGCCTCAAAATGAAACGAGGCAAGTAGAAACATTTAGAAAGTTTTGCATTTTGAAGCTCAAACTGGGCTTGCCTGCAGGGAAACAGAAACTAAAGTAATGCGAGGGAGGGGGTTGGAGGGGGCTGGGGGGGAGAAGGACTGCTCTCATTATTGACTATGTAGCTGGCCTGTGACTGTCATGCTTTCCTGAGGTCTCTTCCAATCCCAGTGCTCTGGGGGAGGGATGGAAAAACTACATAAAAGGCAGCATTGTTTGAACTGCCCTGCTTTCTGCCTCGGTGTCAGTTGAGTGAGGGTGCACCTTAATGCACATGCAGCGTCTCGCGTACATGTTGCAAGTTTTGTCTGTCAGCAGCTAGAGGTGCAGGGCCCCAAAACCTAGACTCCCGCTGCACCTATCTCTTTGAAAGCTGGCAGGCTTTGTGGCCTCAGCAGGGGCTAGCGGGCCTGAAGTTTTGACCCCGCTGTGGCTTAACACATACATGTGACATGAGGTTTTTTTGCTTTCAAGAAATTGAGGTGCAGTTTCCCTGAAACCCCTCCACCTATCTCCTTGAAACGTGGCAGGCTTCATGCCTTCAGAAGGGCTACGATTCCTACAAGGTTCATCCAAATCAGGCCAGAAATGACAAAGTTATAGGCTGTTTTGAGCTTCCCCATTAAAGCCTATGGATGAAACGTGAAAACAGCAGAACTGTTTCAACAAAACGAAACAGAACAGTTTTGAATCGAAACGAAATTCGAAACAGCCCTACTGTTTGGGAGTTGGTGTTTGGTGCTGAGCAGAGATGAGCTGGATTCTCACCTGTGGTTTGGAGCCCCAAAGTGGGATGGGGTAGGATGGAGAGAAACAGCAGCAGGTTGTGGGACATGGATTTTTGCTCCATCAGTTGGCAGCTCGTCCAGGGAAGCTAGAAGTGCGAGAGGGGGTTGCTAATGCAGAGTCAGTCAGTGTTTGTGTGTGTGTATGTGCCCTGCAGGTAGGCATGGAGGGCTGTGCACTGCAGCACCCTGGCCTGGAGGACCTGGAGAGGCTGTAAACTAGGAAAGCAGCAGGGAGCATGACTGAATGAAACCAAAGGCCTCAGCTCTCCTTTTCATGCTTGAACATGACAGATAAGGCCCACAGGCAGCTGTTGGCTTAGAAACAAAATTTAAAGGCCTGTTTTTTGGGAATTAGCTTATAGGTATATGTAACCCGGGCAGTACTCCAAGAGGTACCCCCTGTCCAATTGAAGGGATCAAAGCAGGTGCACAAGCGCTGTAGGAGGTGTAGGGACTCTCCTCCCCCTACAGAGCAGAGCCAGACCACCAATGGGGACTTAACCATATACCTTTTAATACTGGGAACATAACAGGCATAAATCGGAAGGTATAGTGGACACTACAGTGCCCCAAGGGGGCAGGATTCAACAAAGGTTAGACACTTAGAATCACTGACAAAAAACAGGGTTAACAAAATATAAAACACAAACAGCAGAACAAACAATACAGGTTGGTGAAATATAAAAAGGCACAAAATGCAAAATGTCAAATGACAAGGAAATATAGGGCCTTGGTACCTGCAGGGGGAGAAAGGGGGAGAAAAACACAATGGCCCCTTTTCACTGCAAGAAGATTTGCTTCTTGTTAGCTCACGCATCACCTCGGCTGGGACGTAAACCCAGATCTCCCATGTGGTAGGCAGGAATGCTGCCACAGCCACCACTGGTAGCACTGCTCCAGCCTGCTAGTGACCTTGACCTTCCCAGAGTCCTGGCCTCATGTTAAGCTGCCCGGCCTCAGATTGGAGGAGCTGGAAGCAGAGCTGGGAACCTCTCAAGTTGCTGCTCAGATCCTTCCTGGAGCGGGGGAGCCTCTCCTGCTGGCTGCAGCCTCTCCCAGGGGATCCTGGAGCCCTGTGGGGAGCCTCTCCTGCTGCCTGCACGCCGCGCTGCTGTGGGTCCCACTGCTGCCAGCAGGTCCTGCTCCTTCAGGCCACTGCTCCTGCCCCACTGGCTCAGCTCTTGCCCACTCTGTGAAGCTCCTTCCTTCTTATCCCTCACTGGTCTCTTCCCTGAGTCAGCCCACGCTGCCCCTTTTATCCCCCTCCACATGACCCAGGGGGCCAGTCGGGACACGGGGGCCTGATTGGTGTGGAGAGGGAATCCCAAGTCCTCCAATCATCTTTTGCCCTTTCAAAACCCCTGGGCTAGGTCACTACCAGCCAGCGCGTCACATATAGATATATGCATTATAAGGGGTCAAGATGGGCAGCAGGGGTTAAATGGATTTCTAAAGAGCTTGGGAGACGCACATGCAGCTTCTCAAGTCCCTGAAAGTAGATGGGCTGTCTAGCACAACAAGGCCAATAAGGACACAGAGCCTGGGAGCCAAAGGAAGTATGTACCATACTGTCCCATAACACAAGATAAGTGACACCAGCAACAAGGCCTCAGAGAGCAGGAAAGCCTAAGTCCAGTTTTTTCCTGATCAAATTAGGAAAAGGCCCGGAAGGCTGCATGGACATATGACCACACAGAGAAGCCAACCAAAGATAGCCATGAATAAAGAGTCATCAGGAGTCATTAAGGGGAAAGGAGAACACAAAAGCAGAGACTTGAGATTAATAAAGGGTCTTTCTTGTCTGCCCCGTCCCTCCTTTTGTCCCTCCCTCCGTCCCATCCCTCCTTGCTTTGCTCCTTGAGAGGGGTCCCTATCCCCATCCCTGTCCCCTGGGAGTCCCTGAAGTCACCATGGACAGAGGGCATACCAGCAGCCCATCTCACTCACCCCACTGGAGGGGGGCTGTGGGCCTCGGCATCCCACCTCCAGACTGTTGACACCTAAGAAAGAGCCTCAAAGTGGAGCCTGCATCTTGACCAGATGTACTTTGATGACAGCCCTAGGATTGGTAGATACAGAATTGTTTAATTGTTTGTATTGTTGTTTTTTTGTTCTTACTCCGTATCAGTAAATTCCCATATTATTGACTGGCAGGTGGTGTGGTTGGTCTGAGGGTTGTGCCCACCCGAAACAAAGGTATAGGTGCTGGGTCCAAATCGTGTGTCAACAGCAGCTGTGCCTGCTGTGTGGGGCTGTTTGTGAGTGGGTGTCAGGGTGGGAAATTCACTAGAACTGCAAAGCTTTGCCTTAGGTGCCTGCTAGAGCCTCTTCAGCAGCATCTGGTTATGATGTGGGCGTAGGCCACTGTCCTGACCTGGTCAAATGATCCATAGGTCTTAACTAGTTGGTGGTGGAGCCCACATTCTTCATAAAACACTTAACTTTATTTACCTTTTGGGAAATATTTTCAGCCACCCGATGTATGTATTGACGAACTAGGCGTGGCCCTTCCTCATGCTTCTGGAGTAACATCTAAAACAAACAGGCAAGAGTCTGCTGATTGTTGTGAGGGGGGAATTATGAGTTGTAATTACAGTTTTTATGGCCAGAGTTATTGATTCTTGACTGATTGGCTCCAGTTACATGGCGTAGATATATAGGAGCACTCATACTCCTTGCCCACCTTGGGGATCTTGAAGAAGTTGCTACTGCTGATCATCATAAAACAGGTAAAACTGATATTAAAAAGCTGGCTATAGTGCAAATCCAGAGGCTGGCTGGGTCCTTCACAGGGGCTCAGCAAGTGCATCTAGCTGAAGTCCATGACTACTTGGTCTCTCTGAAGGTTTTCTTCTATCTTGGTTCATGAAAGTCTGGCTGAGTCTCATTTGTTGTGCGCATTGGTTTTTAGGCCAGTCCTTTGGACTCGCAATGAGGGAAGAATTTGCAGCTGTGCTTTAAACTTTCTCCCCTTGTTTAAATGGCCACCTCTGGAAGGACCCCAGTGATCTTTCTCCCTCTCGGAAGCTGGCAGAAAATAAATACTGTCCTTCCACGTATCCCTCTAAGGGCTGAGCTTCTCTCTTCTGAATCCCAGCCAGCCAAAGTGGATTAGTGCCAGTCAGCATGGCTTAGTCTGTGGCTACGGGGAGCCTCCAACAGAGAACCAGAGCTAGATACCCAGTGTCACTGAATGTCACTGGAAACTGGTTGCTGAATGTGCTTAGGGAGAATGTCAGAGTTGCCTCGTAATACATAGGAGAAATCAGAGATGGAAACTGTCCCAGGTAGGAGGGGAAGGAGGAGGTTGGGGAATGGCTTCCAGGCTGGGGAAGCAGCAGGACAGGGTGGGAAGCTGAGATTGGGATGAAGTGGCAAGGGGGGGCACTGTTAAGATTTGTAGAGAAGCAGGGCAGTGGGATGAGAGCAGAGATGCAGTGAGGTGCAATGGGGGATGGCTTTTGATGCTATTTCTTTAAGGAGACAGCCCCATTTAGACCTGATAAATGTTATTAGAGCTATGAGGTGGGCTCACAGCAAGAGTGACCTTTTCTTTGCATATTCACAAGAGAAGCCTCTAGCCCTACAGGTCCTGAGAGAAGGCAGAACACTGCACTGACAAAGGAGCTTATGGGCGTCCATCTTCACTGACACAACTGCAAGATGATAGTCATGGTGGCACCCATGTGTAAGGTGCCCAGGGTCTAGTTCTGGGGTAGCAAAGAGAGCTCCATGCCCAGAAGGAGCTAAGACCTCTGTCTCACCTTTAATCTGTTCTTCAACCACATGATGCAAATGGTGTTCCCAGGGAGGGGGGTATTGTGCCTTCTGTATAATAGATTGCCAGCTCCAGGTCGTTTCTGCCCCAGCAAAGGCCTCGGAGCCTTTAATGATGACTTTCCCTTGACTTTTCCAGGAAACAGTTAGGAAGAAGGATGTTGCTGTTAGAAACAGTTGTGCTTCTGCTGCTGCTGAGCTGCCCAGGCCTTGGGAAACGCACTGGTGAGTCTCTCTTCTTGGCTAGGCTTGGGCGTGAGGTTTAGTTCCCTTTCAGTGCTTTTTCCCTCATGCTGCCATCAGTCCTGTTGGCAGGTAGTTGGGTCTAGTGGTGAGAGAATGAACCTGGGAACCTGGCCAATGGCCTCCTGTGTGACCTTGATTAAGTCACGTTGCCATTCTGTGCCCCAGTGTTTCCTTTGTAAAGACCCCTGTGATTCAAGGACTGTACTGGGTGCTGCCTCAGGGAAGGCACTTTGCTTGCAACCAGAACTAACGAATCTGCATCCTCATCCAGCGAGTGGGCATGCTTCAGTATCTGCACATCAGTACCAGCCTTCCTGGACCATTCTCCTGGGGTTTAAGCTTCAGGCCTTGAGCCCCAGGTACATGAGCTATAGGCCTGCAGAACTGGTTTTTCAAACATCACTCTTGATCTCCCCTAACTGATGTACCAGGAAGAAATGCAGCAGAAGACACATCTCCCCTTGGCAAAGCCTCATGACTTGTGTCAGCAGGTAAACAAGGGACAGTGCATGTCATTTCAAGAATTTCCCAATACCCCAAAATTCAGGGAGGACACCAGTCCCAACCTGTGTGGAGGAGGCTTCAATCAGCCTTGGGCTGGGGGATTGAGAATGGTATCCCTGGCTGCCATCATCCCACTAGTAGAAAGTGTCTGGGTTGGCATAGTGTGCTCCATTGTCCATGAGGAGGTGCTTGGGGTCTGATGTCTTGGGTATGGAAGAGGAGACTCCTACCAGTGACTCAAGCTGTGCATGTTAGTCAAATGCCAGAGGGTAATAACCAGGAATCCTATCTTTTCTGCTTAAAAATCACAAATTCTCTGATTTAACACCTCCCCCCGAAATTCTCTGATTTTAAAAAAACCTCAAATCCATGTTTTCCCACAATTAAAATGAAACACCATTATATATAGGTATCAGTTGAACACAATGTTTTATTGATATATTTACAATTTTAAAGTAACCTGGAACCCTACCCGTACCTCAATCACTATAATATAATAAATTCTAAATACCTATACATTTTGGTGTTTGGGTTTTTTATCATGAAAAATCAGAGTTCTGTCTGCCCCCTTCACTCACCAGGATGCTGGTCCAGCTGCGGTTGTCCCCCCTACAGCTCTGTGGCCCTAAGCAGCCTTGATACACCAGTGTGCTGCCCCTGCCCATGCAGTGCACCTCAC
>NW_017728907.1:11963212-11968182 GCF_001723895.1 Crocodylus porosus
TCACTCCCCACCCACAGCCTCCTGGCCCTGCTTATGCCACTCACTCCCCGACCACAACCTCCCATCCTACCAGCCCTGCTGGAGGGGGCCCCAGCTGCTAGTGCTATGGGGCTGGGGACCCAGGTCCACAGCTCCCTGCTCCCCCCAGCAGTGCCTGAGTCCTGGTGGCTGCTGTGGCCGCAGCAGAGCCTGGAGCCCAGCTCCCCATCCCCCACAGGCTGCACAGCTGGAGCGGAGCCCATGGGGTGGGGGCAGGCGCAGGCTGCCCGCTATGAGCTTGGAGCTCCCTGCCCTGCTGCCCACCCCCACTGGGGGCTTCTGCGGCCCAATGGGTGGGACCCAGCACAGCAGGACAGAGTGAGACAGGGAGGCTCAGTGCCACTGCCAGGATCCCGGTGCTGCCATAGTGAGGTTCTCCTTGCTTGCCAGGCAGCAGTTTGGGGCACAGCTCCATGCCACCACCTTTGCTGTTGCAAAGTGGGCAGGGCATGCCTCACCACAACAGCATGGGTCTTCCGGCAGCAGCCCGAGGCTCCCTGCCTTGCTCGGTCCTGCTGTGCTGGGTCCTGCCCCAGGGGGAGGGCAGCAGGGCAGGGAGCCCATATCCACCTCTGCCCTGTGCACAAATATGGAGGACACGTGCCCCTCTGGGACTGCGCGCAGCAGAGGGGAGCCAGCCTTTCCACTGCCCCCTGGATGACCTGCCCGTGGCTCCATCCCGCTCCCCACCCAGATTCTGCAGCCATGCATTGCAGCCCTGGGCCCAACCTCCAGGCCCCATGCACTGCCAAGCTGGGTAGCAGCCTCAGCCCTGCCCAACTCCCTCCCTCGCTGTGGGGGCTTCAATACCCAGCCCTCCAACTTACCTGCGGGGGAGCTACGGGAGCTGCTGTCCCGGCTGCCTGGCAGCCACATGCATATGTGCATGCCCACATACCCATGGCACCCCCTGCCTGATCACCCTCTCCTGCTCCCCCCAGCCCCTTGCCAGTCTGCAAGGGGAAACCTGCCATTTCCTGCATTTTTCTCCTTAAAAAGAGAAAGTCTAGGTTTTTCTGTAGTTTTCCATGGCAAATGGAAAACCCAGATACCTGGTGATAACTAGCTCCCTGAATGCACTGAGAGCTATAATGGGTTCAGCAGTCCCCCAACACCCATGCACCAGACAAGCTTCACAGATTGGTTCATGCCAGTGCTGCATGCCAGACTGATCTGGGTTACCTGAGCCTAACTGTGAGGGGCCTTGCTGAAGCCAGCAAGGCCTCTCTTTAAACTCCAGCTTAGGAAGTTGCAGGAGGCTCTATAATATTCAGGCCATGTCCCCACAAGAGGTGTGATGGCCCTCAAACCTGTTGCATGTGGGAGAAAAAGAAACTCAATTTTTCTTTGGCGAGTTGAGACTCCAAATGCTGATATTGTGTTGGCTGTGGAAGCAGGAGCCATGGTCTGGGAGCATGCAGAGGAAATAGTCACATGAAAGCACTTGGACTGTCCAGTTACTAATGCATACGTGCATCATGGGGATGAAGAGGGCTGTGTGGACAAGGTCTGCTTGCAGCCCCAGGGGTGGATTCTAGGATGAGGCAAGGGATGTGAACATGTAAGGGCACAGCTCCCTCAGTGCTGCCCTTCAGATAGCAGCAGGTGAAGGCATGGCACAGGCAGTGTGGTGTAGGGCAGAAAAGTCCTTCCTTTGGACACATGCATTGCCCTCCAGCACTCAACTCCACTGCTGCATCTTAGGGTAGGATGTGGTCTTCTCCGTGTGTTGCACCACATGGGGAAGCTCTGAAGGAGGAAAAAATACCTTTTACTGAGATGCTGCCTCTGCGACTGCTTTGAATGTGACCTTGTAAATAAGTAAATTCAGGTTGGGCCCCTCCTGCAGAAAAACAAGCAGCAGGTTGGATGGGGAGGCAAGAGTTAACTCAAAACAGGAGTATCAAGAACCTGGGTTAATGTTAGAACATGTAGAGAACTGCCCCAACCTTAGAGTTAATAAACTACTCAGTTGTCAAACAAATTAAACCTTTCTTGGAATGGGAACTGTCCAGAAGGCACAGACTGCTTGAGATACTGGTTTGGTACAGTTGGGGCATGGCATCTGTGGTCACTATAAAGGCCATGAGAAATTGCTGCAACTTGTTGGTTATTGCACATTTGCAAGGTACTTGTTGCTGGAAAGCTCAGGCAATATTACATTCTCCCCACAAAAAAGAAACCACCACTGTCTTTTTACAGCGGTGTTCAAACTGCTCCTCCCTCCTTTGTGCTTCCAGGCAGATTGTCCTGGGATAAAGTGTATTACCCCAGTTTCCTCCCAAAGCATGTTGTGGAGGTCTCTGCCATCAGCTGGTCAGGGAGTGTAGCCCACTAGAGGCTAATCCTGCTTGGTAGTTTGGAGGTTGTGAAGCCTGCTTTCTTTCCCTTCTGGCACGTGTTAACTCTTCAGCTTTGTCACCACTTCACATTGGCTGGGTCCAATGCATTGTTGTGCTCCTGAAGGGCATGCTTGCTGTGAAGAAGGGGAAGGAGAGTTGAGTTTTTAGTCAGAGTTGAGTTTTAGTCTTGACTTATTTTGAAGACAAAGATCCAGAATCTTACTCTCTCCACAGGTCTGCTGTGGAGCAGTGGATAGACCAGCTCTGTTAAGTAAGCAGACTGTAACTTCTTGAGTCATCCACTCTTTATGGATGTGTCAGTAGGCTCTGTTTTCTTCCCAGTTACATTAGGAGGTGTTTCTAGCCACCGCTGCAGCTCAAGCATTTACCTATACTGGAGAAAACTACAAGGGTTCTCTCGTTTTGCTTGTATTTGGGGGAGCTGGGGGAAAACGGTCTCAGCTGCTGAGACTGTTGAGAGGGAGGCAAGTTCCTGCAATGCCTCTTGAAGGTATGTGAACATGGAGCAAGGCCATGGGTATGCTCAGAGGGCTTCCAGTCAAGCTGAGGTTGATAGCTGCAGGTTAATTTTGCAGTACAAGGCACAAATGGTGGCAAGGTGTAGTATGGGTAACTTGATGTTTCTGTTTTTGAATGCAGAGCTATTCAGCTGCCTTCCTGGATGGTACTACTCCAAAACCAGCTGCTTCAGGTACTTCCAGAGTCAGCGGAGCTGGGCAGATGCTGAGGTAAGAATCTTCTATCCAAGAACAGTTGCTCCAGGGCTAGGGACTCAGTCCCTCTGACTGTCCTGTTCTTAGTCAACCCAAAGAGTGTCCCAGTTTAGTAATATTCCATTTAAGTGTGGCTGTTTGATAACCTGGAACAGCCCCATCTCCAAGGACACCAATGTGCTTACAACATGGTCCAGGGAGGTGATGCTTCCCCTCTATGTGGCACTGGTCAGGCCACAGCTGGAGTACTAAGTCCAGTTTTGGGCACCGCACTTCAAGAGGGATGCGGAGAATGTTGAGAGGATTCAAAGGAGGCCGCTCGTATGGTCAGAGGCCTGCAGGCAAGGCCCTACGAGGAGAGCCTGAGGTACCTAGATCTCTTCAGTCTTCGCAAGAGAAGGCTGAGAGGTGATCTTGTGGCTGCCTATAAATTAAGTAGGGGAGGGCAGCAGGGAATAGAATCTCCTGATGCTCTGTTTACTAGGGCGCTCCCTGGCTACAAATTGATGGAGAGCAGATTTAGGTTGGACATTAGAAAGAACTTCTTTGGTAACGGTTGCCAGAATCTGGAATGGGCTTCCAAGGGAGGTGGTGCTTTCCCCTACCTTGGGGGTCTTCAAGCAGAGGCTGGACAGGCACCTAGCTGGGGTTGTCTGACCCCAGTGCTCTTTCCTGCCCAGGGCAGGGGGTTGGGCTTGATGACCTACTGAGGTCCCTTCTGACCCTAACATCTATGAATGTATGGCACCCATCTACCTGGCTCTAGGCCACCCTGGGTGGATATTGGGGGGGAAAGAGGGAGTGGCAAAAATCTAGCTAACGTTAAAGGTGTAGCTTGATTGGTTTATGAAAGAATTTCTACAAGGTTGTTGCTTTCAATAGCAGGTGACTAGATGCAGAGGCCTGAGCAGTTTAAATTCTTCCCTTTCAAAATGGCTGCCATGTACCATTATTCACAATAAGCTTCCTGCCACAGGCTGCTCTAAGATGCCATCTTTCAAAATTGCCATTGTCTGGATGTCATTAAAGCAAGTCAGATATACTCCTAAAGAGTTTGCATGTACTTTTCAGTGGCCGTCAGGTTCTCAGTCCTACCTCTCTTCATCCCATTCCATGTGCCTCTCTAAGCCAAGACCCCAAGCTCCTGGGAACAGGGACTGTTGTGTCTATAGACAACTGTCATGAGTGGGACTCACTGTCTCTGGTCTACTCCTCTGCCCTGGAACATCTCGTGGGAGGATCACTCAACAAAATCTGAGTGGTCGCAAAGCTTCCTCTGGAATGATCTCTACCTGAAGAAGTCTACAGGCCAGCGAGAGGCAAAGCGCTACTCAACCTGGTACTGGCTACTGCGGGTGACCTAATCAGTGACCTAATGATCGATGGGAAGCTGGGTGACAGCGACCACCAGCTGATCACCTTCACCATCTGCCGTAAAGCTGGCAAGTCAGTCAGCAACGTAGAAGTCCTTGACTTCAGGAAAGCCAACTTTGACAAGCTCAGGAGGCTTCTCAGTGAGGCCCTAAGGGACCACAACCCTAGGGGGAGGGGAATTCAGGAAGAGTGTTTGCTCTTCAAGGGAGCGATCCTCAATGCACAAGGCAAGTCTATTCCATCTCGGAGGAAAGGCAGCAAGAGGGCACAGCAGCCCCCCTGGCTCTGCAGGGACCTAGCAGACCTTCTGAGGCTAAAAAGAAAGGCCTACAAAGGGTGGGGGATGGGATTCACCTCCAAGGAGGAATATTCTGCTCTGGTCTGGTCCTGCAGGGAGCAAACCAGGAAAGCCAAGGCTGCAACTAAACTCCAACTAGCTTCAAGTATCAAGGACAATAAAAAGTCCTTTTTCAGATATGTG
>NW_017728907.1:11968282-12002264 GCF_001723895.1 Crocodylus porosus
AGCCCCCAAGGTCTGGAACAGTCTGCCATCGGAGGTGGTTCAAGCACCTACACTTCAAGAGGAATTTGGATGCTTTTCTTGCTGGGATCCTGTGACCCCAGCTGACTTCCTGCCCTTTGGGCAGGGGGCTGGACTCGATGATCTTCCAAGGTCCCTTCCAGCCCTAATGTCTATGAAAGTCTATGAAATCTATGAACAAGGCAGAGATCCATGCTGTTGGTGGTGACTAATTCTTCTATTTTTCTAATTGTTTCTAATTGCTCAGGCCTATTGCCAGTCTTTAAAGGAGGGTGCTCATTTGCCCTGTCTCCATGAGGCCAAGGACCTGCAATACATTGCCCAGACTATTTCATACTATCAGCAAACCCGTCCTGTGTGGATTGGCCTGAATGACTCTCAGAAGGTATGTGATAACCTCAGACTTCTCCTAGGGTTGTGGGGGGTGCAGGAAGGGGGGCTCATGTACTTGCTGTGTTCTGCCGTCCCTGGAGGTGGATTTACTGGGCCATAAAATGCCAATTCCTGATACATCGTGGTTAGGTGAGACGTGCTCTGGAGGAAGGGGGCTCTTACTGGGGGGGAGGATGGAGTGATAGTGATGCTGAGAGCACTGGGGCCATGTAGTCGCATGGTACAGCTCTGTGTGTGTGTGTGTGATGCAATTGGTAAATGATGAGCAAGGAAGCGTGCTCTACATTTGGGAGTGCTGCTGCCAGGCAGCTCTGGCCTAGTCCTAGGGACTAGGCAAGGTATGCAAGCAAGAGACAGGTTTAGTATCTTGGGTTTCAGAGGTGATAGGGTCTTGTCCAGTGGGTTGGGCACCATTTGTGGCAGGGTGGTCTGAGGAACAATGTGAGGTGCAGACAGCTGAGCCCTGCTTGTTCTTGCATGAATTAGTTGGTAGGTTTAAATGTGCTTAAATGGTTCTTTGAAAATCAGAGGGATTTGGAAAATGGCTCGTGCTGTCTGCTTGGATTAAATGGCGGCTTAATTCACTTAAGGGTGTTATCAATGGCTTATAGAATTATTAATGCTTCACCCAAAGGCTGTGGTGCCTCAAATTTGCCCATGGCATGCCATCCAAAAGGTAATCACAGGCCCATCTTCCAGCTCACACATCACCTGTTAATCACAGACATAAGCATGTCATCCATCATGTGCCCACTAGAGACTCAGTATCCTTCAATCCTATCCCAGTCAAACACAAGCCCAACTTTTCTCACCTGGTACCCAGAAACAATTGGAAGAACCTCACCATAACTTATATACTCACTGTCCTGTTCTGAGACCTCCTACCAACCACAGATTCCCTTTCAATCAGTCTCCCTGGCATGTTTAAGTTGTGTACCTCAAAGGGCAACTGCTGTTTGCTCTGTGGGAAGGTACAAAGGCGTTAACTAGAATTGGAGCCCCATTATATTGGGGACCATGCAGAAAGAGGAAGAAGAGTCACCACTATGATTTTTGGCACATGGGCTACCAGCTGCAGAGAGGTGTGTGTTCACGAGCATTGTACATTCTTTTTATTCATTACACATCCTATACACTGACCTTTCCTGTTTCATGTTTAACTATTTTCTTCCTTTCCAACCAGCTGGACAGCTGCATTACTTGTGGAAGAAAGGACTCCATCATGTTCCTTATGTTCCATTTAGAGTCAATGATTCCTAAAGCTGATTTAGACATATGTCTGTTGGATAGCAGGTAGACCGCTAGATAGGACAGTTTTTGGGTTACTTTACAAATGACTTTTAGACTTAAGTACAATGAGACTGTAGTGACCACCAGGATCTTTAAACAATTTCCTTCTTCCCTGTCATTTCCATACGTCTAAATGCTTTTAAATTGTGTTCCTTAATATGCAAATGTTATAAATTTAATGCTGGTATTAAAGTAGCACCCTCAATATCAAATATCCTTCTAAGTAACTTTGAATCTATGCTTTTCTGGTTGCAGAACCAAGACTGGAAGTGGCTTGATGGAAGCACATATAAGTCCACTTCATGGCTTTCTGCCAGTGGCAGCCATAATGGATCATGTGCCAAGCTCTCCCAGGATTATGGTAAGGCATGGTGGTAGGTGGCTCCCCCAGGAGAATTCCCAGCAGGATCCCAGCTAAGCTATGTAGAGCTGTTTGTGAGTTCCCAGGGTCTTATGTGTAGAACTTGATGGCTACATATATTAAAGTAGGCCTCAAAGGGCCCTTAAAGCCTTAGGGGAAATAGGATATCGAAAGGGGCTGAAGAACATATTAAAAGATCAACATCAAGGGTTAGGCATACTTAGTCAACTATATAAATCCACAGGAGTGTTTCATCATATCAAGAAGATGGGATCAGCCTCCTCTTGTGCAGCACATCTGGTGACCAGTGAACATCAGTTCTGGTCACCTCATGACCAGCCTCAATATCAACATATTACATCCTCAGAAGGAGGTGTAAGAGTGTACAAAATAGTAGCGAATGGTCTAGAATCAGGCATGATGAGCAGAAGGGAGGCAGCGAGTGAAATGAGGGGTGGCATGTTCTAATATTGGAAGAAAATGCTGCATAGGAGGCATGGCTAAAGGCTTTGCTCAGTGCTGTATTGTCAGTGGGTTCCATGGGCTAACCATGTTCAGAAGGGATGAGGCACTCTTCCAGGTGAGGAGATCGGGGTGATCAAATATTAAAAAAACAGAACAACCACCAAAAAAACCCCCAGCCTGTCTTGGTAAAGGCATCCTCTAAGTAGTAGGGCTAGGAGGGAACCTGCCATTGTCACAAATAGGGGTTTTGTCTCTGAAACAAGACACTGGCTGCTATTGGATACCAGATAAGGGATAAGAAGGGTTCTGGTCTGAACCACTGTGGCAATTTCTGTAATCCCAAGCCTCCCTTTTTCCTTCATCCACAGCTGGTTGCCGTTGGCCTTGCTTCCCTCACAGAACGGCAAAGCTTTCTTGCCACAACATGGGTCAATGCTTGGTCACATCCCACCACCTCCATCAAGGCCGCTTGCGTCATACCACTTCCTAGCCCAGTTGGGCATACTCTGCCACTGCTGCCTTGCTCCTAGGAAGTTCTGCCTCAACTACATCTTTTCTTATTCTGGCATCCCTGTTTCTTGACTTCTTAGACAATGTCCAACCCTTCCTCACCTCCTGATCTGAGAATATCCTGGCAGGTCTCATCCGGCTGCCAGACTACGTTGGGCCTGGTCCTGCTAGTCTCATCCATACCCCCATTTCCTCACTGTAGGATCTGATGCACCAGGCACTATTTGCAGCTCCACAGAACATGCCTTACCCTATATCACACCCCTGGGAGCTTGCCCCAGTGCTAGTCTCGATTCGCATCTCTTCACTCCCCCCATGCTTCTGTGCAGTGATCTTAATGCCTCTCTTAACACAGGCAATATCTGTACCAGTAACTGCATTGCTGCTTTTCTTTGCAGGATTTAAGAAGTGGTCTGGTGCTGACTGCCGTGAAGCTCATCCCTTCGTGTGCAAATACACAGTCCTACACTGAGCAGCAGGTCCCACAGCCACCAGTCCCTGCTCCTTTTGCTATCCTGACATCTTCGTCACATGGCAAAGCTTGATCTAGTTCCTGCTAAGGAGAAACACACAACTTGTCCATAAGCCATGACTATTCCCTGTAGTGATCTCTGCTGTTCTGCCTCACCAGGGCTGGCTTTATTCCACTAAATATCTCTCTTGCTGAATGAATTTTGTGCTACTAAAAGGCTTCAGACCAATGGCTGTAGAATGTGAAGTCTCATAGTTGCAGGCTGGAGGCCATCTCCCCCTTCCTAGTTCAGAGGCTTGTGTGATTCACTTGGAAATATCTATTGTTGGGTTAAGTATCTCTAGCATAATCCTTCCCCGTGTTACCTGCCCTACAGAGAGAAAACCCTATTTCTACCCCATGACCTATTGACTCTGTGCCAGTGATACCAACAGGAGGGCCTGTTAGTGATCAGTCCAAAGTCTCTTCATGTAGACTCCCATCTACCAAAGACTGGGCTGAGAACCATCAGCTCATGTTACACAGGCTGAGCCCACCCCTCTTCCCCAGCTATCACAAGGGAAAGATTATTGGTCCTGAATGGGCCTACATCAGACGTGACTCTGCAAGGCAAAGCAATGATCCTGTTATCCTGGGAATGTCTGCTCCTTCCTTCACCCCTGAAAGCTGCTGGCGGTGTGTGCTAACCTGTATCTCTGAATAAACAGCAATGGTACAGCTCTGTGCACAGGACCTCTGTTCATCAGTGCCAGGTTTTGTCTTATGGTTGGTAGGAATGTCTGGTTTTCTAGGGAATGCTATGGGAACAGCTTCATTCCATAGGCCCATCCTCACCCTCTACCACAGGTAAAAATGTGGTCACAGGACACTTGTCACTGCAGTTAGCCTGGACTCTTACCTGGGTTTGCCCCCCACTCCTCATCCACACCTGTTTGGCTTTCACTCGTGAGTGTCGTGATACTTTTATCTAGTCTAGCTGGCTTAGTTTTGTGAGGGAGAGAAAGCATTAGAGGCCATATACCATTTTCACTCAGGCTGGTGAGGAATGTCAGCTTAATCCCTTGAGTGCTTGATAGTCCCCCAGGGCCTTCCCACAATCCTTCTCACATGCTTACAAGGACAGACAAGTTCTCCAAAAATTCACTGGTGCAGAATCATAGAGCAGCACAAAGAACCATGGGATCATGGGCGAATGCTTCCCTAGATAGGACATATTAACTCTGGTAAGGGTTTTGCAGAGTGGCTGGCCACATCTAGGCTAGCCTCCCTAGGTGCTCAGACCCAGGTAGTGATCATCCTGAGAGCATAGGAGGTGTCTACAAAACTGTCCAAGATAGTGGGCCTACAACATCTCCTGAAAAGCTAAAGGCAGGAGATGCTGGCACTAGAGCCTGTGCAAGAGAGAATCTGTGGCACATATCTTTCATGGTTTGATGTGCTGATGGGGCCCGAAGCTACCAAATGTAGGCCAGATGTCAAGAATGTGCTGAGCTTCAGTTGGCAGGAGGAGAGGTTGGAGCAAAAGTGGGGCACTGTGGTGGAGTCCATGCTCTGCTGTGGATCTTAAAGCACCTAGAAAAAGCTCTAGTTTCTTGTTCCATCCCAGACTGGGGCCTGTTGGGATGGGGAATAGATGGAGGTGGGGTAGTCTGGCCCTAACCTTTTTCATCCAGGCCCCTAAAGGTCTCCTGTCATTGCTAAACTGGAGGCTGAATCTTTACACAACTATTTAGGCACCTGCTCACTTCCCAAGGCCCCCTTTTTACTCCTGGGAGGAGACCAGCAGTATCTCTTCAGTAGCTGCTGACAAAGAAACAGCTGCAAGGCTCTGCAAACAGATGCTAGGAGAGGCATGAATTCATGCTGAGAGCACAGCAGGAAACAGCAGCCTGCGCCTCCTGGGGTGTGGTCTTCTCAGATCTAATACTTAGCCCCTAATTATGCTTAGAGGTAGTCCCTACCAAAGAGCAGTGAAATGGCCAAGGTGCTCCCCCTTGCTGACACCACAGGCAGCCACTGTCAAGGCTTTCCTGATGCTTTCAGGAAGTTGTCAAGCTGAGAATTGTCCCCAGATATTCTGTGGTTTTGTTGGAGGCCAGACTGGGCCCACTGCAGATCCTGAGCCTTTTTTTTTCCTCTTCCTCTTCCTTTTCCTTGATCAGATTGATTCTAGCCATGTTTGCAGATAAACGTATGCACTTGCTTGGACTCTGAGCCAGGGCACTGGACCATTCATTGAGCAGAGATACAGAGCCATGGAAATGCCATTTGGATGTTGTCAAGTGTATTGGCATTACCTCACCAGGACAAGGGGCTATTGCTTGCTTGATGGCAGGATACTTGCACAGCAGCTGGTCTGTTTTCCAGAATGCAGCATTCAAGGCCTCACTCCTGATCTTCAAAGCTTTTAAATCAGCTGAGAGCTTGTCACTACCGTGATCAGCCCATGGTGTTGCAGCCCTCTGATGAAATGCAGAGAGCAAAGCCCACAATGAACCTCTGCATGAGACATGGCTACAAGGGGTTGTACAAGAGGAGGGGTCAGACAAATTGGGAGCCCACTTACCTTCAGGAAATGCTGTAAAGCCAAGTGCCTTTAGGGCAGTGATACTCTCACTGGGGCTCTTAAGCCACAAATGAGTCTGCAACAGTTGGTCTGCAGCTCTTCATAGAAAATGTTGTCAATGGGACAGGAAAAGCATACCCTGAATATAAGAAGATTAAGTGGTGCTGAGAAGGACAGAGCACTGGTGTGAAGTATATGAGAGCCCATAGTAGGGGAGGTGGTGAAGAAGCACTAGGGGCAAAGATGAACCTGGTGGGGCAGCCAGAGAATAGCCCCACTACTGCTCCTTAGCTTTGCCTCTTAGCTCAGTTGTGTGTGTTTTTTGAGGCCTGAAAGGAAAGAAGTCTGTGTGCATAGGTCTCTCGGGAAGGACTGGGTCCAACCAGTCCAACCACTTGCCAAGATCTAGAACTAAAAACCAGTTATGTGAAAATAGCCACTGGTGATGGCAGTCTCAAACTGTTGGATGTCACACACCCAGGTCCTGATTCTAGCGAAGTGCCAATTCTTGGCAGCCCCCGCAGCCCCCTTTGGGTGCCAATTAGAAGTTCTGCCTTGCCCTAGAACAGTGATTTCCAACCTTTTTAAATTTGCGGACCTCTAAAACATTTTCAAATGGAGATGCAGATCCCTCTGAGTTGTAAATGTGGGTGTTCATATACTTTTAAATGACCATGGTCATCTTTTGCAGATGCCTTGGGCAGCCTGTGGACCCCCAAGGGTCGGTGGACCACGGGTTGAAAACCACCCCCCTAGAAATAAGATGGTCATTATTTTCTCTCTCTCTCTCAGATCTTAAAAGCAGCCACTAGGTGGCACCAGATTGTCTTCCCCAAATGGGAGGCATCCAGCGCTAGTCCAAGAGCAGGTACCAGGCTGCTCAGGGCTGATCATGTCGAGTGGATCGCAAGGTCCTTGAAGGGGTCTGTCCCAGGCTGAGGAGCCCACTGCAGTGTGCATTGCTGAGAGGGCCCATCCTGCGCCCCTGCCCTCTGAATATGAATGTGCTCGCAATGAAATACAGAAGTAACCCCTGTGTGTTGGGGCAGGTCAGGTGGCTCCAGTAGTCAGAGAAGGTGTTTGCACTGTGGAGCTTAAGGGAAGGACTGGCCTGTGTCTTTTGGCAGCTGGTCACATTAATGGGCCCATCTGTGATGAAGAGGAACCCAGGAGGGTTTTCACAGCTGAGAGGGGAGCTGGCACTCTGGAGGGTGTTTGAGAGAGGGGTGAGGGCAGGGTGAGACACTAGGAGAGGTGTGTGGGTTCAGGACGGGGCAGGGTTTTCATGGCATAGCTGTTTGAGTTGGGTGTATGTAAGAGGTGCCCTAGTGGGCACGAAGGAGTAGAGAAGTCTTGGCTTTCACCGGCTGTGAGAACACGTGCAGGGTTTGATGATGGTTAGGACACCAGATTTACCAGGTGGGGAAGTCTGGCTGGGGGAAAAGGGGCAAGCTTGGCAAATGAACCTCCCTCTTCCCCTGGAGCAGGTGTCAGCAACCTATGGCTCATTGGCTGGATGTGGCCTACAAAGAGATTTCATTCAGCCTGCGTTCAGCAGTGTGGGGAATCAACAGCATATGGTGGTGGCTGGGTTGCAGGCAGTAGCCAAGTCACATGCACAGACCTGCCTGAAACTGAGCTCCATTAATTCCCTCTGTTGCTGCTGAAAGATTGCTGATTCCCGCCCTAGATGGCAGAGAATGAATGGCTTCCTGGCTCCAGCACCCCGGGCTGTAAAGTACTTGGAGTAGCTTGGAAATGTAAGTACATACCTATCCTCCATCACTACAAAAAGGTGAGACTGAGCTCCTAGAAAGCATTGAAATGGCACATGGTTGCTGGAAGGCGAGTTCGGCCGTGACAGCAGGGACTTTGCCTTGCTGGGGAGCTGAGCCTGCAATGCCATGCGCCGCCTTGGGAACCGCATCGGCTGATTTCCTTTCAGCATTATTTCCCCTGATGGGCTCCCACAAATGTGATCCTTAATGATTTTTCTCAGAGTTTTTCCAAGGATAGAGGTGAGACAAACTGGTCTAGTTTCCTGCTTCCTCCTTCCTCCCCTTTTTGAAAAGAGGGACTATACTGGCCCTTTTCCAGTCGTCTGGGACCTGACTGGAGCACCATGAGTGCTTAAACAGCTGTGCCAGTGGCTCTGCTGTGACACCAGCCAATTCCTTCAGCACCCTTGGATGAAGCATTGATTTGCTATATCATGTATTATGTATTAAAGCCACAACAAACTTGGCAAAAATAATTAAAAGTTGTTGTTTCTTTAGTCCTGTGGTCATTAGCAGTAAATGTACATCTCTTTCAGATTCATAAAACAAAATCAAACCTTCTTGAGCATCTTCACAATGCATCCAGTATTTTTCTGAAAGCTTTTTCCACACCTGAGTTAATGTTTTTAGCTCAAGTTAAAAACAGTCTGTAAGGCTGTGAAACAAGAGCTACATTACCAGGAGCAGTGAACCCACAGCAGAACTGCAGAAGAAAGACAGCTTAATTAGTGTAACATTAAGCCAAATGAAAAAGGAAAGAGGGTCATTAATACCTGTGGAATGAAGAGTTTAGAAGAAATCAGGTAGATTATAAAGAGCCACAAAGTCAAGTGACCCCCTCACCGCTCCCTGAATAGAAATGCCGCTTCCACTGCTAGACAGTTGGTGTTAAACTTTGGGTGCATCAAAAATCAAAGCTGGGTGCAACTGCACCACTGTATGCCCCCTGGATGTGCTCCTAGTACTGCCCCACCTGCTGTGTGGGCTGGGAGGACAAAAGCATTAAAGATGGTGTTTGGAAGCTAAGAAAACATATTTACAACCCTGCCTAGCTCTGCTAATCCCCCTCTCTGGTAAACTGAACTGCTGCTGCTGCTCCTGTTCAGCCAGAGACAATGTTGGAAGTCCTCTGTCCCCAACCTCATTTGCTGAAGCTTAAATGGGACAATTGCATAATGTTTTACATGCAAGCAATCTCTTCCCCCTCCCGACATGCCTCAATGAAATCCCCTACCAGAATGATGATCCTTCAGGAGTCGGGCCAAGCTGAGAAGGTTGACTCGGATCCAAATGCGTGCATGTGGTTCAGTGCAAAGATACCAGCCCAGACCTGTTTTATTTTACCAGTGCACTGTTAAAAGTTGTATTAAATAGAACTGCTGCAAGCATGAAGGTGCTGACATACCTGCCCTGTGGGTGTGTATCATATATCATGCTTGTCTCATAAGAGATAAATATATTCAGTTCCACTTAACAAGACAGGCAGGAGAGAAAATACTCCAGAGTTTCCTTTCTTTCAGAAAATCCTTCTTTTAGAAAATCCTCCTTTCATATGCCTGACTTAACATTGCTGTTAAAACATTAACTCCCGTATTTCCTCACTGCTTTTCCTCTGGCCACAGCCTGTGTCCTGTAACTGTGCTCCATGTGTGTACATGCATCTCTCTAGCACCCTTCCCAGTCTCCTGCATTGACCATTTTAGGGTAGAGAGGGGTGAACCGTGCTATTTTGTTTTTGAGCTGAAGTGGGAAATTGGTGTGGGGAGAAGAACTTATTTGGGGCTGAACCAAAGATTTTTTCCCCCTGCAAAATGCGAACAAAAGCAGCTCCTTTTTCTCTTAATAGACGTCAGTTTTCTCCCTTAAAAAATGCCACTTTGAAACATCATTCAAAACATGGTAGTGTGTCTCAGCATTTCTGACACAACACACTTCCTCTAGAAAAATCCACATGAGATGATTTGGCATCTTTGATATTTTTCCTATCATTTTCTTCCTGGCTGAATCTCCATATTTCTAGTGAGTTTACTGTTAGCAGAAGTTTTGTTCAGCTCTGAGACTGAAACTTCACGTTAGTGTTTCCTGCCATCCTCCCTTGGCTGCTCTCCATGTCTCTGAGGCCTTCTACCTGCATTAGGTAGAACTCTTACACTTTCAAGAGCAAATTGGATGCTTATCTTGCTGGGATCCTATGACCCCAGATGACTTCCTGCCCTTTGGGCGGGGGGCTGGACTCGATCTTCCAAGGTCCCTTCCAGCCCGAATGTCTATGAAATCTATGAAATCTTCTGGAGTTGCATAAATTTGCCCTTTGTTGCTTTGCTTGAAGAAAGGACAATTATTTTGGTTTTTCTACTCCCTACTTTTGGCATCGTATTGAAAAGTCTCACTATGGCACTGAGCAGTGTCTTCACCTTGCACATCCATTTCCTTCTGGAGGGAGACCATCCATCAAAGCACTGCTGGGGGCAGGCAGTGTTCTTCTAGTCCAGTGGTTTCAACTTTTTTACACTCAAGGTATCCCTTGGAAAATCCCAGCTCTTAGTGCTCACTCATTTCTTCACCTCAGGCTCAGGGCAGCCCAGGGTGCCTCATCACCCATCAGTGTTGAGACTCTCTGTTCTGGCTCTAGCTCTAGCTCTAGCCTGCTGGGTGGAGAACTGCACTCATTCTCCTTTAGATGCCACTCGTGTCTATCAGATTCCCGTGAGATTGTTGGATCAGTGCTAACATGGTAAGTGTTAACAGTCAACCTTCTGGAGTGTGTAGCCCAGTGATGCTGATACCTTCAGAGGCTGGCCTGTGGTTTACCTTTTCTTACTTATGTTGAAAAGCAGCCTGGAAGGCTCACATCAGTACATCCCATCACCAGACTTTGCTTAGACGAGTAAAGCATACTGTTTTGGGCAGTAAAGCATATGATGACTGGGGACAGCTGCCAATCGGAACCAAGTTGTAGGAATAAAGCTGGCTAAGAGGGTAATAGGATCTGCTCATACTCTTTTATTGTAGTGCCATATAGAGACACGCAACACTGCTTTGCCTGCACTGCTTCCTAATCTGAAAGTGGTATTGCCCCTGTAGTGTGGTACTGTGCACATGCTACATGCTGGTTGTCTCTGCCCCCCGTCTCTTGTCATTCCTGTGTCTCCTGTCACTGGAATGAAAACAGCGTCATCTTGGTATTAATGAACTTTCTTCCATCCTCACTTGCTGTCTCTGAGGAATGTTGCTTGCACCCAGGTGAGCTGACATATGCTGCTGTTGATGTAAGCATTGGGAAGCTAGGTGTGCTTTTCCATATCACATTCCATTTCTGAGCTCAAACAGCTGAAATCATAAAGGGGTTGAAAGGGGCCCTCTAGCAGGCCGTCTGGTCCAGCCTCCTCCTCAAGGCAGGAACATCCCTGGCTAAACCATCCATCACTGAAATTCATCTGGCCTGCACTTAAAAGTTCTTGTAACAGAGACTGTGCATCCTCCCTAGAGCATGGGTGTCAAACTCACCTGCCCGCCAGGCTGGATCCTATCTGCAGGGCTTCTTAGGGCTGGATTGCTAAGAAGTGGCAGCAATAGGGCAAGCATCATCAGCGGGCCATAGGGGTTAATACACCTTTGCTTGACCCTGCTGCCAATGATTGTTCCCAGTAGGGCTCTAAACCCTGCATTTTAATAGTGGGCGCAATCCCTGCTTGCCCCACCCCTAAATTCCTGGCCCTTCTAGGATCCCCACAGGCCATATAGCATGGCTTTACAGGCTGGATCTGGCCTGTGGGCCATGTGCTTGACACGACTGCTCTGGAGGCTCTGTTCCAATGACCCCCCCTCCGGTTAGAAAGTTCTTCCTGATATCCAACCTCAGTTTTGCTTGTTGCAATTTAAGTCCATCCGTTCTTGTCCTCTCCCCTATAGCCTCAGAGAATAGTCTGTCTCCATCCTCCATATAACCACCCTTCAGGTATGTGAAGGCTGTTATCACATTCCCCCTCAGTCATCTCTTCTTCAGACTAAAAAAACCCCAATTTTTCTGCCCATGAAATTATTTGATGCATCTGTTCTGTATCAATCCAGTATTGTCCTGGTGTGTGCAATCCCCACAGGATCCATTTGTTCCCGCAATACACAGTACTGACACCCATCAAGTCAGTAGTGCTCACTGCTGGAATTTAGCATGCACTCCATTTTCTTTTGACACTGGATTTTTCTGGTACTCAAAACTTTCCAAGCAAGTTGTTGCTTTCTGGGCTGAAATTTCCTATGATTTGGTCTTTGCCTGCAGCTTTTTAAATGTCTAAGTGTGAGTTGAAAGGGGTCAGTTGAGTTTTGAAAGAAAACACATCCTTCCCCCCATGGTTAAAGAAAAAGACTCCATGCAGCTCTGTCCATTGCAAATTTCAGAAGTGGGACAACTGAAACGTGCAGTGGGCAGGCACCCCATGGTGGAGTAGCAGCTGTGGGGTGAGGCTGGGCAGGAAAACCTGAGAATATTTGCAAATCCTGTTGATTGTGACTACTTGTCATTCTCAGCCCCGCAATGAGCTAAATGCAAGGTTTGAGGCAGATCCAAAATGACAGCACAATTCATTCAGGTGGGAACCTGACAATACTGGGGATCCCTTCCCTTAGTGTCAGTGGCTTCCTAGCCTTGGCTCCAGGGCCTGCATTTTTGCTATAAATAGTTTCTAACTTACTTGAATATATAAGTGTGTGTCGGGGAGGAGGAGGGGAAGGGAAGGGCGGGTAATACATACTCTTATTATGCATAAGCATGTCTTTAGGCTCAGGGAGCTGTGTATGTAAGGTTCAGCTAACAAAATGCATGCTCACGTTCTGGGCACTGTGTTGCTCTGAACCAGACAAGAGAACCTTTCAGACTTCCCAGGGATCTGTCAATGTGTCCTTTTTGTCAGAGCTCAGCCTGGGTTTCTATGGCAACTCGTTCTGGTCCTCGGTTTGAGAGCCAACTATTCTGCTTTCCCCTGTGAATTCACTGCTCTGACTCCAGATGTGATGCAGGTCTGTGGAGTTAACATTACTCCAGGTTCTTTGGGAAACCAGAAGTTAACAACTGGAGAAGGAGGAGTGAGATGGTTGCCAGTAACTTGTGGGAGGCTGGAGCTGTGGGTGGAGCTGGCATTTTCCAAGGGATGCCTTGAGTGTGAAAAAAAAAAAAAGATTGATAACTGCTGGACTAGAAGAATACTGCCTACCTTCAGCAATGCTTTGATAAATCATCTCTGTGAAAAAGACTTACCCGCTGAAGTCAGGAAGCGGCGGGACACTGTGCCAGGAGATGAGCGCGGGAAAAATGAAACCACGGTGGGCAAAGATGAAAGAGAAAAAAAAGGATGAGCCAGAAGGAGCCGGGGATGGCTCCCACATCAGCTTGGGCACGTTTTATACATGCCTGCCAGGGCCAATTGGCTAGCCAGATGCCTGGGGCCAGGATAAAAGGCCTGGCAGAAGAGTAGCGAGGGGGACTGGAAGTGAAACCCCCAGCCAGTCTGGAGGGACAGGAGTGCACCAGTGGTCCCAGGGAGGGGACCTGGTGGGCACCCCAGGAAGGGGTAGCCCCAGGGATCCACAGCCAGTGTGAGCCAGGGGAGCCACCCACGGAGCCAGAGTGGGCATCGACTGGCACCAACAAAGACTAGAGTCCTGTGGGACCCAGTGACACCTTAAGACAGATGCCACTGATGGGCAATAAAGATCCAGTCCAAGAAAGGGATGATGCACCGGGGAATAAGACAGAGCCAAGAACGGACGAAGCCTAGGCAGGAAAAAGGGGTCTGCAGAAGATGCTCGGGGAAGGAGCAGCATCAATTTTCTGCAGCCGTCAGATCCTATGGGCTCAAGCATTAAAGAAAATCCGGGACATCACCCTTGATGACCCAAGTGGCAATGTCGCAGTTGGCGGTAGGCAGGATGTAGGGGAGGTAGAGCCCCACATAAAAGGAGTGGAGAAAGTGACCAAGGGAAGGCCTCAGGGGGGCAGGGCCAAACATCGTTCTCCAGATTCAAAGAAACCTAACCATCAAAGACATGGCACATGAGGCCACTGGGGAACCACCCCAAAGTCGCTTGGTGAACAAACCATCCGTCCTGAGAAGCCACGGCAAGGTTCAAGAGGCATCCCTACCCACGACGTCCAGGGGAGAGGCACGGAGGGCTATAGTCTCCCTCCCTTTTGGTATGTTTGTCACCGAAAGTAACTTCCTGCACCATGAACCTGGGCACAGAGTCTCTCAGCAGCTTGGCCCTATGTGTTCGGGCCCAGGCTTGATCCAAAAGCCATCTCCGTTCCACCTCTGTCTTGCATTAGGCCTGGCTCCCTTGTACACTCCAAAGCAGTTTGTGTACCAGGGGCCTCCTGACCACCCTCTCTCAACAGCAATTTGCTGGCTGCACAGGAAGGGCAAGGGTGGTCCCTATTGCTGTTGCCATACTCCTGTGCATCTGTGGCCCAGGTTCTCCCCAGTTAAAGGATTTGCAAGGGGCAGCACTTACGACGAATGAATGTTCCTGGCAGCTGGTGGCTTTGGAGTACGTACCAATGGTATTTCAGCATGGCTGACATCCCCTTCCCATGTGAATCCTGTCTGGAGAATGAGAAATGACTTGAATTTTGTGGGCAGGCCTAACATTGTACACACCTTCCAACAAATGCTTCCCAGATGCAGAACAACAGTGTTCATTTTTAAGGAAGCACTATGTCTTTGCTTAAAATATATTGTTCCAGGCCAGGGAGTTTCTGGGCCACCAATTTATGACCTTGAAGTTGACAAATGAAAATGAGAAAGTGCTTTCCTAGGGACCGATTCATCGCTGCATATAGCCTAGTTCAATGTGGTTAATGCTGTCTGTGATGAGTGTTCATTGCAGTCAGTTGGTTATCCCCCATTCAGTCTGAGGTACTAAGTTTGTGAAGGACTTTTTGTACAGTATTTGTGGTGTGCTCCATGATAACGGTTGGACACCTTTTACTCAGTCCCTGAGTGCTGAAGAATGTTTTTGTCTTTTCAGGCAAAGTTCTTTGGGTAAATGTGATATTTTTTAGACCAATGAAATAGTTGTAAAAATTGTTCTTTGTAAGCTTTTGGGCACAAACACCCTTCTCCAGGTGTAGATCTTTTTAGTCGCACATAGGAAGTTGCATACCAAACCAAGGAGGTCTTGGAAGCTGAGGTCAGGGAATGTCAGAATTAGTCCTTGGTGCAGAATGTGAACTGTGCCATAATTCCCTACTATGTACATACTTCGCTCCCCTTCTCTCTCATTTCTTGATGACACAGTATTTCTCAGAGCACAGAAGTCCACCAGACTCCACAACTGTAGCTGAAGCAAATGCTGCCTCTCAAGGGTGCTCACTGGAACTCTTTTCTTGCTGCCATTACTTCTGAGAGGTGGTCCCAGAGTAGAGGTGGAGGGATTGCACAAAATAGTCTTAGCTACAATTAGGCTTAAAGAAAAATACGCCCATAACAACATGGTAAGCCTCATTGTTTGGATTTGTCTGTGGGACTCATTGGACAGTGTTGTGCACAGTGGAGTCAGTTTATCTCATAGCATTCAGTCCATCTCCTTGCACTTGCTGATGCTGAGTCTAGAGGCTGGAATGCTGATACTCTTGTCAATAGCTGTGGCCTTGCTCATTAGTCCCAAGTCAGCAGTCAGAGTAGCTGCCCCTTTCCCCTCCACTGACTCCTAAGTGTAAACAAAGATGTTGACAGTACTTGCAGTGACTGAACTGGGACTTATCTACATAGCAAGCTTCCCCAATTGCTGCCCCATCAGCAACCTCACCCTGGATCTAACGGGTGGTTCTTCCATAGATAACAGAGAATAATCTATAGGCTGTGCAGTTCTTGGCTGCTCTATGTCAGCAGGTGCAATGTGCCCCACAGCTTTTCCTGACAGCCGCTGCTCACTTCTGTATGCTCTTCTGCCACGCCTTAATGTTAAACAAAAGGGGAAGCTGAGAGTTGATACCCAAGAGAGGAAACAGTATTCTCTCAATGGGGAGTGTGTCCTCTTCATAGGGCTCCATCTTCCCTACACTGTGTCCTCACCACACCTGTCGGGCCAATACTATGGTCTTTCCAATATGGAGTCTTTTGACCGGTAGCTCACCTAGTCACTGATGCTTGTTCACTCCCTTTCCCAACAAGGCCCCTTGGGGTTTGCTTGATCCTGACATGCACCCCTTTTATCAGTGCACATGTTCTGAGTCCAGCACCCATCACACAGTCCTCACCCTCAGCTGAGGGGTTTTCCTCATCACTCATTACTCACTTGTATAGGCCTTGCAGATGCAACATTCTTCCCTGTTGGCCTTGCTTTAGAAAAATCACCTGTCTTCCTTGGTGGTGTCCTTTGCTGGCCTGTGGGCTCTGCCAACCAATTCCCCCCTGGGACTTCTCTCAGCCACTCCCCGTGTGATGTGGCTTACCTGTATTCTAGTCTCTGTGCTAGAGAGTGGAGTGACCTGCTCTTTCCCGCTGGCTATTCTTCACCGGTTACTGCTCTAGATATCTGCTTGTTCCTGCTGGAGCACCAATTTGTTGCTATCCCAGGCTTTTCCTCTGTGGCTCTGCACAGAGCTGCACTGCTTTCCCCTAAGAAACTGTGCTTTCCCCTCTCCAGGGGACTAATGGGCCTTGGCCCTCTCACTTTTGGGCCTGCTGGGCCTCTTAGGGGCCAATCACATTCAGCTTCCTAGCCGCATGATCACCAGTATCTGGAAATTGCTGGAATCTGGAGCTTGCCAGCTTTTCTGACCCCCCTGCTACTCCCAGGTAGACTTGCCACCAGTGGCAGCAGAGGCCTGGTATGACTTCCAGCTGGGTCAGGTGGTGACCCAGTCACACCTGGGATCTCACTCATCACAAGGGTCAAAACCAGTTCCTGGCTGCACCTGGAGAGCCTGCCGGTGGCAGTGGAAGACTAGTGTGACTTCTGGGTAAGTTAAGCCATGACCCTGGCTATACTCAGGGTCCTGCTTGTAACAGTGGCCAGGGAGTGGCTCCCTGTTGCACCATAAGTCTGCCATTGAGTGCCAAGCATGGTGGTGAGTTTGTGAAGTGGGCACAGAAGCTGAGATGCACCAAGTTTCTCTCCTATATGAGCTACCAAATGCACTTCCCTAAGCAGGCTGGATGCAAACAGGTCTGCTACAGGTGACAAACTCCACAGCCTATTTGCAAATGCTCAGGGTATCCTGTTCCACAATATGGGTTAATACTAGTGGGAGCTATAGGTGGACAGTAATACCTGTAATTCAGCTTGTTCATAACTTGCCAGAATGCAACTGCTGGGTGTAGGCCCTCAGGCTGAATAGCTTTTGGCAGGATTCAGCCATTTCTGAGATTAGAGAAACATGTTGTTGTGCCCATGTTAACAAAGGCTTTGCAAGAGGTAGGTTTGCAAAGAGGTTCCTGCCTCAGGCAGGGCGTTGGAATGGATGACCTTTGGAGGTTCCTTCCAGCCCTACTTCTCTCTGATTTTTAAGTTCTCTCACCTTTGTGCTTTGGAGCAGAGACTTGAAGATTGTCAGGGGATCCATTTAATGTCAAGGCAGTGTTTTTTGGCATTCCCATAAAGAAACATCAGTAGGGATGTGTTAGAACTTGGAAGCCGAATTCTGTGTTGATTCCATCTGGCATGGACCGGAGTATGCCATCACCATGCTCCAGCCCCATACAACTTCTGCACGCCAACAGGGCCATATGTAAGTACCACCCTGCATATGCACAAGGCAACAGTGTCCAGCCTGGGGATGCAGGGGCCACTGTGGTGCTGCTGAGGGCCACTGCAGTATGTTGGGTGCCAGAACTGAGACATTCTTATGCTCTGAATGCCCCTGGTATTAGCACTCAGACAAGGAGGAAGAAGACATAGCCTGCCTTGGGATATGGGAGGGTGAGGAAGTGAAGCATGGGGTAAAGGAACAGAAGAAGTCAGATGGTATGGAAAAGTTGGAGGGAACACTGGCCAGAAAGTAGGGAAGCAGTGGAAGAAAGGAACCAGTGAGGCAGGAAAAGAGAAGGGGGAAGGAGCCAGAGGGGGCAGCAGGGGTGAGGGTTTGAGGACTTTATAAGTATGGGTATAAGAGGATAAGAGAAGAGGCCTCAGGATCTGGAGAGTATAATGGAGACGATAGGAGTGCAGAGGGGACCAGGAACTTGGGAAAAATAGAATCAAAATATACTAAATAGTAGTGCATTTCTGCTTCCCCCTTCCTCCCCCAACCCAAGAACTAGAACTGAATCCTGGAGTCATGAGACTACATGAACTTGCTGTTGGCAAATATCTGTAAAACCTACTGATGAAGTGTGTGTCATATCACTTGAGTACCTGATGCACAGAGGGTGATAACAGATTACTGCTGTTAGCACTTTCTCCACGTGGCAGTACCGGGTTCTCCATGGGTGGTCTAGAGTTCTGTGCTATGGATTTAAAGCTCTGAATCTTACAAATGAAGCTAAGTTGTGTGTTGGTGTTTCCACAAGGCAGAATTTTAGAGGAAGGAGTGCATTAATTTGGAAATTATATCAAGGAATGATGGTGAAGGAATAGTGACACACTCAACATTTAGGAAATACCAGCAATACATGCACATTATAATATTATTTCCTGTTTTTCCCCACAGGACCCTGTCTCATTCACTGTAAGGGCTGGACCTTTCTGGGAATAAATCTGGGTTACATGTTGAAGGGAGCCTTCTATAAGATCCTAGCCAAGCTTCATTGGTAGTCTTTAATATTTTTTTTTTCTGGACACCCAATGTAAGGCACCTGGGTCAGATTGGCAGAAGCACTGGGCAGTGGAAGTTTGCTTTGAACATACAATACATAAAAATGCTGATACCCTGGCAAGTCAGGTGTTGGGTGAGTCAAGCACAGCATCCAACGTTAGTGAACCTTCGGTGAGTGTTTGGCCATTGTCTCTTTGTGCCTTACTTTCCCATCTGTACAATGGGGATAATACCTTCTCACCTTGCAGGGCCATGGCAGAGGCTAATCTGTTCCTGGCTGTGAAACACTCTGATTCTGCCGTGAGCATTGCAGAGACATAGCCAGGAGGAAATGAAATAACTCTGCTTTCAGTGCAGGGCCTGGGTGGTGTGAGACACAGGAGGCCTGTGCCAGATATTGGAGGAGGGAGGATATAAAGTAATGAGTGAGCAGGTGATTGGGAATTAAGGGCTGTATCCCAGCATGTATGCACAAGAGAGGCATATTCAAGTTTCAGGTTGAAAAGTTTCATTCTGGCATTTCTAAACTTTTGAGGGGTCAACTTTGCAGGCCTCACAATATATTTTTTTCAGCATGATGTTTTGGTTGCTTTAATGTAGCTATTACATCAAGAACTGAGGTAAAAAAACACATCAAGGGTGCAAAGTCATGCCCTCACAAGTTCGGAAATGCCAGAGCAAAGGCTGCCCATGGTAAACATGTTAACTGCAGCAGCGCTTCAGTGAGACAACACAAGGGAACTTTGGCCTGAATTCTGCTGTCAGTAGCACTGCGTGACAGCAAAACAACCCCTCCCTTTACAAAGACAGGCAGCCTTTCCAGAGACCTGCACCCATTGTCTCTCACAGTAGCTAGGAGAGGCAGAGCTTGGCTGTGGGTTATGGCATTGTCTAATCTGTCTGATCTGTATCACAGCCACAGATGGGGAGCACAGCAGCTGCTTGGCTCCAGCTGGTAGTGCAAGTTGGAGCAATATTGTACTCCCTACGGACTTGCACCACTGCCTGCAGGTCAGGGAAAGAGATTCCATTGGCTTTAGTGGGCTCCAGATTGGGTCATAATTGGGCAAAAGCCTCGTGTGGGTTCCTCGCAAGGAATGGAGAAGAAAGGGAAGTGATGTGTTTAAAAGGAAATGGAAAGGGCTGAGGTTTCTAGCAAATAAAAGGGGAGCAGTTCTAAAAACAGATCACTTGCCTCTCCCAAAGTAGACATGGGTTGTTCAAAAATAGCTCATGGGCCTATATTGAGATAGGCACAGCAACTCCATTTTCCCAGTGACCTATGATGACCAGATTGTACATGTTGTTGGCCCACCCTCTTACCCTCACACCAACCTCACTCTTTGCTGTTTGAATCCACTTATGCATCTTTGCATAGATGTCCTGAGAGAGAAATGGTGGTATGCATAGCACCTAGTACCTCAGGTTGTTAACTTGGCCAGAGACACTAAGCTTTTACCATATTATACAATAAATAACAAATATGGATAAGCCCTGGGTGTCATGCTATGCCTTTATTCCACTGCTATTCCAGATTGTGGAGGCAGCTGTCCCTCTTCCTGCAAATCATTCTTGGTTTTCTTGTTAGACTTCCCAGTGGGCTGAGTAGAAGCTTCCCATGCCCAGCAGTCTCCCCTGTGCTGCCCTTCCTGTAGTGCCCCCAGCAGAAAGCTGCAATTGAGGGAAGAACCTAGCCCCTGATCTTAGACTTTGTAAACACCACAGGATCAGGGCTTCCTCTTCTACACTCCTCATTTGAACCCATGAAAAAGGAGACCGTGGCCACCTAGTGTGGTTGAGGGTAGCGGAGGGAACGCTGTAGAGGAGACAGGCCATCAGCTCAGTGGTTGCCTGGTGTGCTAATAGCATGTTGCAGAAGGAGGCTTTTATGGAGGAGTACCAAAAAGGATGGAGTAATACAACTCTCCTACAAGCTGCATTGTTGCAGTCTGCACAGGGCTGTGGACAAGTCCAGGCCTCGGTTTGCCCAGGGACATAGTTATAGTCTCATTTCCAGTACAAAGGTGAGCCATCCATTATATGGAACAGATGGGGACCTCAGACTTTCCATACCAAAGTCTACAATGCTTTGGACACAATCAACTATGGCCTACAGCCTTCTCTCAGCTTAGCTTCAGGGGTAGGCAGCTTAACAAACTGGTTCAAAGTCTGGGATGGACAAAGCTTGCAACTTCTGGAGAAGTTTCAAACCTTTTCTCTCTTGGCTCATAATTCTCTAGTGGCTGCTGACTTTGCTGTGCATCTCTGTGGTTGATAACCCATGGGGGAAGAGCCCACCTGGTAAATATTTGACTGGATGAGTTCATCCAAGGGCAGAGTCCTTAGACCTGGGAGCTGTGGGGGCTACAGTGTTCGCTAGTGCTCCTTCTCCTCCCATGAGGTACCAGAACTTCTGACAGGCACATGTGGGAGTCACTGTCTCTCTGGGAATAGATTGAAATTTATAAAGATGCTTTGAGAGTTCAAGGGGGGGACGGGGGGAGCAGACAGATCTGCCAGAGAGGCCATGAGCAGGGGTCTTCGGAGCATGTGAAAGCCCTACAAGGAGGGGCAGTAGGGGAGCAGAAGTGTGAGCAGGGCCTGTGGATAGCAGCAGAAGTGGCAAGTGGGGCCTTGGCGGTGGTGTGGGGAAAGGGTGCTTCTGTTTTGTCGTGTTGGCCAGTGTGCGATGACCTTTGGTTGAGCAACCAGTGAAGAGCACACAGTTTACTTGCCTGATAAGTGCAGGGAGGGACTTAGCTTGGCCCTGCAGCTAGGGGCCAGGGAATCTATATAAAGTGCAGGTGGGACTGGAGGAGGACCCTGCTGCTGTGTTTGGTCCATCAGCTGTGGAAAATGTTCCGCTTCTTCAGTCACAGCAAGCGCTGTTTGCAAGTGAAGCGAGTGCTGCAGAGATGGGAGCAGCCCCCATGGCTGGCACACCATGTGGCAGCAACCCAGAAGGGCAGGTGAGTGGTAGTTTTTTGGAGTTTGCCTTTCGGGATACAAGAGCACCTTTTCCTTTGCCTCTTTTGGGAATCAGGGCCGAGCAGTTGCTTTCAGCTGAGACCCAGCAGAAGGGCCATTTGAATTGCTGCTTCCTGGGTGGGGACTTGACTTTCTCTGGAGTGAATTTCTGGGCTTTGCTGTGCGGACAGCTCTGATGCTGAAGAGGGGGTGGGTATCAAGCCCACCAGCAGCAGCTGTAACCCATGCTGAGATGTGGGTTTGTGCTGTGGAGGAAGGAGATGGAATTCCTTGCTGGTGCAGAACCGGGAAGGGACAGGAGCACCATGGGGACAAAGTGGTAATTTAAAGGGATCTAGATGCATGGGGTCATGAATAACAAAATGGAAGAAAGTAATCCCAAGCCCTGATCCTAGGACGGAAAAAGCCTGGACTTGGTAGGGCTGCATAGGTAATGACATCCTGTCCCATAGCCAGCCAGGGAGGAGTGCTTCTCTAAACTTTGACACGGGTACATCTAAAATATTGGGTTTAATTTTGTGCCCATCCTTATTTGAATGGAGCTAACACGTGAGGCCATTACTGAGAAGAGTAACAAAGTAATCCAGGGAGGAGGTGTAGAGCTAGATTTTGAAGGGCTAATTATGTACAACTTGGCTAAGAGATGACATAATTCTGATAGTAACTTCTAGGGCATATACTTCTTTATACTCTGGCCTGATGTAAGACTCAGTGAAGCCAAGGTAAGATTTTTCATTGACCCTCAAACACCTTTGAAGGCAACCTTTTCAAACATTAGCCAGATAGCTCACTTACAGTTGTCTCCCCATGGTTGTTGAGAGTACATGCCTGGAAAAGCTAGGGTGGGGAATTAAGAGAAGTACAAATTAGACAGGATACCAGGTGAATGAATTCCTGGTCTGTTAGGCTGTCAGACAACATCCTGAGGGAGCTGATGGGAACCCCAGCAGTTTGTGCTGGAAAAATTCTTCACAAGCTGGAGGATCCAAAAGGGTATTCATTACTATGGCTATTTTCATTATATAACACAAGGGACCCTGCCCTAGGGAGCAGAAATTAATTCTGTGGGATGCAGGGCATGAATGAGGGCTGCTTTCTGAGGTATGAATCAGAGTAATCATGTTTTTTTACATGTGTAGAGGGAATGATGTTGCTGCTTTCAGGATGTCTTCAAGAAGGGCATCTCTGAGAGAGGTCATGAACTTAAAAGATTATTACTTGAATGAATTGATGTCTCTTTTCTGGTCTTGATTGGGTGAGTGTGGGCAGCCGGTTACCATGGGGCCCAGGAGTTACGGTGTCTTCTTTACCATCCGTATGTGCTTGGTGTGACAGGTTTTCACAATCTCAGCATCTGGTGTCCCTCCATTGCTTGTGTGTGTAGACAGCTGGCTGTGTGCCCCCTTGAAGTGTCTCAGGTCTGTTCTCTGGCCTCAGTGAATAGATGAGCATGGGCAGCCAATTACCATGGTTCCCAGGGGCCAGTATTTGGTTGGCATAATAGATTTTCAGTCCTCAGATACTTAGTGTCTCCTCTGTTGTCTGTATGCATGTACAGCTGGCTGTGTGCACCCTTCAGACATCTGGGATCTCTTCCCACCATGTACCACAAAGATTGGCAGTGCTGTCTTTGTTTGCAGTTTTTCCACCGTCCCTGTGGATCGCTCATCCCGATCAGACCTGTGGCCAAAGGATGTGGGCATACTGGCCTTGGAGGTGTACTTCCCTTCACAGTATGTAGAGCAGGTGGAATTGGAGAAGTACGATGGTGTGGAAGCAGGGAAGTACACGCAAGGCCTGGGCCAGAGGCAAATGGGCTTCTGCTCAGCCCATGAGGACATTAACTCCCTCTGCCTGACTGTGGTGCAGAGGCTGGTGGAGCGCAGCCACCTCTCCTGGGACTCCATTGGCCGGCTGGAGGTTGGCACAGAGACCATCATTGACAAGTCCAAGGCCGTCAAGACAGTCCTTATGCAGCTCTTCCAGGACTCGGGGAACACTGATGTTGAAGGCATCGACACCACTAATGCCTGCTACGGTGGCACAGCCTCCCTCTTCAATGCTGCCGACTGGGTGGAGTCCAGCTCCTGGGACGGTAAGTGGGGTCCAGCAAGGCCTGGTCCAGTGTTAGGAGTGAATGGGGTCCTATCACTCCACCTTGCACTCTCTGTAGTCCAGCCAGGAAAGGTGGCAGATGACAAGTAGTGTGATATTGGTGAGCAGGGGGAATGGATGAGCTCTGCCTTTGCCTCATGGTTATGATACTTCACATTTTTGTCCCTCAAGCTTCTAAATCTAAAGCCCTTGATGCAGACTTGATTTGATCATGAATTAGCAGCGTACGCCTGAGTTAAATGGAGATATGTTGTCACTGTAGTGCTTGCATGAGGCCTGTTTCTATGGAGGGAGATGTAGAGGGCACAGGGTCCCTCATTTCCTGGCCATGCCATCCTAGGAGCAGCTCTGAAGAACACCTCTCAGCAGCCTTCCCATCTGCAGCTGCTTAGTAGCACTCCTGATGGATATCCCCCTTTGCAGTGAGGGAAGGAGAGCAACTCTGATTGTCTCAGTGATTTACTTGCTGTCACAATGGGGACCCTGGGAGAGCAGGGTTGGGGCTGGTTCTACAAATTATATAAAAAGTCCTTATCCCTTGCTGCAGGCCATACCAGAAGACGGAGGGGGCTGGGGATGAAGAAAATCTGAGAGCCAGCCCTGCCTGCTCCACCTATGTGCTCTCAGAAGTGTCAAGGAGTCCATGGGGTAATCCTCACCAAATTGGCTGCTTTGGCCAGGAGTCAGGGAAGTTGGTGTTGAGGCCTGCCAAAGCAGGAGGCACTGCCTGTTTAGACTAGCAGTACAGGGTCTTTAAAGGAATAGCAGGAAGGGGAAGAAACAGCACTCCCTCACCCAGTAGGGCCTAGCTCCAGCCCCACAAGCAGGCTGGACTTAGTTTGTTCTGACCTGGAACCATTTCTTAATATTAAGGAATTTCTCCTCTATTACATAGATATTGCTCCCCTCTCTGTGGAGGTCAGTCTGCATTCAGTGGAGATTGGGATGAGACCAACACTTCCATCAGATCCCTGCTCTTACCCCATTTTGTAGGCAGCCATCAGTCCTTCTGGATCATGGTGCATGCATGAGAGGTCACCAAGAACTTTGCCATGTATATGTGGTACATGGTGGGAAGAGATCCCAGATGTCTGAAGTGTGTACACAGCCAGCTGTACACGCATAGACAGGAGTATGGAGGAGTGGAGGCTGCCAAGACCTACCATCCCCAGACCTTCTGACCACTGAGATGAAATCCAAAGTCCAGACTGGGTCTGGACATTCATTGCCTCAATGGCTGTAGTCATATGCATGTCCAGGAATCAGATGTGGGTCTCCCATGTGGCAGACAAGGGAACTACAATAGTGGGTTCCCTGTGTTGGGATCCCCCTATACCTGTGTAAGCAGCTCTGATTGGTTAACCCCCTGCCCATGCTGGCAAGGCAAAAATCAGATGTGGTTTGACCTGCAGACTCTTTTGGAAAGCCATTGTCTCCAAGGCATTGTCTCTTTGAATTGACAGGTATAGGTGTGAACATAGCAGCCATGGGGGTGGGTAAGGGTGGGTGTACACGCTGGACCCAGGGTGTGTTCATGTGCACATGCCTGTCATGAACATGTGGGTAAGTACAGAATTAATTGGCATGAGTTAAGCCTCAGGACTGCAGAGCTGCAGGCACACAACATGTTTCTTATGAACTACATTGACTTTCCCCCATAGTAAAGGTGAAACAGGCAGCCAGGGCACAGCCTTACACTGGGGTTCATCATGTTATTTCACGGTAAAGTTACCTTTTAGAAAATGAGGAGTTTTCTATGTTGGTACAAGCTGCACCAGGGTATCAGTTGTGTGTCCTCCCTCCTAGTCAGTGTTATCTTGTTTAAAGCAAACCAGCTCTGCTGCCACCTGGTGACCAGGTGCTATCATGGCAGTCAAGTTTGGGAGGCCTGGTCCTGTGTCTGCTCCTTACTACAGAGCAGGGGTGATAAACGTGCAGCATGTGGGCCTCTGATGCACATGGCTGTAGGGAGTTGGGGAGGATCCCCACACTGCTGCAGCCACCTAGTTGCTACTGGCCCTGTGATCTGGCCTGCAAGAAACCTGCAGTGCAGGGCCTGGGCTTCCTTCAACTCCTCTGCTACAAATGTATTAGGGAATAAAATCCAGGTATATTACTATGCAGTAATTCTGGGGCATGTCTGCTCTTGGTGTAGCTAGAAAGACAGAAAAGCAAATAGAAGAATGTGGGGAATGAGTGATTGCAGGAAGGTAGTGGGATGAACAGGTGTTGTGTCCACCCAAATCCATGGAAACCCATGCAGGGCTTCCCATTTGCATCTGCTGATTGTTGTTTGCAAATGTTAACAGATGCAAGTCACAGCTCCATGATGTTCCCTCAGCCCAATCATAGCTGCTGTAAAGTGCCAAATGGCAGATGCTGGCATATGCTCCTAAGGGACCATATGCCAGCTGGGAATATCCCTTCTCTTGCCCCTAGCACACCACAAATAGCATGGGAGAAGGCAGGTGTGGGAGCTGGCTGTACCTCTTGGAGAATCCCCCATGGCTGGGGAATCCCCAGCGCAGTACATGCAAGTGCCAAGCAGTTACTATGTCATGAGGAAGTGGGCTGTATCTGCATAGAGCAAAGGTCCAACTTTATCTCAGGAAGGTAGTGCCCAGGTGAGCAGCAGGGGCTGGTTTCCATTAAGGATAAATCACCTGGTATAAAAACGTAATTCTGGTGGTGGCACTACCCACAGCCTTGTCCAAATTTTTGGGATCCTGGGGTGCCAATAGGTCTCGGTCGACTCCCACTCCATCCACAGGCTGGGAGCCACCATTCATTGGAGTGCTGTCCTGTGGTCCTTCCCTCATCAGACCATGCACTAAATAACTATTTACAATAATTTATTATTTACAGTAATAACTAAGAAGTTGACAAGTTCAACATCCCATATATAATAAACATAATATTTTCAATGAACTAAATAATAATCTATAGCAGCAGGTAAAGTAATTAGTTATCATATAACAAAAGCAATTATGTTATCAACTTTAACGCTCAGGCAACTTATAACATGTATATACACTTAATCAGCCAGGTCTCCACAAAATCACTCTGCCTGCAGCAAAGTAGCGCACTGTGGAGAGGCTGCAGTGGAGCCCTGGGGAGCGGGGTTTGTTCTGCCTCAGAAGAGGGGTGGCAATGCCGTCATCTGGACAGAAGATGGGGGTGCTTGTCAGGACCTTGGGTCAGGCTCCGGAGACCAGGGTTTCTTCTTTTGTCCAGTCTTTCTGGATGCTTACAATCAGTCACATGATTCCCCAGACACTTCCCAAGGGAGGTCCCCTGTGGCTGGCACCTGGAGTGCCCCTTCTCAGCTGTACTTTATTGAGCTCTCTGCTGGAGCTCCCACACAGCCCCGATTCCCTGCTGCTTTCTCTAGCTCTCTCAGAAAGCCTCCTCTAGCAACCCCTGTCCCCAATTCCCTCCTCATGACTCCTTGCGCCCAGGGATCTTAAGAGTGGGGAGGGGAACCCATTTGCACAACCCCTGCTCCTTTTAGTAAAGGATACCAGGCGATTCTGGGTGCTCGGTAGTTGGTGGCTCCTCTGCCCCTCAGCAGCAGCAACAATTCTTCTGCCAGTCAACTTCTCAGAAGCAGTTGTCCTGGTAGCAGCCCTCTCAGAAGCAGCCCTTCTCCGCACAGCTTCAGCTACCCTCTCCCCAGCTCGTCTCCCCTGTTTCCTTGGGCTTCCCACCCTGCAGTTACAGCTGTGCATACTGTGTGCACAGCCTGCTGCAGAGCCGTGTCCTAAGAGGACAAACACCCTGATTGAGCTTGCAAGCTAATAGGGAACCCTTCAGCACCGTTACAAAAATAATGTTATAAGCTCCTGTTGCTTAAAACAGGGCTGTTTAACTGGTGACCCATGGGCTGTGTGTGGCTGCCATGGTGTGCTTAACACCAAACCTCTCTGCCACCACCAGGATCTCTGAGCTTCCCCTCCCTCTTCCAGCTTCCATTTTCTGCCCTCAGAGGTGGGATGCATGGTCCACAGGGGCCTGGGAACCCTGTGGCCTGCTTGGGGGTGGGTGGAGGGTATTGAACTGCCCATATGGTTGGGGACATGTGGCCCTGGCCACTCAGAAGTTAGACAGCCCAGTCTTATTACAAAGGAGATGGCCTGAGTAGCGTAATAGCAGAGGGGTGCCACCTTACTCCCACACCCCCTCAAATCCTTGTGGCTATTAGATGATCTATCTACAACATCTTGGTATTGTCCCAAGAGCCCTATTATACTAAGTATCTACATTCTCAGGAGGTGCATTTCTGAGAGAAATATTGTACTACTGCAATGTCTTAAACATTTTGATCTTGGCCTTGGTCTTTCTGAGAAGTGGGCACCACAATCAGTCTTTTAGGTAGTTTGTCAACAGTCTTTACAGTTGGTTCCCACCCCAATCTTCACCACCCTCCTTTCCCCCAAAATTGAGCTTATTCTTTTTGCTTGATTTTATTTAATATTTAATTTTGGCTTGAAAGGCATATTTATATTATTCTTGGCTTCTGTAGCTTAAAAGGATCTGGGATGTCAGCTCTGGTGTTTACTGGTTTGGGGAGGAGGAGATACTTGTTGGTTGTTTCAGATGAGGCCTTTGGTCATCCCTCTGACCAAATGGATAAGGATGTTAAATATTTAAGAAAGGTTTCCTTTCTATAAGATGTTAGCCATTGCTGTTAAAGAGGTCTTGACAAGAAGTAACTAGTTTTAAATAGAACAAACCCTTTGCCTTGCTTTGCAAGCCTCTTGATTTCTGTGATATCATGATTTCACTAGTTCTCTGGTCATCATCCAAACCCTCCAGGCTAGACCACTCACATAAAAAAGGAGAATAAAATATTTTCAGATTAAAAAAAGAAACATTTTAGTGTCCCTAAACTTCCACCTTCAAATAAGGAGAGGAAAAGAGGCCACAAACTCTATTTGCCTTCTTTGCTGGTCTCTGAAGAGCTCTTAAACACTAGCTGAGGATGCTTTCGACAAGATCCCTCATGGGTAAGGAAGCAGGTGGCCATAGATGAAACACAAGGTAGGCAAAGTTTAACATTTGCTGTCATGAGTTATGGAGCTTCTTTAGCTCTATGAAGCCCACTGGGAACTTGGGCATTGCCATTGGTTTTACTTGGAAAGCACTCGGACATAAGGGTCAGCAACAGTAGAGAACCTATTAGTCCATGCAGTGCAGGCGACCCTTGCCATTCACCGGCACTATGTTCTTGTATCCCCTATGAATGGCGAAATCTGCGAATAAGGCACGGCTGCTCTGGTGATGGCGGGAGAGTGGCGGCGGGAGTGCAGCAGTGGTGGGACTGTGGTGGCAGCAAGCTCAGAGCTCCCGAGGAGCTCCTTTAAGTGTATTTAAGAAGCAGGCTCGGCATTCATGAACATTTGAAACTACGAATGCCGAACTTGCATATAGTGAGGGTTTCTTGTATATAAATATGGAATGAAAGATGGCAGTTCCTCTCCCCACTGATGGTGTAAGGAGATGACTTGAACAGAGTTTGGGAAAAGGGCAGGATTATTATCCTTGCCTTACAGCTGGGAGAGTGAGATTCAGAGAAGTCCCAGGACACAGTCTATTTTCAGATGTGGGGGTAAAAGTCTGGTCTCTTTAAAGAGTCCTTGTTTTGCCATTAAGACTTTTGAATGATCCTTCCTCCATGCCTGTAGTGTTGGTAACATGTCAGTGGAAAGGGATACAGTACTTAGGGGATACCCGTGGTGAATTGTGCACAGCCCAGAGGGGTAGGTGTCTCATATGGGATGTTGCATGGCTACTCAGTGGGAGTGTAGCATGGTCTCATGGATTTGGGGCAGGAATGCAAGTGTTTACTAGGCTTTATGTTTCAATTATACATATCCTGAACACTTCTTTAATGTCTTATGTTCTTCCTTATGTATTAGCAAACTTGACTCCACTGTTGATTTTGATATGGGGCAGGGGCAAGGATGCATCCAATTTTTATGTCCTCTGTTCATGCTTACAGTTCAGTCATTCTCTCCTCTCTTTCCTCCCTAGGCCGATATGCTTTGGTGGTCTGCGGTGACATTGCTGTTTATGCCACTGGGAATGCCCGTCCCACAGGAGGGGCAGGAGCTGTAGCCATGCTGGTTGGCCCAAATGCCCCTCTGGCACTAGAGAGAGGTTAGTATGGCTGATGGAGTGGACATTTCTTAGGAATGTTTTATGGCTGACCCAGGCAGAAAAAACTCTAGTCCTAGGCTACTCTCAGGGTTAAGGAGTGACATGACAACTAGGGAGACCTCTCTCTGGGCTGGAATTCAGGGACTGCTGCTGCTGTTATAAACGCTTCTGATATGCTTGTTTTTTTATGCACCCCAAGGCCTTGGGGCATGCTATTTAAGGCTACATGTGTATTTTGATACCAGTTCCCCCTGCTTTTTCCACTGACTGGAATTTTTGAAGTTGGGAAAATATATACACTTCATGGGTGAGCTGTCATGAATAGATTAGCATTGAGTCAAGATTGTGTTTGTAGTTTGAAATCAATGGGAGCTGTACACCAAAAATGAGTTTACTCAATTCCCTAATGAGGACCCCAGATGACTTTCTCTTGCTTGGTGATAGAAACCTAAAACATTTTATGCTTATATGCAGTCTAAGGAGCCCATAAAGGAGTTCACTGACACCTTGCTACAGTGGTAGTGATGAAATACCCCAGAGTTGTGTGCCTGGGAGACATCAGCTTTCAGGGCCCTGAAGCCTCAAATGCAAAAGCCTCTCCTAACTGACCTCCAGAGGACGTTCACAGATTATCTCTGATCCAGCTCACACAGCCAGTTGCACCCAGGGCTTGTCTTCAGGTGAAATGTCAATATCAAGGACATTATCAGCCCTCTGGCTATCTTGGATGGGCTGTCAGCTCCTTAAGGCATGGATCTGAAAGCTAGGAAAGCTCTGGCAACACTGATTTGACAAGAGTCTCTCAGGTTCTGCTTTCACTTGGGTCACAGTTTCTGCTGACCATGAAGTGATTCCTGAGTTAGCTTTAAAGTAGCTGGCATGGGTACTGCCAGCAGTGTGACTAGGACAGCACAGAGACTCAGTGTAAGTTGCAAAACCCATTCGAGAAGGTGGGTAAAAATCAGAGAGGTTCACCTGCACTGTACCCTGTGTAGCTCTGGCTACTCTGCAAGGGGTAACCTGAACTAGTAGGTTTAAAGCTTGGGTATGTCCATGAAAAGTGAAGCCACAGCAGTGACTTCAGGGTAGTTATGGAATCACTGGAGACCATTCAGTTCCAAAGTAGGTTAAGGTACAGTGGCTTAGGGAACAGAGCTGACGGCCTGGTGAGTTATCCTTGTACTCTAGTATCAGCCATTGACACACCTGAGCCTTCAACTGGGCCCTTCCTTCCCATCATCTACTCGGATCTCCTTGAGATTTCTGACACCTGGCACAATTTGGATGGGGGCACTCGCAACTTGAGTGCTGAGAGTGGAGCATGAAGGCTGGGAGCAGGTTGGAACACAGTTTCTCCGAGGGTGTGCTGAGGCCGTGTGACAGGCCCAAAGCCCCTTCCTGCCATCCTCCAGTGAAGCTGCTAAATCTCATCCTCGGGAGTAATCTCTACTGGCAGACCACTTCCCAAGTGTCTGCAGCCTGCATCCAGAACTGAGTACCGGGAGTAATGAAGATCTGCTGGGCTGAAGAGATTTCATAGATTTCATAGACATTAGGGCTGGAAGGGACCTCAGAAGATCATCGAGTCCAACCCCCAGCCTGAAGGGCAGGAAGTCAGCTGGGGTTACAGGATCCCAGCAAGATAAGCATCCAATTTCCTCTTGAAGGTGTTCATTGTAGGTGCTTGAACCACCTCCGATGGCAGGCTATTCCAGACCTTGGGGGCTTGGACAGTAAAGAAATTCTACCTTATGTCCAGCCTGAAACGGTCTTGCAGTAGTTTATCACCATTTGACCTCATCGTCCCTTGGGGCATACTCTGGTGAACAAATGTTCCCCCAGATACTGGTGGTCACCCCTGATAAACTTGTAGGTGGCCATCAGATCACCCCTGAGCCTACACTTTTCCAGGCTAAAGAGCCTCATGGCTCTCAGCCCGTTGTCGTAAGGTCTGTTTTCCTGACCTCTGATCATACACGTGGCTCTTCTCTGGACTCTCTCAAGCTTCTCCACATCCTTTTTGAATTGTGGAGCCCAAAACTGAATGCAGTACTCCAGCTGCGGCCTCACCAAGGCCAAGTACAAGGGGAGAATGACATCCTCCCCTTGCTTGAGAAGCATCTATGGATGCAAGCCAGCTCTTTGGTCACTTTACTAGCTACAGCATTGCATTGCAGGCTCATGCTCATCTTGTGGTCAATGATGATCCCCAAGTCTCTTTCTTCCATAGTGCTAGCCAGCGTAGCACTGCCGAGCCTATAAGGATGCTGCAGGTTTTTCCTCCCAAGGTGGAGAACCTTGCATTTTTCGGTGTTAAACACCATCCGGTTCTCGTCTGCCCATTTGCTGAGCCTGTCCACGTCAGCCTGGATCACCCGCCTGTCTTCTGGCATGGATGCTTTGCCCCAAAGTTTGGTGTCATCAGTGAACTTGGCCAGTCCACTCCTGACTCCAGTGTCCACATCATTAATGAAGATGTTGAAAAATACGGGTCCAAGGACAGAGCCTTGAGGGACCCCACTAGTCACAGGACATCGTAATGAGTGACTTCCATCTATTACCACTCTCCGGGTCTGACCACGGAGCCAATTCCCCCGCTAACAGATTATGGTGGACCCAAGGCCACAATTGGCCAGTTTCGCCAAAAGGTGATCATGGGATACCAAATCAAAGGCTTTTTTGAAGCCAAGATATATGATATCAATCTCTTCTCCCTTGTCCAGGTGATAGGTCACCTGGTTGTAGAAGGAAGTGAGATTGGTCAAGCAAGACCTACCCGCAACAAACCCGTGCTGGCTGCGTTTAGGATGTTGGCGTTGGCCAGTCCATTAAGGATAGCCTCTTTAATAAACTTTTCTAAAATCTTCCGCAGGATAGAAGTCAGGCTGATGGGCCTATAGTTAGCTGGATCCACTGTCCTCCCTTTCTTGAAGATAGGCATCACATTGGCCTTCTTCCGACCCCCGGCACAGCCAGAGATAAGCGGGGCCTGTGGTGGGAAGGGGTTAACCCCTTAGTGAGTGGGAGGATGCAGCTGCCTGGAGCCAGGCCGGGTCAAGCCCTGCCCAGGCCCCTACTTGGCCCAGCCCCTCAGGGAGCCATGTGACTGGAGCTGCACGAACAGGGCGCGCAAACAGGCACGCTTGTCTGCCGGCGCATGAGTTAGCGCGAGTTCGTGCAGGAGGGTGCACGGGAGGGCCCAAGACCCTGCCTGCGAACCCCCCAGGGTAGACAATCCCAGCCATAGCCAGCCCACCAGTGGCATGCTGCGGATGGGCACGCGCCACACCCCGCGGGTCCCCGAGGGGTCTGCGGCCCCCCGCCTCGGGCACTTCAGAGACGGCCACGCAGAGGGAGCCCATGGTCCCAGGCTCCACGCAGACGGAGCCCCTGGCTCTTGGCTGTGGGGGCTGCCTGTCCCTTTTTCAGGCTCTGGGGCCCAGGAGCATGGCCACCTGCCTGTGTGGGGTCTGCTCCCTTTTGGGGTCTCTGGCACACCAGCTGGAGGAGCTCCAGGCCACAGTCCAGAGACTTCATGCCATCAGGGACTGTGAGCAGGAGATCGACTCCTACTGCCAGGCCCTTCTCCCCCGGGAGCCGCAGGGTAGAGCACCGTCTCCCTCCAGGACAAAGGAGGACTCCAGGACCTCCCACTCTGTCCAGACAGGGGCATGGACCAAGGTGGTCAAGGGCCCTAAGGCCCGCCGCACCAAGGCCCCCCCCTCGCCGGAGCTTAGCAACAGGTACATGCCTCTTGCTGCTCCAGCAGAGCCTGCTCCACTGCAGCTACCATCCCCGCTCTCCCCAAGACAAAACGAAAGGTGTTTGTTGCAGGAGACTCCATCCTGCGGGGCACTGAGGGGGCTATCTGCCGCCCCGACCCCTTAGCCCGGGAAGTCTGCTGCTTCCCGGGGGCCTGCATCCGAGACATTGCGGAGAAGATCCCAAAGCTTCTCCAGCCCACAGACCACTATCCCATGATCCTTATTCACGTGGGCACCAATGACACAGCTCGGAGTGCTCCCAGCCAGGTCATGAGGCACTACAGGGATTTGGGAGCAGGGCTAAAGGGTCTGGGGGCACAGGTGGTGTTCTCGTCAATCCTCCCAGTCTC
>NW_017728907.1:12003077-12006373 GCF_001723895.1 Crocodylus porosus
AACCTAATCGGCAACCTAGTGATCGATGGGAAGTTGGGTGACAGCAACCATGAGCTGATCACCTTCACCATCTGCTGTAAAGTTGGCAAGTCAGTCAGCAACACTGACGTCCTTGACTTCAGGAAAGCTGACTTTGACAAGCTCAGGAGGCTTGTCAGTCAGGCCCTAAGGGACCATGACCCCAGGGGGAGGGAAGTTCAGGAAGAGTGGTTGCTCCTCAAGGGAGCGATCCTCAATGCACAAGCTAAGCCTATTCCATCTCAGAGGAAAGGCAGCAAGAGGGCACAGTAGCCGCCCTGGCAGATAACTGTTATCTGTGCATTTGTTGGCTCTCATCGTGACTAAAGCAATGCAACATATACTGATCCAGGAAGCTGTCAGGGCGAAGGAAATTACAGGTAGTATTGAATGCTGTAGTGTTTCTCCTCACCAGCAAAGCGTACCCAGCAAAGCCCATCAAATCTATTTTCCATGCCCTACCCTGCCTTCCTATACAATACTGAGGTAAGTTTACTGCCTATCTTCTTATCTTCAAAATATTCAATGGCCTGAGCCCAGGATAGCCAAGATCTGCCTAAACCTGCTTCAGGAATAGTGCAGCAAATAGTTCCACTCCTTGACCACTATGGGCCTTTCTTCTGCCAGGGTTAGAGAGTCTGAGACAGAGGAATGAATTCCCTCAAGACCTAAGGACTATCATAAATAGCACCACCGTATGCCAAGGGCATGTCTGTATTCTCTGACCTGAATACAGAGCAAGCTGTACATGGAGATCTTTAGAAACTTACCAAAGCAGGAGACATGACATGGAATTTCTTCTCTGGGAGGATGAGGGACCGAATGAGCCCTGTATGCCAGATATTAGTCGTGGCACTTAATGCACCATTGGCACTCTGCCCATCCATGACAGTATAAGACTCTACATAGAAAAGAACAGACTATAAAAGCTGTAGGGTAGATCCAGAACAGGAAAAAGGGCATAAGGGAGTGAATTAAGGGATTGAGTGAGTAATTTTATTGTGGTAGGGTTTGGCTAGGAAGTGCATTGCAAGTTGATATTCAGTATGGCGGATGGTTTGGCATTTGATGTTCATTCCTTTGCTGTTTTTCATCCTCCAAGGACTTCGAGGAACCCACATGGAGAATGCCTATGATTTCTATAAGCCAGACTTGGCTTCAGAGTATCCTGTGGTAGATGGGAAACTCTCAATCCAGTGCTATTTCCGGGCCTTGGATCAATGCTATGCTGTCTATCGCAAGAAAATCCAGAGCCAGTGGCAGAAAGGTAAAGAGCTTAGGAGTCACCAGGCGAAAGTCTTTTTGTGGGTCATGTGACTCCTACTGTATGGGCCCATGTATTTCCCCTCTCTCTTGTGGAAATCGCAATCCGATGGATTCTTTGCACTCTTCCCCATCGCATCAGACTTCACTCTTTGAGTTCTGTTCAGGAGTGGTGGTTGTCTCCCACTCCTCCTCAGTGTTGTGTAAAGTTGGCAGACACCCAAGACAGTTTTTCAGTGGAAGTTTGGGGCCTCCAAAAATCAGCGAGATTTTGTATAACTTGTTGCCTCCTGGTGGGGTTGCAGTTGATGGGTTTCATCTAATGCCTGGCTTCCCTCTCGTATTCTGTTCTAGAGGGGATCACCAAACCTTTTACCATGGAAGACTTCCAGTTCATAATCTTCCACACACCCTTCTGCAAACTGGTACAGAAGTCTGTGGGACGGTTGCTGCTCAATGACTTCCTGGCAGCTCCCAAACCTGACACTGAGAGTGGCATCTACAAAGGGCTGCAGAGCTTCCGGTGGGTGAGCTTTCTGGGGTGAGAGCTGTAGCTCTTCAGGGGCGTGCTGGTCCCTTGGTCTGCTGCCACTCATAGAGGTGGAATTTGGTGGTGGGATCTCAGGCACTGGGAGGAACTATTTTCCTAGCAGTGTCGCAAGGTATAAAACACTTCACTTGTAGGGACTGCATGCAGTCATGGACAGAGATTTTTCTCAGGGGTTGTTATTTTCAATAAGCATAGAAGCATAGAAAAGTTGGGCTGGAAGGGACCTCTGGAGGTCAGCTAGTCCAACCCTGTGCATGAGGCAGAGTAGTGATGCTAAAATTGATAATAGCCATACCTGACTTTTATTTCATACTTACCATCCATTTTCCCCTTTTACAAAGGGAGTCAGTATCCCTATCCCCACTGTACAGTTTTGCAACAGAGAGGGAAAGTGACTTGACCAAGGCACAGCAGGCAGTGGCAAAACTGAGATGAGAACCCTAGTCCCAGTACAGTGCTTGAGGGTGCTGGTATTGTTCAGGGAGTAACATTAGTTTTGACATGGGCTTGGAAAAGGAATGTTATTTCCTTAACAAGGGTGGCAGACAAGCAGGAGGGTAAGATTTCCCCGCCATGCTGGTGGATGTTCTGGTAGACATCACTCTTCTCCCAGGGGTTGTGTGCATCCTGGCAGATGGCACTTCAGTACTAGGGTGTGTGAGCATGTGTCTAGGTGAGCTGGAGAACATGCCCCAGTGTGGTGAGATGTCTCCTTGCAGGGATGGGTGGGGAGTAAGAGTTGTGGGTATTTCAGATGGATGCTATTTCTCTAGCAGGAACTATGATGTTGGGTTCAGCAAAACACCTATCTTTGGGGAAGCATCTTCTCAGGGAGAGGCCTGATTCTGCACTAGCTGGCTAGGTGGGGGGAATTTTTGTGATGATTGCTAAGTGCAGTTTAGCAGCTTGTAGTGCAATGAGTGAGATTTCTCAAGTGGCTGCAAGTGGGTAGTAACAGAGCAGAAGATGCATTACTAACACAACTTAGGACTCCATTGTCTTCAGTGCTGTATCTATCTAGAACTAAGAAATGGCCCAGATATATTACAGTCTACGCATATAGGCAAGAAACAATGGGTGATATAGACTGGGCAGCAGAAGGACACAATGAAATGATCCTGCTCTCCAGGATAGGCAGCAGTCTGAGGACCCCAGTGACTGAAGCCAAGAATTTTGTAGGGCTTATGGCAAACAGGATATAAGAGTGGGGGAGGAGATGCAAAGTACTTTGGATCAGCAGATAGTAATCTCTATAGAAGAATTTAGGGGTGCTTGTACATGTGATGGTTGTCGCGATGTACACATGATGAAAACTTCAACGAGCTAAGGAGGATAGTTGGAGAAGCTCTGAGGTCCTGGGGTGGGGGGGGGAGCCAGGTGTCCAAGGAGAGTGGTCGCTCCTTAAGGAGACGATCCTCCAAGCCCAAAGGAAGGTAATCCCAACGAGGGTCAAAGGGAGCAGGAG
>NW_017728907.1:12006435-12029928 GCF_001723895.1 Crocodylus porosus
GGGTGCTGCCTCTGAGCTGGGGCAACACCTGGCCCACTAGCAGCCCATCTGGCCAGCTGTGGCGGGTGCCGCTGCTGCACAGGGAAGGACCAGGGCTCCCTGCAGCTCAGGTACAGCTCAACCTGCTAGCAACTCACCCCTCGGCTGCAGGCAGGGTCCAGCTCTGACAAAAAAAAAAAAAAAAAAAAAAGGATCGGGCCCCTTGCCTTACCACTACAGAAAAATTGTATCAGTAGGTTTCAATTAAAAATTCAGTTTTGATTTAGGAGGCATAGAATAAAACCATGAGTACTAAACCCCCATCACCTGTACAAGTGCCCTAGGAGGGCAAGCAGGGGGACTGCCATTGTAGAGGGCAGGCATTTGCAGACTGTGGCCCTGGTGCTGTTCATACAGCTTCGCCAAAGTCCCTGAAGTTGTGTGAGGGAAGGCAGCCAGAGCCGAGTTTGGAAGAGGTGTGGCTAATGGTGCCAGCAGGGATTCAGGTTCAGATTTTAAGTCTTAACAGATCAGTGCTCTTCCCAATCTCCTTCTCTGCCATGGTTTTGAAGGCCTTTTGCTTATGAATGAACAACCTCTTCCCCTTCTGCAGTGGTAAAAAGCTAGAAGACACTTACTCTGACAAGGATGTGGAGAAGGCATTTCAAAAAGCAAGCCTGGAGATTTTCAACCAGAAAACCAAGCCTTCGCTGCTCCTTTCCTCTCGCAATGGCAACATGTACACCCCTTCTGTCTACGGGTGTCTCGCCTCTCTCCTTGCACAGTGAGTCACTCCTCTGTGGGACCCCTTTCCCCTGCTTAGTCTGCCCTCTCCCTTCTCTGATCCACCTCTAACTTCTGCCCTGTCTTTGCAGCCTAACCTATCTCCACCAAACCATCTCAGATGCCAACCACTAATAAGCATAATGCAATGTAAGGACATTATTAATGTCAATTAAGTTATGCCAAGAACCCTGTGACTGAAGGTACTACAGCCATATTGCTGCCAGGGACTCCATAGTCTCTGTGTTCTAGTATCTACTGTGATGTGCACATTAAGTGATATGTTGTCAGCAAAAGAAAACAAATAAGCAGCTTCATACAGCAAATGCCTAAGATGTCTAGTGATTCTTGCCCCTCAGAACCTTTTATCCCTTTAAAAATCTAATCCAAGAATGTTTCTGAGATTAGACGCATAATCCCCAAGTTGGTTCTGGCTGTGTTAGCATAAAACATGAAATAGCTCATGGTTATTCCTGTGGAAATGACCTGCTTGGTTTGATAACCACTTCTCAGCTGGAGAGGGCTGGGGCAGGTGGGATCCCTCCCACCTGGGGTAGAAGGAGATTGCAGATGTGGTCAGAACCTATTCAGTTTATCTGGTTCACACCTGGTACATACCATGACTACAACTAGTTCTAGAGTTGGGATACCTGGCCTGTTTTTAAAGCCGTTACACAGGGGAGATTTGCACAGCACTGGCTCAGCAAAGTCCCATGCCTGGACTGAACAGGGAGAAGGTGCAGCCCCACACTCTGTTCTCTGATCCCACTGAGAATACTCAGCAATGATGTTGCCATTACTAGAAGCCCTTCTATATGTATGTCTCTCCTGCCCTGACATGAGCACAGACTCTAGTCCTCACTGTGAACTGTGCCCTGTGCTGCTACTATTAAGCTTCAGATGTTTTTGCTGTAGTTTTGTTTATAAATAAAAAGTATGGCTGCTGGGCTTGTTGCAATGAAAAACTTGAAGGGACCGAGCTGAGACTTGTGCCGAAACCTGGCAGAGAGCCAGCCTAGGGGATTGTCAGGCACAAAGACAGCTTTCATTAAGGGTCTGATCCTGTTGTCTTTATGCTGAATTGCTGTTACTCCCATTCTGAAGGACCTTTGTTAGCTACTTAGCCTGAATGGAGGAAAGCTGAACAGAAGACTGGGGACTTTCTACATTTTTTCCTTTATATCTTTGAAACCTGGTACAAAAATGAAGCCGTTAAAGTGCAATACAGAGCTGGGGCCTGGAATGGATGTAGCATTTGCCATTATGAATGTTATGCCCTTGCACCCTTGTGAATATCTTCAGCTCCCCAGAGAGAAGGGGGACCCCTCTAAAAAGGAACAGATTCCAGGTGCCACCCCATCTTCTCTCTGGTTCTGTTGGTGGTGGGAGAGACGGGGAGGGGAGTGTTGTTTTTTGTTTTGTTCTGGTTTAGCTTCTTAAATCCTTTACTCTGCAGCTTTCCTTTTCTTTTGATTTGGTTCCATGCATGGTATAGTACCGCCAAGATTATGGACTGTTTAGGGGAGACGAGTACCCCTTGTTTTGGAGCTGTTTGCTAGGGGTGTTCTACCTGTTTGCTTTTCCTCCCGAGGCAGAGCCTTTCTTACCTCAAAAGACAGTCAGCACTGGTTTCTCCCATCAACTCCAAGTCATAGTGATATATTTTAATCCAACCTCATGTGTTTAAGGGAGAGAACAGAAAGAACCAGATGGGCTTGTTTCCACTTGGTGTGGAAGATCAGGACAGGAACACACTCCAGGATAGGCAGTGGTTTCCTAAAGTCTGCACATTCTCGTGTGTACTCTGCCTCCCAGCTTACAGCTTTCCCCTAATCAGAACAGCATCCTCTGGTCTCCCTTAGTCTTATCACATGTTTAAAGCTCATCTGTGTTTCCACAGTTCCCTGAAGTGCTCCTTAGCTATCTAACCTCTGTGGTTTTTATACTGCACCCATCACCATGGTAAAATAGCTTTGTGGGGTGTGATTGTCCAGCCTCTCACCATGGCCTCCTGACATGGGGTCTCTTAGCTGCCATCCTGAGGCATATCTGTGTTTGGTCCTTCTAGGCCTTCCTTAAGGGAATCTGCTGGTTTGGAAAATCTGGTGTTTCTCCCTTTGACTGTAGAACACGTTTCCAGAGGATGCTTATATAAGGACAGTGCCATGTTACCTCCGTATTTATCATAACAACCAGGCAGCAATGCTATCAGCCACTCGCCGATCAGGATTCTGCAACCTGCCTCTGTCCCTTCAGCCCCACAATTCTTTGTGCCAAGGATGTATGGATCGGAGAACAAATCTGCCTTCCCTTTGTCCTGCTTGCTAGTGGCTACCTACTTCTGAGCCCAGGGAAATTTTCCTTCTGAAGTGGGGAAGAAGGAAAATCTTATTATAGACCACCAACTTTTTCTGATTGCCCTAGTCCTCTTATATCCAGTATTTACTAGGTGTGTAGATCAGCTACAGGAAACATGCCCTTGCAGCTGGCTTCTACATAGCTCCAAGAATTTGGGGTTCAGGTGTCTGGCTTGGCTGCTCTCCATCACTGGCTTACTTTGAATTGCTGCAGGTGTTCTGCACAGCAGCTGGCTGGCTCAAGGATCGGGGCCTTCTCTTATGGCTCGGGATTGGCTGCAAGCTTGTTCTCCCTTCGAGTCTCACAGGATGTTGCCCCAGGTATGTCCGTTCCTGTTGGCTCCCTCTTGTTCTGGAATACACTTGTGCAGTTGTGCACTGGCTGCCAAGACAACATGCTGCCCCATCTCTGCCCAGGCTGGTGTAAGCCGATGGGGAAGTTTCCCTTGCAATGCTTAGACCCCTCACTTGTAAGGCCCACCCCAGTGCTAAGTGCAAGGTCTTGTGTCATCTGCTGGTTCTACTTCCCTGAAGGAGGGTGCTGGTGTTCAGAGGCTTTATATTGAACTGGGTTTAATGAAGGACAAATTCCACCCTGCCGCATCCAGGGGTTCCAGGCAGGACAGAAGGATTGCAACACATTTTACATGAAATCCACCCAGGCCTGGGCTTGACAACAGCTAAAGCTAGCTGCTTCAGGGTATATGGGGCGAAGCCCAGGTATGACCACTTAGGGAGCCACCTGCCCATGATGGGGGGTACTTAATTCCAATAGGAACCCCTCAGGGGTTGGCTTACATTAGAATATGAACTGATTCTTGATGAAGGCACAGAAGGGTGTAAGGAAAGAAATGCTGGGAGTTGGGTTAGTGCTCCCACAATCTCCACACCCTCATCTTGAAAGGGGTGTTGAAATTTGGGCTTGGGTCGCCACAAGGCAGGGAGAGATGGGATCCATTGCTTGTAGACTTCTGAGTGGGTTTGCCTAGCTGGGGAAGGAGGCATGGGGCACACAGGAACGAAATGTTCTTATGTCTGGATGGCCATGAGGAGAAGAGATTTATGTCCTGAAACAACAGTTTCCTAGGGCACACAGTGACTTCCCTGGAGCTCTGCTCAGCTTACTACTCTCACTGGGAGGTTTTCTGTATGCCAGGTTCCCCCCTGGACAAGCTGGTTTCCAGCTTCTCTGACCTGCAGACTCGCCTGGATTCCCGGAAGTGCGTCCTGCCTGAGGAGTTTGCACAGATCATGAAGTTGAGAGAGGACACTCATCACTTGGGTGCGTACTATAAGATGGCTCAGCAGTCAGCTGCTTCCACCGTTCTCATGCCAGTGCCTCACTGGGGCTGTAAATCAGCACGTAAGGAAATGGCCTGGTTGTCAGACACTCTGGACCCCTGCTTCTCTTGTCAAAAGTCCCATAGCAGCCTGCAGGATCAGGCCCTGACCCTGAATGTCTTGGAAAGGCTCACATGAGAATCCCTGCTGCCATGTTGGTGTTGAGAGGGAGCAAATCCCACCTCGGTGTGTAGAGCTGCCCATAAGACAGAACTGCAGCCTGTTGGCAAGCACACATGAGCAGGGAGTTGCTGCAAGGCAGTAATTATAATGCCTCAGAAAGTCCCTTTTAGAGACATGCTGACAAGCCCCTACAATAGTTAGCACCAGGAGAAGAGTGGGTGTCTCTTCTCATGGATTGTCTAGATTCAGCTCCCAGGGTCTCTGAAAACCCTTGCTGATATCTTAATTGTGAAACCTAAGACAAACCTCATGATAAACTAGCTTTTAAAGTGGATGGATACCTGTCACCTTATAATTTACTTGGCAATTTTCATGCATTTCCTTTGACCCTTCGATGGACAAGGTGATTATAAAGGGGCAATTTTCCATTCTTGTCAGGTTAAGCTATAGGCAGCTTGTAATCACCCCTCTCTCCCAGCACCACTGACAGCTGAACTGCTATGAGCAAGGGCTGGTTGTGGGCAAGACTTGGGGGATGGTTGATTAGGCCCCTTTTCTAACCTTTCTTATACCACTCAGCATCTCTGTTGGCAAGCTGGCAGATGGGAGCTGTCTAGAAACAAGTCTGACCCAAGTAGAAACCCATCTAACTCTGTTGTAGTGTGTGGCCCAATGGCTACAGCAGAGAACTGGGAGTCGAAGGACTTGGGTTTTATTCCCAGCTGTTACTTTTCAGGTAGAAACATCCCTCCCAGGACTGCCCTTCAAAAGGTGCACAGCACTGTAGGGAAACACTAGCCCCAGACTCACTGTGATTTCCACATGCCTTCTCCCTCAAGTACTTGCATCCAGGAACTTGAAGTTAGGAGTTGCAAAGGTTGCGTCCTAGGAAGCATTAGGCAATGCTCCTAGCTTGCCTAGTACCCCAGAGCTACAACAACATTTGAGTGGCCATCCATCAGTGTCTCTCTCCTGTTTCTCTCTCTGCAGCAAACCACACTCCCCATGGCTCCAAGGATGACCTTTTCCCAGGCACCTGGTACCTGCAGCAAATCGATGACAAATACCGCCGGGAATATGCCAGGAAACCACTTTAACAGGGAACAGGACTGTCCAGGTGGGGTAGAAACCCTTCTTGAGGACTGGGCTATCATAGCAAATGTGAAGGTAGATGTGGGGGCCTGAGGGAAATGTCTGGGGCAGGAGGAGGAGGGGGAGTTAGTTTTTGTTGGGGACAAAGGAGAGTTGTCTCAGTTTATCCAGACTGTGGGATGGGGAGGACTTCATTATGGAGTTGGCTTCTCCCAGGAGGAGAAATTCCAGCATGAGAAGGAAGAGCAGGAACTTATCTGGAAACTTGCACAAGGCAAAGATGGCTCCAATGATAACAAGGATGGTCTGGGGATACCTACTACTACCTGGTCATCATGGCAACACAGGAGTGAGCAAACTGAGTCAGACTTATGATCCATTTAGCCCAGTCTCCTGTCTTTCAGGATGAGTCATATTGGGGACCTCTTAGATTTTGTCAGGCAGAGATGACAGATCCCTCTGCTGGCCTGGCATATGGAGCTTTCTACACCACACACCCCCAGCTACTTCCTCAGGAGGTCAAGGTCACCCTGCTGTCCGCATTCTTGCCTATATCTAACAGGTCCTGTGCAAAGGTAGTTCCCACCCATATCCCCTAGTCCTCTGGAGTTTGTCGTGAGATTCCTGCCTTGTCAACCCCTCCAGCACTCCCCAGTATACTACTTCAGCAGGCTGCAGGACATCAATCTAGTCTACTTCCTGTCATCCTCTTCCTGGCCCTGGCAAGGCTGTCCACCTACTGGACCAGGAAGGAGAAGTTGGCCAGAGGAAACCTACACAGCTGCATGGCTGTCTTCCTTTCCCTTGTCTGAGCACGTCTCTGGATAGAGTTTCACTGGGCATTGTGCACGGGCTGCTTAGATATGTTCAAAGGGCAGTGGTCGCTAGCTAAAGTTCTCTGTTCAGTGTCCTCCCTTGAAATCATAATTATTAAGCTATGACCTGCACTCCTCTTCCTGTTTTATCCTGATTTGTCCCATGGGATTAGTTGTTGTTAATTTAATGGGTCCCTAGGCACTGAGGGGACCTTGTAGTTCCTGGGGGCCTAGGCCCACCATCAGTGTTTAATGAATAGGACTGTGTCTCAGAGACAAGAACATGGGAAGGAATCGGAGAACCCTGAAGCACGTAGTTTAGTGCCCTTTGCAAACAGTTTATCACTGATGGAGACAACTCTTGTCTATTCTCAGTAGCCAGGGAAATATCTGGTCCCTCTTTGAATCTTGCAAAATTCTTGGCAAGTTTTGAACAGGGACTGGACGATGGTCACAGCCTGGGCTCTTCTAATCCATCTTGCTTGTCACCTGCGCTCTTTGAAATTGTAGGTGCCTTCACCTAACTCTTTTGTCTGTTTTCTGAGGACAGTTCTACTTTCTGTTTTACTCAGTGCCAAGTAAACCACAGTTGTTTCTAGTAGGCAGCTAAATTTCCTCTCTCCCTGTCTTGCAACCTGCAGCCCTGCCTTGAAGTTTGGGGAAGAGGTTGGTGGGAGAGGAGAGGTGGAAATTATCCTTGTGAGGTAGAGGGTTTGGGTAGGAGAACTAGTGGATTTGTACAAAATTGGAAATTTCCAGCTCACAGAAAACCTGTTCTTTTAATATTGGTTTTGTCCTAGGAAGGGACAAAAAATTGAAATTATCCATATAATGGGAATGCCAAAAAAAAAATCAGAAATGTTGAAATGCAACATTTTCATGTTTCCCAAATCGACCATGGTAGAGGGCCTTAAGGGGTACCAAAAACACATGTTTAATCATCGGAGCAGTGGCCAGATCCTGGAACAACCTTTCCTTAGGCTTTCTTGCCCTCATATCTCTTAATTGGTTTCAGACTCCATCTGGATCATTTTTGGGAAGAGATTGAACAGCATAGCACCTACAAAAGAAGGGATTGGACTTGATGGCCAAGGGACTTCTTTCCAATCCTGTGTTCTAGTAGGACTCTGGCTTATTCATTTCTCTATTCTCAATATCCCTGAGTCTGGTCTCTATCTTCCAGAGGCAGAAAGTTGTCAGAATAGGGTCAGAGCTTCTTTGCTGAAATGATGAGGTATAGATAGATCATGGAGGATGAGAACTGACTCATTAGCCTAGTGTGTTTAAGGTGACACACTGGTGATCATGTCAAGGCTGGAAATTTCTATTTGAGCTGCAGCTGAGTTAGCACAGTGGCCATGGCTGGAGAGATGAATGATAAGCAATTCATTCCCATCTCTTTGTCCCTGCAGATCTGTGCAACTTTGTGAGAATATTGCCTGAGGTGATGACTTGCCCAACTCCCATGCTATTAATGCAAAACCAACAGACTAGATGCCACGAGTGACTGGCGCCTCCTGAATCTGGGGGGCACCTGCAAAAGTCGCCAATGCCAGCAGCCCTGTCAGGTGGGGCACTGGCCCTGCCAACAGCATCAGTGTTGGCCATCAGGGGGAAAACGTGCACCCCCGTGCATCCCCTACCAGTCGCCTATGCCAGATGCAGACTCAGCAAACAGACAGCACCAGCTGCAGAAACATCCTGGCTTCATCACCACAAGGACTGAAGGCTTGTACATGCTTCAAGGCAGAGTCTGCATCCAGCTCAAGGACCTAGAGGGATAAGGAGTCTGGCAGAGATATTCAGAGCCATTTGGACCTATATGTTTGAAGATGCCTTCCCTTATGGTCAAGTCCTGTAGAATCAAGCAGGAAATAAGCTGGTTGAGTTCTACAGAACGACAACACAGTCTGTAGACCTTTAGAGTAATTTTGAGAGAGCCTCTTGGTAGATTTTCATACATTCTTTCTGTAGGAGTCTATAGGGTAGTTTAAAATTCGACAGATTGCACCCTTTCACCAGCAGTTCTAGCTCTAGCTCTAGCTGTCCCTAGGCTAAAATGACCTTTGAAGAACATCTTGGCAGACAGGTGTCCTTTTTTGAAGTCTTGTGCTTTTTTGTATTCCACATGAATTTTGTACAAGATACAAAACTAAACTATTGCTTCTAGCAAGGGGCCAGGGAAAGAAAAACACGGTGACATTGCAGCAACTAGGAAAACTGAGTGGTTTCATTCACAGATCTATTTTTTACAATGCAAACGAAGTTGGTTTAGCATTGATGACATGGCAGTACTTCTAATCGTAATAAATGTAATACAGGGACTGCCTGCTACTCTGTGGTTGTACAGTGCCAAGTCCAGCAGTTGGCCTCCTGGTCACTATGAGAACTATATTATTAATAATAAGATATAAAGAAGAAACTAAGTGTGTATCTAGCTCCAGTGGGAAGCACTTTGTGTAGAATTACTGCTGCTGGGTAATGGCTGATTCCCTTGACACTTGGGGCATATCTCAGACAGTGAAGTTTAAGGTTATTTCCTTTAGACTTGTGTTCCAGACCATAAACCAGCTAGCCTTGGAACGAATGCTGCTGCATCGTTCGTCTCTTTAGAACCATATGATCTCACCAGAGAGTCGTCTGGACAAGCCACTATTAACTCACAGGCTGTTTCTTAATCAAAATGTAATAAATGATGTTCATATTATGTTATTTAAAATTAAACTCCAAGTCAAGAAACATAAAGGCTACATCTCTTACAGCAAAATCATGCATAACCTCTGCTTTATGACATACTTTTAAATAAGAGACATTGTATGAAAGATTATATTTGGCAAGAACACAGGTAACAAATGTTATGTGGAAGACAGCTCCCATGTAGCTAAGTGTCTGTATTTGAATTTTAATTTCAGGATGCCTAGGCCTTCTATGATTTTAGCAGTGTCTATATAACCTCTTGGGAAGGCAGCTCTTAAGCTTGAGGCATTACATGTGTGTAGTCTTCATCTAACAAGAAAATGCACCAATACAAGAAACAACCCCCCCCCACTTCCTTTTTTTTTTAGGGTGTGAGGATGCAGAAACTTTAAAGAAAAAAAATGTCAGCCCCCATTCTTTTCTTCTTGCAAGTAACCTTCCAAACTTGAGTATATTCTGTTGCACATGCTCCAAACAGGAGCATATCAGAGAATCAAGGAGAATCAGTGAGCAAAATCTGTCTCATTTTTTGTAATCGTCTCTGTGGCATGTGCTACCATTTGGATTTTTATCCACTTTGGTCAACAGTCTTTAGGCCTTGTTAATCATTCTCACTGGACGTGTCTACATGTGCCTGACTGCGCAGTACCTGTCGATACTGTGTGATCCTGGCAGTGCATAGGTTGTTTCCAACCTTACTGCACACTAGCAGCATCACAGTTAGTGCTCGACTACATACACTACATCACCATAGCAACAAGCTACATCACTGTAGCTCATTGCTACGGCAGTGTAGGATCTCATTTAGACGTGCCCATTCAGACCTGAAGGCAACCTGCTGTTGAAAGAAATTAGTAGTGTGGCTTTGACCTAAGGAATATCTGCTGAGCTGTACCCCAGTGTGGGTTAGGCAGAAGTGCTGCTGATCCTCCTTGCAAAGCATCTGGTCTTTTTTTTTGACTGGTGAGGCTGTGGGCCATACCAGAAAGGAGGGATCTGAAGCTTGGGTAGCACAAAGCACTTCTCCCTTGGCCACCTCTCCTCAGCTCCCTTCTGGCAGATACCTACTGCATAAGCAGCTCAAAAAGGGTTTGATTGGACGTGCTATCATATGTGGCTACTGTGAGCTGCCTGCTAGACTGTCTAGAGTAGGCATGTGGTAGTGTAGATGCGATTCTGGGGAATCTCCCTTTCTAGCAAGCAGGATCATAGGAAAGTAGGGCTGGAAGTGACCTCACAAGGTTATCTAGCCCTACCCTCATGATCGTTCTCCGCTCCGGTCCACACTTCCAGCCTCACACCGAGTCTTTGGGAGAGATGCTCCACATTCCTTCCTGCCCCTCTGAAATTGCTGTGGTACCAAGCAATAAGAGATCTGTGTCTTCACACAGAGACAAGATTCCCCTTGAAGCTAGACTCCCCAGTGTCTCAAAGCCCATCCATGCCCCTAAACACTTGGATTCAAGGGGCTGGAGCCAGGTTAGGAAGCTTTCTTCAGTATGGGGAATAATTGAGAAGCCCCCTCCCTGTTTGCGGGTGCCTGGGCACCAGGGTAGCTGTGGGAGACTGAACACAGGACACTTGCATGTTTTCTCCTCCCAAACCCTTTATTGGCAGTGGTTATTTCCAAACTACAGTGAAAATGGCCTGCCCAGCCTGTGAGCCCCCTGCGGTGTGGCTCTCATTGCAGCAGACTGGGGAGGGGGTCACACACAATTCTCAAGGTCTCAGCCGGTTCTGGTGGGGGCTTTCCCTCCCTCGTGCATCCACGGAGGGTTCATTGCAGAGACTCTGGTGGCCGTGGATTATACGGTGAGCTGAAAGGCCTCTGTCACATGCTGCTTCAGTTCGCTGAGGTTCTGCAGTGCAGAAGAGAGGCCCACGACGCTCCACTCTTCTCCCCCCACAGCACTGGAGCTCTGGTAGGACTGCAGCTGTACCCCAGCCTTCCCCAGCAGCTCTGAGCAAAGGAATAGGAGGGATACTTTCAGCACAGGCCCAGGGTGACAGCAGCATTGCCCACACACAGCACCCAGCTCCATGCCTGACCCCCCCCCCACAATAATCATCCCCCACCTTCAAAATCAAGACTTCCTCTTGACATCACACACAGCACCCAGCTCCATGCCTGACCCCCCCCCCCCCACATTGATCCTATCCTGCCGGGGCTTGCACTATAACAAGTGAGAACACACAATGGAGGCTGATGAGGCAGGCCCCAGCTCTGGGCAACCCCAAGGATGATTTGTGGCAGAGCCTGCAGCCTTCAAGCCTTTCCGTGAAGTTCCTCTGGAAGGCCTGAGACTTTCAGGCAGCCTGGCTGTCCTGTGCCATGTAGGACAACTTTTGGGGGTCTCTCTGAGAGGCTTGTGCATCTGCTGCATCATTTGTCTGCCCTGGGCATGTGCCCCAAATATCTTCCCAGATCCACCCTGGCCATAAACTTCCCGCTTCTCTGGAGCTACACGCTTAGCCCTTCTCCTACCCCCAGTTCCCTCGCCTTCCTCATACTGCACCCTCTCCTCGGCGGCCCTTCCTCCCTCTATGAGGACACTCCAGCATATGATTTTAGCAGGGGTAGGTGCTCTCCCTGGTGCACTGGCTAGCCATGGCTTCACATCCTGCAAGGCATTAGCTTCCACCTGTAAGGCATTCTCTACAGGATGGAGAATGGAGGCCTTGTGTGAACCATGCTCATGAGCACTGAGGCCAGCCCCTCATATAGTACTACCTGCAGCTTGACTAATTCCAGCCCTATCAGAACCCGCAGCCCAGCTGCTTTATTAACCCAGTCCTCTTCCACAGCTGCAGCCATGCCCCAGTCTTCCCCAGCATTCCTGTGCAAGTGAATAGGACAGGACATGCTCCACACAGGCCCGGGGTGACAGCACCACTCTGCCTACACACGGCACCCAGCTACATGCCCAACCCTGGCAGTGCATGTACAATGATTTTATCCTGCTGGGACTTGTGCTGCAACAAGTGCTAATGTGGCATGGAGGCTGGTGAGGCAGGCCACAGCTCCGGGCAACAACCCCAGGGATGATCTGAAGTGGGGCTAGAAAAAGAAGCAGCCAAGGTGGGAACTCAGCCCTGCCTCACTCAGCCAGAGATGACACTCGGAGCCTTCTGGCCCTCCAGGAGTCCTTTCCTCACCGATCAGCGCTGACAGTGTGCTGGGGTTGGAGGCCTTGGCTCTGTAGATCAACAAGGTGCCAGCAAGAGGAACCAGCTGCTTGAAGGTGGCTCCGTTGAGCTCCTGTAGGACAGGAGTGCTGCCCTGGACAGAGCCCACTGCTCTGTAGGGTGATCCCAGCAAGGTGACTTCAAGGAGGCCGGTGTCGCTGTTTATCTCCGGCACCTTGTTGCTGTGCACAGAAGTAACCTGGAAGACAGATGGCAGCTCAGTGTTCGGATGCCAAAAGCTAAGGTATGTTGGTCACACATGTGACCACTATGTTCAGTCACTCCTCTTCACCCTTCCCTTGAGGTAATATGTCCATTGTACAAAACAGAGGAACTGAGGGACACAGATATTAAGTAACTTGACCAAGGTGATATGGAGAATCACTGACAGACATGGAATTGAAACCAGCTCTCTTCAAGCCAAGGTTGATGTGTCCTTCTTGAACATTATACCCAGCTGAGGCTTCATACCAGTAGAAAGCCCAGTATCTGTGATAGACATGGTCTGTGTCCAGCAAAAGGGACCTTTCACTAGGGAGATCCACCCTGCATGCTCCACAGGGAAGGCCTGGTGTATTAGGTATTTGTCTTGCTGGGGGAGGGGTGCAAGGCTTTGCCCCAGGCCAGATGAGCTCACCTGAGTCACCCAGGATAAGAGCATATCACCAGGCTCAGGCTCCTGGTTCTGCAATGCTCCTGGTTCCCCTGGACCACCATGGGGCACACCTACCTTGAGCCCAACCTCCTGTGCCAGCAGCAGCCCATTCACCAGGTTCACATCCTTCTGCGCTGCTCCTGCCAGCAGACCAGTCACCACAGCTGGGGTCAGGTAGTTTCCAGCATTTTGCAAGGGCTCTCCTAGGGGGCAGAGTGAATCCCAGGGGAGTTAAACTGAATCAGGTGGTAGAGCTAGAAAAGCACCACCCCCTCCCGGTCAATGTGTGCCCCATCCCTCAAGCACCAGGCAACGCTTCTCTCAGGGCTTCTTGGCACTCTCCAAAGCCAAACCAAGCCAAATCCCCAACCTGGGAGTCAGGAGTCTCCCTGTCCTAGCACCCTTGGAGCTCACCTAGTGTAGAGACCTGTATGCTGCCATTCACCTGCTTGACCATGGTATGTAGCAGCAGGCCCAGGGCTTTAGCCAGGGTGATCCAGGGTTTGGTCTGAGGAGCGAAGGCACTGCTGAGAGCCTGGCCATTTACCTGTGGGGAGGAATTGATGATGGGTTCGGATATGGGGGTGGGCAGGAGGGATTGTATCATGTTGCTAATATCTAGCTCTTATAGCCTTGGAACTCAAAATGGTTTGAAAAGGTGGCTCAGGAGACTTATCCCCATCTTACAGATGGGGAAACAAGGCAAAGACTCATCAGCCTTTCTGTATTCCAGGCAGCCCCTCATAACTTTTGTGGAGGGAGCAGTACCCCATTTCAAAAACTAGTTTATTATAGTGCTTACCTGCTTGGAAAGAGGCTGGAAAGAGGAGGAGCAGCCAGCAGGGAAGAGCTTGCACTTATCTCCTCAATTATTTGTTTACGTCTTTTCTCCCACAGCACCCTTGAAAAGCTGTCACAGCACCTCAGGGTGCTGCAGCAGCCTGGTGGAGAATCACCCATTTAGGGTCATCCAGTGGCTGCACTGGGACTAGAACCCAGTCGGGTACTCCGGACACACGGCCACTGTGTCTCTGAGGTGCCCTTGGCTGGGCCCACTCACGTACTCTGATACGTGTGATGTCACTCTTTGACTGGCAACCTCAGCGTGTGACATCAGTGACATCCGCTCTCTAGGAGCTTGTGGGGGAAGGGCAGGGGGTGTCCTCCAGACAGCTCTGCCAGTGGCTTCTACTTTTGATTGCTCTTCCTTTCCCAGTCCTGCTGACCGAGTGGGGAGAGGGCAGCAGCAGAACCAGCTCACTCAGTTTCCCTGGCTGCTTTGCTCCTTGGTGGAGGACTCACCGTGCCAGCCAGTGCCTTCCCTTTGGCCAGGTCCACTATCTGCAGGGCGATCTCTTTGCCACACCGGCTTTGTGCTTCCCGGGTGCTGGCGCCCAGGTGTGGGCAGCAGATCACATTGGGGTGATTCACCAAGTCACGGTCCTGCGGGGGCTCCTGCAGACAGGTAGTTCAATGAGTCGCCCCTTAAATAGGCCTACCCTGTTCCCTGGAGGGAGGCCTATTTAAGGGGTGACTGCTGCCCAACACAGCCTGCTTTTAGGATACTCAGGCAGTATCTCCATACACTTCAGGCCTTGGGGGTGTTAGCTAGCGGTGCCCTCCTATTGCTCCAGGGGTCATAATGCCAGCTGGGGTCCCTTACCATTCCTGAGGCCCAAGAATGGCTATTGCTAGGGGAGCCACAGCTGAAGCTGGGAGGAAGGAGGGGGAGCGTAGTCATCCTCCCACACCCAGCAAGAGGAGATGGGGTAAGAGGGAACCTAGATGGGACGTGGCAGGGTCCAGCAGAGAGTTGGAACATCTTGGCTCCCCCGCATAAAGGGCAGAGTTACAGTTAAAGTTGAGGAGTCCTGCCAGCTATTTTTATGGGCCTGCACCTCAGGCCTGAGAGCTTTGCAATGTTTGCCCAGAAGTAAAGCAGGGAAGAAGGGTTGTGCTTTGTCAATGTGAAGCTGAGGCTCCACTGGCCTAGGCTAAAGCCACCACCACCTCCAGAAATCAGGGTCTACCTTTCCTGCATGATACAGCAACCAGAGAGACGGGACAACAGCTCCAGGCTGGGCATGGGGAATGGGAAGATTCACATCATGGTCTCATGATGCTGGGCACAGCCAGGATCGAGGGCCAGAGGCTTCCCCACCCGCTGCCACCAGTGAGTGATGAGGACAACTGTTTCGTGGGACTAGGAGCTTCGAGGCTCTTTGCTGCCCATTCCCTGCTCACCCACCTGTGTGAACACATCTAGGGCAGCCCCTGCACACTGGCCAGACTGCAGCGCCCGGAGCAGTGCCCCCTCATCCACGATGCCCCCCCGGGCACAGTTCACCACCTGCACTCCCCGCCGGCACTTGGCAAAGGTGCTGTCGTTCAGCAGCCCTGTGTGGAGACAGGGCATCTGCAATGGAGTTCATCTACTCAGCCCCCTTCCCGGCTGCACTGCCTTCTCCCTTTCCCTGTGCTCACCTTCGCCTACCCACTTGGGAATCCCAGCTGAACCAGGGCAGCAGATACCACTGAGCAGCCAGGCCCTGATCCAAAAAGTCAACAAAGAGGCCTAAGGGAACCTACTGGAAGCCTTCCCCCTCCTGAGCCTAAGCCCTGGACTACTTCCTCTTCAGCCCCTACCCCTGCTTAGCCCAGAGTGGACAGGCTGCTGCAGTGGGCAGCAGAGCTACCGCAGGACTGTGCAGAGGCTATCCTTACCTGTGGTGGAGGGCAGGAGTGGCGTGTGCACCGTGATGAAGTCACACAGGGGCCAGATCTGCTCCAGGGGCAGCTGCTGGACTCCAAAGGTGACTGACTCCTCAGGTAGGATGATGGGATCGTACCCTATGGTCTAAGCACAGACGCAGCCACTCACTCAGGTAGCCGCTTCAGCCACCTCAGCCCTCCCAGGGTATAACAGGTGCCAGCAGGTAGCTCCAACCCAGTGCTAAGCAGCCCTGTTTGTCAGGTCAACTGCTCACAGTAGGGAATTTTGTCTGCTCCCACCCTGCTGAGCTGAGGGGGCAGAGGCTCTGCTGGGGCTGCCCAGGGATGCAGCTGGAGTCCCAGACAGTCACACCTGTGCCTGCTCCCTGGCCATGGGGGAGCCCTGTCACCTGCTGTGCACCATGCGTCTCTGGGATGTTCCTCTCCAGAACCAGCAGGTGCTAGGCCGAGTGCATTACCCTCATGGATCCATTCCCCTGACTGCTGGGGTCATTGAATCCTTCCTCCCCCCTCTCCCATATGTTTATAGAGGCAAGGGCAGCTTGTTCTCCCTCTTCCCACTCCAGGAAGTAGGCTCTGTCCATCTGCCCTAAGGGGCCATTTGGCAACTGGGCCCTTCCCATTTCTGGATTGCAGTTGAGGCAGGTGGCTCCTTACCTTCATCCCAAAGGACTGCATCCTGGTGGCCACTTCCCGGCCAATCCTGCCCAGCCCCAGGATGCCCAGGATCTTCCCCTGAAGCTCCATTCCCATGAACTAGGGCAGAAGGCAAACAGGGCAGTTAGCTACTTGCTACAGGGTAGAAACCCCTCTCAGTGTCCTGTGCCCTGTGCTGCCACAGGGGTGGCACCAGCCTCTTACCTTCTTGCGGTCCCACTTGCCCTCTTTCATCGAGGCAGCTGCTTGGGGGATTTGCCTGAAATAATAAATTTGGTCTGATTCAACATGTGCCAGGGATATTTCCAGTTGCATGCAGGTTTTCCTCATATGTCTGTGCCCTCAGGCATTTGGGTGGAGGGTGTATACACAGTGGTGGCCGGGTGGTGCCTTGCAGGTCTATGGCGCTGCGATTTTCTCTCCTCCTTGGTGCCTTAGCTGGTGCACAGCTGGAGGCTGCAGCTGGAAGTCAGTGTTTGTGATAGTGCCAAGGGAGGTCAGCCTGGTACCCAGGGCTCTAGGCAGGATCTGGATGTGGTGGGTGGACTGGGCATCATATGCAGAGCCATGGAGTCAGTGGCAGTGGGCACAGAGACCAGTTTTGGGGTAGCGGGTCAGTGCAGTGTTTGGGAGCAGTTCTGTGGAAGGGCAGCAGACAGGTTCTCATACTGTCACGCATGGTTGATGGCAGAGGGCTTAGGGGCTATTGCCCAGGTTTACCCATTGTGGGAGGGGCGCCGGTGGATGCTGAGTGCTGTGCCAGGTGCTTGGGAATCAGGTCTTTGTGTTGCGGGGAGCAAGCCTTTGAGGCAGTGCAGAAGATGAGGAGCCAGGAGTCATGACTGTGTGCTTGGGAGCTGGTTACCCTAGGCTGCAGGCCCCAGTGGCTGGGGTGGGGGGTAGATGGGCTTACGAGAGTGGAAGTAGGTACTGGTGGGTTCTGGTGGGCAGTGTGCCACTGAGTCAGGCAGTGCATAGCATGGAGGTGGGGTACACATGGGGACTGCAGCTGCATTTTGTCTCTGAGGTCCGTGGCTGGGCAGCCCTTTAGTAGTGATTCACAGCAGGGCAGTGGCCAGGAACCCAGCTTCTCTTGCGCCCATCCCACCCCAAGACAGTGGATGAGCTCACCTGGCCAAACTCATGATCATCCCACAAGTGAGTTCTGCTGCACTGAGGCTGTTCCCGGCGGGTGTGCTGAGGAATGGGGAGAACACACTGGGGTTAGCATGGCTGGCTGGTGAGGAGGGTCCTGTCTGCTCTAGCCTGGCCTCTAGAAGGGGGACTTCTCTGCCCTGTGCAGAGAGCCGGTAGCTGGGACGGCATTGTGCTATTGAGCTATTTGGCTTTGGGGCTAATTGCCAGCACTGGCCAGAACCGAATGTCCTGGAAGCATAGTCAGCCTAGAACCAGCCAGGCAGGGGCATGTGCGCCATGAGAGTCATGACACCAGGGACTTGGGGACACTGCCCACTGCTGTGCTGGCTCTTTCCACGGTCCTGCAGGCTGCAGTCTTTGCTGTTGCTGCTGCTGCTGTGCCTTCTTGGCCTCTTCCAGTATTGCTGCCCCCAAACTCTCCCCACTGCTGCCTGGCTGGCTTGGCATGCCTCTCCCCCATATTTCCCCAGCCGGTTTCATTCCCCCATCATGCAGCTCAGATTTTCTTGGCCCAGCTGGGAGTCCTATGGAGGCCCTTGCCTGGTGAGTGCCTCTCAGACCCACTGGGCTTAGTCCAAGGGCTGGATCTAACCTTCGAGTTTTGTGTCAGATTCAGGCACGTTTCTGGGTCAGCTCTAGGCTGAACAGAGCCCTGCTCACCCTCCCATAGACCCCTCCTGATCCAGGGAGCCCAGCCAAGATGACTCCGCCAGCTCAGAGAACAGGATTCCTAAGGGAACAGGCCACTCCCTGTTTCTTCCCTTGGCCCTTTCCTATACTGATGGGCAGGGAATTGTCTATGCCCCCAGGTACCTGCAGGTGGGTGGCACAGGTGCCCCAGGCACACAGAGGCACCCCCTCATGTGCACGTGTGGCAACTGTATGTACACTGGCCCTACATGCAAACCACCAATCTCAGCTCTGCCCTTCCTTTCCCCCTCGCTCCCCAGCTCAGTACAGTCCACCCCACCGTGGCCTAGTCATCCTGTGCCTCAGGCAGGCCAAGGCTGTTTTGCTGCAGCCTGAACTGTGCTCTTACTTCATCACCAGGATGCCCTTCCTTGTTGCTGCCTCCACATCCACATTGTCGACCCCAGTGCCAGCCCTGCCAATGACTTGCAGCCTCTCAGCTGCACGGATGATGTCTGCGGTCACCTTGGTTGCCGAGCGGACAATGAGCACATCGCAGTCCTGCGGGGACCAGGGGAAGAAGTAAGAGGAAGGTGGGCAGAGATGCAGAAGGTGTCCACAACCCACAGCTTTGCTCCAGGACCTAAATGTCTCTCATCCTTTTCACTCCCATTACCCGCCGCTCCTCATGTGCACTCAAAGGCCTTATCGGGCTATCTTGGTCACCAAAATGGACCAGTAGCATCCCATAAACCAGAGCACCTCACCTGGGGATTGCTGCATCCAGCCTGGTGCTTGCGGTGCAGCTAGAGGGGGCTCTCTGGGCATGAGAAAGGACACCCAAGCTCAGCGAAGAGAGGTCAGGTGTGGATACCCCTCACATCTGCCCCCAGGTGAGGTGCTCCCATGATCACTTCTCAGCATATGTGCCTTATTTCCAATCCTCCCAGACCATCCACTGGGTCTCACTGCTCCAGGCAGTTCAGCACGGATGCTCCTCCCTGCCCCCATCACCCATAGGTTGGTTGGGGATCTTTGGCCCTTTTCTGGAGGTAGGAGCCCCAGGTTCTCCTATCTTATGATCACCCCCCCTCTCCCCATAACTGGAGTCCCAGCTCTTCCCCAGGGCCCCTCTCCCCGCATCCCCAGTAAGTGCTTTCCCCAGACAGCAGCTCCTTGAAGTGCACCTGGAGCCCAGCAGCATGCCACTGAATCCCACCCCAAGCAGCAACCCTATAGATCACCTAGGATTTGGGCTTGTACAATGCCGGGTTTTATGAGGAGTCCCATCCCATGTAGCATGTCTGAGGACATGAAGCAACAGAGGAATGAGCATTGAGCAATTGCACAAGGAGCTTCTCAGAGCCTGCCTTCTGTTCCCCCTGAGGGAGGTACATGGGCTTTGATTCACAGATGAGTAAAAACAACCAGCCTCTTGCATCAGACGGGAGGCGGGGACTGGACCCGGCATGTGCAGCTGGGCCCCCTTCTCCCCGCAGCCAGCTCAGCAGCCTGGGAACTGGTGCTGGAGTACAGCCAGGACTTGCTGGACTGCTCGGTGCTAGTGCCTTTGTACAGCAGGCTGATGGAGCGCTGGCTGGCACCCAGGAACAGCCAGGTGCCCCTGCCCAGCTGGCACCTAGCATCACTGCACAGTAGGAAAAGAGTGCTTTCTAAGTCCCTCAGCACCCACCTGTGGTGCCCCAGAGCTGCTGCCTGCTACAGCAGCCCAGGGTCTGCATCACCCCTTGGCATCCTTGCTCCTGGGGACACCTCACCTTGACCTGTGTCAGGAGCTCCTCTTTGCTGAGGTTTGGCTTCTCCAGGACCTGGAGGCCTCCAGCTTGCAGGATCTCCCTGCAGCAGGGGTCCAAGCTGTCGCTGATCAACACATTACTTAGCTTAGCCAGGGCCATTGCAGGCAGGGGCTGCGCTGCCTGCCTCTGTGCAGAGCTTCACCACACAAAAGAGGCTGCGTTTTGCAGCCGGCGTGAGCTAAAAGGACTGCAAGCTTGGCATTTTTTCCTTGCTCTTTCCTTTCATTGGATCAAAGCTTCTCAGATTTCCATAATCCCACCTCCTTCCCCCCCTTTCTCCCTCCTCCTCCCCGCTTCTCTGCCTTTGTAACTTTCCCATCACCAAAAAAACTTTTTCTTCCCTGAACAAAGAATTGGCTTGATCTGGCAGGGGGCAGATCCAGACTGGTGGGGCTTCCCTGAGGCTGCAGCTGTGGGTAGGGGAGCAGTGGGACAAGGCTGCTGTGGAAGGAGCCCTTGAAAGCAGGCTCCCTTCTGCCCCAGAACAAGGGGGCAGCCTGTTCTGTGGTGCCTTGTTCTCTTCTCTCTCTTAGCAAAGCAAAGCAGGGAGCAGCAGAAATGATTTTGCCCCCTGTTAGAATGATTTTGCACCTGCCCATCCCAGCTGCAAAAACCCAGGTGAGGAGCAAAGCAGAGGTGCCTGGAGCTAGACGTCCTCTCCCCCCAGAGATAACTTGTGGGCTGGGGGCTGAGCAGCCCTTTGCCAAGCAGGCACTCTTGTCTTCCTGCTGCCATCTTACTGTGTCGCTCGGCCAAGCTTCCTGAGCCTCAGTTTGTCTGTCTAGATAGTGGGGGCAATTTGGCTTCCCCGCTCTCCCTCCTGGGGAGGCTGTGGTAGCAAGTGTTTGGGAAGGGCTTTGAAGTAGTCCTGCAAAGAGCCCCCTATGAGCTGGCCTGTGTTCTCTTTGCAGGGCCTGAGTCTATGCTTTTGGGTGCCCAAAAAAAAAAGTCTATGCTTTTTGGGTGTCTATGTTTTTGGGCAGGGATTTAATGTTAAGCAGCCTGCATGCTTCTGAGTTCACTTGCTCCAGGGAGTCTGCTGGTCCTCTCCAAGGCAGCTGGAACGCAGGTCCCGGGAGCAGGGAACGCTCAGCAGACAGATTCCAACCCCAGCCGCATCGCGGGAAAACGGGAGTGGCTGCATTGAAGTCAACAGTGTTCATCCAGGTCAGGAACCAGCCCTGTCCCTGCACTTTTCTGCCAGGCCCTTTTTTAAGGCAAGGCAAGTGGTTAAGGATTCACAAGTCATAGCCACACCACTCTCAGCCTCACTGCTGAAAGGGCCAGGAGCAGATTAGGGTGCCCTGTTTTCCCAGATAGTTTCCCCCTTCCATCATACCCAGGAAAGACTTGTGTATTCATGGCCCCTGGCCATGGTGACAAAGCAAGTTCCACTTGAAGGTAGAAAGGGGCCCTGGGGACTCAGCAAAAAGGCACTCGTCCGTCATCTCTGACATTGCGCGTGCAGGTGAGTTGCACAGAGCAAACAGGCCTTCGGGTCAGATAAGGACCCACGTGATGGACCAGTCCCAGTCACTGCTCAATCACTTTGGGACATCAAGGCCAGCAGGGAGATCTTGCATCATGTGCTTTCAATTGGGCAGGGCACATGTGCAGTCCATCCAGTGAATACCCTCCTCTCTGATGAAAACCACATGATGTCGTGGTTGAGCCTGGTTACCACTGTGGAAATAAGCCCCTTTTGAGATCTGCTGATCATGAGGTCTCATATGGCCCTGCACAGGAGGACTGAGGGGTTATGATAGACAGGCAGATGGACAGAAGCCTTATTCACAAGGTTTAAATACATGATGTTTCTTTACTGGACTTTAGCAACTGACATGGCATTCTTGTACATAGGGGCCTGATACTATTTCACCTGCAAAGCACCCATTTGCCATCTCATAAGCACTCATGCATGTGGAGTCCCAATGGCAACCAGTGGGATTCCTCTCATGGGTAAGACTTTGCACATGTAAGCACTGCTAGGATTGAAGCATGTCATTTGCTTGTCTGTGAAATGGGGAAGAAGCACCTGAAGGGAATGGCTGAAACATGTCCATGCCTTTTAAAGAGAACTCAGATCTGCTGGCTGTGTGGCTGCAAGAAGGCTTGTTAATTCAATGGCCTTGTCACATTTAAATCTGGACCTTCTAGTAAAGTACTCCCTGCTTCTTTATTTTAATGTATATGAATTTGCACCTGTGGATGAGATTTTTGTCAGTGTTGCCAATTCTGGGGAGTCTATTGAGTCTCCCTACCATTGAGGTGTATTGCAAAGTCCCAGCATCTGTAGTCATGTGAATATGGGATAATTTCAGCTCTTATTTAGAACACCAAAGTCTAGCCTTCAAAAATCTTCCTCTGAGAGGCTTTGGAATTACAAAGCCAAGAACCCCAAATCCTGCAGAAGGACCATACACAGCTATGGCAGCCAGTGAGGTCTGTATCCTTTGATCTGAAAGAGGCAATGAGCAATATTGTGAGAGGATTTTTCCTGAATTTTTTTAAGAGATTGGATAAAGACTTGTCAAAGATGGTTTGAATAGGGATGATCTTGCTTTGAGCAGGGACTAGAAGACCTCTTTGAGGTCCCTTCCAGCCCTATTTGTATATGATTCCATGATCAAGCCTATCTCCTTTCATTGCTTGCTGTTTTTGGTAGCAGGCCGTCTGCTTTGGGGAGGGCTGTTGCTCTGAGCAGACAGGAGCACGGTATCATTCTACTGCCACTTCCTTCTGGCACAGCCATTGTCTGATAGCAAATAGTCATTACAGCTGTGTAACATCATCACTGCTTACACCTGGATTGTAGTAGTACCAAGGAGCCTCAGACATAATCCCAGATGCCACTGCACCAGATGCTATGGAAACCAGAGGAAAGAAATAGTCTCTGCCCCACCAAGCTTGCAGGCTAAGTTCTTGAGACCTACATAAACTAACTTCCAGGTACTATAGACATGGTTCCAGTTTGTCTCCAGTTGGGTTGTAGCAGTTTAAGTGGAGATGGGATTTGCAGACAATGGGGTTGTCAGCGTGGCCGTGCTCTGGAGGGTGACAGGGTGTCACTGACACATGGCTCATCAGGGAGTCCCACTTGCTTTCCCAGAACAGTTGTGCTGAGCCTGCAGGGCTGACAGGCACAAAAACTGGGGCCAGCATTTCCACAGGCGAGCGCACCTCAATCATTTGAGCTTCAGTGCCTTGCCAAATAGCTGGAATTTCAGCAAGGCCAAGGGCTGCAATCTTTGCAGATGTCAGTGGCAGCAACAGCCCTTGCCCCTGCCGCATAGCAGGCCACTAAGTCGGGTCAGCTAAGTTTAAAAGCGCTGGTTGTCTGCTGACATGCTGCAAAAAAGGTCTGCCTTGTAAGCCACACTGCTGTATGAGAAGGGATATTTGGAGTATAGTGAGGGCAGAGAGGTGTTGTCCCCCACCCCAGCTCTTCAGAAGCTTTTTTTTTTTTTTTT
>NW_017728907.1:12030028-12045040 GCF_001723895.1 Crocodylus porosus
AATACCAGGTCAATGCATGGAGTGGATGGAGCACGCTCCGGTTCCACCACCCAATACCAAAAAGAATCTGCTCAATATAGACCTCCTATGGAGGACATATCAGAGACAACTACCCTGGGGAGCTCGCCCACGTGGCCACGCCGCTTCCCCTGCCAGCTCTTCAGAAGCTGTCCAACGCCCATAGCAGCTCACTCATGAGCTTGAGGAAATGCCTTACAAGCTAAAAGACACTGGAGGCCTTTTGTCTCCACCTTCTCTCCAAGAAATGGTATCTTGAGCACTACAGAAACTGCTCTCACACAAAGCACCAAGAAGACCTTAAGGCTCCACTCCTTACCCCGTGGCCCCTCCTTTCACATAAAGGCTACACATGACAGTCACTCCAAGGATCTGCCGTTGCAGTAGGTAAAGGCAGGACTGTGGTAGGGCTGTCCATGAATTCTAAGAGTACAACCTGTGTTGCTCCTGAGTGCAATCTTACGGCTCAGCCCTCTGAGGGCAATTGACTGCTCCCATTTCTGGGGCTACTGTGTAAGCTTTTGATAATTCAGTGAGCATTCTTCCCCTGGCTCCCAGGGGCTGATAAGCTGAGCGTCTTTGCATGATTCTTGGTGGCTTATATAACAAGACTGTTATGAAAGGCCAAATGGGTTCCCCTATTAGATATTCTATGGAGCAGCAGCTCCAGGCTGCCTATACATGTGCTCCAACTTGTTCTGATTAGACCGCATCAGAGCAGACTCAATTAATGCCCTCCCGCCTGCCATTTTGAAACAGGGGACACTGAATACATGAGAGGCTGAGGGCATTTTAAATGAAGAATGCCCCTCCCTGTGCATGTGTCTAGGGACCTGTTGTGAGGGTGGTAAAGCATGGGAACAGTTCACCTACAGTGGTTGTTTAAATGCAGGTTAGACAAACACTTGACTAGGATGATTTTCAGACAGGGAGGATCCTGCCAAAAGGGTTTGGACTTGATAACCTCCTGCTTATAAAAACATTGAGAGCCCTGTTTTTCTGTAGTACTATGTTTATAAAGCATGTTTGTCCCAGCTCCCAGAAATCTCAGTGGGAGTTTTGCCACAGATGTCAAGAGAAGCGGGGCTGGGGTCCTGATTAGCTGGGTGTTGGGCTGCAGAGGTGCTACGTGGGGTGGGAATACATCCCAGCCAGGAGAAGGTACAGCTGGGTGGCTGGAAGCAGGATGGAGAATCACACTGACTATGTAGTGATGCCGTTATATAAGCTAGTATGATGCACTTTATGGTTAGGGACAGACATTCAAAAAGCCTGAGCCTGAATTGATTCAGTCTTTGCAAGTTAGTCTAAACTGGCTAGGCTAAACCAGTTTTGTAACTGGACAGACATCCCAGAAATGTAGGCACATGTCTGCAGTGGCTCAGGCTAGAAGTCTGGGGGCACTAGAGCAGCCCTTCCTTCCCTTGCACAGAGTTGAGCTGAGGGTGGGGCATGGCCAGGCTTGGGCAGGACACTGTGATTAGCCCAGCAGGGAATTAATAACAGTGTTTATCACCCAATTAAGAAAAGAACAGAGGTACATTACCAGCTACTTGTTGATTCTGCCTGTTGATTCAGTACCCACCATAGCTAGCATGTGGTCTGCTGGCTAATACACAGACACCTCCTCAGCAAGGCAGAGGGGAGGAGGGAATTCCTGCTTCGTAGGGAGTGGTGAGGGGGAGTGGGGTGCACTGCAGCTGGAGAGCAGAGGGGAGGGGCCAGCCCTGCTCAGCCCAGAGAGCATGCCAGGATGCTGGAGGAGTCTGGTTTATCTTAAGCCAGCAAGCGGTCTGGGGCAGCCATTGCATAAACTGGTTTGACCCAAATCTGTTAAGTTTGATACTACATTCAACTAGGTTTATTTCAAACTGGTTTCAGCCATTTTCAAACTGGTTTATGTGCACTGAACATCTGTTGTATGGGTAACCCATTCTCAAACAGAACAAGGCAGAAAGAGAAGGACCTGCACCAAAGAGACAAACACCATCTGAGGCCTGGGAAGACTGGAGACCCTGTGACTGCAGCTTCCAACGGAGGGAAGTGAGAGGTACACAGAGCAGTACCTAGCCTACAGCAGATAAGTACTGTGCTCCTAGTCACCTTTCCCAGTGCAGGAATCAGGGGAAGTCAACAGAATTGAAAGGGGACACATTCAAACTTGAAGAAAAGGAATGGTCTTTCCATAAAGCATGATTATCTGTGGGACTTACCACTACTAGATCTCACAGAGCACTAGATTTTTTATAGGAGGGATGAGACCATCCACAGCTACGCTGACCCTAGTTAAACAAACGTAAAGGCTATAACACCCTCTTGCTTCAGACCCTAAACCAGACACCAGTTGGTGGGGGCACCAGGAAATGTTCCCATGGGCAGGGTATTCTACAGCTCGTTTCTGAAGTACCTGGTACTAGTCATTAGAGCTGTGCGAAATTTCGCTGGCAGTTTCATTTTGATGCCATTTTGATGCTGTTTTGACTCGTTTTGAGCTCGAAACAGCAACATCGAAATGAAACAGAGAGCTTCGAAACAGCCTCAAAATGAAACGAGGCAAGTCATAAAGTTCCAAAATTTTCTAAACAATTCGAGTTTCAAAGTTCAAGCTGGGCTTGCCTGCAGGGAAACAGGAACTAAAGTAAGGAGAGGGAGGGGGAAGAGGACTGCTCTCATTATTGACTGTGTAGCTGGCCTGTGACTGTCATCCTTTCCTGAGGGCTCTTTCAATTCCAGTACTCTGGGGAGGGATGGAAAAACTGTATAAAAGGCAGCATTATTTGAACTGCCCACCCTGCTTTCTGCCTTGGTGTCAGTTGAGTGAAGGTGCACCTTAACGCACGCAGTGCCTCTCTCCCACACGTCACAAGTTTTGCTTGTCTGCAGCTTGAGGTGCAGTTTCCCCCAAACCCCTGCACTTATCTCCTTGACACTTGGCAGGCTTTGTGGTCTCATCAGGGGCTAACACGTCTGCAGTTTTAACCCTGCTGTGGTTTAACACATATATGTGACATGAGGTTTTTTTGCTTTCAAGATACTGAGGTGCAGTTTCCCAGAAACTCCTGCACCTATCTCCTTGAAACCTGGCAGGCTTCATACCCTCAGAAGGGGTTACCATTCCTGCAAGTTTTACCCAAATCAGGCCAGAAATGACAAAATTATAGGCTGTTTTGAGCTTCCCCATTATAGCCTATGGGCATTTCACTGTTTTGACGATATGAACTGGAACAGCGGTTTTGAATTGAAACGAAAATCAAAATGAAATGCTGTTCTTTCAAAACACAAGTTGAAATGGAACAGTGCCGTTTTGCACAGCCCTACTGGTCATTGTCACACAGAGGAGGTGGCTTTGTGGAGGCCTGGTATCCTTAGTGTATCTAGGGCAGAGTGATGGGGGCAGCAGCTCCTAGCACCGACTTGTGGAGGGCGGGCAAAAAATAGCAGCTACCACCATGGTCACACCGTCACACCAGTGATATGGCAGTGGCTGGGAACCATCACTGCTTCCATTCATCACAGTTGTCCCAAGTGCCCTGCTGACTTGCTGCGCCTTAGCCTGGTATGATCCTACCTGGAGGAGGCACAGACTATTGAATCTAGCTGTCTCTATGTCACTGAGGGTAGAAATGTGTGTTTAGGCCTGAGGAATCAAAACTCTTGGTAGAGGTATTATTTTTATTAGACCAACTAGATTTTTGCAAACAAATGTCTTTATTTGCAAGCTTTTGCAAGCTTTTGGGCACAAGCACCCTTCTTCAGGCATAGGAAAAAAGATTGTAAAAGTTCTCCTAGGTAGAAATGAAAGTTCATACTTTATAGGAGAGTTGAAGGTGTGGTAAAAACTCCTGTTTGGAACAGTTAATTTTATGCAGATTAGGCTCAGAGAAAAGTTAGAATAGTCTGTTTACCTCAAAGCTGCTTGGTGGCAAGCAGGATGTAGAGTCATATTTCTTTCTGGTTATGAGGTTTCCTATTTCACAGAAGAGTAAAAAGATGCAATGCTCTTCTGGGCAGGAATTTCTTATGTAGTAAGGTGTCGCTGGGCTCTGTGATGATCCAAATTGCCTGGAACAAAAGCAGGAGCAGGTTCTCAGGTTGTAGATACTTGCTTCCTCCTTGTAAAATGATGAAGATTTCAGTTAAAAAATTGGCTAAAATTAGGTATCTTCCATGTGTCAAGTATCCAGGTTGTAGCTGTATTGGTTTAGAGGCCAAAGGAGTCAGAACTCATGGTAGAGGTGATACCTTTTATTAGACCTACTAGTTTTTTGAATTCATTTGCAAGCTTTTGGGCACAAGCACCCTTCTTCAGGCATAGGAGAAAAAATTATAAAAGTTGTCCTATGTCAAAATGAAAGTCATATTTCATGAAATCTTTTCTCCTATGCCTGAAGAAAGGTGCTTATGCCTGAAACCTTGCAAATAAAGAATTTTTGTTTGCAAAAAATCTCGTTGGTCTAATAAAAGATATCACCTCTACCATAAGATCTGATTCCTTTGCCTCTAAACCAATATGGCTAAAGCCTGGACACCTGTTTAGGCCTGAGGCCTTCCTGACCCTGGGAAAAACAGGATGGGGAGGGGGTGGGGGGCAGTTGTTCAACTCGAGGCTCCTCCTAGCCATGGTGATGGGCACTCCTTTTGTGGGGGAACTATAGGATCTATATGGCTGCTCCATGAGCCTGGTAAGCCCCATACCAGTCCCGAGTCCTAGAAGGGAGCGTCAGAGTTTGCAAAACCTTCCTGGTTTTTGCCAGGGTACTGCGCCCCTGTCACAGAACAGGCAGAACTCCCCTCTAAGTAAACCTTTGCATGTGCCAGGGAGGGCTGGGATGACATCAGAGATGGGAGAAAGTCCAGGACAGCTAGAATCAGAGGAGCCCAGGTCAAGGGCTGCAACTCCAGCCACCCTTGCGAATGAATCCCCTCCCTTCGGCAGCACAGCACCCTCCAGTGGTTGACTCTCTGATCAATGGCCCTCCTTTCCTCAGTCCCTTGTGCTGTCAGGTAAAGAGACCTGGGGTTTGGACATACCTGTTGGCTGGCATTTTAATCAGGAGAGGCTGAATGGATGATTTTGGGGCAGAGCTGGGAACTCAAAGCACCAGCAGGGCTTTGGCCAGGCATGCTGAACCCACCTCATTCTGGCTCTGTGCTGTGAAAGCCTCCTCTGCACCATGATCGTGGGAGGTCATGGTGGACAGGTGTCAAAGCCTCTCCTCTCTGTGGAAAGGAAATTACAAACTGAGCAGATACTCCAGGCACTTTCTGCTGTGTTTTGCTGCAAGCAAATCTGTGCCTGAGCCCTTCCCCACCTCCTGGAGTGCCCATCGGTGCTGCCCCTCAGTCTGGCAACCACCGTCTTGCTTCTGTGTGCAGGAAGGCCTCAGCACTAAGAAAGGCCTCTAAAACTGAGTGAGGTTTTCTTAATAGAAAAGCAAGAGCCCTGCTCTGGAATAGTCTTATCAATGCCCCGGAGAGGCTGTGAGAGGCTGTCCCAGTGGGATGAGACTCTACACGGGTGACCTTGGTATTATCTCTGCAAACTGGTGGACACAGGGTTTCAGCAAGGGGTGGCTCAGTGACGCAGCTGGGGAGGACTAGGGGGTGGGTGCAGGCAGAGGGCTGTGCTGTAGGGAAGCAGGCGTTGCCAGGATCCTCCTCCCTGTCTGTCAGCCTGAGGGGGACGCGGTCTCCGTCTCTCAAGGCTGCAGACTGAGCAGCTTGCTGTACTATTCCAGCATTGTTGTCTTTGATGTGGGTGTTGGGAAAGTGACCCATCTCTGAGTGCTGTGTGGGCCTCCTAGGGTTGCCAGCCCTCCAGGATTGCCCTGGAGTCTCCAGGGATTAGATATAATCTCCAGGAGATTGCTGAGAGTCACCTGGGACATAAATGATAGGGCATTCATTAAAATAAATACTAAATGTTGAATCCAATTTATACAGTAGTCCGGGGGGTGGGGATTTAAAATGTAATAGTAATGTAGATTTGCCTTCCTGAGTACAGTACAATAGATCAGTCATTAATGCCATGACATCATATGATGAAACCTCCCAGAATAGATTCAAACAGAGTTGGCAACCCTAGGGCCTCCCCCTGCCCTCACTCCTCTGCTTTACCTACCTGCTGGTCCAGTGTAGCAGGCAAGGGGAAACTCTTAGGGGCAGAGACCATCTTCTTGCTTACAGGCCTGTACAATGGTGATCACAATAGAGCTCAGGGCCTTGTCTGGGGTCCATCATACCAGCACCAAGCAATAGTTGTCCACCCCTCATTTCAGGGCTTCATTTAGAAATGGTTGATAAAGGGTTAATAATTGATGAAAATCTGTTCTCTGCCAGTCCCAGGCAAGTGCCATGGTTGTCACTGAGGTGGTAATGCACAAGGCAGGAGAAGGGGCCCTGGTCTTGGCTACGGGAGCTGCCAGTCTGGATTGCCTCTGCAGTCCCTCTGGCCTATAACGCCCCTGAGAGCAGCCAGCACCAGGCACCTCAGAGAACAGTGTCAGAAACACTGGGCATATCTGCATGTGCTATTAATGCACAGTAAGGTTACTACGCATTTTTAAAGGTGCGGTAAACTGCCCCCAAGAAAGGATCTATACGTGTGTCAGCTTGGGAACAAATTTGCTTCCAGCTGGAGCAGCTGAGACCAGGGATGTTCCTGTGCCGTGCCCTGCTCTGCCCCACTCCAGCAGCCAGGGGGAGCTCTATGTTCCCCTGGGCATCAGCCTGGGACTGGCAGGGGGCTGATCCCAATCCCCATGTGGGTGGCGGGAGCTGTCCCTACAGCCAGGACTGCTGAGTCCCAGCCACATGGGGATCAGACCCAATTCCCACATGGCCAGGAGAGGTAGCCCCACCTGGTGGGTACAGTCACTTGGGGATCAGGAGGGTCCTGATCCACACATAGCCAGGAGAAATGTCCCTGCCCCAGGGGGAATGCTGCCTGGCAGGCACATAGGGATTGGCCCTGATCCCCATGTGGCTGCCAGGCAGTGTCCCCACCAGGCACGGATGCCTCTGCTGGCCATGTGGGGATTACAACCCTCCCAATTTCCACATGGCTGTTTCCGCTAGGTGGGGACAACTTTTCTGGCCGCATGGTGACTGCGACCCTCCTGGGACTGCATGGGGACTGGGAGCCCCACGTGGCTTCCAGGCAGTGTCCCTGCCAGGAGGAAACACCTCTCCCAGGCAAGTGGAGATCTGGAGGGCCCCAGTCCCCATGTGGCTGTCCCCACCAGGCAGGGGATCTCCCTGCCACTTGGGGATCGGATCCTGACCTGACTCTACCTGACTGGGATGCAGCAGTTCCAGCTGCCGTGACAGCTCTCCTGGCCATGTTGGGACTAGGATGATCCCTATCCCCAGGCAATGGGGAGACAGCTGCCCCTGCAGTCAGCACAGCTCCTTGCCACATGGAACTTAGCCAGGCAGCAGTGGGCCCCCTCCTGCCTGGACTGACAGAGAACACATTGCTCTTGATCCGCATCTACACATGCGCTATTGTGCAGTAGTAGTTAACATGCAGTTAATCTCCTACCTGTATTTTCAGGTAGTAGATAACTGTGCATTAGACTATTTTACTGAATAGTTGCCTAGCTCATGGTTAAATAATGACATTTTACTGTGCAGTAGATTAGTGTACTGCATAGTAAAGAGTCCATGTAAACACACTCACTGTGTAGCAGCTGTAGGGGATTCTGTGAGCCACACAGCTCTCATCCAGGCTGCAGACAGACATCAGCTTACACCCTGAGGCACCTGCTTTGATAAACTCTGTCCTGCTGGAGTCTCTGCTCACTACTGTGACCGCTGCTTATTGCCACCGCTTTTAACCCTTACTGTCAATGTCTCTTTTATAAGCTCTGGCCAAAAATAATGGTTTTCCTTTCAAAAGCCAGAGGCATTTCTAACTCTTAATTAATATCACTGTTTTTGAGTGGTTTAAAGCATTTTCTCTTTTTATAAGCATTTCCATGGGAAAATTAACACTGCTCAAAAGTTTATCTACTTTACTACAGCAAAGATTTAGCTTTAGAACTCAAAAACAAACAGCTCTGTATAGATAGAGAGAGACCTAACACAGATTGGCCTGGAATCCCATTTCCTGCCTCCAAGCTGTTGGCTGTACTCTCTCACTCCGGCATAAATCAGGCACGACTGAAAGGCAAATTCAGTCCTTATCTGTCAGCTCCAAAGTTCAGCTACTCAGTGATAGAAAACTCTGAGGTTTTAAATCAAACACTGGAGATAAGTAGGTCATTTGAAAGGTGGCGGTGGGTGGTAGTCAGCAGTTAAAGTTGCAGAACAGTTTTCATGATAAATGTCTGTTTTCACACATTTATTATCTTCCAATAAATTCACCATCTGAGCTGTTGTTTTACAGCCTCAGTCTCTGCCCAAAGGAGATTTTTCTTTTTTCTTTTCTTTTTTTTTTTTTTTTTTTTAGAGTTTGAGCCACTTTGTATTGATGGGAGCTTTGGGGGAGAACAGGGAGAAAAAGAAACAATTTATACATTTCTAACAGGACTCCTTTTTCCAGCTAAAATGGGTTCTCTTTGAATCTTGGCCAGGGCATGGGAGTATGGACTCTTACAGAGTACAGACCATACCCATATCCCATGGGAGTCCTGGAGAGCTGGTGAAATATCAGAGGTATATTAGCTTTGTGCTTGCTCTGTGCAGGGGCAAATTTCACCATCACGTGTAGCCAGGGAATTCTTCAGTAAGGTTGGCCTTAACTCCACCCAAACCTTGAGAGCATTAGGCTGTAGTGCCCACTTAGATGTCTCCTAGGCACTGGCCTCATCCCTGGGAGTGGGACAGTGCTCCATGAAAGGAACAAAGGTCAGTAGTGGAAAAAAGGAGCGTTTTTTTCTCTGCCAGCCTCATTATGGGTTAAATTCTGTTTGGATCAGCTGTGGGGTAGGACCTCAGGGTCAGTCCTTGGCAGGCAGTGAGCTTGCATGGCATTGACACTGCTGTCATGGGGCAGGGAGTGCTGGCCCAGCCATTCACAGGTCACATGGGTCTTTTGCCACAAGCTGTGCAGGGCACAGACTTTCTGCAGATGACTCTCCTTCTCGCACATAGAGAGGAGAACTGCTTACTCCTGTGGCACCAGCATCCAAATCCCACAGGGACAGTATGTCTTCCTGAGGGCCATCCACCCCTGGCCCTCCCCTCCTCTTCTCCACTGGTTATGTCCATCAAAGCTGCTATATGGGTCTATGAGCTGGAGGAGTCAGGGGAAGGAGGCAGTGCCCAGAATGCATTTTGCCCCACCACTAACCCATGGCATGGAGCTCCCCCTTCTGTCGGGGGAGCTCTAGCACACAGGACCCTAGAGCTGGCCCCCTGCAGATCCACACAGGATTTGTGGAAGAGGGCTGCCCTTCACTGACCTTGCTGGAGCTATGACCATCAGCAAGGTTTGACCCAGGGCCTCTGAATCTGCCTGTCTGAGCTGCTGTGACGCCCAGAGACAAAGGACCAGACCTGCTGGACCAGACTAGTTCAGCCATTGGAGCAGGCAAAGATTGGATTAAAGGGGGTTAATGGCCCCCTTGCATGTTAAGGGAGTTTGTCATCAGGAACTGTACCTGAGACTGCTCTCTGGGGTGCTCATTAGGACCTTCTCAGAATTGGATCTGAGCACCCAGCATCCTTTAGGGCAGAAGTGTCAACACATGGCCCTCAGGCTGGATGTGTCCTGTGAAGCCTCTCCATCCAGCTCCTGGTGGTGCCCATGGGTCTGATCAGACACATGGGGTACGGCACACATCCATGGTGTGGGACTGGTCTGTGGGCTGTATCAGGCCCGTGGACCTCCTCCTCTGCCCCTTCCCTGCTTTCTCCACCAGCATAACTGATTCAGCAGCTGCTCCAGCCAGTCTGGAGCCCACACTGCTTGCAGTGGGGATCCTGAAGTAGCTGGACAGGGTGCTATATGTAGCACAGTCTTGCTGGAAAAGCAACCGCGCTGCACGTGGTGGCTGCCCCGCTGGACTGCTCTGGGATGCATGCTGCTCCATCCAGTCCTACACTGGCTAAGCAGGTGCTATGTGCGATGAAGTCCGGAAGCTGCTGGAGTCTGCAGTCCTGGAGCTGCAGGCACCCCATGTGGTGCAGTCCAGCTGGGGCAGCCACCATATGCAGTGCAGCTGCTACTTCAGCTGGACTGTGATACATGACACACCCGTTCCAGCTGCTCTGGGATCCATGCCACACAGCTCAGGTCCCAGACCAGTTGGAGCAGCTGCTGAATCGGGTATGCTGGGGAAAGAGAATGGGAAGGGGAGGAGGAGGAGGCCCATGGGCCTAATCTGGCCTGTGGATTGGCCCTGCTCTACACATCTGGACTGTAGGGTTGGTTGATTTTGATGCCCCGGCTTTAGGGCATTGATTGTTACAAGCCCCTTTGGAGAAAAGCAGGGCTACTATTCCTGTCTGTCTAGTGTGGCGCCAGGGCACTAAGGGACAAAGCCTTGGCCAGTGCTACACTGGAAGTCTGTAGCAGAGGAAGGTTTTGAACCCAGGCCTTCTGACTCCTGGGTCTTAAACCATCAGCCCAGCTTTCTTCTCCAGTTAAGAGGACCATCTTGTCCTACCTCTGGGCCACTTCTGCCATGCCTTGGACTTTAGCACAATGTAGGGATTTGGTATTTAATATTAACTTCTCATTGATACTGCCACAAGTGAATCCCTTTAGTGCAAGACTTTGTTACAGTCTCTTTGTGTGTGGGAATTCAAGGCAAATAGTTGTGTTTAGTTTAATGTTACAGTCATCAAACACAACATTATTAAAGGCATCTCCTAGATGGCACTTGCTTTGAGTCAATATGTCTGCCTCATCTCCTCGTGTTCCCTGTCACGTGCTTCTGCGTTATCTCTGTCTCTCTCTGTCTCTGTCTCTTCATGGCTGCCCTCATTTTAGAAACTGGACACCTCCCCAACATTTTTGCTTTTCAAACTCTAACAGAATTAGCTAGGTTGGTTTCTAGGGGGATGTGTGGCTAATGTGCCTACAGCCTATAAGCTCCAGTGCGGACGGAGTGTTTCATTTAATTTTGGATGCTGTGATTGCTGTGTACTCTTTTCTCTTGTAGACAGTCAGCAACATAGTTTGTAGCCAGCTCCAGCTCCTTCACTCACTAGACTCACCAACTGGTCCCCCATTTTGGTGCGCTTGTGGAGGGTAGAGATTGTGGACATACAATGAGAGCTGAACTCAGGCTAAGGCTGATTCCAGGTGATGCTTTGAATAGTATCCTAGTCCAGGTAGGAGTTTCACACTCAGGGGCCTATGGAAACCTATGTAGCTGGAACAGATTGGCTGTGGCATGAAGCTTCCTTCCTATATTCATGAAGTTGTAAGAATCAGTGCAGGAAATTTAGGAATGCATGGGAGGGTGATGCCAGGGCTGTGTGAGAGGGGGTAGGCCACCACCACCTGCTGGCCTGCCGCTGATGGACTTGGGTGTCTTGCCACTGCATCATTGACGAGTGGGTGCAGTGGAGAGGAGGAGCAGGCCTTATGCACTGGGAAACGCCGTCTCTTCAGTTCCCATCTTGGGTATACTGGTGCCGGGTGGGAGAGAAAAGGCACCTCTGTGACAGGGTGGGGTTGGTCTTTTCTGACTACCAGCAAGGATGGTAGGTGTGCTGCCATCTACCATAGGTATTAATAGGGGGCAGACTTTCAACCTACCAAATGCCACAACAACAACAACAAAGGCCTGGGCACAGCACTTCTCAAACTCAAAGTTGGTCATGACGGCAGGTGACGTACCCAACCCTTTCAGTGGGGTTACAAGCATGATAAGATAATGGTGTAGGATTGGGGCCCTGAAGTAATTATTGTTGGAGTGGGGCCTCAACTGCTGGCCTAGGGGATAGGTCACTGGTGTGTGGGAACTAGGGGTGCTAGTCCTAGCTCTGCTGGGTAGCTCAGCATACAATACTCCTCATCTCTCCGGAAAAAGGGGATGATTCTGCCTTGTGTAGGGGTTTGTCTGAGAAGAGCTTTAGGGTGTTATAGTACGTCTGCCTTGGTTTCAGTGATGTGATTGAATATCTTCTGTCCAGATATAATTTTGATGTAAAACAATTCTTCCTTGAAAACAAATTCATTTTTTTGCAGCAAAAGCAGTTTTGTTAAATGTTCGAGCTTTTACTGAAAATATAATAGAAAATATATTTTAAAAACATGTTTCTATTTTCTTTTTTGCACTGATAAAACAGCAATTTTAATGAAAAAACAGTGGAAACCAAGCAAACAAATACAAAAGAATACTCCTGATCTTGTCTGAGAAAGATCTGACATTCCTCAACCTGTTCTAGACTCTAACCAGCCTTGTACCTGTTCGCTGACCTGATGGTTGATGGCAGTGGATTGTGTTTGCAGATATGGTGGTATCACAGCTCTGGGTGCTGCTTAGTAGACACCTCTGCCCCCCTGATCCCTGTCTGAGGCTGGCCTTTACCATCAGTAGAGAAAGAAGCACCCCTCATCTGCTTCCACTGCTACAGCTCCCCCCAGCTCATGCCATGCTGGGACATGAGATCAGTGAGGACGGTGGAAGGGAGAAGGCTATTGGATGGATGGATGCACACATGCATGCATGGATGCTCTTTTTCCAGCCACTGCCTGGAGGGCTGTGTGGAGGTGTTGGTAGCCTAGCCTGCTGTTGAGTGCTTATATTCAGTAGCATGGCGGAGGAGATGTGGAGCTCCTCAAGAGGTGTTTCTGTTATTTAGGGGCTGGGGATTTACCCGAATATCTTTGGATGCTATCACAATGTATACTTCCCTTGGCAGTTCTTCCAGTTCACATGGCATTAAGCCGCTGTTGTTTATACAGTAGTGTCACCATATAATAGTGGGCTGCGTGCTTCAGTTTACACAGGACCTTGAACCTGGTATTATGGGAGGACACAACATGCTCTTGCCTTTTGTAGCCCACTGGTGCCCTCTGCTGGACAGCTGGAAGCATTGACGAGTGCCTTGCAACATCACTTTCCCGCTAGAAGGAAAAGCTTTTCAAGAGCGCTCCCTGATTTTGACATCTTTGGGTCTAGGCTCAGTAGCCGGCACATCCCAGAGGCCACAGGCACATCCAAGGGGGAGGCTGCTGACACTTCTGATGGAAACTGCTTCCCTTCAGCCAGGGTACTGCTCATCCCCCAGCTTGCAGGGGGAAATTGCACTGGGAGGACTTGAGCACAAAGTCATTCTTTCCCAGTAAGCCCTCCGAGGCCTGTGGGAACAGTGGGTCACCAAGACCTCCCAGCCTGATGCATCCTCAGGATCCCTAAGGAAGGAGTTCGCCTCCTAGATCTTTAGTCCAGAGCAGCAGGGCCAGCTGCACCCCAAATGCTGTGCCCCAGCACCTGAAGGTTCAGTGTTGAGCCCCCTTTTATATATATATAGATAGATAGATATAGATAACTGCAAGCTTTTAACAACCTTTGCAACATCAGGTCACTGAGCACCACTGTCTCCTTACTTCATCTGTGGCACGTTGGTGTCTTTGGGTAACAAGCCTTGTAGCTGTGTGGCAGAATTGATTGGGTTGTTTTAAGAATGAGTTAAACCCGAATTTGTATGGGATGGTTTGAATAGGAACAACCCTGTCTGGAGCAGTGGACCAGATGACCTCTAGAGGTCTCTTCTAGCCCTATTTTTCTATGATTCTGTGCCTCAGCACAGCGGCATTGGCCTGGAGAGTCGGTGCATGGCTCAGGGTGCTATTCCAAGACTGGCTTTTTAAAGGCGTTGCTTCCTAGGTGATGGCTGTGAGAAGCCAAGTAGGTCCCATTAAAGAACTGTACGGCATAGGAAACTAGTAGCTCAGTTAAAGAAATGGGTCTTTGTGGGGCTGGAAAGTGGGACCTGGAGTGAGGAGGAAGACAAGAAGCCTGGGAAGGGAAAGGTTGGGAAGTTTGTCCCTGGGGAGGAGTGAGAGGGGTGCTGAGGCTCTGAGTTAAATTACTAGGAAACCAGGCGCCAGCACAAAGAAGGTTTCAGAAGCACTGGCTGCCATGGCCTCCTTGACTGGGGGATGGAGTGACCGAGGCAGACGACTAGCTCTGTGTTAGAATAGGGAAAGCCATATTATAGGACCTGGGGCTATGTGAGCAAACAAACAAGTAACCATCAGTGGGAGGAAAGCAGGTAACATTGTACCAGGGGCAGAAGCTTTCCTCTCAAGCATGACAGCCCCAAATGCAGACAGGACCTATGTTAGCCCCTCTGGGTTGGGGCCTCCATAGAGTCCTGATTCTGGGACAGTGCTGGCATCTGTTGTCTGAGAATCAGGCCCTGCAAGAGGTCTCAGGTGGGCATCCAAGATCACAGAGGGCTTCTGAAATGTTTAGTTTTGGCCTGTTGGAAATAGAGGCCAGCCGCCTTTTTCTCACCTATTCACTTCCCTCCCACTTGCATTAACAGGTCTGCTTCACAATGCAGATGCATGTAGGAAGAGTGAACCCAGGGATTCGGGGAGTTCTTCCCAAAGAGCCAAGAGACCTGTGTCCTGGAGAGGGCAGATGAGGAGCTCCTCTGTACCCTGCCTCCTAAGGCGAGAACAAAGGGATGCTTCCTGGGACTCAAAGGCAGCCCAAATAAACCTCCGGGGGGCCGGGGGGCCTGCAGTGGGCTGGAGGATGCTCCCAATGGGGAAGGGCAGTTGTGGGATGGTGATGACTGGGGAGAGGTGGGGATGCTGCCACGGACAGGGAGGGGCGAGGGGCAGGGCAGGGGGCAGTGGCTGGGGAGACTGCTGTGTGCTGGGGGGTGCTAGGAGGGCAGAGGGGAAGGCGAGGGCAGGTTGGGAGCGGGCTGTCAGAGGCTCTGGGTGGGGGCAGCCGGGGCCCCGCGGGCGGAGGGCTGTGGGGTGGGGAAGCGATCGGGGGAAGAGGAGGGGAGACGGGTGGGGAGAAGGAGGGAGGCTGTCATGGACGGGGAGGTCAGGGGAGAGGGGAGGCTGCC
>NW_017728907.1:12045448-12069251 GCF_001723895.1 Crocodylus porosus
CCAGCCGTCACCCCAGGCTGCTCGCGGGCCTGCTGGCAGGGAGAGCCTTGCTCTGGGCTGAAGCTGCGCACATCCGCCCTGCCTGCCAGGGTAGGGGCGAGGGCGAGGGCATCACCCGCCCCCCAGGCCGCTCTCCTTTTGGGGCCATCCTCTGCATTACCACTTTTCCCATCCGACCCCTTTTCCCCCCTCCTTGTGCTCCTTTCCCAGCATGTCCGAACTCTCCTGCCTCTTGTCCAGTCTCCCTGGCTCCCAGCGCGGAGCTCCACAGATGGGTTAGCCTAGATAGCAGGATAACCAAGCCCTCCCCCAATCCTCATCCCCTCCCCGGAAAGGCCCAGTGTTGTGACCCAGCATGATAATGACCAGCTCAGGCCCGACTAGGCTGTGTGGCTGTGCGGAGGGGGGACAGCTGGGTATAACTGAGGCCCCCGATGTCATCCCACTGCTGCCCTGGACACCCCCTCCCCTCCCCTCCCCTGCAGTGAGCCTTGCTGCAGCTGCTGAAGCTAAGCTGATATATGCAAATTGCATGCAGCATAAATGCGAAGACGGGGGCTCTTTGCTGCTGGGATGGGATCCATCACCACCCTGCTGCCCGCCTCCCGCAGCAGCTGCACTAACTCACCCAGCTCCTCCCAGGGCTTCCAGTTTTCCAGCACGACCTGCCAGGTGCACCTTCCCTGCTCCCGTAGCCTCTTCCCCCATTCACCGAGATGCCACCTCCACCCCCAACTCTTACTCTACTCTCTACTCCTGACAGTGGTTATCATTGCCCTTCACTTCTCTTCACTCTTTCCTTGCTTCTTTCTGTGGACTTGGGATCAGGCTGTATATGAAATTTTGCACAAGACAATCATATTGGGAAGAATTAGCCATGTTAGCCTGAAGTTAGGCAGAAGGCAGGGTGGCATCTTCTGAACTAACAGTACAGAGAGGCATGAGCTTTCATAGTCTACAGCCTACTTTGTCAGATGTTACTGATTGACTTGTTCTTTCTGGGCTTCCAGCTCCTAGTGTGAGCATGCCTTCAAATTCTCAATATCGCCGTGCTTGTAAATGAGAGATGGGCACCAATTGCAGCATTGTCAGATATTGGTGCTGCATATAATGATGATGGTGGCTAGTCAAGTGCATGCATGTGTGTTGGGAAAAGCACAGGGCCATATGAAGGCCTGGATCTGTGATGTGAAGAATTTACACTGAGTTTAACAGGACGTGGTTTGCCACTGACTAGTCCAGAGAATCAGACACATGCCAGGCAGATCCTTTGTGTAGATTTCTGGAGAGTTTTTTTATTTTGAAGTGCTTTGGTCCTCTAAAATGCCTCTCAAAATCTTCTAGAGCAGGAGCCCCATTAGGTATTTTATTGCCTCCTGTCCCATGTTGCTCCCACATTTGCTTGGCCAGCTACAAGCTTGTAAGGAATCATTAACATAAACAGTAAGGAGGAGAATTTCAGGTGCGGTACAAACCAGGAAACAGTGTCATTCCAATTTCAGCCAGGTCTACAGCTACAGTTTTGCTACACCAAAAGGGTTTTTGTGCAGCATCATCCTCACACTTTCACATGCTCCCATTTTGGAGATGTTCGCCTTTGGGACGGAAGATTTTTGCACTGGAGTTCTCTCTAAGGGTGTATTTTTCTCCTGGGAAGGTTGAGCAGAATTTCTTTAACTTATTTGTTGGCCTTCTGTATGGGTGAGAAGAACACAATCCTTTTTCAAAATAATTTAGCTGTATTTTAGGGAGATCTGCACCAGAACCTGCTGAAATGGGAAACTTGGCCTGGATATACTGTGGTCCTTGTTGGAGATGAGCGTGGTTTGGAAAAACATGGGTTTAGCTGCTGAAAATTATTTACCGAGTCTATGGTGTGTGTTTCTTTGCTGTAGGTAATCAGGGACAAAGAGATCCACTGTGCTTTCATGGGTAGCCTGTTAAGTTGAAGTGACCAATGGCTCTGAATTTTGGGACTGTCCCTACGGCCTTGTGGAGGTGGGACTGTCATCCTGAATTTGAAAATGTGGTCCCACACTCAGGGGCAGTTTTAGGGCAGCATGAATGGTGCAATTTCAGAAGCTGGAGCTGATCAGGTGCTCCCTTTCCCCCTGCTTTAGCAGCCATGACGCTGACTATCAGGTGCCAATCCCATGACTTGTATTTTTGTGGGTATCTAGTAAAAAGTAGAACCCAACACTGAACCTTTGCATGGGCTGTCAAAAGGTCAACCCTGCCCATGGTCCTCTGGTGCCTGCTGAAGGGATGCAGCACAAGGCTCCTTAGAGCCATGGGAACCTGGCTTTACTGCTTCTGGGTCAGGAGCCAGAACTGGGAGCAGCATAGCCATGATGATGCTTTACATTCAGGCCAGTTAATTAACTGGCTAATTAGTAGAGCTGAGTACTCCCAGAGCTGAGGGCAAAGCACATCATCATGACTGTTTTCAGGTTCTATCTTCCTATTGCTCTGCTGTTCACCTCAAGCTGAGGCTGAAGATAAGCGGTTCTAAAGCAGGAATGCTTAATACTGACACGCTGAAACTTTATTCCAAGAACAAGAACAATAAGAGTTCCTTATTCAGTGTTAGAAGAAAGATCTCATCTTTGTTTGTGATTCTTTACCATTGCCCTGTGATGGAGGTGACATTCAATGCAGAGATTGATTTTCGGCCATGTAGGGAGCAGCCCTGTCAAGCTGGCTGTCCGGAGCTCTGGGTCACCAGTCAGCAAATCTATCCTCCTTAACAGCCTTAGGTAGTCTGTAGAACCTGGACCTGCAAGGGCAGCTCTTTGTAAAGTGCTTCTGAGACTTTCATATAAGTGTGTTTTATGTTATGTTGCTGCATGTTGTACCTGGAATGGATCTGATATTGGACTTGCACACGGCTCCATGCTGTTAGTTCCCAGCCACGCCTAGAAATGCTGAGGCAGCTGCTGCAGCCCTGAGATCTTTGTGCTGGGGAAGCAGGGAAAGCTGGTGTTGGATCTTTGCTGTCTTAGGTGCCCTATATACAGCGCACTGCTTCAGTGGGCCCCTTATTGTCCAAACCCAGCATTGCACCACCACCAGCAGTATTATAGGTCACCTGGCTTCCTCTGAATGGATGGGTGTTGGCAAGATCCTGGAGTATCTGACCCAGCAGTTGGATCCAGCATGTACAGCCCATTGTTCTTTCTATATTGCTTCTGGAAAACTTATAGTTGCAGAGTTAGGCAGGCAGTGTTTGCTTGTTTTCATTGCTGTGCTGCTCTCCTGGCTTTTGTGAAGGACTAATGTGTTCTTGCTGGGACTGCAATGTTCTGTCCTTGAAGGTCAATATCTGCAGTTTTCAGATTCCCTGCTCTGAGGGTGGATAGAGTGTATTTCAGATACACTCTTCTCTTCCTCTCCTCCTATAGGCTACAGATTTGTACCAGGTAAAAAGGTACCAAGGAAAACACCAGGTTTCTAATGTTTCACAGGAGGGGCTCCTCTGAACCACCTATATATTCCTACTTGCAAGGACCAAACCCAGAAAAGTGGCAGCAAAACCATTCTAGGGGTACCTCCTGTGGTTGTTCTTGGGACTGCCACCTCTGATGTGCCTGAGAGCATCTACTGAGGGTGCCACAGACAGTCCTGGCTTGAAGAAAGCAATCCCAGCATCCCAAAGGGATTGAAAGAACCAAGGTGTTATTGAGGAAAACATATTTGGTCTCAGAGGGCGCATCTACACGTGCTTTAATGCGCAGTAGACTATTTTTCTGTGCATTAAAGCATCATGTAGAAACTGTGGCATTATACTAATGCACAGTAAAATAGTCTACTGCACATTAAGTGTTACTAAAAAGTATTCAAATGCACATTACCGCATTAATTTAGTACCTCACATTGGAGGTACTAAATTTAATGCACATTAGAAAAAGCTCATTAATGCACGTGTAGACATGCCCTGTGTGTCACCATGAAGCACCACAGTGAAACTGGCTGCATCTGCTCTGGGCAAGCTGCCTCCTGAATTGGATGTGAAGCATCCATGTCAATGCAGTGCCACGCACATGCCAAGGTTGGTGTTATATTGACCTAGTTGATTTCTGTAGCCTCTAGGCTTGATCCTCCATCATTTCGCACTGGAGGAGCAGGCATAGCCCAAAAGCTGGTGCAACAATATAGCGGGCACCCTTGGGTTCATGGAACTAGTGGTTGTGGTATGCAGGTCCTAGCAGACCTGTGCTGGAACCACTGGGCCATGGACTAGCTGGGACCTTCTTGCTCCTCCATAACTACTGCAGGCACCATCTTATAGCATGCACCATCTTCCCTTCATAATGTGGTCTGATAATGTCCTACTCTAATGTGGCATGAAGGTGGGCAGGGCAGCTTGGATGTCTAGCAGTGAGTCTTAGGCAGACTGGCAGCTGGTAGGTGACAGTGAAGCAGAGGTTCCTAGAGGGCTCTTTGGCAACAGGTATGAAGATCAGGTCTGCCTGCCTCCTAGACTGTCCTGTCCCTTGCCAGGTAGGCGTTGCCTGTCTGTTTGGCAGTAATCCTTGGCACTCCATCTCATGGGGCTGGTAGTGGTCTAGCCTTTCTAGACTGGCGCAGCGAGCAGCTAGTTGGCCAGTCAGCAGGTAATTATACTCTGCTTGTCCAGAGTAGGGCTAGGGTTGGCTTGCAGTGCCAGGCAGGGCTTGTCAAAGAGGCACCAACTCTGTGACCTCTTCCTCATTCTTCTCCTCACTTGACTGGCATGAGTCCAGTCCATGTGGCCCCTGAACTTTCCTGCTTCCCCCCCACCCCACAATCCACCTTCTCCTTGGCTGGTCGTTCCTCGCTGTCCCCCCCAGCCCTACCTAGCTCCACCAGTGACATTCCCCAGCACTTCCTGTGCCCTAGGCCAGAACAGCAGAGCTCTAGGGTGGTAGCCTAGGCCAGTGTGCTCCTCCCTGGCTCTGCTGGTTGCTATTCCTTGCAGAGATAGTGGGCATCCTGCACTCCCGCAGCTCCTTCTGCATTCTCACCTGCTGTGTAGACCTGCTGAGCTGCTTCCCCTGCTCCCAGCTGCTGGCTGTTTTTTCCCTTTGGTAGCACAGCTACCACCTCCCTTGCCTGGCTCTGCTTGCTTCTTTCTCAGGCCTACGTCCCCAGGAAGATAACTTTCTCTCTAGTCTGGGTGCTTCAGGCAAGTGAAGCTCTCTGGGGACACTCTTGATAGGGTCCCTTGGTGCCAGCCCTCTTGGCCTCAGCCAGCTACATGAGTCCCCATCCTATCCTAGGTGACCCCTAACCAAATCTAGACAGTCATTCTATTTGTATCCAGAGATTTCATAGATTTCATAGACATTAGGGCTGAAAGGGACCTCAGAAGATCATCGAGTCCAGCCTCCTGCCCCAGGGATGGGCTGTTAAGATCGCTGCCAAGAAGGCTGAAGGGCTGAAGGGGCTGTTTGGCATTCTGTTCCTGCCCAATGGAGCTGGGTCTTTGCATGGCCAGAAGCCAGGAACTTCAGGGTCACATAGCCTTTGACACTGACTTCTTCAGCAACCTTGGGCAAGTCCCTTAAACCAGGCATTTCAAACCTGGGGGTGCAAACAGGATACTTAACTTGTGTGTGGAGGTATCAGAACAGCACCAAGTTTTTTCACAAGTGCTGGAGACCCCCCCAGCTCCCCTTGGCGTCCAAGAGGAAGTACTGATTTGGCCACTGGCACTGGTTGCCTGACTTGCCAAAATTTGTTATGCATCTGTACTAAGTGTACAGCCAGTAGGACCTGCACTTTGCAGCCCTCAGAGGTACACAGGAAGTGGACACATGGCATGGGCATTCTGGCTGGCATTGGGTGTGCTGGGGGGTGAGGGGCATCGGACAGATCCCTCAAATGCTGGAGTCCTTAACGTGGCAGCCTTCTTAGCAGGGGGTGATAGGTCCTAGGAGCTGTGGTTTCTATGGGGTAGCTTCAGCTGTGCCATAAAGCTGAAGGCCGACTGTCTCTGCAAGTGAGGTTCTCTGTGTGCACCGTGCCTCCTCCCAGGAGTTTGCTTCCATTCGTTGGATAATTCCAGACTAAGTGGCAGGTAAAGTTCCTGTCCAGACCACAACCCTCCCTATCCCTGCTGAGGCCAAGAATAGTCTTGCCTGGAGCCTGAGAACTCATGGCTGCCCTGCCAGTGAGGCAGGGGAGGGGGTGAGCTGCCTGTCTTCAGCTACCAGGGTCCCAAGGCCTCTGCAGAAGGGGACCCCTTTGTACCAGGGACTTTCCGTGGAGATGGAGCTCAGCCGGGCTTTTCTGTGGGTGCATCTATGTGATACGCTAAGGGCACAATAGCCTAATAACGCTGTGCAGTAGTGTGTCACAGCACTGACAGTGCTAATATGCTACTACACAGTATCGTTAGGCTGCTGCACAGGAGATGTTCGCTGGTGCTACTGCACAGTAACTCTGGTTACTGCGCAGTTATTTAGGACTTGGTTATACAAGTACTAAATTAAATGTGCAGTAACCACTATACATTAATGAATGTGTAGATGCGCCCGGTGTGATGCTGTCTAATTCCTCAGTGAGCTGCTGCTGTGCTCAGCAAGTTGCGGGGGCACTTGGCCTCTTCAGATGAGACCCTGCACCCCGGAAGGGAAACTCAGGCTGGGAGGGTGAGGGAGGAAGCAAGGGAAGGCAGGAGCTCAGCAATGAGCCCAGGGCTCACTTCTCAGCATGGTGTGCTCTCAGCCTCGTGCTCCTGAGGGGGGAGGCTGGGGGTTGCTTTCTCTTCCAGGGGCTTACATAACTGTCTGGGCTCCCGGCTCTTGAGATCCTGCTGGGGCTCAATGGAAACCTTGTTCCCGTGGCCTGGTGCAAGGGCTGTCTTTGCAGAAGGCACACTGTGCTACTGCAGTTCTTTGATGAGTGTCCCGGGCTCCACCTCCATCTGTCTGACAGCTCAGCCTGTGCTGAGGAACTCGTGCCAGCCAGTCATCTGTGACAGCTCCGGCCCTTCTGCTCCAAGGTGTATGCGAGTCTCTGCCCTGTGGTGCTAGGACGAGAGACTCGCCACGTCAGATCTCGGCTCCAGGAGACTGTCTCCTGGGGAGGGAAAGACTGCTTGGAGGTGGAGATGCCTGGGGCTTTCCTCCTCTTCTCCCTGGGCTGCTTCTGACCATCAGTGAGGCACTGAGTGAGCAAAGGGGCTGGAAGATGGAAGGGACCGGGACCAGGACAAGGAGGTAAGTACCAGGGTTTCTCTTTTCTCCCTTTGCCTCCTTAGGGTGGCTGTTGCTGTTCCAGTCCCAGGCGTCTCTGCCCCTTGGAAGCTCTTGGGATCTGTTTAATCAGGTTCACTCAGCTGGAGCTGGCCTTGCCCCCAGCATCGGGGCGGGAGCTCGACCTTCCACATTGCAGAGACCCAGGAGGGTGAACTGTTCATGCAGTTAGCATGACCCCTACCTCACGCCCAGGCCGTCCAGCAGCCAGCTGGATAAGGTGACGCCTGAGGTCTGGGAACAGTACCTCAAGCCCTAAATAAAGCTTTAAGACAGTAGTCACCAACCGATAGCTCACGATGGACTGGTTGATTGTGGGTCCTCTGACAGTCAATCTCAATAAATATAAACTGTTATGTCTGCATTTTCTTTGGGGTAGGTCCTGGGTTGCACTTTAATTCAAAAAGTGATCTTGTGCTTTAAAAGGTTGGAGACCACCGCTCTAAGATCTCTTTGGCTACAGAGAGCTGGTCCTGACCAGTAGTTGCATGAGTGACCTGTTTAAGGATCCCCTGGGAGGCTCAGGAAGTATCCTGCTGTCCCAATAACTGGCCCAGTCCCTTTCAGAGCTGCAGCTGTGTTTCAGTGGTGGGGGATTCTGTCCTTGGCTGAAGTTTGTGGACTGGTTTTTAAGGAGTGGAAAAGTATTTGAAATAGTTATTTTGGTAGACTTCCCTGTGTGGACACACCGTTACTCCAGAGTAAACAGGTGTCTTTTTCCATTTTGGAATACTTTGTTCTAGGGTAGCTATTTCAGTAAATTCCTGTATGAATTTACTCTCAGTGAAAGGTGCTGTAGTCATGCAATACTTTGAAGTTTTAAAACAATTTCTGCCTTTTTACCGTCACTCAGCCTTCCCCCTGGAATTCTTTTGAACTGAAGGAGTCTCTGGCCTTTTTACATTTTTTTGCAAAATTGAGGCATTTCCCTCCCCTTAGAAAAATCCTCTCTCTCTCTCTCTCTCTCTCTCTCTCTCTCTCTCTCTCTGTGTCTCTCAGCTCACCCATCTTACATGTTTGTGCTCTGCTTGTGGCTAGAGCTCAGTGAGGAGCAGTGGCTTAATAAAAGAAAAATACTGTGAAATAATATCTTTGCATTAGCGTGTAGGCAAAATATGTACCTAAGCTCTCAGCATGGGAGGACAGGACTCCAAGTCTGAGCAGGTGGCTGGGCTGTGTAGGGCACTTCCTGAGGCTTATCCATCCACTCCAGAAGTGTGTTGGTTCTGGTACTTCTTCAGCTCTGTTCCTGGCACTGCTTTTTGGAGCACGTGCGAGGTGGGGACAGTAATGCCGCTGCAAGAACGTTCTCCCTTATAGATTCATTGCATTGCAAGCTCCGTCCAGAGCGCGTGTTGACATTGTGTCCGGCGTTTGACGTGTTCCCAGCTTGAAGGGGATCATGGACATAGGTGTGAAGATGAGAGGAAATGGTCAGGGGCTTGGACTGTTAGGAGCAAAGATGGAAGGAGGAGACATGAGCAGAGATGTAGGGCTTTTGGTATTGACTTGTTGCAAGTGGTTTGAGTCCGATGGCGGTTAGAATTTGCTACGGTGCTTGAGTTCACAGCCACCCTTGGACAGAGTGCGTTTGAGGAGGGACACGTGGTAGTGAAATACGCTTTCCACTGAGACTCTCCAGAGCCGGGTTGGCCGCTCTAATTATGCACTGCTCCAGCTCCCTTGCCGCTTCGTCTCTCGGTGGAGATGGAGAACGAAGTTGGGCAGCAGACGCTGGCTAGAACAAGGCTGATGGTGGGGGTGGATCGGGCACAAGTTTGTTTTGTAAGTCTCTTGGCTATGTGCTGTGTTTGACTCGGTGATGCCCTGACAGCGCAAGATGGAAATAGATATTCCAGCCGTATCAATGGTTGTGCTAACTGACATGTGGCCAAAGTGGGGGCAGGGCATGACGGCCTAAAACAACCTGCCGCTACACTGTCCTTGGAGAGATCCCCCCCCGCCGGTCCTTGTACAGTGTTGGAGCGGTGCGTGGTGCTAAGGGTTGAGGAGGGAGGATTGAGAGCAGGGGTCTACACGGTGGTCTGTCGGCACATTGCACAGCTAGGGCTGCTGTGGCAGCTAAAGGGAGCTATACTGATGAGAGCAACAGTGGGAAATATCTGAGCAGAGAAGCCTGGTGTAACCACAGCATTGAACAGACTCCTTCTACCTCCCAGGTGCTTTGTAGCTCTGCCAGTCAAACTAGCTCCCTAGGTATGGTTTTGTGACTCCATTGGCTTGGATTTGGGCCCTCAGTTCCCCGTGGAAGCCTGCTGTCATCCACAGACTTGGCCAGGTGAAACAGACTGGGGCACAGGAGAGCAATTCTACCCATGTGCAAGGGGAGAGAGCCTGGCACACTCAGGCTGTGCCCTCCCAACAGAAAAACACAGACAAATGCACTGTATATGTGCGTCTACCTGAGGAGAGCTAGCACAATGTAAGGACCTAGCAGAGACGAGCCAAGGGTTGTTGTTGCCTTGATAGAGATAGTCGAGGTCAGCCTTATGCCCCTCACTTGGCATTTACTTCCACTAGCTGCACTGAGATAAGCACTACCATTAGGACTGACTTTCTCAAGGTAAACAACACCCCTTTTGTGTCTGTGAAGGCATAGTTTCCATCTTAGCTACCTTGGCTCCTCAGGGCCAACGGAACTAGAAAGCGGTAAAAAATGAGTATTTCTACCCTGCTGTAATGGAGACAAGATCCCTGATTTGCGTGCTTCACTTCTTGTGGTTTTATAATATGTTTTAATGATGCAGAACAGCGGTTCTCAACCAGGGAGCCGTGAGATCCTTTCAAGGGAGGTGCAATGTTATTGATCTCAGGCGTGCAAACATGATTCACAAGATAAATCCAGAGATTTCAAAAAGGAATTCGTAGTGGTAAAAACATTCTGACCTGCTGCCCTCTTCCTGAGTTCTTTGCAACAGAAGAATTGCTCTAGTATTTTTCTGTATTAAAAAATGAGTGAAAAGTCAGAGCTGGATCAAGGATCGGCTATGGCTGGAGATGCAGTGCCCAACGGGATGACCCACTGCTATGTGGCAATATAGAGACTCCTCTTTCTAAGACACCCAGCTGATATATCTTATTCACTTGCTTAGGGTCAGAATTGCCAAACTTCCGGTCAGACAGGCAGGAGCCATGCTGCGTTTTTCTCTGCAGCATAAGGTGTGTTTTGCCTGCTACCATCATTTGGGCTTGTCTCACCCAGTCCTTTCCCTGCTGTTCTACTGATAGCACCTTGGTCTTCCCTGTTCTTTGCCTGTAGCACGGCTTTTTTTTTCCTTAGGAAATATTTAGTTTAACCAAAGTCCTTGAGCTTGTTCTTGTAGTGCCAGGGCCCTTGCAGCACCCTTGTTTCCCCTCTCCTATCTGTGACATTGAAGGATATTCTTGGTGTTCCTGGTTCTGTGCATTGTAATTATGTAATGGGGTTTGAACTAGTGATTTTGGAGGACCTTTGGGTAAATGGTTGCCTGTGAGTGCAGGAGATAGGACTCAATGCCCTGGGAGGCCCCTTCCAGTCCAGTGTTCCTATAACACGTATTTTGGCAACATCTATGCCCTGTGTGACAGGGCGCTTAGCATGACTGCCACCATGAGAAGAGAACGGGTTTTGGAAACAGCTCAGGCAGCAATCAGGGAAGACACCCGGTCAGAAAGGGGCTAGGCTTGAGGTATATATAAGTACAGGGCCTGAGGCAGGGAGGCCGTCTCATCCTGGTAACTGATAGGGAAGGAGCTCCTAAGCAGGCTGCTGGGAGAGTGACCCTGGCTCCCACCGAGTATATCTGAGGGTAGACAGCCTTAGGGCGGCTGGGAGCTCGGCTTTAGGGTTGGTGGAGCAACCAGCTTGCAGCCAGAGGGCTGGGGAGCATCTGGTGGTTTGTGGAAGGGACTAAGGAAAGGTAAGGAAGTCCCAGGTGGCCCAGGGGGAGAGGGGCCAGGGGACGCAGAGAGAACGGAGGGCCAGGGGTCCATACGTCTCACTGGCCTAGGAGTGGGGCCAGTGCTCAGGAAGGGCTAAAAGCCAAAAAGGGCCACAGTTGGAGACTGTTGGTACTGGAGAGCCCATGGGTCTCACCTGGCCTAGGAGCAGGGCCGGGATCTAAGAAGGACTGAAGGCCACAGCTGGAGACCGAGGGGGCCAGAGTGCCCATAGCCCAGAGAGGGACAGATGTAAGGATGAACAGAGTCAGGATCCTGTAGCCCACAGGGCTACAGGATTCAATTGGTATGCATGACATCTGCAAGGCATGGGTGTTGGGGAGGGCAGAGCCCATGAAATTAGCCCTTAAGATGATGAACTGTGACACCTGCGTGGTAGAGAGTGAGATCTCATGGGGAAGCCCTGAGGCAGCCTTCCATTTTCCAAAATCATAACATCAAAGCATCATAGAGTGTCTTATAAAACTGCCAAACTGTGGATGGGGAATAACATCTTTTTCCATGATTCCATTATGATGAGAATTGCCATCTCCCTGGGTGTATGTTTGCATGCATATATTTAATTGGTGAACAGCCTAATCAGAGAATTTTCTTTGTTGAATCTGTGGGTTTGATAAGAGTCATCAGACCTCTTGCATGGTGCTTTCTTGCTGCAATCACGAGTGGCACAACTGGGGAAGATGCAGCTGGATGTGTGCATCTGACTCAGACAGGCAATGACATAAGGCACTGAAGGAGTTGGTGCCTTGTCAGAGCTCCCATCTCATTCATGGCACACCTGCAGAGCTGCAGGGACACCCACAGGTGTGCAGGGCAGCCTCCCAAAGGATGGGCAAATGTGCAGGTGTCAGTGCCCTTTGGAAGTGAGAGGATCTGCGTCATTCTAGGCCTGTGATTTCACTCATAGAATTCCCTTTTTTCTGTATCTGCAGTTTTTGTTCTTTCAAAACAAAGTAAGTTTAAACTACAGTAGAGAAACTGTATTAGGAGACAAGTGGGACTGTGACGATGCGCTGGGCATAGTCAGGACTTCTGTTTGTCCTTGGGTGTGTGGGTGAAGGCTCTGCTGTTGAGACCCTGCTTGAGAACAGGGATGGATGAGATGCAGCCAGGCAGGGCATTCCCAGTGACCAAACTGTAATTGTTAAAGCACTTCATTAAATGAAAAAGGGCTTGAAAAGTAAAATGGCGATCCCTGTGCCCTCGCTGCATAGCGTTCCAATGCTTTTCTCCCATGCAGGCCTGTTATCCTCTTGCAAATGTCCCAAAGCTTTCCATCTGATCAGAGTGCATCCCACCTTTGGAAAGTGGCCCTCTGTGATGCTTGAGTTGTGCCTGTATCTGCAGTGGAGACTCAGCAGGAGGCTTCCTGCAAAGGGGAAGTGGAGAAGGAGTCAAGGAGCAAGACTAGTTCCTTCTTCTGACAGGGACTGCTCTGCCCTTCACTCTTGCAGTGGCAGGTTTTGGAGGTTCAAAGCATTTGTCGGGAGAGCCTGGGGCTAGAATGGCCTTGTGTTCAGCTTCCTAAGATGAGTGTTTTCAAGCTACAGTGGGGCAGAGAGCAGGCAGGTTTATGCAGAGTTGTCTCCTCCACCTTGCCTCCAGGTGTTTTGCAGGTCTCCAGATGTGATGGCTGCCATCTTGCCCCACCTACAAAGGACTGAAATGGGGGTCTCCAGAGTGAAGGGCATGAGTTGTTATAGCTTGAGCTAAAGAGCCAGGGCTGTGAGAGGCTTATATTCTCTGCAGATCAGAGCAGAAGGAAGCTGGTAATGGAGCGCACACAAGGGAGTTGCATGGGTTCCTCAGAGGAGGGATGTGCAAGTCTAGCACCCCCACAGCAATCCCAACCCAGTGCCACACGGAGACACTGTGCCTTTGGAAAGGGGCCAAGAGCTTGGGGCAGTATGAATGAGTGTCATTGGTGTTGTCTTATGAATGAAGGAGGGTAAAAAATCAATACCCTTTTAAACTAAAGAATATGACTTTTAAATGTAATTTCCATGTTTTTTCTTTTTAAAATTAAACCCATTTAAGATTACATTTGGATTTGACAGCCTGTGGCAAGGCCTAAATTTAGTATAATCCGGTGTTCTGCAATCCATACTTTTTGGACCACTGGATTATACTAAATTTAGGCTTTCGCATAGCTTGTCAGTTTGGTCTGGATGGCAGCCGTCTTTGCAGAGTTAAAACTGATGAGGTTTTAACAGGCAAAGTATGGTGTTGCCAAAAGTGTCTTACAATCTCAATGTTGGTGTCTGTAGCTCGGCAGATGTGGGGGACTAGTGGTATAATCTATTGGAATAATTTGAATAAACAAAAAAAAATGAAGCATCCTTGTAAAGATATAAAGAAGTTAGATCCCCAAACTGGGGAAGGCACTGGATTGCAGTTTGTTAAAGGGAAAAACCATCTTTCTGCAGCAGTAGCCTCTTGCTCTGGTAGCGAGAGAATATTTTCTTCATTTCTGTTTACCCGTCTAATCCAGGGGTTGACAACCTACAGCCTGTGGCCTGGAGCCACCTCGTGGAGCCTTTTGATCCAGCCCACAGACATGGGGCTTTGTCAGCTTTGGGTGGAGTGGGGCTTTAACAGCAGTTGTTTTCCTGATGCTGGCGCAGAGAAAAGCAATGGTAGCAACTGCTTTTCTTGAAAGAGAAGGAAAGATGAATAATAGATGAGAAAGCAGGAAAACTTGTTTTCCTTCTCCAATCTATGAACAAAAATCAAGTGAAAGAGGATGAGATTGACAAATTCTAAAATCAGGATGGACAAGGTGACCAGAAACAATCAGTTCAATGTGTAAAGATGTAGTGCATCCCCCTGGTTAGCAAAATGAAAGAACCAAATATAGTGTAAATGCTACACTTTGTTGCAAATGAACATGTTCTAATTGTTCCCCTAAAAATCAACATTTCTTTAGAAAAATAATTAATGTACACATATACAACAAGATTAAAATTGGGTATTTAAATCAGGATTTTCTCTTGCTGACAGAAGCCATTATTAAAATCAGTACCCTGAATCACTTTGCTTTAAAGCAGTTTGTCCTCTGTTGCTAATGTCAGATCGCTTTGCTTTAAAGCAGTCTGTCCTCTCTTGCTAATGTTGTATTTGTTATTCAACGCGTGCACGCACACACACACACACTCTTCAATATGCAATAAATGCTTCCCGTGTACCATAAACCTACCTTTCCTCTACCCTCATTCTGCTTCAAATAAATTCCCTCCCTCTACCTCCCACCCCAAAAGTCACCATTTATCTGTAGGGAGGGGCTGGCCTGCCCCAGGCAGGAGTCCTGGGTGCCACTAGTATTGCTCTGCCCTTTCAGTCCTCCTAGAACCAATTGCCCTTCCACTGCTCACAAAATTACTCCCCACATCTCCTCCATCAGGCACCACACCCTACCCCAGGGACGTAGAACTTGTAAGAAAATATCTCGGGAAGTCACACATGTCCATTTCTACCAGAACGTGATGTTTTCATGGCCGTTGTTAACTTTTCCTCTAGGGCCTCTGGCTGTTCAGAGCTTTCACAGTTCAGGATCCCTGCTGAATGAATGTTTTATATGCAAGAGTTTGCATTTCATAATGAGGCATAGAACGATGACTGCAATATGCTGCCAGGGCCATGGGCTTCACTTGCCAATATGTTCCCCCTCCACTTATCTTGCTTCTCGTTGAGTCAGTGCCAGGTTTAGTGTTGTTGCTTGGCTGCCATTTGACCGTGGATCTGGAAGTGAGGAAGGTCCTGAGCGGTGTAAACTAGAGAGGCTGGCAGGGCTGCCTTGCTGAATGCACCTAACTGCAGTGCTGATTTGGTACAGAAAAGAGCTGGGCCCACTGTGCCCCACTGGGTCCCTTGGAACTGATGCTTCGATTCCCCCCACGCTCACTGCAACCACTTCCCTCCCCAGGGGAGATCTTAAATTTCCACTGCACAGCTCAGACAGTCCCACTCAAGTTGGATAGGAGGGAAGATGAGCTGCTAATGGGGCTGAGGCACATTGCTGAGCTTGCCCTTTGCCCTGCATGGCCTCCCCATCGTTATGCTTATCGACTGGAACGGCATACAACATCCATGCACCCCCCCCTCCCCCCACAGAAACATACAATTTTCTCTATCTCATCATTTAGCTAAGCCTGCACAGATTGTCCTGGGGAAAGCAAAAGGTACCCCTCCTCTCCAAAACCAGCCCCTGGTTGGATTCTGGCTCCCTGCCTCAAACTCCTGAAGCAGCAGAAGTGTGTGTGTGTTGCAGGGGGAACCTCTTCCAAGTAATTTTTGGTAAATATTGACAAATCTGCCTTCCCCCTTTTCTCAAACTCAGCTCTCAAAACCAGCTGAGTCATTTTGTCAGCTAAAAATATGGACCCTAAGGTAGCAAACATAAATCCAACAGGTTACAGATCAGTAAGGTGGTAAACAAGCACTCCATGTTAGATATGGAGTTCGACAGCCGTAGTCATAAGTATCCCCATGTGTTTCTCCTCTTTAATGATGGAGAATTTCCAGGAGCTACAGCATTCCCCACCACCCCGGCACACTTCCTCTATTCTTTTCAGCAGTCACTGAACTCGACCCTGTGGTTCAACCCTGGAGTTGCCTGAAGGCCCCCATCCTGCAGTGAGCACTGCCTGGGCTCAGGTGTTTGCCTACAGTGCCCAAATATCATCCTCTTATGTGACAGCCTTGGAAGTGGGTCCATTGGGTCCTGCCATAGGTGTGCTGCCTGGAACCTCGAATGCAGCAGTTCTTAACCTTTTTTGCACCAGGACCCATTTGTAGACCCACTTCAAGAGGGATGTCGACAGCATGGAGAGGGTCCAGAGGAGGGCCACTCGTATGATCAGGGGACAGCAGGGCAGGCCCTATGAGGACAGGCTGCGGGACCTGAACCGGTTCAGCCTCCAAAAGAGAAGGCTGAGGGGGGATCTTGTGGCCTGTTATAAACTAGTCAGGGGGGACCAGCAGGCATTGGGGGAGTCCCTGTTCCCCCGAGCACTGCCAGGAGTGACCGGTAATAACGGTCACAAGCTGGCGGAGGAGGGTAGATTTAGGCTAGATATCAGGAGGCGCTACTTCACCGTCAGGGCGGCTAGGAGCTGGAACCAACTTCCAAGAGAAGTGGTGCAGGCTCCTACCCTGGGGGTGTTTAAGAGGAGGTTGGATGAACACCTTGCTGGGGTCGTTTGACTCCAGTACTCTTTCCTGCCATGGCAGGGGGTCGGACTGGATGATCTCCTCAGGTCCCTTCCGACCCTACAAACTATGAAACTATGTATACATTGATGGCCAATCCCTACCCAGTGCCCCTTATTCCCAACCTGCTACCTCCCACCCTTGGCCCCAGCCCTCCAGTGTGTGGGGGGGGCAAACAGCCCCTTGCAGGCTGGAACTCTGCTGGCATGCAAGGGAAAAGGCAGAGGTTTTTCCTTTCAAGGGGAATCCATTTTTAAAATTTGTTCACAACCCTTTCATACACTCTTGGGACTCACTTTTAGGTCGTGGTCCACAGGTTGAGAAACACTGCTCTGGCGGGTATGAGATGGCATCATTCCTCGGGGATCCAGACTACTTATGCCAGGGGCTGCAATTTCCGTGGGCTCAGGTAGCCCCAGAAGTGATGGCTGGCAAAGCTGCTGCCATTGAACCTAGCCAGAGCTCTGCAATGGGAATGAAAGCTGCTAGCTTAGCTGAGGAATTGCTCAGATAAGTCAGAAGTAAATGCGAAGAAATTGTTGCCAGGGGGAATAGAGCTTGGGCAGTCTGCAGCAAAAAGAGCTGGCTTTGGGACTGCTGTAATGGAGCTGTGACTCAAGTACAACAGTGGTGGGGAATGGATTTAGTGCCCTGAGGTCTCTGAGTACACGAGAAGGGCTCTGTATCGGGAGCACACATTGGCTACTGATATGGCCAGAGACGGACCCTGTAGCAGAGTGGCTGTGATACTCGTCTGGGAGACTGAGGTTCAGGTCCCTGCTCCAGTGAGTATTTAGTTACTTATAGAAAGTAGAGGAGCTCCAGTAGGAGAAATCCTAAACCTCAGCTCTGCTGTGGATCGATGAGGGGTTGGGAGCATCCGTACTACCGATCGTGTGCGAACAAGTCAAGGGAGGGAAGGTCTGTGTGTGGGAAGCTCCCTGAGCACAGGTGGGGCCCGTGGCTTTGTATCTAGCTCTCTCTGGGTCTGTGGCAGTGCTTGGGGTCCGATAACGGGAGAAGCATCCTGTCATGGGGACTGGCACTATTCTTTTGTGCTGTATAATGACATCACCCAATGTGTACTTCTCTGCAGGGATTATTGCAGTGATGATGAGAAAACAATGGTGCCCAGAGCCGGTCACATGACAGGTAAAGAGCCCTTTCTCAAGACTATCCCTGTTCAGCCACAGTCCTGCTGCATCCCTGGGGCTTTATGAATTCAATCCTGCTCCTATAGCTGCAGTTTGCTAATGTTGTAATGCCAGTGAGTTCATCTGCATGGCTTGTTCTTTATAAACCTCAGTGCAACTTATTACTCATGCTTCCATTATCCTCCAGCTGCTTATTGATTTTTTCCCCCTCCCCCTGTTAATGTGTGCTGTCATGTGATCATACATTTGCTCAATTCCTTTTAATGGTAAGTCTGAAGACTGCAGCTGGCAACCCAGTATATGTCCTGTGAGATGAGAGAGGAAGACAGGTCCAGGGGTTAGGATCTGGGACTTCTGAGAACTGAGTTCAATTCCTTGTTCTGCTATGGACCAACTGTGTGAGCTGAGATTATTCACTCTGGGCCACATTTAATAAGTGATTTAGGCACCTGTCCTGAACAGTGCATGGGAGAATTAGGCATCTCAGAGTAGGATCCAAAATAGTCAGCACACTGTGCAGAGCATCACCCAAGTAATGCTTCTTAACAGTGCCTGGTGAGTACACCTTGTTGTCAGTGCTGTGGTATTAGCAGCCCAAACTGGTTAGTTCAAGTATCCTGGAACTGATTATTAAGCCTTGGAAATGAGAGGAGCCAGTTAGTCTTGGGGCTGTACATGTTCCTGTGCTGGCAGTTATCGTTACATGCATTGCCCTGTCAGTGCTTTGTGATTACTAACCATTGTGTGCTTTGTTTGAATAAGTGCATATATGGGGAAGTGCACAGTCTATTTTCAGGCCTGAGGCAATGCAGTAGGGGCTAGGGTGGCACAGGTGCTAAGGTGCTTTCAAGAGCCACTCTAATTAAAGCACCTGCAGCGTCTCACATATTCAGTGTCCCGTGCTTCAAAATGGCACTTTAACTAAAGCTCGTCATACGAGCTCCCCTGCTGCCATTTTGAAGCATGGGGACACTGAATACATGTGACATTCATTAATTGAGTCGGCTCTGACACATGCTAATTAGCACATGTTGGAGCAGGCATCGAGCACATGTATAAGTGCCTAAGGACATGCGAAGAAGGAAAGCTGTGCACTTAAATAGAGTACCCTGTAAAAAACCAGCTATGGTGGAACAGTTCAAGCTGCGTCAGGTATCACAACTAATAATTTAATAATCACGACCCAAATGCTAAACCCAAGGAGCCTGCATCAGGCTCATCTCAGGGCAACCAAACAACAATAGTATAGAGATGACTCAGTCTCACTCAGGTGGCTTCCAAAATAAGCATGATATCCATTAAAGCAGCCTGGCATCTATGTTTTCAAGGTATCACACAGCAAAGCTATATATGACGACACAGGCATGACGGCATGCTTTCACACATTTCATAATGTTTATTTAAAAGACTTCACTGTAATAGTCCATTATTCCTGCTAGAATTGGCAGATAATTGTCCTTAAATATTTATAGGCACACATGCAAAAATACCCACCCTGGCAATGGAAGCAGTTATTAGAAAAATGTTTTGGGGCCAAGAAAAGAAACCCAGGAGTCTTAGCACATGTTGTTTGTTTCATCGTCTGCTGATCACCCATTTCTGGAACTCATGCAGAGTGGTCAGTGCAGCACAGATCCTGTTCCTGTGCCCAGCCCCAGGCGGGATTTAAGGCCCTTATATTTACTATACAGTGCTTGATTTGTATTTGTCCTTTAGTTCGGATACTGAACATTTTAATAATAGATTTAGGCTGAGGTTTGGACCACACGTGCTGTCCTGCAGCATCCCTTTTAAAATCGCTTTCTTTCAGTCAGATGTTTGTGTGCATATATTGCTATTTTCCTCTATGTTCTTAAGTTTCCCCATGTCACAAACAGCTTCCCTCACTTATCTGTCTCCAGCTTCCCATTTCCCCTACTCTGTGCATTGAATTCTGGTCCTAGTCCTGGAATGTCATGTCTTGTGGACTTCTACAAATCCACAGGAGCTGCTGTTGATCATGGTGGAAACTGTATTGTGCATCTGGCTCCTGCTGGCCCACTGGGGGCTGCAACAGGCCCTGTGGATTTCAGAAAACTCACAGGGACACAGAAGGGAGTCGGGGTCAAGATGTGGAGCCTGAGGGAGCAAGGGGGGCAGGAAGCTGGAAGAGGACCATGTGGAGCTCTTATGCACCATTGGATTGCACAGTCCCTGGCTGCCTGAGTTACCACAGCAAAGTAGCTCAAACCCAGCTGGCATTGTAGAGGCCTTGTCCTATACACTCACATTGGTGAGAGCAGTGGGGTGTGCAATCAGACAGTAAGGACAGGTGAATACTGTAGATGAGTGTCTTGAGGCAGGTGCTACTGGGTCAGCTTTCTTTCCTTTCTGGTTTAGACGTTCAGACTGGACGATTCTAGTGATTCTTACTGGCCTTGAAATCAGTGCATCACCAGAGGGCAGAGTTAAGGATGTTTGGGTGCCTTTAATAGTGCATTTCCAGAATTTCATATACTAGACTTTCCTGTAAATTGTAATCATAAGTCATCATTTCTTGAGTTTCTAATGCTTGTTTATTTGGATAATTAGAATAAGCCTGGAGGTGTACCCCTCCCCCCCACATGATGAATGCATTCTTTGCAGTGACTGCTACTCTACTTTTATCTCCAGTTTAGTGACGTTTTTTGTCCAAAGGTGTCATCATGTGGCAGTTGTTTTTAATCTGTGGTCCATGGACCTCTGAGGGTCCACAGAATATGTCTACGAGGTCCGCAAAAGATGACTGAACAATCAAAAATATGTGAATACCCACGCTTACAATTCAAAGTGGTGTGCACCTCCATTTGAAACTTCCAAAGGGGTCCTACTTTCGTTCAAAACTTTTTAGCGGTCTGCAAATGAAAAAAGGTGGAAAATTACTGTCATGCGGTGCTGGTACAAGAGTATATATGAAGCAGAGGCTCTGTTTGTCCTAACTGTGCTGCCTCCCTGCTTTCTCTCCAGCCTTTCTCAGAGATGCCCCAGAGCAGGGGCTGCTGGCCTCTTCTGAGGAAGACCCCCCAAGGCAGAAGCCCATGCTGGAAGACTGTGAGATGACTCATTGCCCAGGGCAGGCTCAGACCCTGCCTGGCCTTGATCAGAGCCCTCTAATGCAGACTCACCTCCTCAGTGGCCCATTGGTCCAGACTCAAACCCTGCGTGACTTTGAAAAGGTAAGTCCCACCTGGCTACTCTCCTGCAGCCAGATCCTCAGTCCAGGCTCCCAGTGCAGCCACTGGGGACTTGAGCTGAGCTTGGGCTCAGTGCGTGGTCTTGCATCTCCCAGTGCAAATGGAATGGCGTCTGGAGAGGGTCTCCGGTGCTCTTTGCCTGCAGGTCCAGGTTATTTGTCTAGGGGGTTGAGTTATTATCCTGGGCTTTTTCAATTCTCCTTGTATCTCTGACAATCCCTGTGACATTCATCCGTTGCTGAAATAGCAGTGGTTCTAAGAGCCTCATGCAGGCTCAGCCATTCCTTCAAAACCCTGTGCAGCTTGTGTTTTAACTCACGTGCCCTTTGGGCTTACATACAGCTTGCCAGTTAGCCCAGGGTGGAGGGTGCTTTAACGCATCTGTTGGAAATTCAGTACTCTTTGATTTTAGCCATCGGCGATGCATAGGGGGAGATTGGCTGTGCAACCCCTCTGGAAGCACCAGCCATGAAACCAGAAGTGCTGGCAGAAGTGCACTTCTGTTTGCGCTGCTGGTGGTTCTGGGCTTGGTGATCGGCCATTGGGTGCTGCCCCCCCCCCCCATTGGTGATCAGCTGCACTGGGGGACTCCCCCTGTCATCGATCTGGTGCCCACCCAGACTCGGGAGGCACCAGTTGCCCATGATTTCAGCTCTTTGTGCCATTTTGTCCATGTTTCCTGGGTCTGTTAGGAGCCAGATTGAGCCTACCAATCAGAAAAGACTTCAGGAAAGTCATGTTTTCTTGGTTGAGAGGAAGGGAGTTGGGAACTGGCTGTCCTAGTTGATCACAGGCTGATTAGGCAGCCAAGAAAAAGGCAAATGTGACCTAGGATGCATTCAGTGAGGTCCTTCCAGTACAGGTAGGGAAGGACTGCTGTCACGGACAACGTGCTGGCGAGACCTCACTCAAGCCCAGGAAAGATGGGCTGAACCTGGTGGCAGTTCTGAGGAAGGCTCCTGCATGGTCAGGCGATTGGAGAGCCCATCAAATGAGAGGACGTTGGAGGCATTTGGTTTGTGTAGGTTAGCAAAGTGAAGCCTGAGAGGGGAGAGGATTGCTCTCTACAAATACGTTGAAGGGGGAAAAAACCAGCGGGGAGATGGGCTACTTCTATGTTGGCATAAAAAGACACGGGCATAACCTGGCCATAAAATGATTTAGGCTGTGAGTGTGAAGGCTTCTCACTACCAGAACATTTTGGTTTTAAAACAACCTTTCAGCAGCAGCACCGGGGCAAGACCTTGGGTTGCTGCTGCTTGTCCCCCGGGAATGCCTATGTCACTTGCACTCTGGCATGTGGCAGGTTACCCTGGGTGGGGTAGGGGAGGCTTAAACACCCCACTGCCCCCCTCCCCCCCCCACACACTGTAAAGTAGCAGCACAGGGAATGCCGCATATGTGGTATGCGGTGCCACAGATGGGTCTATGGTGCCACGTGTCGTACATCTGCACTCGTCTTGATGCACCCACAAAGGCTATGAACTTGCTTTCTTTGACAAAAGAGAAGCTGAGTTTCTCATGACATCACTTGACTCCAGGACCTGAGGACTGAATAAAACCCTCAGCTATCACAAGGTTGGAGATTAAACCACAAGAGTGGCAGCACAGCCCCTTGTTTCTTGATGCTATGCTGTGAAAATGGACGTGGGCCCTTCAAGGAAACAGCTGTTAATAAACAACAAGGATTTTTTTCATCTATGATTTTCTTATGACATTATACATTTTGTCTGGGATAAAACAGGAAATGCCCAATTTGACTCATGCATCAATAAGAGGGAAAAAATCATCCTTTGCCACTCAGCTCTGAGGAAGGCAGATCTCCCCACAAAGTCAATATGTCTCCTGCGTAGGCCTTATGGTAGCAGAAGTCTCACTCTTCAAATGAATGCAGATGAGTATGTGCTCTGTGGAATAGCTTTTGGAGGGAGATGCAGAGCAGACTCCTATCAAGCAGTATATAAAGGCTAAGGAAAATAGCTCAGGTCCCCATTTGGTACTATCTGTTTCTGCAGAGCTGTGGAAAGGATTTTTGCTGGTGTGTGCAGTGACTGGTGTTCAACAGATGACTAAAAATTACACACAAGAACTTCAAAGCCTTTACCTTTAAATTCTTGCCCTGGAATTTGTTAAAGCCAGCTCTAACTGGCTGCATCACTGGAGACTGAATGTACAAGATATGAGCTTTCAGCTTGAAGGGAAGGGGAAAAATTGGCTTTTGTATTTTTAACTTTTTTTTCTTGCCTTTCTTACTGAAAAAGGGGAGCTTCAAACTTATCCTCCTTCCAAAAACAACTGTCCTTGTATTCCCACAAGACACAGTTTCTGCTGAGATGGTTCTTGGTTTTAGCTCTAGGACAGCAGCGAACACTGCCTGAGAAGCCCAGCAGTCGATTGGCTTAGCTCTGCCTTGCTCACCAGAGCTGCCTTTTGAGTCCAGTTTCGAGGAAGCTCAGCATTTAGTGACAGCGATTTGCAGCCCTTTTTCCCAGCCTGGCTGCAGCTATATGAAGGGCCTTGTTTAAATTTCCATGGCAGGCTTTTATATCTGCATGTCTACACCTACAGAGAGCCAGGAAGGTCAGTCGAATGCAGATCTTACTGAGTGAGAATCAGCCTTTCTAATATCCCAGGTCTAAAATAAGATACTTCACCTTTCTTTATCAGGCTTGTTGCATGCCACATCTTGCAGTACCCCATCTCTGACTAGCCCTGGCACTGCAATTACAGCAGAGGGCTCTTTTCTTTTCAGACTCCCTTCTCTTGCTTGCATTTTGCTTTGTGCCCAAGTAAAGTGACCGGGACACGAGTTAAAATCTGCCCAGGGGACTTTACTCGGATCTCGGACTAGATTAGCTGAGGCATGGCTGTGGCAGGTGAGTCTTGGCCAGACTGCAACGTGGATCCTTAGGCGGTTCATCCGATAGAAAATAGATTTGGGGCAGGCGGTGCTGGGATGGATGGGAATTCTCCCTCTTGTCTTTTTCCCTTTGTGCCATTTTATCATGATGCCTAGCTGCTGTCTCTGCTC
>NW_017728907.1:12069941-12075081 GCF_001723895.1 Crocodylus porosus
GGAGAGGATGCCTTTGTTACCAGGCCTGGGTCTCGGACTGGACCAGCTTGGTTAGGAGGCGGGAGGCATCGGGTAGGATGTTGTCTCCTGTAAGGGGCTGTGGAGATGGAGTGGAAGCATCTTGGGCAGGTTTGGATGGGGTGCAGGAGAAGGAGAGGAGCAGTGTGGTTAATGGGATTCAGACAGACTTGTGAGGGGCACTTCAGTGAGAGGGATTCAGTAACAGGGCAACATTTCACTTTCAGTGATTGACGTGGTGAGGGAGGGATAGTGACTTGGTTAAAGGGGACCCAAGGTAATGGGGGGACAGGGTGAATTCAGCATCTGCATCACAGAGCAGAGTAGGGCCCTGTTCTAGGGATTTCATCATTGCCAAGATCCATAAAAAACTTTGGAGAGTGGTCTCTGAATATGCTTCAGTAGTGGGAATGTCCCAGCCTGTACACTGTAATAAAAATCTTACTGTAGGCCTGCATTGGCCCCTTCCTGCCCTTCTGGAGCAAACCCACAAACTGCATCAAGAAAGTTGCTTAACCCAGGGTTTAAGGTAAAAATTTGGAAGGGGGCAAGGTGCTTCTCTGAGGCCCCCCAAGACCAAGATTCCTCTCTCAACATTGGCTCCAGCACAGTGACCCCACCCAGAGTTTGTGTCCAGTGAGGAAAGGAAGCCTGCTGGTTTTCAATCTGCTCTGGCATGTTTTAGGGGAGGACAGCATGTCCAAGTCACTCCTTCTCCAACTTCTCTCTAGGGGTCCCCAGTTCCTCATGCTATTGATTCTGCTACTGTTTTGGTCCCCATCGCCCCAGTGATTCTTCGTTCCACTTCTGTCACCAGCCCCAGTGCAGTTCATACCTCCAGGGGCTCCAAAAAGTGGGAGCTAAGCTCCTCAAAATCATGACTTTTTCTGGGTGGACTGATTTAAATCAAGGCAGTTTAGCTCAGCAATTGAAATAGGCAATTGGAAGGCTTTGATTTAAATAGCTGATCTTAGTCAACTTTTCCATTTGGACTTCAGTTGGTTTTCTAAAGAAAAGTGCATTCTCATTGTTTTCTATAACAGTGGTTCCTGATCTTTTTGCCTATGGCTGGGTGGGTGGTCTGTCTGCAGGCTGGATCTGGTCCATGGGACTGATCTGGCACATGTTGCTGCCCCAGGTAGGGATTGATCCAGCTGCATAGAAATGTCCTGGCTGGGCCCAATGCAGCCATGTGGCTACATAAGGCCTTGGCCAGACCATTTCTGTGGTGCCAGGTCAGGCCCTGGATCAATCTAGATGCACAGAAATGCAGCTTGACCCCTCTGTACAGGGCTGGCAAGACCAGGGCTGATTCAGTTGTGAGAGGCTTGGAAATGTGATGGTGAAGAACAGTGGTAGTGTTAATTGCCACAACTCCCCCAACACCACGTTTCTGGACTTGAAGAGACCCATGAACCATATTACATGGTTTCCTGGGCTGGTTTTGGGCTGAGGGCTGGGGGTTGAGCACCCCATGCTGTAACCAGGAGAAAATGTAGCTTTAAAATGAAATAGGCCGTTTCACAAGCTTTGAGACCACTTTTTGGTACATTGGTGGGTACACTAAAATGATTTACATTTATTTAAGCACATATTTATAGCTTTATTTGTATTTATTTATTTGTATTTATTGTATTTGTTTTTATTTATTAATTAATTTGTATTTATTTTTACGTATTTATAGCTTAATCTTTTCAGAATCTCATTATTTTTATCTTGGTGAATGATGAATGATGTGTTGATTGTTTATGAGATTATTCACTTTTTGCCCCTGATTTGTGTCAAGTGGCTACCTTAAGACATTAATTGTAATGTAATTAACATGCTAAAAACAGTATAGCTAAGGTGCTTTTTATTAACTAAAACCATTTTAAATGTTTTAGATACATTAACCTATTTTAAAAAATTCCCATGCAGAAGTAGATGATTTATTGTAGCGAGGGATTACCTATATGTAGTGGATTAACCTGATTATTTTAGGCTCTAAACCAAAGTTTTGATAGAGGCTCATGGATTCAACGTATTTATTTTTACTTAAATATATTAAGAGGTTATAATCAATTTAGGCCTTAGCCTATTTTGCATTAAATTTGGATTTCATTTTAAACAGGTTTATAGAAATACCTTTATTTTAATTTACGTTTAAAATAATCAGGAAAATACATCAATTTTATCAGTGCTGTTGTTTGTGGTTTGCTGCTATCCCAGTTGGCATTTCTCCACAGTCATCAGGGCCAGATGTTTTTTCTTTTAAATGAAAGATGGACTTTTCACCTAATCCCATGACTCCAGGGACTGGGGCTTTAAAAAAGAACTAAATGCCATGAGGCTTGGCAACATTTTGCCAACCCAAGACCTTTTTCAGTCTGTCCAGGTCTTTGTTACTGATGCCTCCCTTGCCTTTTTGGGCCTGAAAATCTGCTCTTGGCTGCTGCTTCTCTTTAACAAGAAAATAAGAGCAGCTGTTTGTATAATTAGGAAGCAGCAGGGACAGCCTAACAAGAGCTACTGGTGCAGATAAGAGAAGCCTCAGAAAAAGTGAATGTGAGCAGAGCGGAGCTAGTCAGGCACCATAGATAGCTAGGACAATCAGTCAATAAAGAGGGTGTCCTACCCACCTAAGAGATGGCTTCTAGGCGCTCTGATGTCACCATCCAAAGCCCCACAGTAGTAGAGAGTTTCCCTCAGCCCAGCAAAAGCACCTCTCTCTGTCTACGGTGGGGGAAGCATTGTCTAGCTCCATTGCTCTGTCTCCTTGAAATGGACTAGCATAGCTGAGGTATGTGAGGATGATCCCCACCGCTCTAGATCCCCCAGCCCTTTCTCTCTCTCTCCACCCCTCCTCCCTAGAGGCTACAGGAGGGGGAATCTGTGACTCTGGGCCTTTGCCTTTCTCCTTACTACCCCTTCAGGCAGAGGGAGAAATAAATAGGTGACTTGGATGGGAAGATAGCATAGCTTTGAGCATTCAAGTGGCATGGACTCCAGACCCTTGTCCGGTCTGAAGAAGCCATGCCACTGATTCACACTCAGTCTCTTCCTCTTACTGCAGTTTTCCAGTTTGTCATATTTCAGAGTGGAATAAAAGGAAAGAATGAAGCAAGGCTATAAAAAGCAGAACTTGCTGCTGATTCATCACTTAGGTTGAGAAATCAAGTCCCCGGCAGCTACAAAATGTCAAAAATGAAGGTTTCTACCCCAGTCTGAACTTGGCCATGCTGTACATGTTGTACATGTTTCCACAACAATATCTGCAACTCACTTTCCTTTCAAGAGGGCAGTTTTGATCAACCTGACATTCCCTGCTTTGCAGACGAGCGAGCTCTGAATATACCAGCTCAGAGCTGTGTGGTGTACTCAGGGCTGTATGGGCATTTCTATACATGCAAGCGCCACAGTGCTGGGCGTTTTGACACTTACGGTTGCGTAAGCGGCAAAATGCATGCCAGCACTGAGAAAATGGCAGCAGTGTGCTTTTGAACTAAAACACATCGGAGGTGATTTAGTTCAAAAGTGCACTGCCACCATTTTCTGCGCGCTGATGTGCATTTTGCCACTTATACAACTGCATGCAGCACAGCATGGTGCATGTTAGCTTGCATGCAGAGCAGACTTGATCAATCAGTGCTCTGAAGTGGCAGATCTCCGGTGTGTCGTGAGATGAGAAAGTCTGTGTATAAATGCCCTATGACTCCACAGGAAAGCTATGCAAGTAACGTGGCCTTCCTGAACTCTTCAGGGCACATCTAGGCTACGGCCATGTCAGGGGACTTGTATAAAACACGGCTACCTGCTGATGTATCTCACATTGGCAGTGTGGATAGGACCTGAGAATAAATAGCCTGGCTGTCATGGGAAGTAGTGACCCCTTCGGTCCGTGGCTGTCCCTAAACAGCACAGGAGTGATATTGGATTCAAACGGATCTGAATGGTGGGAATCTCCTATCCACACACAAAGCTTTTAGCCCCCACCAGATGAAGTGGCTTTAAAACAGAAATAGCAAATATTCTAAGGGGCACACGCAAAACTGCCAGCTTCAGCCAGCTGCCCCCCTGGGGCCAATCAATCCTTCTTCCTTCAGACTTGGGTTGTTTTCCTTTGCCCAGGACCTCGAAACAAGCCAGGTTTGAAGTGTTCAGACTCAGCCATTTGAGTTAAATGAGCGTGTCTGCTGTGGGACCTGTGGCAAAGCTGTCTTTTCCTACTTGCGTTGTGATGACCCAGTTTTGCTTTTAATTCTTCACCTGCAGCATGAGACCAGGCATGGAAAGCTTCAGCCTAGAATAGGGGATGGCAACTTTTAGGGTAGCAGGCCACATTAGCACAGTTTGCTCCAAAGACAGGCTGCCACTTGCAACTTGACCACCACTGCTGATGTCCAAGCTTGATTGGCAGGCTGGATCTGGCTTGTAGGCCATAGGTTGCCAAGCCCTAGCCTAGAGACGTGTGGCTGGTGAAGCCATGAAAAAGTGGGGTTGAGAATGGAAACGGTTTCTCTAGCTTAACTACAGTGCTCCACACAGTTTCAGTTTATTCACATGTACATTCATCATGCCATTCCTATGCCGTCACCCCCACTGGCCTGCATGTCTGCACCCAAATGCCCACTTGCCTGCATATTTGCTCACTTCCCATGGGACCTTGCCTGCTCACCCAGGGACATGCAATGCGTGCATTTTCACCTTGCACACATATCTGCAGATGTATGTCCCTGCACATGTCTGTGCACATGCACTTTGCTGTGGCAAAGATAGCCAATGCGCTGACAGCTCTGCTCTTACCTCCAAAGAGTGAAGTGCAAATGAAGCTGAAATGTCCCAGGAACTGCCAGCCAATGGCACAGGAGCTTCCTGCTGTTCCCAGGTAGCTGGAGTTTATATAAATAGAGTGGTTACTAGGATGGAAGTGTGAGATTTCTGCAGCATTAACTGACTGGAGTGTTATCCACCAGCTTAGCAGGGCAGCTGGTAGAACATTGATGCAATGGCCATTTCAGTGCCAGACTATTGCTATGCCAAGGGAGAAGGAAGATGAGACAGGCTATGTTGATGTCAGTTAGACAGCAACTCAGCTGAGGTTTGGAACCTTCGCAGCCTGTATTTGCACACACCAGCACCTGGA
>NW_017728907.1:12075407-12099550 GCF_001723895.1 Crocodylus porosus
CGCGCACACACGCACACAGCCCCCTTTAATATGATGTAGCTAATATGAGGCATCTCAGACCTGCTGCACCACTGCTCCAAATCTGTGTGCGCACGCACACACATACACACACCCTTAATATGATGTAGCTAATATAGGTATCACACACACCCTTTAATATGATGTAAGTAATATAGGGGATCTCAAACCTGCTGCACCACTGTCCCAAATCTGGACAGAACCATTTTTGCATGAGCCTGCCTCAACTCAGCAGGCCCCTACCCCAGGTATCCTCTATTCAGCAGGTAGTGCGCAGTTGAGAGTGTCCAAAGCTGGGCAGGCAACATCCATTTTATTCAAGGAATAGTTGATCTGGGGAGCAGACAGCTGGAGCTGGTACATTCTGTTCCAGAGGCGGCCCAGCCCTGCTGGGGTGGCATTCAGCCAGGCTGTACAGGGCGTGCTTAAATATCCCTCCTGCCTCTGGGCTTGTTGTTTAATGTGAAGAGTTCGGCAGTGGCAATCATGGCAGTAAGAGCTTGTTCTCTGTGCAGGACCCCTCTACTCTACAGCGGCATTGGGATCCCAGTTATAGCAGGGGCTTTGTTCCTGAGTGAGGCTTGGCTGGATAATAGGAGTGGAGCTGGGGTGCCGGGACAGGGAACCGTATGACAGTGCTTTGTGCAACATTACCCAGGTGTCAGCAGCAGAGGAGAAGGGTATAGGTCAGACCTCAGACTGCCTTGCACCCACAGACACCAGCCGACAGCGCTGAGTTTGCAAGGCAGCCTGCCAATTTGCCCCGCACTCCCCAGTACCAGGAGGAGGTGTCTGAGGAGAGTGGACTGCTGTAGCTCACATTCCTACCCCCTCCTGCTAGTTACTTTTCCTGCTGCATTCTTCTCTCCTAGCGCCTCTGTCTGAATCCTTAAGGGGCTGGGGGGCTAAATCCAGAGGGGAGGTGTCAGGGGCAGAGTGTAAGTGCCCAATAGTAAAAGCCTGAGGTGAAGTCTGAACCAACTTGAAGGGGAACTGCATTGGTTGGGGAGGATGGGGTTGAAGGTGTGATGCCAGACCCAGAGCCTGTAATGAATGGGGCCTGTGAACATGACTGACCCCACTTTGCCTATCACCTGGCCCCTGGCATCTGTTAATTGTGTATCATTTTCCTCTGAAGGCAGGATTGACTTTTCCAGATCAACCATGTGAAATTCACATAGTACAACTGTGGATGGGCCCTCTGTGATGCCGGACTTTTAAAGTCATGTCCCCTTGCCCACTCTCCACCTAGAACGCTATGCTCCCTGCCTCTTCACTTTTTTTTTTTTTTTTTTTTTAAGGAAAATTTTTCATGTCCCAAGTCAAATCAGCCAAATCAATTCCAAATCAGTGTGAATCATTCAAGGACCATATGTGACCCTGCTACCGGCAAGCATCTTCCACTCCTGCCTGGGGCTTCAGATACTTCCAAATCTTTTGGCGGGCATCCTACATGCAGGCCCAAGCTTGGAGACTTGGGATTCAGATGCCCTTGAGTTTTGCTTGCCCTCAGCCGTATGGCTGCAGGAGCAATCTAGGAAGGAGTCTCTCATTTCTCTAAAGTCAGCGTATAGCCGAGATGCTCCTACTGGAAGTCGAAGTGGGAGATTAACTATGAGGGTCTTTTAAAGAGTCCTGTCCCCAAGCAGACAAGGGTGCAACCCTCCACTACACAGTGCCATTTTAATTGCATTACCTTGGTCAGGGTACTGCCCCCTGCCACATTCGTGCCAGTAGGAAAACCACCTTGGTGGTCATGGTCCACTTTCCTGGGACCCAAGGGGGGCTCTTTTTAAGGGAAGGAAAGGGTGGACCTAGCAGGCCTCAAGGAGGCAGGGAGCAGTTTGATGGACAGGGTGAGCTGTTGTCCTCCAGTTTTGATCGACCTCCAAAGAGTCTCTTTGGCTCACATGTACAGGTCTGGAAGTCTCTGTTCTTCCTTTTCCTTTGTGGATGTACAGAGAGAAAAGGGTCACTCTGCATTTCCGTTGACTTGCTAATGGCTCTTTACACCTCTGATTGTCATCATATCTCATGCTTCAGGGCTTCAGCTCTGTTTTGTAGGGGGTCAGGAAGGGATAACACCTCCTTCATGTGTAATTTGGCTGCTTTGGTTTCTTCTTTTGAAGCATAAGAAATTGGCACTGGCTAGAGATTGCTGAGCAGTTGGTATGGGTTGGTGTTCTGCAATGGAGAGAGAATGCTTTTTCCGGCTGGCTGGCATGCCTCATGTGCTTAGGCTCAATCTATTCACCAGATTTTGGGTCGGGGAGAACCTTACCTGAAGCCAGAGATAAGGAGACTTTGAGGGAGGGGACTGGTTTTCTCTTGTGTAGCTTGGTGGGTAAACAGCGTGCTGGATTCACTTCCTCCAGCCTATTTTCTACCATTGCTGAGGCCTCAAATATTTGCAGTGGTACCTGGGTCTCTCTGCATTGGTTCAGTCTTTAGGGCATTGGTTTCCAACTTTGGGGCACGACCCAAATCAGGGTCATGGGGGGTCCTCAGTAGGGTCGTGAAGGGCCCACACGCATACCCACACTCACACGCGTGGCTTGGGAGTGACGGGTGGGCAGGGCGGGGCTGCTGCGCACAAAGGGGGCAATGATGGCTCCCCCACCCCTGCCCCTGGGCCGCTGCCGCCACCATGGCACTCCACTCTCAGCAGCCCCTGCAGTGCCAGGTTGGGAGGTCCTGTTGGTGGCCAATTTAGGGTCACAACAAAAACAGGTGAGGAGCCACTGCTTTAGGGGTTTTGGAAGCTTTGGTAGTCTCTGATATGCAGGCCATCACACTCCAGGATCTAGCAGCTCCTGACTGTGCAGCCAGCCCCTGGAGAGTTGTTGCATCCAGTTGCCTTCTGTAGTTTTGTTTGCCTATTCCTTCTTGCATGTCTCATCGCCTTGTGACACACCCAGAATACTCCCTCCCCTCCTCTCCCCCAGCTTGTCCCTGAGTCATTTTGTTTGTTTGAATGAAGGTTACTAAGTTTAAAGCTGAATTCATCTGCAGACACCCAAATAAGCTGTCTGACTGGACACGTGGGCAGCACCTATGTTAAGTCAGGCCACTTATAAGATGCCTAAATTTAGGCATGCAGCTTGGGAAACACGGTGGCTTCTTTTTACAGTGTGTTGGGGAACTGGCTGGGGCGGGGGGTGTTGCTGTTTTCTAACAGCAATGCAGCATGTCCTCAAGTGGCATAGGTGCTCATCAGGACTGAGTGCACAGACAGGGAAACTTGGCTACACAACAGCAGGCATGTCTTCTGTGGCCTTCCTTCTGGTCTGACCCATCGAGTAGTGGGAATACACCAGTGAACTGACAGGGCAGAGACAACACGTGGCTACAACAAGCAGACTTATGGGCATGAGAAGAGCGTGCATAGGGAAGCAATGAATGGGCCCACATGCTGGAAGCTCCATGCTGCGTGTTCAGATCTGCAGGGCTGCTTACACTGAGGAGCAATCTCAGCCACATCTGTTACCGTATCTCACCATCCCATCAGCTCTGAAAGCAGGAGGTCTGGAGCATAGCAGCTCCTTGCCATTGCAAGAAAGCTGCCTGCTGCAGAAGCAGACGTGTAGCTTGGCATGGGAGGATCTGGGGTGCTCACCGGCCTCTCAGGGTGGCTTCTTCTGGAACTGTCCTTCTATCATGACCCCAGAACCCAGGGGTGAACGCTGTCACTGCTTGCCCCTCTATCCTTTGCCCATCACTGAACAGAGGTGGAATACATTGCTTAGCAGCTTATGTGCACAGTCCTTATTTGAGATGGGGATTTAGTCGTGAACCTGAGTTCATTCCTTGTCTGATGCCAACAGGCAATGTGATGACTAGCCTCCATGAGCAGATCCAGCTGCTCCCCTATGAGGTGCAGCATCTCCAGACGTTACCCTCTATGTCATGTACTGTGTGGTACTTCTAGGTAGCCCCTAGGAACCATTTCCTCCTTTTTTTTTGCATATATATATAGCTCCACCTCCAGCACTCTGCCAAGTGGTCCCTGTGGTTCACTCATTACACAGTTCGCACTGTGCACCCATGCACCTGTCTCCATACCCGGACCCCTATCCACTGCCATCCTCAGAGGGTCTCCTCCTGAAAAAGTCTATGCCAGTCCCCTCTCCACTAGATGAGGTCTGCCATTTCTTTCCTGTTGTCCTCTTCTGTCTTCCTGTAGTACCAATACATGTCGCTTAGTGCCATTTTAATGCAGTCCTTGACTGTGGGGTCTGAGTGTCTGTTTATGAGCAGGTTCCTGGTTTTCCACGGTGCATTTCCTCTGTGCACATTTCTTCTGTTGTCTGACAGGAGAGACACCCTACTCCCTCTCTCTATTTTTAGTGCCCGCTCCTGTTGAAATGAGTCTGCCAGCTTCCACCATGAGGTAGAGAGAAGAACTGTTGGTCCAGTATTCGGCCCTGCCACAGATCTGCCATTTTAACAGAGCCAGGTCATAGCAGAGGCCCTGAGAGCAGAACATATTTGCTGAAGAGCCTGGGCAAGGTCTGTGTATAGGAATTGTTTGCTGGCATCAGGGCTGCTTTGAGGTACCCTGTCCCCCAGTAAAGAGGCTGATTCCTCTGCTGAGCACTGGGGAGCCTGCTCATAGTACACAGCAGTTGCTGCAGCTATACAAGAGGTTGCAGGAGTGCATGCAGCAGAGCTGCTGACTCAGAGCACCTGTAAACAGAGAGATGGGCATTAGAGGGGTAGAGATGGGGTGGGAAAAGCAGGTCTAGATAATTGGATGAGCCAGGAGAAGCTCTGGGTCAAGCTGCACTGAGAAGGGGGGGTGCTGCGCAGCCCATAGGTGTTTGGAGACCTTGCATCTCTGCTGCCCTCAGCTCTTTTGCTTAGTGGTAGAGTGTGACTGCTGAGATCCTCCTCCTCCCCCCCCAGTAAAGATAGTTAGGGCCTGAACTGCCTCTGTGGTAGACTTCCCTCACTTCAATGGACCTCATTCACACATTTTTAAGTGAGAGTGAAATCAGGCTGTGCAAACCTGTCATCACCTCCTGCGGGGCACCCACAAACCCCACTCCGGCAACGTTGTAAGCATGGGGGCGGGGGAGCTTTCCCTATTCAGCAGTACTCTGGTATTTCAGGGGTTAATTCTGAGCCTGGATTCAGAGATGTGTCTTGGGCGGTTGATGCTGGCTGGGAGCTGATTGCCTTCGGTAGATCCTTCTTGGAGTCTGCACTTTAATAAAGAATGTGCTTCTCTTCGAGGGGAGAAGCAGGCAGGGGGCCTCTGAGGAAAGCTTCTGTAGCTTGTAACCTTTTTCCATAAATCTGTGAACTTGCTGTCTACAAAACGGCGTGCAGGGAGCTTCCAGCTAGAGATGACTGCCAAATTCAAATAGGCCCCTGAGTGCTAGTCCCTACCCCAAAAGTCTGACTTAGTGCTAAACCTTGAACCTCCAGTGTTTTTTGCCCCTTGCTCCCAGCTGTTCTTCTGTCCCTGCCTTGCTAGACTTGTGACTTAGAGCTGTGTAGCTAACAGGGAGCCTGAGAGAGTGACAATACAGACAGGGAGCCTGAGAGAGTGACAATACAGGCAGCCCTTGGACTTATGATACAATTGGTTCCTGAAAACCCCTTCTTAAGTCAAAACATTGTAACTTGGAACCGATTTTCCCATAGGAAACAATATTATAAATGGGGGATTGGTTCCTGAACCAAGCCCCGATACCCTATTTTCACAAAAAATAACCCAGAATTTTGTTCTCAATCAACTATAGATGAGTAATATAGCTACATTAATGTATTTATATTGTAAATAGCAATCATATTGATTTGGAAGGACTTCTTTGAGGTGACTTTGCTGGACTTTTTGACAGGCTCTCGGTTGGACTTTTTGAAGGGTTCTTGGCTGGAGTCTTCTCAGGAGTCTTGGCTGCAGGTTTTTCTGGAGTTTTGTCTGTTTTCTTAAGAAAGTGTCCAAGGAAGTTTGGACAGACGTTCTCCACGGAGATGGGTGATGCGGTGAACTTGTTCACTGGCATCGCATCGGATCAAGTGTTGTAAAGTCAAAACTGAGGTCAGAAAGTTGAAACAGGGTGTCAATTAATAAACGATGTAGGTAAGAAAAGTTGTAACTTGAAACATTGTAAGTTGAGGACGTCCTGTATAAATGTATTTCCTAGCTCTGTACCGTGTGTGCTGTAACAGGGCACCTAGGAGACTCACGGTTGGATAGATATAACTCTTGACTGCTGTTTAGCACTGACTTGGGTCAGAGAAGCTTATGAAGGCTTTCTCCCTTGGCTGACTTGGTGCACTGCCTTGGTGTTAGGTAACTGAAATCTTTGCAGTTCTGTATGCCTTTGCTCACTGAGCTGGTTCATGAGCCTGGTTGCTGCCAGTGGTATATGTGAGGCTTGCAAGATAAGTGATCTTGTGACTCTGGCCCTGAAGACAGGATACTCCGGGCCAGGGGATAGTCTGCTTATTGAGGATTATGGTGGCATCACTTATTGATGTCATACAGGACTGAAACATTCTGTGCTGGGCTATCTTAGCATCCTTAGGCAAGGAAAAGGAAGCAGCTTGACTGTGAGTCACCCAAGAAGCCAGGCAGTATGTGACCAAGGGCTCAAGAGGTGAGATTCTCCTCCCCTGTCCTGTGCTCACTGCAGGCTGGGGTGGCCGGTCCCTCTCAGGAAAAGCACATAGCAGGCCCCAGGCCACTGCTATTTTGTCTTGTGGCCTCACAGCCTCAAAGTTATTGGAGCAGGGAGAGACCAGTTAGTTCTGGCTCAGATGTTCCTGCAGGATGTTACAGCTCCTTACATAAGGGATGAGCCCTGACCCCTGCCATACAGAGTAGGAGATGGCAGTAGCTCAGGGGCCCTAGAGCATTCAGAAGATGCTTTCACGTGGCCTTGTCCACCCACTGTGTGCTGCCATCATTGAGGGGAAGGGAGCGTCTGGTATAGTCAGACTGCAGAGGCGCTGTCTAGATAAAGGGAACCAGAGCAGCTAAGCTAGAGATTCCCAGCACTCCTTATAGCCAAGCCTGCTTTCCTTTAACTTTGGGGCTGTGTTCATTGCTTTCACTTCAGGCTTGTTCATACCCACTGTATTGGGGTCAGGCTAGGAAGCAGCGGCAGGGACTTGAGTGAATGTCCAGGGTCTGTAGCAGGCTTGCACAGCCCGGGCTGCAACCCACGCAGCTGTGTCTTGCCTGTAGTAGTTACTCAGGCTAGCCAGATTGGAGCTGGTATTACCGTGGCCACCCACATAGCCATCGCACCTTCAGCTACAATGTAGATGGCCCCTAAGAGAACAGCATCCCCTTAGTCTGGCTAACTGCTGCACCTCAAAGATACAGAAACTTTCAGGGCCACAAATGGAAGAGATCCGGCTTTTATGTCTCTTGAAAGACTGCACTTCTAGCCCACAGGGCACCCGGCACCAAATGACAGTGCAGTCCTAGTCTAGGGGATGGAGGACCAGTTACTGGGTTTCCTTCAGCATCCATAATGTGGCTTGGGTCCCTGCATTGCAGAAGATCTTGTGAGATCTGACATGTTCATCAGGAGAGGTGGGGTATCATTGCAAGTGGACAGAACTCGTTCCAGTGCCAGGCAGGAAAACTATGGATGCCATCTGCTTCCTTAGCCTACTTCCACTTAGCTTTCCTATCACCAAACCAGGACAACACTGCAGAGAGAGGTGGGGGAAGATAATCTAGGCCATATGTTCTAGGCCTGAACCATGTCCTAATGAAGTGTACAAATATCACTGTATTGGCTTTGGGGACTTCGGAGAGCAATCTGGGATGCCCAAGAACAGAAAGTTTGGGGGATTTCTGTGTTGCTTGGTTTGGAGAAGGCCTAAATCTAGGCTTATTGGGTTAGCAGGGGATGAAGGCACTTTTAGAAGCTTTGTCACAGGGCTTTGTCACAGCCAAAAGACTGCAAGGGGAGAGCTGCTCCTCTGGTATGTGCCTGTTGTATTGTGTGATCCAGAGGGATAAAGGGCCCTGAGGAGACATTTAATCCAGGCACTTTGTCCTGTGGGTGACCTCACTGGCCAGGAACGTGATGATGGAAAATCTTTGACAGGAATTTCCTGCTGCTCCAAGAGACCTTGGGGAGGGAGATGTTGGTAAGACCAGGAGCTAAGCTCTGACCCAGCACAGGGAGGCGGTCCAGGTTCTTGCAGGGGCAGTGCTGGGAGGGTGAGTTGCAGAGATAGGGTGGGTGGGCTGTAATCCTTATTGCTGGTCTATTTCTTTCAGAACATCGAGCTGAAGGTGGAAGTGGAGAGCTTGAAGCGAGAGCTCCAGGAGAAACAGCAGGTCCTAGATAAGACATGGTAAGTAACTCTGCCACTGGGGACGCAGACAGAAAAGATGCATGTACATCCTGTAGGAGGAGGAAGAGTCCTCCTAAGGCTAGTGGCATAGAGGTCCTCAAGGAAAGCCTAGTCAACGTAGTGCCAACATCCTATCTTCCCTGCGTCTCTGCAGCTGCCGTACCTTGTCCCTAATCCAGGAGCATCTGGGAGAGGGATCCCACAGGCCAAATCTCTTCCTGCCTCTTGGTAGGTAGTACTGGGCATTATGGGGTAGAGGTCAGGCTGTGCTGGCTTACAAGCCCAACAAGTGTCCTAGTCATGACACCTTAAGGCTAACATTTTCCTTGGCATTCAACAGCAACACACAGCAGAGGAGAACTGCTCCTGAAGATACAGAGCCTCATATTCCTCACCTGTTTTCTCTGAACCACTAGCTCAGGACACTCTCAGGATGGAGTTCCCCTGGGCTCTAGGCCAGAGTCTCTCTTTCCTTGAAGGGTGTCACCTCCCTGTCATGTGGGGAGCCAAGAGCTGGGGGAGAGGGACAGGCTGGAAGGGGAGAGAGGCTGCTAGCACAGTGGTGCTCTCTTGACCCAGCTGTGGCTCTGCGGTCCCTCTTTCTGCATGCCACCATTGTGACCCCAATGCAGTCCTGGGGACGTAGCCAGGATTAGCAGCTGTTCTAAGATTCAAGGCTCTGCACAACAGTAGCGAGGCCGCTGTGCTCACAGTGGCTGCCCTGAATGCCCCTGAGCCAACCCATGCCAGCCTGGTGGGTCAGACAGAAGAGGGTCAGTAGGTGGACCTGAGCTGATAGTGTGGCCACTGGGGAGAGGGCAGGACCGAGGGTGGTGGGTGAGTACTGAATGGTACCTTCCAGGCAATGACACGGGACAAGGAGGAAGATTTTTCCAAGTTGCCTGTGGGCAGCAGTTGCTTTAATTCAGGGACGGGCAATTATTTTGGGTGGAGGGCCGCTTAGTGAGTTTTGGCAAGCCATCGAGAGCCGCATGGCAGGCAGCCAGGGGCAGATAGGTATTAATTTTCTAAATTTTTTAGGGACCTTGCGGGCCAGATAGAATGGCCTGGCAGGCCGCGTCTGGCCCATGGGCTGCATTTTGCCCACCCCTGCTTTAATTTGTGATCCATATGGCTTAAATTGTTTGGTTAAGCAGAGCTTTGCCTTTCAGAGCCTCAAACATCCTGCTGATCCTATTGTTCTGTGTAGAGGAGTTTGTCTCAGGAAGGACAAGCTTCCCCAGAGCTCCCAGCAAACCACTTTCTCCAGTTACCCCAGGGCAGGGATCAGGAAGGTCCAAAGAGACAGATTACCAGCCCCTAGCATTTAAAATTATGAGTTGGATCCTCCCCGACAAGTGGCTCAAAAGCCAAGAAGTTGAAGTGCTCTCCCCGAATGTTGGGGTCTTTCCATTTTAACTCATGGTTTCTGATCCTTTAGGGTTTGTTCAGCTCAGCTCACAATTTGACACTTTGCTCTGCAGCAAGGAGGCAAGGAGCTGCTTTTTTTTTTTCTGTATGGAAGGGCAGAGTCTCATGGAATCCCTGCAAGGCTTTTAAAGGGAAAGAAGTCCTGGATATTGCATGTACTCCTGGCTGTGAAAGCACCAGAGCTGTCAGCATCAGAGGGGATTTGCCAGCATGCTGTAAATAACATTGGGAGCAGGGCAAAGAGGTGGTGGTGGGTTATCTGGCCTAACATTCTAGCTGCAGCTTGATCGGGTGCAGCTGTTTGTGAACTAAAAATAATCGGGCAGCACCTGTTTGTCATGATGCTGGAAGATTCCTCTGCTGCCTGGGGCTGTGCGGCTCAGGCCCATCACAGCCTCTGCAGAGAAGCCAAGAGTATAGGCTGTTTGCAAATAGGATGCCACCCCGCGGGTGTTTTCGTCATGAACCCCCTACCTCTCCCCAGCCTTGTCCTTTTCATTCTCTCTGCCCCTTAGAAAAGCTTTTATGCTTTAAACCACCGTTTTTCAACCTGTGTGTCTCAAGAATATATGAAAGGGTCATGAGCAAACTTTAAAAATGGATTCTACTTTAAAGGAGAAAAATGTGGGAAACCACGGCTTTTCCCTTGCAGGCTGGCAGAGTTCCAGCCTGCAAGGGGTTGCTTGGGATCCCCATGTCCCACGCCACCCCCACCCCCCCAATTCATACACCCACCTCCTGCTCCACACACTGGGGGGCTAGGGTCTGGGGGTGGGGAGCAGCAGGTCAGGAGTGAGGGGCACTGGGTTAGGACTGGCCAGCGATGTTTACAGATGCGTCCTGGTACAAAAAAGGTTGAGAACTACTGCTTTAAACAGCAAAGCAAGCATCATCTCACTCCCCAAATATGTTCATATGACAATGACTTTCAGATTTTAAAATATGCCTTTCTGTGATCTGCTCTGGACACTGTTCCTCTTGGAAGAGCTGACAGGGTCCCAAATCCTGGGACCAGGATGGTAGTATTCAGTGTAGGCTAGAGGTGACATATTAAAGGCAGGGAGACTTCAAGGACAGGGGGTGAGGCTGCAGGGGACAGGCAGGAATTGAGATATAGCCAGGTAGCAGGGAAGCTGTTTTACTCCTGTTTAGTGGTCACTTTCTAGTAGTGCCAGGGCGGGGAAGGGTGCCAGTCAGGGTTAGGTCTGTCTTGAGCTGGATGCTGCACATGCATCTGGAGAGATTGTTGTTGTTGTAGGCTGTCCAAAAAAGACAAGTGCTATGGGTGTGAGGAAAAGGATACAGTCAAACTTCTTTACTGTCCAAGTCTTTAGAGTCTTGAACAGACTCCCCACAGAAGTGGTGCAAGGACCTACTCTGGACACATTCAAGAAGTGTTTGGATGATAATTTTGCTGGGGTCATCTGACCCCAGCTGACTTCCTACCCTTTGGCCAGATGGCTGGACCTGATGATTTCGTGAGGTCCCTTCCAGCCCTAATGCCTATGAAATCTATGAAACAGATATAACCATTGTATCCATCCTGCCCCATCCGGGAGGTGACTGAATGGAAACTGATGTCTCCAGCCTTGTTGGAAAATGGATTTAATTGCAATCTATTGTGCACTTGGTCGTGCTTTTTGATCAAGGAAGAAAGAGTGCAGGCACCTCCATCTTCTCATGTATGGAGGTATTGGGAGCCGGCAGTGACAGGGTTCACCAGAGGATGGGTGGACCAGCAGGGAAGGGAAAGAGAGAGGCAGCAGCATGTGGTGCCTGAGATGTGAGGAGCACCTCAGAGCTGGAGAGGCCACCGTCCTCTCTGCCAAGTCAGAAAACAGACATGGAAGGAAAACCTGAATACAGTCTGACCTGGTGTCATGGCCAGGGCCATGTGGGGCATGGCCTTGTCATCCTCAAATGTCCGGGGCTTGGAAATAACAGCAACAAGTGTGGGATAAACATAGGTTAATAGATTTCTTTCCAGAATGCTAGGGTCACTTCTCTTCCCTACTCCATCTCCTTATGTAGTTTGTGCTATGCTCAGGAGGCCTTTCAGCTTCATGTGGGACTTCAAGAGGTTCTTGCTTTCTCACCTTTTTGCCCTTGTCTTGCCTGGATTGGGTGGATGACTGTTATTTGCAGCTCCTGTCATGCTAACCAGATTGGTGTGTACCCACAGGTCTCTGAGGTGCACTCTAGCCCTGTGTCCCAAGGGCAAGAGTCTGCACCTGGATCCCTGCCTAAAATTGTAGGGTAGGAAGGGAGCTTAGGGATCGTTTAGCTTGACCCCTGCACAGATGTGAGATTTGTTCATTCCTAAACAGTGCCCAGCCAGCCTCATCTTGCAAACCGCCATGGGAGGAGATTCCACAGCCTCCTTAGGCAGGTTGCTCCATTGCCCTGCAGTTCTAACTCTTAGGAAATGTTTCCTGAAGTTGGTTCATAATCTGCCTTGCTATAACTCATTGCCTAATGCCCATGCTGCAGGGTAAAACTGATGCAGAACCAGATCCTGGTCTTGTGGGAGGAGTGGGCTTGCCCCCCATGTCCTAGGTGCTTTTGCTTGCAAACTCCAAATGTCAGGACAGGCAGGATGCACCTCTGATCAGCTTCTGAAATCTTTCAGTGTTGCTACAGCCAGTGGCAACACGTAGGGGGTGCATTGAGGTGCATATGTACCCCCTGAGAGCACCGGTGCACCCCTGACAGCTGCGCTTGCTGCTTAGGCAATGGGTGGGGAGGGCAGCATGAGCGCTGGTGCCCCCCCTGCAAGTGCAAACTGATCACTGCGCTTGTAGCCACTTTTGGGAGTGGCTGCAGCTGCTTTTGGGAGTTGCTGCAGCAATCGCCCAGCGCTTGCTCCCAGAAGCGGCCGCAGCCACTTCCATCAGTGGCTGCAATGAGTGCAGCGATTGACTGTGACAATTGGCCGTCATGGGACACCCCCCACCGGGACCGCAGGGTTGCCCATGGGGGACCACCCCCTCCAGTCAGTGGGACTGGTCACTGGGGGGGGCATGTGTCCCAGTTGCCCATAGCTACAGCCCCTGTGCAGCTCGACCAGCTTTGACAGCATGGGAGTGGCAGTGGCCTAGCTGCTGGTAACTGTTCTTACCATGGTGCCATGTAGCTCTGTGCAGTGAGGTGAGAGTAAGTGTTAGTAAAAATGAAGCTGGCTAGTCTGCACTGGTTCTGTCCCCAGTCCTAGCCCAGCAGAGACTCATTTAGAGTCATGCTCAGCTGAACCGTTTGCAAGCCCCAAGGCAGAATGCCCTGAAGCAGCCATGGAGAAAGAAAGCCTTACCTACTGTCCTCTTGGGGCTCCCAGTATTGCCCCTTGCTCTGACTTGCTGGCACCATGTGTTTCAGGGTGGCTGCTGAGAGCCTGACCAATCGCAATGAAGCGGAGCTGCGTCGCCAGTATGAGGAGAAACAGCAGGAATCAGAGCATGTGTATGAGCTTCTGGAGAACAAAGTCCAGCTCCTGCAGGAGGTGGGTGCATGAGGCAATACCTGCCAATGGGAGAAGGATGCAGGTTCCTGGGGCATCTGCCAAGAGTGGCTGGGCTTTCTTTCTTGATGAGCCCTCTCAGTGCGAGTCTGGTGTGCTGGTTTCTTCCCCACATGCTGTGGGGCACAGCTCCTTTGGGTGCTTCTTCTCTTGGTGCATTCCCTCTGCACATACATCACAGGCTTTGGGAGCTGGGGAGCCAGGACCTGAGAAATCAGGATGCTTTGTTCTGTTATGCTCACAGAGCTTGGGGTGTTCCTGTGACTCCCTTTTGGTTCCAGGAAACAGGTCAGACCTGAGGCCCATGCTACTCTCCCTCAAGCCACAGGTAAAAGGCCTTTTGGCTGCTTACAACCTTAAAAAACATCCCAAAAACTGTGCTTTACATTCAACTTTGCACCTCCCCCTGCCCTCTCCCCTCCCCCCATCCTGAGCCCAGCGCATGCCCAGAAGAGGTGTTGCGTTAGTTGGACCTGGCTCACCCAACATCTGTATAGATAGGGCACTTTAGATAGGGTGCTATAGGTAGGGCGTTTTGGGGGGAATTTTTATCTAATAGTTGATTGAATCAGCTATTAGATAAAAGCACTAAAAGGTGCCCAATCTCTACAGATGTTGCAGAGCCAGGTCGAACTTCTTGCAGTAAAGTGTTTTATGTCCCCCTACATGTGTCAGTGCCCTCTATTCATGAAAAGCAGAGCTCTGAGCCCTCCAACTCATTCCTCTCTTCCTTTTCCCCCAGCATGTGGGGTTGGGGGATCCAGGCACTCCACAGTGGGCCTTTGCAGGGGGATGAGAGTAGGTCACAGGGTTCTGTGTTCACTGGACGCTGCTTCCTTTTTTTCCCACTGAAACAACAGCTCTGCCCTCCTTGCAAGAAGGCACGGTTTGCAATAGCCTTTTGTTGATCTTTACAGTCTCTCTCTGCTCACACAGGAGTAAGGCGTCTCTGAGAGGCATCTCAGAAACAAAGGCTGCATCGATTCTAGCAAAGCCACTTATCTTTTTGCTTAAATACAGTAATTATCGATACACAGCTGAAGTTCAATGGGAATTGCTGGGTGCTTGGCACTGGAAAACCCAGCTGCCTCTGTAGAAAGCAGTAATCCAGATTGTGAGAGAGCTGTGGCACTAAGAGAACCTGCCCACTTGCAGCTCTGGGGTTGCTTTTTATCCTTCATATCTTTCGTATAGTTGTCACAGAGGGCATAGTATTTTTCATGTAATTTCCTTGGGCCTTAAAATAAAGAAAAGAGTCAAGAAAGAGAAAGGGTTTTGTATAAATGAGGGTATGGAAGATGCACAGAATTTGGCCTGAAGCATGTTGAGTGAACCCAAAATTTCAGGAGAGTGATTTTTAACCTTTCCCATTCTCTTATCCTTGATTTAAGGCAGTGAGTTTCTTGGCAAGCTCTTGCTGCATTTTTTTCAGGGAGAAACTTGCATTTGTTCCAGCAGCACCAGTTTGTGATCAATAGTCCCTGTCACTGCCTTGTGCCTTTGCAAGCCTGTAGAGACATTACTTAGCAAACACAGCTTCATTATTTATTTAGATTTCATTCATGATAAGCAAACTGCCTTTCTGGGGCTCTGGGCATATCACTGATAATACAGTAAAATCCCAGCATGATCAAAGCCATCCTTTCAACAGAAACTTGGCCAGATGAGCACCCCTAGAAACTCGTTCAGTGTTGCAGAGAGCATATTTCAGGCCTTTCCAAGAGATGTCTCAAAGAGACAGCTTATATGGCGCCATCACTAACTTCAGGATGTTTTGGACCAAGACGATAGGAGAGGAGCATTTTAAAGTTCTAGAGTCCCCGAGCCTAAGTGGCTGAGCCTGCACAGAGTGATCTTCCCATAGTATGCATCTTTGGGCGTTTCAGTCTATGACTAACATGGCCAGGAGCCCATTCCTTATGGAGAAGCTGAGTTTGAGGAGGGAAAGCTCAAGTAAAACTGTGTAAAATCCACACGAGGCCTCCAGCAGCAGGTCCCACAAATACTAACATTGATGCTTCAGCTACCAGTCAGTATTATTAGCACTTTGAACAGCTCAGGCCTGTAACCCCAGCCTTGTATCCTTCCCCTAATCCTGTGGGGACAGCCCCCTGTGGACACTGCTGCTATTTCCATGGAAAAGCAAGTAGGGCTCATGGTTTTAGAAGCCACCCCAATGGAGAGGAGATACCTGTCCAGCTCACTTCATGCTCCCTCTGCAGGAGACCAGGTTAGCAAAGAGCGAGGCAGAGAAGACGGCAGCCCTGGCAGAGGTGGAGAAGGAGCGCTGCCAAGAGTTGACCGAGAAGCTGAAGGAGGTCAGCAGGAAGGAGGAGGAGGCGAGGAAAGCCCAGGTTCTGTTGGATGATTACTGTGCTGCGCTGGCACAGAAGAACAAGTAGGTGCCCATAGTCACTTCTGTGGTTTCCTCATCCCTGGCTTCTTGCCAGTCAGGGTACCTGCTTCCTGCTGGATCCAGAGTAGGGGTTACTTGCCTCCCATACCAAACCATAGAATTAATTTGCTGGGGAGAGGGAGACGGATTGCAGTGGGGCTAGTCACACAGGATATGGCCTTTCTTGGTGAACCAAGTCTCACTTTGGGGATGGGGCTAGGTCTCCAGTACAGTCTGTGGCTCACTGGTGAATCCCTGACGGGTGGCAATGTCCTGCTGAGCCAGAGAGGGTCACACAGTGGGTGATGCTGCCTTGAAGAGCTGACAATCACCTGAGACCATGGATGGGATAAGAATTGTGAGGAACATCTGCAGGTGCAGTGCCCTCTTTTATTACTGGGGAGGGAACAGAAGAGGACAGTTCTTGGCATTTAGAGTCTCCTTTTGGGGATGGCTGTTCCCCTTGGTGCTATGGCACAGGTGCAGGGGGGTTGTGAAGCTGTGGATATAGGCCCTAGGAGGTACCCCAGGGGACAGGAACTCCCTGGGTGCTGTACTGCCAGCTTAGTAATTGCTGTATCCCCTGCATCACCTCCTTGGTGTGGTCAGGGAGAGGGCCTAGTCAGAAGGCCCTTATATCGCAACTGCTCCTGGTGCATCCTCTAGGGCAGAGGTGGGCAAAATGGCAGATCTGGCTCCATTTCCCAGTCTTGGGATCCCAGGGGCATGGCAGGGTAGGGCCAGGGCAGAGCCCTGGTTGTGCAGCTCCATGCTGTCATGGCCCTGCACTGTCATGCCCCTGTACTCCTAGAGTCTCCATGGAGACTGGCCAGGAGCCAGGGCTGCTGGAAAATGGAGTCTGTCTCAGGCCCAATCCAGCTCACAGGCTGGACTTTGCCCACCCCTGCTCTAGGGGATGTGGGCACTCTGGTCTCAGTTAGAGCAGCCTTGAGGTGGCTCTGATTTACCCTGTGGGTTGAACCACTCCTTAGCTGGCCCCTGAATCAGTTCTCCAGAGTTGATGTAGAGCCGTCTTTGTCTCTTTATCCCTGGCAAGCGTCCTATACTGAGCTCAGAGCCCCGTGTCTGAGATCCTCCTGATTTTGCCCAAGGTAACCAAGTCATTTTCTCCTTTGCAGAATGATTGAAGAGCTGACCCAGAATCTGAGTGCCAAAGAGCAGCTCATTGAGCTACTGTCCACCGAGAAGCAGAACCTGCTGCAGCGTCTGGAGGAGCCCAAGGAGATGGAGGTGCAGGTAAGATGCCAGCTGGCAGGTGGCAGCGTGAAGGCCTCCAGGATGTTTCTGCTGCCCATGGAATCAGGTCCTTCTCTGTGTTTGTTTTCCAGCTTGGCCACTGCACTCCTGGGTGACCAGGCTCCTCTCTCGCTCTCTGTGCCTCAGCCCTACTTTGTTAAGCATTTTGAGATCTAGGGATAAAAAAGAGCCAGATCAGAGATAGGTGACATGATATTTGAGCCAAGGTTGGATTTGAGTAGAAAGCTGGTGTTGGTATTATGGGCTCATTTTGTTCATTGATTGATACAATAGCAATTATTTATTTGTACCACTGTTTCTTACATAGATGCAGGTCGGTGTATGTGTGTGTGTGTGTGTGAGGAAGTAGTCTTATTCCCAATCCCTTCCTTTCCACACTGGGGCTTTATTTCTGCAAGGTAGACGCATTAAAACAACTTATATTGACAAAGCTGAAGACACTGGATCAACTCTGTGCCTCGTTCAGCTTAAATGGAGCTGCACCAGGGGGCAGTGGCCCAATTAATCTGGTCAGTCCAGGGGCAGCGGCCCAATTAGTCTGGTCAGTGTGGACAAGGTAATGGTGCAAAACTGTTTTCCAGCCGTGATGGAATGAGTTAGCTGAACTAAATACATGGGATGGACTTCCCTTAGCTAAGGGACTTGATCCTTAGCATTCAGGCAGCATTTTTTAACTAGTGGGTTTCCAAATGTTTATCTACAGCCTCGTGTCCAAACCTTGTGTAGCCCTCTTCAAATGGGCTCAGGTTGGAATCTGGCATTCTCAGGAGGTATCGCTGGCTTGTTACCACTGTTGTAGAACCCCCCTTCCAGACTACCGTGAGGAGGAAGAGGTCATGGCATGACAGCTGGAAGCAAATCTAGCCAGCTGCCACTGCTTGGGGAACTTTGCAATGAAGTTTCATAGGTTCCTCATCACTGGAGAAACACTGGGAATCAGATGTCCTGGGCTGCTAGGAATTATAGGTCTCTACTGCAGGGCATGCTGTGAAAGGGGGCAGGCTGTATGGCCTGCTCTGGCCTCTGCCAGAGAAGGAGAGAATCCCAGTTTCCAAGGGAAGGTAAGTCGGGTGCTCTGATTTGATTCCCATGGTACTGGGGTGACGGAAATTTTGTGGAAACCGAAGGGCAGTAAATTAAACCTATGCAAGGGAATGGTGTTATTCAGAATAGGCATTTATCCTGTGCTTCTTTCTGCCACAAATGATTGCTGAGGACAGGAGTAGCCAAGTGCTGTACATAAAAAAACTCACATTGTGGATGTTCTTGTGATGCACACAACCATCCAGGCCTGTCTCGAAATATACTGTTCAGAGGATACAAGTGCTGCTTCAAGCTGACTGAAAGAATTACTTTCCTCTTGGGGCAAGTGATTCTATGTCCATCCTTTCTGAGGGGCTTTGCTAGTTGTGCTTTTAGTGAAGCAGCTGGCCCTGATTGATACCCAGCTGCGCTAGATGGAGCCCTGGTATGGCAAGTCATGTGCTACATAAACACACATAGCTGCATTGCATTGCAGCTAGAATCATGGGTAGCAAAGGATGCCCTGGCTACATCTCTGCAGGACCTGGTATAAGCTATATAGTAGCAACACCCAAAGACTAGGATGTGGACAACATGGAGAGGGTCCAGAGGAGGGCCACTCGCATGGTCAGGGGGCAGCAGGGCAGGCCCTGCGAGGAGAGGCTATGGGACCTGAACCTGTTCAGTCCCCACAAGAGAAGGCTGAGGGGGATCTAGTGGCCTGTTACAAACTAGTCAGAGGGGACCAGCAGGCACTGGGGGAGTCCCTGTTCCCCCGAGCACTACCAGGGGTGACTAGGAATAATGGTCACAAGCTGGTAGAGGGTAAATTCAGAGTAGACATCAGGAGGCGCTACTTCACTGTCAGGGCGGCTAGGATCTGGAACCAACTTCCAAGCGAAGTGGTGCTGGCTCCTACCCTGGGGGTCTTTAAGACAAGGCTAGACAATCACCTTGCTGGGGTGGTTTGACCCCAGTACTCTTTCCTGCTATGGCAGGGGGTCAGACTTGATCTGCTCAGGTCCCTTCCAACCCTACTAACTATGAAACTATGAAACTGCTGGGAAAACTGGATCTTGCTTCATTGTTGCCTGTTCTCAATGATGAAAAACATAAAAAAGAAACAAAAAATTACAAAATTGCACTTTAATTTCTAGGGCATTATGGTCCAATCTGTGATTTATACTTCTTATGGAATTGCTTAGGGCTTTAGGCATTCTGTTTAAAACCAGTTTCTTAAAATATCCTCTGAAAACCCAGCCACATGTGTCAGCAGGGACAGCAAGGCTGCGAAGGGATCAAACCAGATTACCCAGCAGCAGCTGGAGTTCCTGGGATGTCACCTCCTCAAAGATGCGTTTTTGGAGGCAGGTGCTGGGCAGCACTGTCCCCTTCTCCTGTTAAAAGCAATTTTACAAGGCAGTCTTCACTGCACACACCCGACAGAATAGAAGAGGAAAAGAATATCAGCAGAAAACTGATCCCTGAATGAACGAAGAAGGCAGAGGCTCTCTGCTAGGTGCAGGGAACATGAAGCAGCAGCGGTGGAGGAAAGGAGATGGTGATAAACTCCAGGATCTGAGCCTGATCATCAGTGAAGGAGATTTCTCTGATGGGGGGAATGGCTTGGTGAGATTTCAGGAATGTATGTGGTAGCCGTGTTGGTCTGAAGCAAAAAGAAATGCAAAATTCTAAAACTCTTGGTTCAGGATTTGTACCTTTTGTACCTTGACCAGTATTTGACACCCAACTCAGAGTGGAAGCCTGCCAGCCACTTTGAATGCATGCACTGTGGCTGTCAGGCTGCAGGCTCTGTGCTCCAATGGCCGGTTGTGTTTCTGGAAAGGATTTGACAGCAGTGCCTTTACATCTCTCGACCCTAGAAACTATGAAACTATAAATGAGCAAACACTGGACTCTAAATATGAGGAATAAACAACCCTCCCCTGCCAGGGCCCCTGAGGCTCATGGAGTGCAAAGGATCCCTGCAGATGTCAAACTACCAAGAAGAGCAGCTGCTTAATAAAATGCTGATGGCAAGAAAGTGGAGACTGCTTGCTGTCCACAAACGAATGGCAACACACCCCTTCACTGGGCTCCTGAGCGTGGCCAAGGCAGGAGCCCCACCTGCTCTGCCTGAAGCAGCTCTTGCGGTGGAATCCTGGTGCCCCCTGTTGGTCCAACAGCCCATTCGCCACCAGCAAAGGAGCTTGGTCTGGATGCCAGCACAGGCTGCCTTTAGCCGAGGGAAGCAGAGCTCAGTTTCATGCCACGCAGGTGATTCTTACCTCTTCACAGCAAGATTGCTCTATATTAATTCTGTGGCATGTCTGTTTCCTAGCCTGACTGTGCAGGTGGCTGGAGTTGCAAGCAATGATGCGCACTACAGAAAGTCTCATGATAGCAGCGGTTCTCTTGCCACAAGGGCCAGACTACAGGTGACATGTGAGTTCCACCTGGTTCATGGCCTGATACAATCACATTGGTTAAATCTTTGATTCCCTCAGTGGTGACCTCTGGCTGCACTGATAAATCTTGCTGAAGTCAATAGAGCCTCTCCTTGGTGTTTTAGGGTTGTTAGTTGTTCACTTCATAAATCTGCTGGATACAAAAAATCATGGACTAAATATAGGCAGACAAGGTTCTTTGGGTAAATCCAATGTCTTTTATTAGACCAACTCAGATAAAATAATCTAATAAAAATAAATAATATAATGAATCTAATTGTTTTAAAAATAATTTGTAATGTGAGGCCAAATTAGCCAAAACTAATTCCACATCCAAGAATCCAGAACCATAAATGGCTCAACTACCAGCAAACATTCTCTACCCACACCTGGGGCCTCAGATGTTTCCAAATCCTTTGTTGGATGTCCTACTTGCAGGTCCAAGCCCGGAGGCTTGGAGTTCAGATGCTTAAAGCCACTACACCTTGGTGGGTGCTGAACCATGCCAGAACAGCAGTTGTCCTGTGGGTGGTTCAGGAAAACTGACTTCCTGGACACAGATACGTGGTATTTCACCTGCCAGGTTAAGAAGCCACTGCACTTATCCTGAGCCTTCAAGAGGCCTGCACTTGATCTGAGCCTTCTAATACTCTAAAAAAAATCTAATAAAAATAGTCTAATAAAAGATACTAGATTTACCCAAAGAACCTCGTCTGCCTATGTCCTTAGACCAACATGGCTACAACCTATATACCCTTGGACTAAATATAGACATTGGATTTATGGCATGTTATAATAGGCTAACATCTGATAACCCCAGGTAACCTGTCTGCATTTTACCAGCTGCATTCTCTCACCAGTTCAACATTCCCCCTTTCCTCCCTGACCCCATCTGTCTCACACCTATTGTCTCCCATTCCCTCTGATCCTCACTGCCATGCATTTGCATTTTCACAGACTTGCATTTTGCATTTTGGCTTCTCTTCTACCCAAGAGAGCACACAATTCACCTGTAGGCTCTCTCTATGTCTGAAGAAGGGTGTTTGTACCCCAAAGCTTGCAAAAAACAATTTTTCCAACTACTTAGTTGGTCTAATAAAAGATATCACATTTACTCAAAGAACCTTGTCTCCTGGGTGTAACATTTGAAGGATTTTCCCTGTAAGCAAAAGGGGCGAAAAGTTTTCCTTCCTGCAGGATGCTGGAGCACAGTGATGTGCCTGTGGTACTCCAGCAAAGCACAAGCGCAACAGCTTCCAAACAGCTGGACAGTTCTGCCTCCTAGAATCAGGAAATAACAAAGCCCCGTAATTGCAGCCCCTCTTCCAGGCTGCACTGAAGAATAACACCCCGCCCCCCCCGGCCTGTTCATGCAGAATGAGTGCCTAGACTGTGAAGCAGAGAAGCTATAATTTGGGCAGCTGGCTGGCTTCCAAATCTATAGCTTTTAAGCTTTCTGAACTACATGGTACAGGACTGTCTCCAGGGGGGCTTCCATCTGCTCCAACCCATTATCCCACTTCCTGAGGAAGGGTAGCTAATTGAAACAGTTCTGCCTGCTCAGCAGGTATAGCAGGCTTTTCTTCCCCCCGCCCCCCCCCATGCTCTTTGCACACAAAGGGTTGGAAGATCTCAACCCTTTCTCAGATTTCTCTCTCTTCCTGGTCTGCATGTCTGAGGTTTTAGATAGTTTCTGGGTTGTTGCTCTGCTGTGCATTTTTTGTCATCTAGTTTGTAATAAATTGTTTCACAAAAAAACCCCAGACTTCACTGCTTCTCAGAGCCACTTCCTTCCCCCACCCTCTTAAAATTATCCACTACCATGATACTTACAAAATACTTGGTGGTGGCTCTGCAGCTGGCATGCTGCAATTGCTGTGTTTTATGCTGATTGGTGTCACCACATTGTTGGGCTTGTGCCTGCCTGGCTGTTTGCTGTATCCACCAGATTTTGGAAGCTCCATAGAGCAGGCACTATTTCTGTTATATTGGTACAGCACATTATTGGGCAGTTAATGCACAGTTAGCATTAACTGGTCCCCAGCAGCACGTATCATCAGAAGGACTAGAGTTTGTATGGACTGTGGTTATTGAACAAGCCCTTTCTCTTTTGGATAGGGGCAGTTTCTCCAGAATTAGGGTATTTTAGTGAAGGATGATTTGATGGATGCTTATGTTGCAGAGCTAAGGGAGAGACTTCTTATTCCACTGTGGTAAAACAGGCTTATTTTACCACCAGTGGCAATTTCACTAAAAAGGTGAGTTTTTGACCTGTCTACCTGGATGATGATTTCTGCCTTAAACTTTTCTGTACCTGTTAGGTAGAAAACAAAGCCTGATGCTGAGAGTTTGTGGCTGGTGACACAGGAAGCTGGTTGGTAAAAGGGACCATTTGGGTGCCAGGGGGCATTGGGTAGACTGGCTACCACTGGGCTTTACATAGCAATAGGTAGAACTGGTACCGCTTTGTGGGCAAGTGGCAGTGAGAAGACTGATTGGTACATAGAGTGGGTGAAGCTCAGTATCACATGGCACTGGATGGCATGCATCAAAGGGTTGCTGTGAGGTGGGGCCAGGAGCAGGTGGACTCTCAGTGGCAGGAGGCTCGTGCAAGTTGAGCATTAGTGGCTCCAGGCAGTGTTCAGTGCTGGGTAGCATAAGGAGCCCTTTGGCAAGCATGTCTGGGTGACTGAGAGGAGTCAGGGTACATTTGCACCTAACAGACTAACAAAGTCAGTGATGCATCACCTTTCATAAGCAGTGGCTGACTTCATCAGATGCTGTGAAGGGACTGCAGGAAGCGGAGCTTCTAACTAGAAAGTAGCGGTTGGCATATAAAGGGCAGGGGAGAGGAGACCCAAAAGGAGGGGGCACTGCTGGTAGAGGCAAGCTGATCCACCTCTGATGTAGTAGTCTACAAGGTGCATCTCTACCTTGCCTTTTGCCTGACTTCAGATTAACATGGCTAGTTACCTCCCTCTACTCATAGGTGACCAGGCCAGTGTGTGGGTGCTTAATGTTAGAACAGGTGGGGCACCGCTCGCTGTCTCAGAGGCCTGGGTGTTTGGTGTTGTTGGGGGGCTGGCATTAGCAGGGGGCAGGGAGAGGCAGGCATTAGCAAGGGGCAGGGGTCACCTCTGGTGGGAGGCAGCACAGGGTCCAGTATCAAGTACACCAGGGTGGCACTGGGACCAGGTAGCGCAGGGGCTTGTGCACGGGGCTGGGGGTGCAGGGCACATCTCTGGCTGTGGCTGGCACTGCCTGGGTACACGGAGAGTAAGCCTGGATCATGATCTCGGCTCCCTGAGGGCCCCCCACAGGCCCCGGTCCCTGGAGGTGCGGGAGGAGCAAAGCTGCCTCCTCCCTTGCGGCTGTGCCAGCTGCCAACATCAGCTATTCCCCTGCCAGCAGCGCAGCTCCTTCTGCGCATGCGGAGAAAGGGCAGGGGCCAAGGCAAAAAACTGCAGCTTCCAGAATGCTGCGGGGTGGACGCATGCGCTGTGTAGCCGGCGACGCCATCTTGCAATCTGAGCCGCAATCGGGCAGCCTCAGTGGCAGCGGCAGCGGCACCGGCACCCTCCTCCTCTTTCTTGTCTGCGGCTGGGTCGGGGCCGCGTCTCCCTACGGGGCGCGGCCGGGGAGGCAGCCTCCTGCTCTGAGCCGGGCGGGGGCAGCTCGGTGGTCCCCGGGGCGAGGCCAGGGCAGTTTG
>NW_017728907.1:12099650-12138078 GCF_001723895.1 Crocodylus porosus
GGGGGTGTCTGGCCAGGTGGGGCAGCGGGGAGCCCGTGTAGCCGTGGCCTAGGGGGGTGCGCGGGGCCGGGGTGGCTGCGCATTGCCTGAGCCAGGGGAGCCCCTGGGGTGAGGGAGGTCTAGGGGGTCAGGCCCTGGGGACGCACTGAGGGAGCAGTCGGAGCCAGGAGCATCTGCGCACAGGTCTGGGCCGCAGCCTGGGGCTGGGCGCCAGTGAGGAGGATGCGGGAGGCCTGCCGCATCTGCGCCCGGGAGCTGTGTGGCAATCAGAGGCGCTGGATCTTCCACCCGGCTTCCAAGCTCAACCTGCAGGTGCTGCTGTCCCACGTGCTGGGCAAGGAGCTGTGCCGCGATGGCAAAGCCGAGTTTGCCTGCAGCAAGTGCGCCTTCATGCTGGACCGTGTCTACCGCTTCGACACAGTCATCGCCCGCATTGAGGCGCTCTCCATCGAGCGCCTGCAGAAACTGCTGCTGGAGAAAGACCGCCTCAAGTTCTGCATTGCCAGCCTGTACCGGAGGACCAATGGCGAAGAGCTGAGTCCTGATGACAAAGTGGGGGACGGCACTGTGGACCTTTCAAGCCTGCCCGATGTCCGATATACGGCCCTTCTGCAAGAGGACTTTGTCTATTCTGGGTTTGAGTGCTGGATGGAGCACGAGGAGCAGGCCTCAGAGTCACACAGCTGCCACGCTTCAGAGAGCGGGGTTAGCCGGCCCAGGCGATGCCGGGGCTGTGCTGCTCTGCGCGTTGCTGATTCTGACTACGAAGCCATTTGTAAAATCCCGCGAAAGGTCGCCAGGAGCATCTCTTGCGGGCCTTCTAGCAGGTGGTCTGCAAGCATGTGCAATGAAGAGCCACCCATAGGCGAGCTTGGAGCCACTGAATCACCCAATGCCAAAGTACCTGCGGATGGAGAGAGCATGGAGGAAGGGACTCCCGGGTCCTCCATTGAATCCTTGGACACGACTGTGGAGGTCAGCTCTCTGCAGCAGAAGGAGGAGGAAATGGACAAAGGTGGAAAAGGCAGTGGGAAGTGCGACTATTGCGCTGATGATCGCACCACTCCAAACTCTTCATTGAATGGTAATAGGTTGGAGCTAGCTCTTAGCCTGATCAAAACCTGTGACTACAAGCCTGTTCAGAGTCCCAAAGGCAGTAGGTTACCTGTTCTAGTGAAATCCAAGCCCAGCCATGACGCAATGGATGGAAGTCCTCATGCTGGTTCGATGACAACTGGTTCTGGATTCCTGAACGCAGATGTGAAATCCTTTTCCCGACCTCCTCTGGGCTTTCCCTTGGAGATGTCAGATCTGCAAGAGTTGTGGGAAGATCTCTGTGAGGAATATATGCCGCTTCAGGTTCAGGTACAGATTGATGAGCAACACTGCGATTTAACAGAGGTCCTGCCATCTTGGCTGAGAGTCCAATCTGGATCCAGCTGTGCTGGGATAATACAGATAGCCAGTCCTATCTGAGCAAAAGGCTAGGAATGGGTAGCTAGGCACTCAACCACTGTTCTTATACACACCCCATCCCTTTTCTGTGACATTTCCATAGTATTCTTTTCCTGCTGTGTTTGAGAAATGAGCCCTCCATAGGTTTTTAGCCTCTTGCCTCTTAAGTTTCCCTGAATCAAGGATACCAGCAAGGTTTGGCTGATATTTCCCTTTTTGTTTCTTGTTTCCAGCAAAGCAAACACCAGTTTAATTTCTCCTCATTACTTTCTAAGGAGTAAGTTTTGAATCTGTTAGTTCTGGGTTGCTAAAGGGTGTAGTTTAAGCTGCCAGATGCTTCTTTAATAGCAGTTCAGTTTTCTTTTGGACTTTGTAAGTTATAAAGTTATAATTTGTATCTGTTCTGGGGTGGTGGGAACTGCTTTTTTTTGCAGGCAGAGCTCCACAATCTAATGTTCTTTGTCTCTCCCCAGTTCTTCCAACTTGGTCAGCCCTCAGGAATCCCGTTATGGTGTTGGCAGTGAGGGTGTTGTCTTTATGAATAGATTTGCTCCAGTGGGTGACTTAAAGCTAGCATTCTCAGTAACTGATCCTTTAGAAAAATTTAACAATCAGTAGCAGTTACTGCTGAGAGCCTGTGAGCTTTTGCAGGAACTTCAAGCATCTTAATCATCTGCATAGATTCCAGGTGACAATTACCTTTGGATTTTCACTGCTCTTTTGCCTGGCTTTAAAATTCTTGTTAATACATGATCACAGGGCTGCACCTGTATTTCTTTTTTCACTTCTCTTATCATCCATTAAAGTCTCATGTCAGCTTTAATTCAGCAATATCCGTGTCAGTCTAATTGCCTTGGCATTAGCAGGCTTAGTGCTGTCTAATTTTCCAGGTAGCCTCAGGGATTAGAAAGATACTTGTTTACTACAGAAGCAACTGTAGATCTATTGGGTGATTGCTCTCCTTATGCAGTGAGTTGTGCTCATTCTTTTCCAAGCTCTGGCATTTTCCAGGGGTGTGTACTTTTTCCACAACAGCTTTTAGCATGAAAACTTGCTATGGAGAAAGCCAGACTGACAGAAGCTGACAAATTCCAAAGCCTAGTCTGATGATCCATTTGTCACCAGTAATTGAAGATTTGCTGACACTACCTAGGGAACCTTGAAAAATGAAGGGAAAATACCATCATCTCTGTATACCTTGTTGCCTGGTTTTTACCATTACAGACTGATATACCAAAATAGGATCTTTCTTACTGCACAGCTTTTCCACCATTAGTTTGTATGGTGATTACATGACATTTCAGTTGCATCACACATCTTACTTAGCATTTTCATTTCATCTCAGAATTACTTACAAAGGGTTTCTTCAAACCCCAGCCTCTGTCATGTGTTTGTCCTTATGGTGAATCTTATGCCGAGTTTTTCATTTCCTGTTTCTTACCATGGCAACAAACCCAACACAGAATGATGTCTTCAGTGCTAAATCTGGCATAAATCGAAAGCACTCACTCCTCTTTAACAGAAGGATTGGAGAGTCAGAGTTGCCAGTAAATAGTTCTCATATAAATATTTTCTTTATTTTTTTCTCCACCCTAGCCTAAGTGCCACTGCGTTAGAGCCAAATATTGCCCTCTCTCCACTAATGTGAATGGATTCGCCAGTTGAGAGTATTACAGGGTTCTGAGACAAGACACCACTATTTTCTTGGCTGAAACTTCAGTGTTCTCTCATATTCACTGAATAAATTAAGATGATGCAAAGCATCGTGATCTCTTGAGCATGTGACCTGTTAGGCTTTGTTGGTGCCAGCTGTTTTCCTTAAAAAGCCATCTCTTTCCCTTACAGCTCCAGAGATGGTAGCAATTATGGTAGTGCCAGCATAGACTAGCTACCATTGCTTTATTAGCAGCTTTGGGGAAACTAGCACTCTGCAGATATAGAAGCACCCTAGTAATGGATTCAGGGGCCAGCCTTTGGTAACAGCCATTGTTGCTGTCACTCTTGGAGCTACACAGGTGTGAGTTTGGGGACGGCAGAATTTTAGGCAGTGTAAGAGAATCTCTGGAGAGCAATGATCATGTTCAAGTATAATGTCCCATGTAATAAAGAGCTGAGGTTGTTAGATCCTGAGTCCCAGGCCTTGGCCTCACCTCAGTCCTTATTGCATAATGAAATTAGAAAGACTTTAATTTTTTAAACACTGAATTCAGAAGGTGAAGAAAAATTGTTTTTTGACTTCTTTGCAGCAGCTAAGTTCTAGAAAATAGTTACAGGTTTCCCCACAGATGTTCCTCATCTTTGCACAAACCTGCCAGGCAAGATGATTCTGTTAATACAGCTGAAATGCTGGTGGCTGCCCATGGCATGTGTGCAGAAAGCCTGTTTTGTTTATTTATAACATCATATTGTTCTTGCCTACCCTCTCAAGCCAGCAATGATTCCTGCCTTTTCTGAAAGCTAGGTCCAGACCAAGTTTCATATGTTGGCTACAATAAGGTGTATTGCACCTTTATTGTAGGGCTTTGTATAGCAGGCTTTTACAAGCTACGACAGCAGAAGGCTGCAATACCATGAAGACAGCTATTGATTCTTGAGTCTCTGCCAGTTAACGATAGCTGTGATACATGGAAGAGCTCATTTTCAGTTGTCTGGCTGCAGTTTTTAGGGCTAGTCATAAGTTGTTATTCAGCTACAGAAATCTCTGTATTACATATCTGGTCATGCTGATAGCCTTTAGAGTATGAGTCTGTGGTTGTCAGCGCTGCCTGGAGGATCCTTCCTTTCTTTCTTGCTCTTCAACCCCCAACATGGCTGATACTTTTTGATGTCCTTGATGCATGGCCCTCCAAAGGTTATCCTCATTGCCTGGTAACCAAATAGATGTTGTGGGACTGAGCATCATAAGATCTTATTAGGTTGGAAACGGTAGAGAACATGGTCTCTGCCAGTCTTGCATCCTCTATAGTGAGAAGATGGTGCGTGCAGTTATATTTTGGAACATAAAGCTTGTGGTTCCATTGCAGTTGTACAGCAAATGGCAGAGAGGTGCTTTCCCTGCTCTGAAGAATTTGCAGGTGAAGCTAACAAATGATAGAGTTTGGAGGGGAAGAGGGGAAAAAAGGGTGCCTAAGCAAACGGTGAGGGTAGCGCTGGAAACAGTTGGATCAGGGAGTGCCCTTCTTCTGGACACAGAAGAGGAGTGGAAGAAGGGCAACTAACAGGAGAGAGTGAGGAGTCCTTGCTGAGCAATAGAAGAGTTAGAGGATGGAGGGGAAGAAAGGAAAGTGAGGACAGGAAACATTGTGGGGAAGGAGTAGGAGGGGATTGGAATAAAAAAAAAGTCAGCAGAGAAAGCATCCTATGTCTCAGGTGCTGCAGAATGTTGCAGGGCTGCAACCTGCCTTGCTGCTGCTGGAGAAAATGGCCTGGGGAAAGAAGAGTTGGTGAATGAATGTGACAGGGCTAATTGGAGCTAGTTACCATCTCCTATGCTTAGTACTGCTTGGAGCTGGCTCTCTGTACCTCTTGCACCTGCTTTGAAAAGGTTATCTGAGACAGGCTCAGATCTTTATTGCACCCACACTAGGAAGGTGAGGGAAGGGAGAAGCTGGGCAATGGTTTATATTTCCCTTGGTTGTTCTTGAACCCTGGATTTTCTCATTCTTGTTAATGACACTAAAAAGAGCATTTCCCACTTACCCCGCCTTTGTCAGGAATGACCTCTGTCCCAAGAAGCTCACAGGCTTAACTCGGCATTGGGCAGTGAGCCAATAGGGAGCGGTGATGGGAAAGCGGAATGTCAATAAAATTATTATACCACCACCCAGTGGAGGCCTGCATAGAGCATGTTACCCTAAGGAAGGGAGTGGTTTTGTTTTCTAAGTAAATGTATGTCTGTCTCAGGCACTGTAGTAGAAGCTAGGTGGGACCTGAATGAGAAATAATTCTCTCTGCATAGTGTGGGGGAAGGCTTAAAGATATATGTGGGTAAGGTATAGGGGTATTGAAGTTGGCATCACTGATAGAGAAAAAGTTGTAGGAGCACCACACATGTCGTCATGGTGGGGAATTTGTTTAGGTCATGTCTTGAGGAAGGTGCATCATAATTGAAGGGGATGTGGTGTGTGTTGGGAGGCAACAAGGAGGAAAGGTCTGAACAGGAGTGTTTTTTTTCAGGGCAGATGGAAACGGTCACATTATGGGCTGAGGTGAAGGAAATGTGGTGGGTTTTAGACACTGCCTGAGGTCAGGATGGGGGAGGAGTCATGGTTAACAGGGCTGAGTAGTGTGAGTCACCAGCTTCAAGGGGATGGTTAAAGTTAAGGGATCAGATGAGATCACCTAATGAGAGGTGTAAAGAGAGGATAGGAGTGAATAAAAAACAGAGCCTTAGGGAAGAGAGGAAACTTGTTCAGAAGTCTAGGGAAGGAGCAGCCAGAAATAAGCATGAAAGAACTCACAGAAGGGTAGAGCTGCAGGTTGAAAGACTGAGAGGCAGATCTAATCCCTGAATTGGTTTTTCTTACATCCCTGGTGCGAGGTCCAGAGTTTGATGAGAAATCAAAGGAGGATTTGATCCATTTTTTTCTCATGTCTTTCTTTCTCTCTTAGAATCTGCATGAGGACCATCAGCAGCTGACTCAGTGTGAGCCTGCAGCCACAGAGCATGTATCCAGGTTGCATGTTGTGGAGCTGCAGGACAGAATCCAGCAATTCGATGCCACCAACAAGGTATCTTTTTCACCACCAGCAAATTCAGCTCTGTTAGGGTGCTTGTTTACCTTAATTAGCAGAGGGAAGCACTTTTTAGCCTGGCTGTGAAGGTTGATACCAGCACCTTAATCTTGGCAGTTTCCAGGTGTGTGTAGTGACCTTGCTCTTGAAGGTGATGCTGTGTGCCTTTTCTGCCAGGATAGGATGTGCTTCCCTTTCTTGTTGACGTACTATCTTACAGTGTCCTTCGGTATCCTATTCCCAAAGCAGTGTTTGAAGGGACTTCCCTTCTGCCTTTATGGAGTCATTGGAGGAAAGTCATCCATGCTTCTAGCTCTGCCAGTCTTTGTATAGTTCTTTGGCCTCACCAAAGGAAGATGCATTATAGCCCATAATTTCACCCTTGTGTGGATTTAAAGGTCATGAATTTGATAATTATTCTGCACAGGTTGCCTGGGGGCACATTCAGCTTAATGCACATTGTCAGGGATTGATGGATGTACTTAAGGATGTTGCTGGGCTCTGCCTTAACTCTGACCATTAAGGAAAAGCACTTCTCAGTGTGGATGCCTCCATGCAGACTTATGCTTAATGGGTAGCAGCCTTCATAAGCAAACAGGATGTTACGGTATGCTAAGAAAAGAATAGAAAAAATGTCTTTATATAAATCACTGGGCTGCCACAACTTGGTTTGGGCCACTCCCTTCCAGAAAAGATAACTGAGAAATAGAAAAAGTCCAGAAAGCAGTAGTGAAAATGATTAGAGGCTTGAGATTAAACAGAAAGAGACAGTTTTAGCAAAAAGAAAAGTTAGAAAGGGAGTAATGTGACGGGGATATACAATACTGAACTAGAAAAGTGTTTGAGAGCACCTATACCTTTAAGGGCGTACAGTGTACATGCTGCTGTAAATATTTGCCTTCTCTTGTAGTAAAAGAACAAGATGTTAAAAAGCAATGACAAAAAAACCCAGAATTATTATGAAACTTGCATTTCATCTGTGGAAGATCTCAGCAGGATGAGAAACAAGGAAGGCTTTGTTGTTTAATGGGAGATAATATGCTTGTATTCTAGTGCGGATGAAAATGGCTGTTTTAAGCCGTAAGCTGAGTGGAGAAACTAGATGGAGACTTTCTCCAACCCCTCCAGCCATGCTGTTGCTAACCTTCCATTATGCAGATTTTACAGTATTAAAGCCAGTGTTTCAGTGTTGAATGCTGGGCTGGATGAAACACTGATCTGACTGAATGTGACATTACCTAAGTCCAGGCAATTGCTACAAGGCAGAATGCCTGGATGGAAGCACTGGAAGACTATGAATAGAAGGTCGTAATATACTATTTGTACTAGGGGAGGAGATGATGGAAGGAAAATAAATGATCTTTGCGCTGTGTGGTTTCTAATTTGGAGATTCCAGACTGGTTTTATGTTGAGGCCTTTGGGAGTGGTACGGACTGGAGCCTTTTCCCCTCCGTTGTAAGAGACTGAACATTCTTTGGGTAGATGGGTGTAAGAGACTTTGCCTAACAAAGTAAGTAAGATCTTTTGTGGTGGGGGGGGAGGGGTAAGATGGTGTGATTCAGGGGCTCTGAGGCAAGGACCAGAGCCTTACTTGTAGACTGGATACTGGGGGGGCTGGAAGTACTATGGAAGCAAATGGGCACAGCCTCAGTGAGAAGGCAAAGCCTGTCATTCCTTTGTGGCAATTGTCTCCATACAACTCGGGGGGAAAAAGGAAACTTAGCAATCAGCATCTGGGCTGCTTGGACTCCGTAACGGATTCTTAGGAGTGTTTTTTAGATAAAGCCTCATGCTTGCTAACCAGGCCATTATCTTGTACATGTTCAGTTGCTTCAGGAAAAGCTGAACGAGTTGAATTTTGAACTAAAATCTGTCCGAGAAACGTCCCGGAAACAAGATCGTACAATCCAGAGTCTGAATGAGACCCTTAAGAGCAAAGATTGTGAGGTAACTAAGAACACAAGGGAGGGCAGAGGGAGGGCATGTATTGTGGCCTGGCAAGGGAAGTGCACTTGCCATGTGGGTGTGTGCATATGCATGCCTTAACTGTTTGAGACAGTATTTGAAGAAGGAGCACTTCAGCCGCCCCTACACACCTGTAATCTCACAGGCTTCTCCTGTGCCTTGTTTCTGGCAAAGCGCTTGCACTAGTTTCCTATGGAGGGAACCCATGCCCAAGATTCCTGCAGGTAGCATGGCTTATGCTTGGCTTCCTAAAGGTTGAGCATCCTATCCTTTTTCTTGCAGACAGAAGAACTGTATCACGTGATTGAAGGGCAGAATGAGACGATGGCCAAACTACGAGACATGCTACATAGGAGCCAGCTTGGGCATTTACAGGTACATCTCTTTGTCCCCAGGAGTGATAGATGCGGGTGAGAAGCCTTGGGCTTGACTCTGTGGGGCTCCTTTGTTCTAAACCAGAGGTGTTCAACCCCTGGCCTGCAGTGGCTCCTTGCAGGTCTGGAAATTTGGCAACTGTGAGGCAGTGCTGCTGCTCCCCTGTTGCCAATTTTCTGGATCCATGGGAAGCCCCAGGCTCTGCACACTGAATGGGATGCCTGATCCCAGTGCACAGGGCTGGTTGAAGGCAATGCCAGTCTCCTGGGACCCAGTCCTGCTGTGCAGGTGGTAGAAGGGGGTCATGCCAGGTCCCTGGGACCCAATCCCAATACAAAGGGGCAGGGCAGAGGGGTGGCACCAGGGCTCAATCCTAGTATTCAGGGCAGGGGAGGTGGTGGTGCCAGGCCCCCGGGACCCAATCCTAGCGTGCAAGGTAGGGAGGGGGCGGTGGTGGGCCCCAGGCCCTGATCCAGCTTGCTGACTTGCCCCACATCACTCATGAGGCCCTCAGGGCCAAAAGGTTGAGTGTCACTGTTCTGAACAATTCTTGTGAGCTCAGCCATATGCACTCTCAGGTTTCTGGTTTCCCCCCTTCTTGTTAGATCTCGGAAAATCCATCCCCTGCCCAGCAGCAGCAGGTGGCACTGCTGGAGCTGCAGAACACACTCTTCTGCACCCAGTTGGAGGTACAGAAGGGGAAGAGAGCTCAGCGGCAGAAAGAACATCAGCTGGCTGAAGCCAGGAGGGCTCTTCAGCTCCTAGAGACTGCTGTGCAGGAGGAGCAGCAGCAGCAGGAGGCAGCGTGGAAACACAATCAGGTTGGCCCTGTGGCAACTGCTGTATTTGTGCTGAGGCCTCTCACATGAATGCGATCCTGTGTTTTGAGTGCATGGGGGAAGCAAACAGCTGATCTCAAAGCTTTGAAAAGCTAAATGCCTTACACATGCTCTTAACTGTACCTCCTATTAGTCCAAACAGCTTGCGATTTGAAAATAAATCTACACAGCCAGGGAAGATGCTTAGTAGTAGTGTGGATGAGTTGTGTTGCTTATTGGCAAACTCTTGGCTGGTGCAGAGACCCCTGTGCTTGTTTGTAGTGTGAGCTGTGACTCAACTAATTAGCAGCCACTGACCTGAAAACATGCACCTGTGGCCAGAACAAGGAGTTTAAAAAAAAGATGTACCTAAATGCAGGAGAAATTGCATCAGATTTAAAGTCACATAGTCACTTGTGACATGGTGATTAAAACATTTCATTGAGCAGTTGTGCATTTAGGGGAGAAAGTCCAAATGTGCATCTTGTGCTGCATGCCACTTTCCCAATGCAAACTCAGTTGGACCTGAACTAATAAGGACCTTCTCTGAGACTGAAGAATGGGCAGCTCTATGTTTTGAGTTATTTGGCTAGGAAACAAAATGCACCATTGGAAACAGGAGTTGAAATTCTCAAAATTAGGCTGGTGCTTAGTACTCTGTGACAAGCAGTCACTTGGAACAGGGGAGGAGTTTAGAGTTTAAATGTTTTGCTGTTGTTCCTTTGAAATTATACATGTTTGACAGTTTGCTCCCATCAGGAATGTAAGTAAGGAGTTGGGTATGGTTACGTGGGAAAGCATTAACCTCCATAGTGATGGAGGCACTTCAGAGACCCTCTCTGCATGGCTGCTGAAATGCCAATTGCATCTACAGGTGTACAGCCCAGGTATCCAGCATAGTTTCTGTAAGCGCACGTGCTCTCGCTCTCACTCTCACTCTCACTACATCAGCATGGTCCTAAGGAGTTAATACTGCTCCTCTGGGAGATTAAACTCTCAGTTTTCTTAGCTGAATGAAAGCAACTCTAGTGACTTGGAGCACCTGTCTCAGAATCCCCAGTGCCGTCTCCTGGAGCCCAGCTTACCTTCATTGTTTGGTGAGATTCCACTGGGTAATAGGAGCTCTGAATGAGCTGCACGTGCCTGTCTTTGTTGCTGCGCACTTAGTCTTCTGGCTCTTTGTAGGGAAGCGGGCATTTAAGGACAAAGTAGTGAGGTGTATATTTCTTTCCAGGAGCTGCGTGGTTTTGTGCAGAAGCTCCAAGCAGAGCTGAAGGATAAGGGTCAGCAGCTCCAGAACTTAGAGTGGGAGAAATGCCGTGAGACCCAGGCCCACAAACAGAGACTTCAGCGTCTGAGCCAGAGTCTGGCTCACAAAGAGCAGCTCCTGCAGGTGAGATGACGACTCATTCAAACTGGGAGCGATCCTTCAAGGATCTCAAATCTCTTCTTGATACTTGCCTGCCAGCTACCCCCTGGGGCCTTAGATCTTAGTAGGACCTGTTGTCCAAGGGGGTAGGTTGGAGTACGAAAGCAAGCAAGTCTTGGGCCCCAGCCATGGGTATGGAGCAGCAACAGCTGAACTAGATGCCAGGTTAACTTGGTCCCAGGCAACTTCCACTGAAGCCAGAGTGGGAGGGGAATAAACAGAATAGAAAATAAATGTGGTGAGTGGATTTGCCCTTCCTTGAAGTGTTTAGGGAGAGAGGAGGTCACTCAGCCTTCACCTTGCTCTCACTTTGTGATTTTTCTGGACTGGGTTTAGTAACATCTTTCTGGTGTTCAGTGGTGGGTCTCATATGTCCTCTCTGGGACTTTTCTCTCAGGAATCCAGGGAACTGCGACATCATCATCAGAGCTTGGACAAGAGCCCTACAGTGGCAAATGCAATGCTGGAAAAGCTGCAGCAGCGAGTCAAGGACAGAGATGCTGCATTGGAGGTAAGAGCAGGATGCTCCAGTGTGTTGTTCCCAGCCTTTCCTTAGGTTTAGTCTCGGGACTTTAGTGGGGATGGGTGGCACCATATCCCTCATGCTCTTCTCCCCATCACATGCCCTGCACTTCCTTTCCTCTGGGTCTGGGAGACTGAGCTGTAGTGTCCCCTACCTCACCAGTGGGAGAGCAGAGGGCTTCCCTTAGTGAGTAGGGAGTTCAGGGTGACTTCTCTGCCGGATGGAATCTTACCATAACCCTTAAGTGCCCACTTCCCTTTCATTTTATAGCGAGCAGTAGATGATAAGTTCTGTGCCCTGGAAGAGAAGGAGCAAGAGCTGCGGCAGCTCCACCTCTCAATAAGGGAGCAGGAGCGTGACCTGGAAAGATTGCGAAGCATCCTATCCAGCAATGAGGCCACCATTCATGTAAGTGCTCACATCTCCCTGCAGAGCACAGTCCCATCTGACAATTGCAGTATAGACAGTTGCCATGTTCACTCCTGGTTAATGCACCCTTCTGCCCATGACTGGGCCCAACCTATCCGTTAGCACTCTTAGCAAGTCCCTGCCATGATCCTGCCCCTCATCTCTCCTCTCTCTGTCCTGGGATCCACTGCAGAAGGAACCAGGCTGTCAGCTCCTGGATAGCTTGGTTCTGTGGGGTATTACTTAGCTGGACGCTGAAAGTTTTCCCCAGGGAGACTGAAACTACGTGTTGTGTGGAAGGGTGAAACCCAACCAGTCTTGATCCTGTTCATTTCAGTGCCCAAGAAACTTTAACTGGGCTTTGTCCCATGTTGAATTGTTCCCTGTTTCCTTTATGGTCTTCAGAGCCTAGAAAGCCTGCTGAAAGCCAAAACCCTGGAACTAGAGCAGGCATCAGCAACCTGCCAGAACCTTCAATGGCTGAAAGAGGAAGTGGAAGCCAAATCCAGCAGCAGGCAGAAGGAGCAAGAAGGGATCATTCAACAGCTGCAGACCTCTCTGCATGACAGGAACAAGGAAGTGGAAGTAAGAGCCCTGTCGCTGCTGCTGTATCACTTGACTAGTTGCAGGCATCAGTCCCTGAGGGTTGATGCTGGGCCTCCACAATGTACTCGTCCCTAGGGAAGACAGGGCTGTGCCCACCTGAGACTTCCTGGCCTGAAGTGGTCTTTGGGACCCAGTGTGTCACTCTGTAAATATATTGCTCAAAGGGAAGGATTTTTGTGGGTGATCTCTGTAATTGAACCAACAGAAGAGTTGGGGAGGATACAGGCAAACTTTCAGGTACCAAATACCTTTCTTCAGGCACAGTGTGCAAGAGACCAATGCAGTAATATGAACAAGAGCACAAAATCTGCATAATTGCAGACCTGATGGCAAAGACCAATGCACAAAAGAGGGTCAGCTTCTGAGTGATGTGCCTAGCTTCTGATGCTGCCACATGTTGCCAGGCAATGGGGAGAGAGCCTGGAGAACTGTTTTCTGGGGTCCTGGCAGGCTCTGGTAATCGTGTTGGTAGAAATGCTAGCAGGCATTGAGTCTCAGCCAGCCTTTCCATAAGGTTGAAGGGCACCATCTCAACAGGCAGTCATCGCTAAGTGGGTTAGGGCTAGATGTGGGGCACAGCACTCAGTGCCTCTGAATATGGAGGCGGAAAATCTGATCCCTCTCCTTTTTCTCTCTTAGGAACTCACAGCCACCTTGCTTTGCAAGCTAGGCCCTGGGCAGAGTGAGATCATAGAAGAGCTGTGTGTACGCCTCCAGCGCAAGGAGAGGATGTTGCAGGATCTCCTGAACGACCGGAGCAGGCAGGTGGTGGAGCATGAGTCTGAAATTCGGGGCCTGCTTCAGGCCATTAGCACCAAGGAGGAGCGCAGCCGAGTAAGTTATGCTTGGAGCAGTGACCCAGTGCAAATGTGATGGACCTTCACTGTATTAGAGAGGCTGGAGACTCATCCCCAGCTTCTGTCGGTGTCATGACAGGAGGCTGCTGGGAATATCTTGGGTTTCAGATTGCTGTTGAATTGAATGTGAGGTCTCCCGTGTTAGTGCATAGTTAAGGTTACAAATACTACCTCATTTTCTGCAGGACCACTGGAAGTTCTGGCACTGTCCATGTGTCCCCAGGCCAAATAGGCCTGTGTTGCCTGTAGGAAGTTCTGTACTAGGATCCAGAGCTGTACATAGCAGAGGGAGTATATACAAATTCCAGTTTGAATAGGAATTCCACCATGACTGGGCCAGTAACACCAAAAGGAACCAATGGAAGGGTGAGCCTCAGAGCCCCTCATCCACATGGGTGATCCCAAGCCACCAGAAAGAAGCCCTTGAGCCATCTGCCCTGCATAGATCCAGAAGATGGAGGCATGTGGTGTTGCAGTTTTGTAGGCATGGCATGGCCATTATGGTTAGATTTAACAGTTGTGCTAGTGTTCAGGATTCTTTTTGTTGGCAATACATATGAGTTGTTGCTATGAGAGTTCAACGAGTCTTCAGTGTTGCTTATTATATATTTAGTTCCATTAATTTAAATATTACCTGGGTGTTTTTGCATTGCATTACCTTTCATGGGAACTAAATTAAAAAATTGAGTCTATTTCTCTCCTCTCAGCATTTCGCTCCATATTAGCTCCTTCTCACTCTTGATCTGTCTTTATCCTCTCCTTAGAATCTCCACAGGGCTCTCCTTCAGCAAGGAGGGGATGCTAAAATCTACAGCTTTTCTGTCAGTGGAGCTGTTACCAGCTAGCCAGAGATCTTATAGCATCAGCAAAGTGTTTAGCAAGTATTTTGGTAGTGAAAGCAGGGAGTTGTAATAGAAACCGTGTACCTCTGACTGTGTGTGCAGACTTTCTACTGAACTTGGAAATGAGATTGTCTCCTAACCTTAGCAGGTAGATAAAAAGCCTTTCCTGATCCATCGTGGACAAGCAGTCTGTGTGGTGAGGGGCCAAATACCTTGCAAATAATGAAGAAACCAATTCATCCCCTTTGCCTTCTGTCCTCTCCCTTTGTTTTCGTGCCATGTCAGATTGCTGCAGAGAAGATGGTGCAGGCTCTGGCAGAAAGAAGCTGTGAATTACAAATCCTGCGCCAGCAAATGATGGGGAAGGAGCTTGGGAAGAACCACAGAGCCAATGCCAAGCTGTTCCAGGAGGATGGAGAGCAGCCCATTCAAGTAGGAGTTGCACCCTGGATTTCCGTGTGCTCTGCATGCTGTCTCATGGCAACAGAGAGGGCAGAGCATAGTAGAAGCGGATAGAGGAGAGGGATGTGTCCGAAAGGGAGTGGAAAGAAATAGAAATAGGACAGGGAAGAGAGCAAGCCCAAAGCTTAAAAAAATAGATATGATCGGGCAGGTCCATTGTGCAAGAATCCTTCCCAATATGAAATATTCCATTGGTAGGCATGGTACAGGCTTCAGGCTGCGTGCGACCCCACCTACTTCCCTACATCTGGAGTCTGACCTGTGCTGAATCCTGCCACTTCTTTCTTCCCATCATTTGGCTGTTTAAGTGCCCTTAAGTAGGCCTCAGTCAAATCTTGCTTTTGTGGCTGCATCCTCCTCTGATGCCGCCAGCTTCAGAGTCCTTCAGACCTTTCCTTTGGGTCCTTTCGTAGGCTTGTCCACATCTGATCTGTTTGCCTCCCTCCATTGCTCTGCTTTGGATTCTCCAGGACTTGATGGCCTCTGGCTAGCCCCTTCCCTGAGACCCTGTTTGATCAAGCTGCTGGAGTGCAGCCCCTGGAGATGGACTGGGAGACCTGGTCCACGCAGGGTGCACAGAAGAAGCTCAAGCAGTAGGATACTGAGAGAGTTCTTTGTGTTTTCAGGATTTACTGCAAGGAGGTTGTGGTGACACCACCACCAGCACAGTCTCCAAGGGACAGGACAGCAAATACCAGCCAGGAAGAGGTCAGTGCAGTGGCAGATTTTGTGCCGTTCATAAGGTGACAAAATGGGGCTTTTGCCACTGGGGAGAACTTTGCTGCTGTCTCTTTGCTGCTGGTTTCATGCAGCAACCAATAGAGACCTCAAAGCAGGAGTGTTGAGAGATCAGACTCAGAGCCCTGGCTCCCTGAGGAAGGGTGGGATTAAAAAAACTGGGCAGGAGTTTAGCAAGCAGTTGAAGATGTTGGGTACTAGATATGGGGATGGAAACTGGCATTCAGAATTCTTGACTCACTGAGTGGCAGGAGTTGGTGTGGGAATGGGAACTGATGTTTGCTGATCACTGGCATAACCAGGATGCCAGATTCTTGACTGGGAGAAGCAGAGTTAATATAAGACAGGAGATGATATTGGGACACTCTATAGGACTGGGGCCATTTGATTCTGAAGGGGAAAGCAGCCAGATTTGAGTGTGTCAGACTGGACTTGAGCAGGGGGTAGGTGTTTAAGGATCACAGAGTATGAAGGGTCATCAAAAAAAGGACATGGAAAAGCTATTTGTTCCTGGTGAAAGCTCAGGTGCTGTCAATTGGTGCAGGATTTAAAATTTCATTTTAACAAAGAGATTCTGTCCCTAACCTTTCCATTTGAAAAGAACCAGTAGTTGCACATCAAGCCCTGCATTACTGTAATTCTTCTTTACAGGTATTATGGAGTCGGCTGTAGAACTGGAGAAGGAGCTTGTTAATGCCAAAGAGGAACTTGAGCTGATGGCAAGAAAGGAAAGGGAAAGCAGGGTGAGTTTGTATAGAGACCTCATGTGTCTTGTTTCATTTGAGACCAGTTCCAGACTGGACAGCCTTCAAACTCTAGTGCAGTGCTTAGTCCTTTCCCCTTTGAGAGGAAGCAGGGGTTTCTAATACTAACATGTAGGGACCCTTCTTTTTGGGGGTTTCCTGAGCTCTGCAATAATAATTGCCCGTAGTCAAAGCCTAGTGGTACTTTACTGTTAACCCTGCTGTCTTGGTCACTTTCCAGCTTTCCATCTAGATTCCCTGTTTCCTAATGGATATAACTTTCTTCTTTGCATCTGGTTCTAAAAAATATGCTGCCCCTTACAACCTCCCCTTAAGTAGCAAGGTCTCAGTCTAGCAAATCACTTCATTTTTATTTTTCGGGACCTGTATTAGCTTTACTAGCTTAGCTTTACACTTTCCAAGGGATGCTCCAGTTTCCAGTGTCATGACTCTTTCCATTCTTCTGTAGGATTTTCCTCACATAGTGTCATTCATGGAGTAAACAGATTGATGCTAATCCCTTCATCTCACTGTATCAACTCCATAGTTTCTGATCTCAATAGAGGGATTGAAGAAAGGGTCTGATTAGAGTTAAGGCTGAAAGGAAGCTTCTATCTAAAGCCTTCTGCCTTCCTTGGAAAAATTGTCTTTTGGCCTCAAACAGAGGCAGCAGTTATACTAGTGCCCCATTGGATGGAGGAAGCCTCCTAAGACTCTAGTCTGCACTATAGTGTAGAAGCATAGGGCTATGGAGTGGCCCAGAACAGGACGTCAAGTTTGTGTGAAGGGTGTCAGCTTTCTCAGGCCTACTGCTGACTCCACGGTTTCTTCTCTGCAGTTGGAGCTCTCAGCTCTTCAGTCTGTGGTGGCCACACAGGAGGAAGAGCTGCAGGTGCAGGTCTCGGATGTGGAGTCCCTGACTAGGAAAATCCAGATCAAAGAGGACCTTATAAAGGTGGGATATTGAGAATTGTCCTGATTTGCTGTGCTTTAGCACCCCCAGGCCATTACCATTATGAGGAGCCATCTAATTCACTCCTTTGCCCCTGCTGACTTCTAGTTAACTACAGTAGATACCTGAAACCAGGAATTGGTGTTTCCATGGAGATAAGCCATGAAACTGAGGCATCTACTAATAAATAACAGGTCTGGTCTCTTCACGTGTAATTTAGGCCTCACTTATGAAGTGTGTAGCAGCTAATGGGGTCAGCATCCTCTGTCCTGGTTCTTGTTCGATGGATCTTGTACAGGAGGAACTGTAAACCCATGATACCATTTGAGATGCTTTCTGGAGTCTCCTAATGTTCTACTCAAAGGATTATTTAGGAATACAGGCAACCCCTGCTTAGTGTTCTTAATTGGTTCCTGAAAAAATGAGCATTAAGTGAAATGAGCGGTAAGTAAAACCGAAAGTATTTGATAACCCAAGGTGGCAACTGCAAGTGTTTTTAATGACCCACGATGGCAACCACAAGTGTTATAAAGAAATTCAAGGACTAAGTGGAATCGAGTATTGATTTTAAATGAGCTTTATAGTGAAATAGTGCTAAGTGAAACAGCCTTAAGCAGGGGTTGCCTGTATTCACTTGCAAAATGCTCTTGCTGAGGTGTTCTGTAGAACAGTGCTTTGCGTCCTGCGCAAAGTCTCACTTCAGGATGTTGTGTGCAATGCACTTCACAGTCCACAGGAGTTCCTGGAGTTCCTTTTGTTGAAAACGCTAATCCTGTAGCGTCTCCAGGAACCTTTTTTAATTTTAGGTCCCATAACTTGCAAAAAAATTCAAGGGTCTTTCCTGTAGTTAATCCATTCTCCAGTCAACCATTTACTTTCTTGGCTTTCAGGATCTGCAGATGCAGCTGGTTGACCCAGAGGAAATTCCAGCCATGGACCGACTGACCCAAGAAGTTCTGATGCTTCGAGAGAAAGTGTCTATCACAGAGTCACGAGGACAGGAAGCTGCAGGGAACAGGAGGCAACAGGTAGCATACTCTGTAGTGGTATCCCCCTCAGAGAGTCTGTCCTGTGATTCAAACTCAGACTTGTTGCCTTTTTTTGGTCATAGGTGGGATTACCATAAAGACTATTTTCTGCCTTGAATAGCACTGTAATACTATTGTCCTTGGAAACTGTGGCTAGGATGTGGTGTAAGCCAGAGAATTAGGCTCTCTGTATGGTCCATAGAAACGCAGAGACAGGCCTAAACCCCATTCTGGTCTTAAGCAAAGAAGCTTTGGCTGGGGTCTGGAGTCAAGAGTCTGACCCATTCTTTCCCACTCAAAGTCTTTTAGACAGAAAGGCCTGGTCTGTCCCTGTGGAAACCAAAACTCACACCATTGGGGCTGCAAAGCTCCTTTTCTCCCTTTTGCTTCTTGTTTGTTTTCTTCCCCCACAGCTCCTACTGATGCTGGAAGGGCTGGTGGCTGAGAGGAATCGACTGAATGAAGCTCTGCAAGCAGAAAGGCAGCTCTACAGCAGTCTGGTGAAGTTCCACACACACCCAGACAGGTAAGCGATCTCTGCCCCCACTTTGCACCATTCTTTGCCTTCGTTGCTATGTCATCCTGCTAGAGAAGGAGTAGGGCTGTCCCAGAGGACTTGGAAAGACCTAGCACTAGCACTTAGATTAACATCAGCCAGAAGGAAACCTGTGCTGCAGTAAGGAGTGCCCAGGTGAATAATCAAGGAGGAGCTCAGTGCAGTGTTGCTCAGGAAAGACTGAATTGCTGTCAGCTTTACCCTGCTGAAAGATCACACTAGCTAGGTAAGGCACTCCCATAGCAAGTGTTTGAAAAAGGTCAGGTTTAATAGCCCCGCAGAGATTTCACACTCCCTTCAGATTCCCTGATGCTCATGCCTCTTGTGTTTTCTTTCTGTCCCTTAGCTTCCCCCATCCCTGTGCCCATTGGTTTGCATCCCTCTTGCCAAGTCTTAAAGGGTGCACCTTGCTTTGTCATTGTTATCCGATTGTTTGGCTGGGAGGGGGCTGCTAGTGGATTGTCTGGGCCATGTGCCTGCATCAAGGCACAATGGATGTTACCTACCCCCCGTGCTACCCCTGTGCCCTCTGAGGGGTTGCAGCCCCTTAGACAGCTGAGCTCTCCTCAGTGACAGCAGTTTACACATAGAGTTTCTCTTGGCATTCTGGTGAGTACTGATAGTAATCATCAGGAAACTGTCATTCCTACCCAGAGTGTTGCTTGAGCAATCTGCTCCTTGTAAGGGTCTGAGTGGGCACGTGCCAGGGCCCAGTGCTGGTGTGCTGAGGAGCCCATCACATGATGCTGGTTCTGTTGAGGTTTAGAAGAGAAATGAAAGGAAATGAGTTACCAGCGCAGGGGTTGAATCTGTGACTAGAGCACTGAGGACCAATGCCTGGAATAACAATGGAGGTGCCAGTTCTTTGTGTGGGCTTACTGGTCAGGGCATTGACTTACAGCCTATCTAACCCTCTTTCCTTTCTGTGTGGCGTGTCTGAATAGCTCTGAGAGAAACCACACTCTGCAAGTGGAGCTGGAGGGTGTCCAGGCACTCCGGGACCGACTGGAAGAGGCTCTTGGAAGAAGCTTGGAACGTTTGAGCAGGCTGGAGACCCAGGGCGCCATTGGAGGTGGGGATCAGGAGAGTGTGAGAGTCCTATCCCAGCATGCCTTCTGAGCTCTGGCGTTCACACTGCCACGCACCCAAGATGGAAACTGCTCACTAACAGCAAGCCTGGCTGTGACTGACTTTGGGAGGGCAGATTTGTTACTAATGATAACGGTAGAAGCGGTGCATTTAGGACTGCTGTGGAAATGGCACTCGGTGCAATCCACTTGTCTCGTGTACCTGCCTGTCTCTATCCCTGCAGTGGAGGTGACAAAATGTATTTGCACATTCAAGCCATTCCATTTTAGTTGATCTCCATCCATCTCCCTTCCCTTCCCTTCCCTCCCCTTCCCTTCCCTCTGCCATTGGGCCAAATAAAGATTCCCTTCCTCCAGAAGTGATTTTAAATGTTCTGTATCATCTCACAATTGCATGAGTGTGGATTTGTTCCGCCCCCCACAATCTTTTCCATCCAGTGGAGTCCTGCTCCTGGGACAGTGGCTGCCTCTGAAACCAAGCTACAGTGTCAGGGGAAAGGGGCAAAGTGTCTGTGGAAAAACAAGTTCTTCCTGGTAGCCAGAGCTTGTGCGCTTTGGAAAGCTGATGTTGATGCTAGACTCAGCAAAAAAAATGTCCATTTTTAGGCCCTAATCTCATCCAGCTCTGGATTTGGATTCTTTTCCATCCTTGAGGTTGAGAGCAGTCTACCTCCCAGACATGGAAGCGCACCCAAGGAGACCTTGGCTCTTCCTGTATTAGACTTTGTCAATAGCTTTTGATATTAGGCCAGTCCCTTCCTTCAGCAACAGGAAAAAACTGCCAGCTGTAGAAGATTAGTTGCTAGAAAGCCAAGTTTGGGTGACAGAGTTGTGCACACATCCCTGTGTCAGACTAGGGCCAGGAGATGCACATGCCACTGCTCTCTTTGTTCAGTACCTGCATGTTTTTAATATCAATGAGAAAATTAGACTCCCCCACCTTAAGCTATGCCAGGGGCAAATCTGAAAGATTCAGTGGGGCATATAGAAAGCCATGCTCTGGTTTGTGGGGTACGTAGGTCCCATTCAGGAGTACAGTATGTCTACTGTAGTGCATTGGTTTCTCTCTCTAGAAGGTATTTCTAATAAAGTGCTGGGAGACCAAAAGCAGTGGGGTTTCCCCTACTAGCAGCTCTTCAATGATAGTTTATGCTTGCATAAGGGAAATATTAGCTTTCTCATTATATCACTTCTTAAATTCTCTGTGTAATTGTGAGGCTGGATTTAGTGTTTCACTTAGTCAACCATACTCTGTTACACACACTTATCTGTATCATCTTAACAGCAAGCAATGAGATAGGTCTCAGGCAGGAGCGAAGAGCCTTGGTTCTCCTTAGTCTCTGAGGCTGACTGGGTCATGCCTTACAATGCAGCCCTTGTGCACTTACCAGGCGATTAAATCATTGCATGCGTCTAACTCATGTTCATCAGTGTGTGTTTCATCCTTTGCACTGAAGTTAGAGTTGATCCTTCTTCTAAACTATAGAGAGGGATAGATAAAACCTAGATAGGCACATCCAGTCCACCTTCCCAAGGTCAGTTCAGGATTGTTTCTTAATGTGTATCAGCTAGTATTTAAATTGACTTATCCCTACTCTGGGGATGTATTAATCTGTGTTCCTGCTAGAAAGTTTATCTTGGTGCTGAATCTCAATAATCCCTTCCTTTCATTGCTGTTGTTTATGTCTCAGTTATGCCATTCTGACTCCTTTCCCATTCGCCTTTGTATCCTTCACATTGCAGTAGATGGTTATGTTCCCCCTTAATCATCCTTGGTGGACTTGGCTCTCTTAACCTTTACTCCTACATCAGTCCCATGTAACTGTGTTACTCTGTTCTTTGAAGTGGCTCTGAATTTGTCTGTATTTTTGAAATGGAAGCCAGCCCAGAATGCAGTGATGTCAGTGTGATGTGAAGGATTGGTAGCACTGCCATAGGATAAACAGGTCTACATGATTTCTTTGCAGTTTATCACGCTACAAACTTCCTGTGTCTAGCCTGCCTCTCCCACCACTGTTGCTTCCCAGCATCTTCCATAGCAGACCTTTGAATGGTTTCCCTCAGGCATTATAGTTCAATTTTTTCTGAGCTCTTGGAAGATACTTTTATGGCCTTGATTAGCATAGTATCCCATAGCTCTTATTCTAAAGTATACAGCCCCTGCTGCAGGGTGGAGAAAATGGTGCTATCCCTGTTTTGGAGACTAAAAGACACAGCCAAGCAGAAAATCTGGGAATGATTAGGATATTAGAGTCTGGTTTCTTGAGTCTTCCTGTCTGACCACTAAGCTGTCTTGAATCTTGTAGCATTTTTTATGTCTTGGTTCCTTTGTTCTATGCTGTCCCTTTGGTCTGTCTTCTGTTTCAGTTCCACCTCTGAATTTCATTCCTCTGCAGTTTGCACCCCAAGCTTCAATGAAGATACTTAATACAGCTAGAAGTATGACCAATCCATGCTACCAAATGCTTTCTGAAAGTCATATTTATTGCATTTATTTCCTCTTGATCTGCAAATTCTAGAGGGGGAGAAAAGGCAACAGATTCTTGACTGACTATATCTGTTCCTTATCTGCTTTTCGATATGTTGTATCCCTGCTCCCTCCTCCAAGTTCTATAACTTTACTGTTAGTAACAAGAGAAGAGGAGCTATGATCCTATTTCCTTCTTTTGACAGGTTGGTCATGCATTTGCTTCTCTCCCAAGTTTCTGCTGCCTTCCCACCTTCCCATTTTTTGTCAATAATTGGTCTCTTGGCAGCCTAGTGGGACTGAACGAGAGCAGTGGTGAGCTGACCATGCAGGCCAGCTGACCCGCAAGCTGAACTAGCCTAGGCCTTCTAGCAAAGCATCTGCTCTTGAGACCTGCTTGTATTGTGTCCATTCATTCATTCTGTTCAGCCACCTACTGAAATACAAAGGAACCACATTTCCCTCACTGTGCTTTATCCTTCTCCAGGCACAGCAGTAGTACCTAATCAATCAGCATGGTGACGTTTCCACTAGCATTGTGCATGAGGCTAGGCAGGGGGAGAGCATGCCTAGAGTTGACAAACATGGGTAGACGTGACCCAACAGATAACCTCAGGGAAATTCTTACAGGCTTCCTCCATGCAGGGTAACATCAGTGCTTTGCCAGTCTAAATCCCATCAGGGATAGGCTTCCATTACACCCCCTGGCAAGCTGGTTCACGATCCTCAGATCGCTCTAGTAGACAGAGTTTCTTGAATTCAACTTTTTAGTAAACTTACCCAGTTTGCTGTCTGGTGCTTAGTTGTACTCTGCATATTTAGTTCTTTCTGTCAGGCTGATTCTATTTCCTCAGGATCAGGGCAGATGAAGAGAAGCCCTTCTGTGTTTGTGTCTGAACTTGCTCCTGTTTTCAGTGCCGCCTTGGCCTGTTGTCATGGAATCACAGAAAACAAGGCTGGAAGGGAGCTCAAGAGGCCCTCTGGTCCAGTCCTCTGCTCCAAGGCAGGTTCAGCTCTGCCTCGGCCATTCCTGAGAGATGTTGGTCTAACTTCATTCTTAAAACTTTGAGTGATAGAGATCCCACTGCTATCCAGGCAACCTCTTCCCATGCTTTACTATCCTTTCAGTTAGGAAGTTTTTTTTCCTTCAAGGCTACCTAAATCTCCCTTGCTTCTGATATTCTTACTGTACCCCTGATGGAGATGGCACATCATCTCTATAATACCTTTCTCCTTGCTGTAACCTTGTACGTATGTGAGGACTGCCATCATGTACCCCTTCAGTCTTCTCTCCTTTAGACTAAACAAATCCAACACTTTCAATTTTCATAAGTCGTATGTTTTAGGCTTTAGATCATTTTTGCTCTTCTCTGCATACCCATCCCATGTCTTCCTTGAAGGGTGGCATCTAGCGTTGGCCACCATACTTCAGGTGTGCTCAGTAGCACTTCCTTTAAAATGCCACAGTCTGGTTCTACGCATCTTTTTGCTCTGCACATTCAGCTCTAATCACATCAGCCATTCTGCTGCAGCCATGTCCCATTGGAAACTCATGCCTACCTTGCTGTCCCTTGTCATTTCCATGGTCCCTTTAGCATAGCTGTTATTGTTCATTGAATACATCTCTGTCTTCCCTCAGCTGTATTTGTTTTGATTTTTGTAGCCAAAACTCAGTTTTGTGTTTCCTGACTCTGTTTCTAACCTCTCCAATTACATATTCTATTTCCTCAGTAACATAAGTTGCATCTTCCAGGTCACTGTGGTCTGGAAATTTTATCAGAGCTATTGGCTCCTTCCAGATCGTGCATGGATGAATTTAAAGAAGAGCAGAGCTAGTTTCAACACTGCAGTGCTCTGTTTAAGAGTTGAGGTGGCTCATGGTATCCATAAGCACCGGATATGGTCAATTTGTTGGGTGTGTTAAAGAGTAGGAGTCAGTACCCATCCATCTCCATCCATTCCCCCACCAAAGAGATGCGGGGTCACAACAGAATGGTTCTGATACCAATGCTATATTGTGAACTGTGAAATTACTCTGCCCTTATGTTAGAAGCTTGAGCCTCTGAGCTGAGTGAGCTGAACTGGAAGAGTGGGGAGGCAGATGGAGTGGGAGGAGCAACACTGGAAGAAGAGAGTATAGAAAATATGGAAGGATCATTCTGTATGTGAGGTGGAGGAGGGAGGCCATTGGGGTGGAAAGTCCAGATCACAAAAGTATGCTGCAGCCTCCTGAATGGTGTAACAGGCCATGTCCTCAGCTGGTGCGACTGGAATGCACTGACTTCAGTATAGTTTCACTGATGTCTGCCAGCTGAGGCTGGCAGAGGAGGCTAGTATGGGTCTACCTCTGCCTCTGTGGGCATTCAACCAGACCTTTGCTGCTCGGGTTCAAAGTTCCTTGCTTGAGTGTGATCTCATCTGGTTAAAGTTTTGCAGGCCAGTTCAATGCCACTCATGCCTTCTGGTTGTGAGCAGTTTGCCTGGGTGCTTACAAAGGTAAACAGTGAGTCAGACTGGGAGTTTGTTTAAGATAGCATCCTGCTTTGTGTATCTGAGTGAATTAACATCCAGGAAAAGAGTAAAGCCTGTAGGTCTGTTGCTCCCAGTTGTGGAGGTTGAAAAGGACCCAAAAGCTATTTTCCCAACCAGCTGGAGCTTCCCTCACTATGGGGAAACCTTAAAGTGCTATAGAGTCAGTATTATGACTCAGTCAGGCATCTTCCTACAGCCCCTCCTCTTACAACAGGCCAAAGCATTGTTGTCCTCCCACTGTCCCCAGCAGTTCAGGGCTCTGAATGGCTGGGAGCAGCCTCAAGGCCATTCTAAGTGATGGGGCTAACCCTGGTATTGGGAAAGCTGCCGTGGCCTTTCTCCAAACTAACCCTTCTAGCAGCTAGAAGGCAGAAAACTGCTTGGGTATGAATCACTGCAAGCCCAAAATCTGTGGAGGCTGGGGGTGCACAACAGTGACATGAATTTTCTACGTAAGTCTTTCTTATTGAAAATCATGGTGAAATTCCTTGTCTTGTTTTGGCTGTGCAAGAGGCTAATGCCTCTTTATAGAGCAACTGTAGGGTACCTGAGCTCAGCAAATCCAGACTGGCTGATATCGGCTGAGGTGGGGGAGGTGGAGCAGAACAGAATGAAGTATGAAGATACCAACTGCTTTCATTGTAGTCTTCAGTCTCCAGTCAAGCCTGGCCCCTATCCTGCCTGTTATTCTTGGGGAAAGAATATAGCCTGGGACTCGCACCTTGTAGGTTCTGAGCGGGAGGAAAGAGAGATCCTAGTAGTGCAACATAGCCAAGGCTTAGGTGCTAGGAAAGAAACACCAGGCTATGTGCAGAGCCTATGGGATCTGCCAAGATGAGGAGCTAACCTTACTGTGGCTCATTGCATGAAGGAGCGGCTTGATAAAACAGAGCAAGGGCAACTGTGAGAGCCGTGGCAAAGCATGGGCTTATTGAAAACAGCAGGACAAAGAGGGCAAACAGGCAGAGTCTAGTGGGGTGCACCCCCACAAGCATGTACATGCAGGGACATATTTCCCATGTGACAATATTTGTGCCACTGCTATTTGTCCCCAGGCATGCTCCTGTACGCATGCTCTGGTGTGCAGGAAAGGGACCCGGCTAGGATAGGGAAGGCTGGGGTCAGCACCTGTGCTGGCCACACCAGCCTTACTTGGGGGCCTCCCAGGGCAGCAGTAGTACTGAGTTGGCTGCTCAGGCCTTGGCCACTGGCTAGCAGCCAGAGTGTAGCTCTGCCTGGCCAGGCTCCAGTTTCTGGAGGCACACCCTGCTGCTGCATGTGCCATGCCACTTTTCAGTGGTGGTTTTCTTTGACACCGAGATCTCCCAGTGTCAAAAAATCCTACACTGCTGCTAATTAGCAGCACAACAGGTGCATATGCACTGTGTGTGCTTTGTGGTGCCTCAAACAGCTTTGAGGCACCACAAACCACGTATGCACTCAGGGGGATGCATCTGTGGGCTCCTAACTTGGCTGTATCCAAGCAGGCTTACTGCATTGTGGCAGGGATCCACAGAATGAGACAGGTAATTACTCTGCAAAGGAAGAGGGCAGGATACAAGTGGCTGAAAGGGCATTGTAAAGGGACTGGGAGAGATTCCCACCTGGAATGCTCAGGGCTTGTTTGGGCAAGATGCACATGCCAGAATATATCAGAGCACTATCACGCCAGCTAGTTGTGGGGCCCAACATATTGGGAAGCAAATGCATTAGTGGAAAAAACCCAGTCCAGTAGCATATGTGATGGGCAAAGAAAATATCTGGGTTACAAAAGAAAAATATCTCCAAATAAATCTGTGTAGATGACCAGGACATAATGAAACCCTTAAGCAAATCAGGAATTACTGAAGAGTAGGTAGGGGAATGCCTAGAAGAATGTGCTTAGTGAGTAAAAGGGCTCTACACACTAGAAAGGAATTAGCAAATTTATGGCATTATTGACAACTCTCATATGGGCAAAAATAAAACACAGGGAGAGCAACCCTGGACTTGATTTTCCAAAAAGAAAAAAAGAGGTCTTCCTAGTTGCCAGGTGGTAAATTCAGTTTCCGTCCCTTGTTAAAGAACTGTAAAGAAAGGAGAGAGACTGAAATGAGGAGTAATAAAGAGCAGAGGGGTTTTCAAAAACAAAGTGGAAAGTCAAAATGCTGTCCAAGTTATACAGTGCTTTATCATTGCAGAGGTCAGATACCCAGGTACACTGCATTATGGTGTTATTAAATGGCTATTAAAGTGGTATGTGGAGATCCCTGATTGCACTGGTCAGGGGCACCAAGGCAGAGTCCTGCTATCAATAATCATATTTAAACAGCTGTAGTAGACATGATTCCTATTCCAGCAGAGAGAGACCTGACGGTTAGAGAGAAATGGCAGGAGACCGGGTTTCACTGCAAGCATGGAAATTCACTGCCTGCATGCTGGTGTGGCCATGTGAGAAGTGGGGGCAGGAGTGTAAGCGCTGCAATATGCAGCAGTTCAAGGGAAGCAGCATTTGAGGGCGTTGGTGGAGTTTTCTATTGACGCTAGATGGCAGAAGCACTCAGCAAAGCGTATTGGCATTGGCATCACGGGCTTAACTCCGTTCCAGGTACTGGTGTATGAATGAGTGGCGTATCCTGAGGATTAAGGTGCAAAAAGATGCAGTACAGAGGCAGCAGGCAGAAGGCTGGGTAGCTCAAAAACAGTTATAGTACTGAGCTCACTTTTGGTTGCCTCATCATCAAAGCAGTGTAGCTGCATCGAAACGTTCCAGAGGAGAGTGCAAAGTGGGGGTCGGAGGGCTTGACTGAGCCTCATGGGGTAGGGAAGAAGCTTGGCCAGTCCCTCCTGTGGTTCCATCTCAGCAGGATTTGAAGAGATTTTCCTGGCTGTGGTGGCATTCCAGTTAGGACAGATTTGTTCATACAGCGTGTGATTTCCCTCCTATTAGGTCAGGGTCGTTTCACCCAGCAAAGCCTTAAAAGGCACTGGGATCGACACAAGCATAAGGATGACACTAACTGTGCTCTAAAGTAAAGCAAATCAAATCTCATGCTTCAGGGTGCTGATTTAGCTTCTGCTGAGGTTAGGTGGAGATTCCCTTGTGTGTAGCATTGGAGAAGGCGCCAGATGCCTTAGGAGGCTTTCTTGGTGACAGTCTGTGGTAGTGGGTTGCGGCAGAACATGGCCATCAGACACGTTGGAACAATGCACTGCTCTGGTCCTGTGAAGCATATTGTTCAAGGGCAAGCATGTATGACGCAGGTGCACGAGAGAGAGAAAGGCCTGGTGAGTTCATCGGAGGGACCTGCATCCCATGATGTCTCGTGGTGTTTCCATCACAATCCAGCCAGGCCAGTTTACCTCTTTCCAAGCTACAAGGTCCATGTAAATACTCAGATAAACCACCTTGGGACAGAGAATTGTGTGCGTCTCATACCCTGCCCCCAGACTTCTCTTTGGGGAAAGGCTAAGCACAGCCTCAGTGTCTGACCTACTTGCTCTGGGACTGGCTCAGACCCCAGAATCTCTCCTGCATGGTCAGCTCCTGGGGAAAGCCCTGACCTGCTTCTTGGGTGCAACTCCAGGAGAAACTGGAAGCTGTGCTAGAGCAGGCAAATGAGTGGGGTTGCAGCCATCTGAGCCTGTATGAATGAGAACCTGGGGTGTCCCTAATTTGGAGACCCCCAATTCCTTGTATGTACCTCCAGGGCATGCCAGATACTGGCTTTCTCCCCAAGAGAGTCTGAACACTGATCCCCTAGCAGTCATAGCTCCAGGGGATGCCATGACCTGGGGAAAGACCCAAGCCAGCCTTACTCAGGCTGTGCTAATGGGCTTGTTAGAGTAAAAGCATCCCCTTTCTGTTGCTAGTGCCTCTCCATTGCCAGTGACCCACATGCACCTTGCCAGGCTGAAGACATTTTCTGCTGGCCAGACTCCACAGGCTGCTGGGCACCGGGTACCATGGTTCGGCTCAGCTTGGGGTCCACCACCGCAAGGGCATCCCTGACAGAGCCTGGCCCACCCAGTACAGCCCTCACCTCAGTTGCATGGTGGGCATAACTGGAACAAGGTGGGCACCAGTAAAAGTGAAAGATTTATCTGAGAGACACTTATTGTACTTGGTAGGTAATGAGCAAGCTCAGAACACAGAGACAGTTCTGTACCCTGGTCTTTCCTTGGGTATCATTGGACTCCTGCTTATCATACCACCAGTAGCCCAAGGCCCTTCACCCAGAACCTCTTCCTGGGCTTCTCTGTTGTAATGTAAGTGGATGGGGTTCTTGTTCTGCTTGTCACTGTGCTGAGGTCTAGTGTCTTGTGACCTTGAGACTCTGGGAAGCAGGGAATGCAGTGGGTATAACATACTTGGCTTGTTGGCACCTGTGCTGGCTTCTTGGCTGGCTCCCTTAGAGGCTGCATGAGGCAGGGAACTTTCCAGGGTGTGACTAAGCTGGGTAGTTTTATCCTCACTTCCTGCTTCCTACGGCACCTTTGAAGTCAACAGACAGACCAAAATTTCCCACAGCCTTCCTTATAGGGAGGTGCCCAGCAGAGAGAGGGACTGGATCTCAGCACCTGCAGGAGCCTCTGGTGCCAGGAATGAAGGCTATTAGGGTCCCAGTGCAGAGAGTCCTGGGCAGGAGCAGCTGGTCTTCCAGAGGGCCTTGGCTGTAGCTGCAAAAGGGTTTGCAAGTGTTTGCCAGGATGGAGAAGGGTGGGCTTGGACAGGGGGCAGACTGGGGCTTGCTTCTTATAAAGCTAATTTCCAGATTAGGCAACATAGCTCAAGGAGCCCCCTGCCCTTCTCACATCTTGCTTTGGTGTCTCTTCTAGGTCAACACATGGGGGAAGACACTGAGGACACCAGCACTGAGTTCACTGACAGCATTGAGGAGGAGGCACCAACCAGATCTACAGCTGCTCAAGTAAGCCTGAGAGAAGTGCTTTGTTTCTAGAGAGAAGCCTAAAGGCTGGGGCCACCTGGAAGGAGCGGTTACATATTGCTTATGCCTTACTGTGTTGCTGGGAGTCATTCTGGAGTGTGACATTGCTTTGGAGTGTGACCTGTTTGGTTATATCCCCCCTCTGAGAACTGGGGCCTAGTGCCCTCTGAAAACATCTGGTGGGAGACGAGCAGGGCTGTCCCTAGGGTACGGCAAATCGGGGCAACCGCCCCAGGCCCCACGCTTTGGGGATCCCCATGCTTTGGGGATCCCCATGTTTTGACATCTGAGGGCTGTGACAAAGGTACTACCTAGTGCCCGCCCTGTGGCACAGCCTGGCCCGGGGGCTCTGCAAAGCTGCTGGGCACCGGGCACCGTGGTTCGGCTCAGCTCAGGGGCCTCTCACTGCAAGGGCATCCCTGACAGAGCCTGGCCCATCCAGCGCAGCCCTCACCTCAGCTGCCCCATGCTGCAGGTGGCCCCCTGGGGCAAGCTGCGCCAGCACCCTCACCGCCAGGGCCAGGGCTGTTACCTCCATCCAGCTCTGCAACCCGTGTCACCTAGCTCTCTTAAGAGGACCCTGCACCCCATTAGGGTCAGCCCTGGAGACAAGAGCTCTCCAAGCACTGCCAGCAGAGGAGGTGGGTTGGGAGTGTTTTCTGCCCCCGCTGTCCTTGCCATGACACCCCACTTACACAAACAGCTAGGTGCCTGCCAACCTGGGGGTCTCCTCAGCCAAAGCTGGGAAATCATCTTCTCCATGCACCATGCAGTCCATGCTCCCTGGAGACCATTGCTCATCAGTCTTTTGCATTGCCCTCTCCTTCAGCACCTGCGCTTTCTTTCTAGACTAGTCAAGGGGGCCTTGAGAACAAGTTGGAAGTCAAGGATATTCAGTCCAATTCCCTGGCCCCAGCTCTGCTGGAGAGCCTGCAGATGGAGCTGCTGTGGGAGAGATCACAGAGTCAGCAGATCAAGGAGGAGAAGAGGAAGGTGGAAGGGGAGCTGAGGGAGCTGAAGGCACAGCTTGAGGAAGCCGGCTTCTCCTCTGTGTCTCACATCAGGTAAGGCAGACTACACCCAAAGGCAAGGAGGAGAAGCACTGTAAGATCACATGGCAGCATCCTCCAGTGTGGCTGGGAGTGCATGGCTGGTTCCTGGGTATCCTACTGAGCCACATATCGCTGTGGATCCTCTTAGCGCTGCAGACAGGTGGCTTTCCCCCAGCAGCTGGTGCGTGGTCCTTAGAGACTCCAGGACCATTGCAACCCAAGCCTGGCTGGCCTCTGCTTGCCCTGGGCAAATCTCGAGAGAGGAGGATTTAGTTTCAGGATGACTTGTACTTTCTTCTCCCAACCTTTCCTTGCCCCAGGGAAATGCTTTGGCCCTTACTGTAAGCCAGTGTTGGCACTGGATTCACAACCCAGCCCTGATTCTTTTGCTCCAGGCAAGCACAACCTTCAGATTGACCACAACGCCTGCTGGTTGATAATAGGCAAATGTTATTGATACACAGCAATAGGAAATAAAAGCAACACAGGCAAAGCAAGTACAACATACATTACCCAAATTTCCCAGTGCCCAAAATATACATGAGGCAACGAGTCCATCCATCCAGTACGTAAATGTCACCTTGAGGTTCTTTGCTTGACTGTCCAACATCAGCAGCCTTGGAGGTTGGGAGCCAATGCCAATTGACCCCTTTGCTGTTTTGAAAACTCTTCCTTTTTCATTCTTTCTTCTCCAATGGCTCTTCATCTTTGGGCATCATTAATTGGTCTTCCTGTGGTTGTCATACTGTCCACATCCTGAATCCAATTTTCATAACCTATCACATGCCCACATCCTAATTTGGGGCATTTGTGTCCTCTTAATTTGGTCTGTTCCCCCAAAACTGGAAAGCTTAAGGATTTTTGCAAGCAGGCACTTCAGTCCTGAAGCCAGGCCTATCTCTATTATGAAAATAAAGTTTGGATGTTTTCAATTACCCAGGATGTGTATATGTTGGCCTTGCTGTTTGCTTGCCTGGGTTAGACACCCTATCTACTTTTGAAGGTTATGAGAACTGTATAAGAAAACAGCTTTGAGAAATCAATTAACCCTTGCAGTTATAACCATTATTCTAATGAATATATATATTACCTATGAACCAATTCCCAAAAGCAAACCTCTAAATATCATTTTTTTAGCCATCAATCCCTTCCTTGAAGATTCACACCTTCATATCATAAATGAAGCACAATTAAGGGCATTTTATGGAATATTTAATAGCTTTGTGGAGAGGGCCTCCGCTAATCATCCCGGGAAAAGTATGACAGCACTTTTGGTAGTGGCAACGCGTAGGGGCTGCACAGGGTGCAAGTGTACCCCCTGGCTGGACACGCTCCCCACTTAGGCGATGGGCAGGGGGGGCAGGTGAGAGCACCAGTGCCCTCCCTGCAAGTGCCAGCTGGGGCGTGGGAGCACCAGTTGTAGCGCCACTTCTGGGACCGCTGCGGGGGACCCCTCCACCCCAGTCAGCAAGATTGGCCACAGGGGACCCCCTCCCAGTCATTGACTGGTCACTGGGGGGCATTTGCCCCTCCCGATTACTGTGGCACCAGTCACCCATGACTTGTGGTTAGGGGCACCAATGGGCTGGACATTGTGATGAACCTTAACCCTTATTCAAATGCTGCCCATACCCTCTTTGGTTTGGGTTTTTGCTTCAGCATTCCATAGCCCAGCAACCGAGTTTTAGTCAATCAGGTTTAAAGCAGGCCTCCCATACTGAGGCCAGGGAATATACAGCTAGAGATGCCCATTAAACCTTTTATTTCACATTCCACTCCACAATCAGTGCTTCATCTGATTGCCAATAGGTGTTTAGACCAAAGAAACCTTCCTTGGCCAGTGTCTGTGGAGATTAGGCTCGTTCCCTATACTTTTACCCCTCCTATACAGCGGGCAAGACTTTTCTCATCATCCCAGCTGGACTGATCGTGATGGCCTGATCCAGTCCTGTGACCAGAAACTTAAATACTATGTTTGCTTAAAAGAATATGCAGCTCCTCTCTCTGTTGACGAGCTGTAATCCTTTGAAGGGGAACGTACAACAATCCACAGTGACACAAGGTGACAATGGTTCCAACAGCCAGCACAACAATAAGGGGATGTAACATTGAGTTTAACACTCCAGCCATCTTGAGAGACCAACCTAGCATGCTTTCCCACCAGCTATATTTACCTGCCTGTTTAGCTTCAGATAGCACCTGAGTGATTTGCTCCGCAGCATGATGGTGTGACAGGAGTATCACTATCGGAGCCTCTGCAAGAGTGACTCTGCCCTCCTGTAATGGGCCAACCGCCTGCTTACTCTCCTGCCATGCCTTGGTCTGAATTAATTAATTGATTGGTGTAATCAGCGGGAGGCTGTCCATTTTATGCGCCCCGGTGCCAGGGGGCACTACCTGTGGCTCCTTTCCTCCCCTACACCGCAGCCCAAGCCTCTCAGATGGAACTGACGTGGTTTGACCTGGGCCCTGTTATGCTTTGGCCCTCTTCTTTCCTTCTGGGCCTCCTCGCTGCCCACTCTCTCGCTCTGGGGCCTCCTCGCTGCCCCCTCTCTCGCTCTGGGGCTGGGGTCAGTGCACCCCCCCTAAACCACTGCGCCCTTTCTGACACTAGGGTCCCCACGCTACTGTGGAGCTCCTATGAGGCCTCCTCCAACCCCTAATAGCCTCACCCGGTCCTCCAGTTAAAACAGTAAACACAAAACATAAAGCCCCTAGGCTATAACATAAAACTATACCGTCCGGTCAAAAAACATTCTATCCCTACCGGGAAACTACTCCAACTCATGGCTGCAACCAGGGGATGCTCCTGCAGTCTATTTTCTCCTTTCTCTCTGCACTGGCCAAGCTCCCCCCACTCCTTGGCAGCCAGAGGGGAACTGCCCTCCTGGCCTCATGCCTGGGTTTAAGAAGGGCCAAGCCCTGCCCCTTCCTGTCAGCTGGTTCCCTTGGTTGCCCTAGCAACCAGCACCTGTGCTGCCCTGGTGAATGACAGTTGAGCCTCCCCCTTCTCACCACTAGGGGTCTCTCCTGAGCCATTTACTGCTTTTAGGCGCAGGGCACCCGAGTGCTCTGCGACAGATGGACACTGACATATGCCTTCTCGCTCCTTCAATAACCTGATTAATTTGAGCCTGCACCTCTGGATGTTGTAACAAGTTTCATAACAGCTGGGGTAATATTCCCAATGCAACTGGTTTTAACAGTTGATTTCCACATATACCATAGTAAATCTCTGCTGCACAGTTTTCTTTCTGGCATAATTAATATTATACCTTGTTACAGTAATAAAACCATACATCTCTATTCCTAATATTGGCCCAAACATTAATGTTGGCCCAGCCAGATCTGCCCGTTCACATAAGTTTTTAACCTCCTTACAGGACCATCACATCGCAGGGGGTACACATCCCCACCAGGGGTAATGCCTTGCTAGACTTGGTACTGGCCATGGGGATGACTTGGTGGGGGATATGCAGGTACAAGGTAACCTAGAGGATAGTGACCACCTATTGATAGAGTTCACTATCTGGCAAAAGGTGTGGAAGATAAATAGTTGGGCAGAAGTGCTGGACTTCAGGAAAGCCAACTTTGGTAAACTCAGGAAATTAGTTAGGGAGGGACTGACTGGTAATAGAGGTGGGAGTCCAGGAAGGGTGGGTGTTTCTCAAGGGACTAATCCTGCAGGCACAAAAAAAGACTATCCCAGTCCACAGAAAGGTGGGGGGAAAAAGCAAAGAAACCCTCTTGGCTGAGCAGAGAAATCCAGGAGAACCTGGTGATGAAAAAAAGAGGCCTACAGGCTGTGGAAGCAGGGGACAGTCACCAAGGAGGAGTTCACCTGCTTGGCTCGAGCCTGCAGGAAAGCAGCGAGGAGAGCCAAAGCAGAGATGGAGCTTAGGCTAGTGACAAAAGTTAAGGATAACAAAAAGTCTTTTTTTAAGTACATAGGCAGCAAAAAAGAAAGTGCAGGACCACTTCAGGATGAACAAGGACAACTGGTAACAGATAGGATGTCTAAAGCAGAGATTCTAAATGAATTCTTTGCATCTGTGGTCCTGGACACGAATACGAATATGCATCCCATTAGGACTTTAGATGAGCCCAGGATAGATACCAACCCACCAGTGGTTCTTGCAAACCTAGTAAGGGGGCATCTGGAGGGGCTGAATGTATTTAGGTCAACAGGCCCTGATGATCTTCACCCTAGGGTACTTAGGGAACTAGATGGAGTCATAGCAGACCCACTGGGACAACTGTTCGAGCACTCGTGGTGCTCAGGACAAGTCCCAGAGGATTGGAAAAGGGCCAATGTGGTCCCTATTTTCAAGAAGGGGAGGAAGGAGGAACCAGGTAACTATAGGCCAGTTAGCCTCACCTCTATTCTTGACAAGACCTTTGAGAAAATAGTTAAAGATCACATTTGCAGGGAACCAGCAGGTAAAGTAATGCTAAGGGGCAATCACCATGGGTTCATAGCAGGCAGCTCCTGCCTGACCAACCTCGTTTCATTTTACAAGCAGATAACAAAATGCTTGGATGAGAGAACAGGGGTAGATGTTGTTTACCTAGACTTTAAAAAGGCCTTTGACACAGTGTCACACCCAATTCTTATAAATAAACTAAAACACTGCAGTGTAGATTATTACATAGTCTGGTGGGTGGAACATTGGCTTATGGGACACACCCAGAGAGTGGTGGTGGATGGGTTGGTTTCTACCTGGAGAAATGTAGGCAGCGCAGTCCCCCAAGACTCTGTGCTGGGACCTACTATTCAGTATTTTCATTAGTGACTTGGATGAGGGAGTAGTAAGCACCCTGTCCAAGTTTGCTGATGACACAAAACTATGGGGGGAGGTAAACACACTAGAGGGCAGGGAGCATATCCAAGAGGTTTTGGACAGGCTGGGGAGGTGGGCAGAACAGAATAGGATGAAATTCAACAAGGATAAGTGTCATGTGTTGCACCTGGGGAGGAAGAATCATCAGCACTCCTATAGCCCTGGAGGGACCCACAACTGCGGAAAGGGACCTCGGAGTACTAATCGACTCCAAAATGAACATGAGTCACCAGTGTGATGAAGTAATAAGTAAAGCTAACCGCACTTCTTCTTGCATAAGTAGGTGCATCACAAACAGGTCTAGGGAGGTGATACTTCCCCTCTATGTGGCATTCGTCAGGTTGCAGCTGGAGCACTGTGTCCAGTTTTGGCTGCCATACTTTAGGAGGGATGTGGATAACTTGGAAAGGATTCAGAGGAGGGCCACCTGTCTGGTTAAAGGCCTACAGAAAAAACCCTATGTGGACCGATTGGGAGACCTGAACCTCTTTAGCCTCCACAAGAGGTGATCTTGTGGCTGCCTACAAACTCATTGGGGGGGAGGAGGTGCAGGGGGGTCAGCAGGAAGTGGGGGATATGATGTTTACCAGGGCAACAATCAGGGTAACTAGAAACAATGGACACAAGTTAAAAGAGAGCAAATTCAGGCTGGACATCAGGAAAAAGTTCTTTACAGTGAGGGTCGCCAAAATATGGAATAGGCTTCCAAGGGAGGTGGTGTTGTCCCCTTCCTTGGAAATATTCAAAAGGAGATTGGACAGACACCCAGCTGGGGTCGTCTGATCCCAGCGCTCTTTCCTGCCCGGGGCAGGGGGGTCGGACTTGATGATCGAACAAGTCCCTTCTGACCCTAATAACTATGAAACATTTACCACAAGAGATGCACACAAAGTGTGGATACATACACGTCCATTGCCCTCATCTATGACTACAGATTTATTGTAACTTTCCCCCTCTATGATATATTGGTAAGTATCTGGCTTTAAGAGTAATATTTTTGCTTAAAGCATGTCTTCATGACACAAAAATCCAAGGCCTGTTCTCTGTTCACACATGGACAGTGAGATGGCCTCATGTCCTAAGGGTGTTTTTCTAGCCCAATGCCTATCCGTTTGGGGAACAACCACACTTTCATGGATATGAGCTCCCAACACAAATATAGGATACATCAGTTCTTCTTCTTTAATAGCATCAATCTGCACTCTAACCATCATGGTGGTAGGATCGAATTCAGATTCTACCAACTGGTTATAAGGTTGAAGCCACTCTGGTTGTCCAGTTTCAATGCCAATTTGTCTTTTCAATTCCACTGGAATATGCCAATTTTCTTCTTGCTCTACAGTGTTTTTCACAATTCCCAGTGGCCAAAGTTGAGTCTGGACACATGTAATGGCTTCAGACACATCTCACTGTAAGGCTAGCAGGGCATCAGTCAGTGTCATCACATCTTCCCCTTGGACATTTTTGAATGCTTGCATGGCATCAGTCAAATTTAGCTGTACCCTGCTGGTTACTTCTAGGCTGTCCTGAAGAGGCACATTTAAATGCTGTAGGGTAGTCCCCAGTGAGCCAAGTTTATTGGCTAAAATCTCCTGATAAACAGTATTTAAAAGTTCCCTTCCTGTGCCTGCTGCACCCAAGACAATATTGACAGCTGAGGTCGAGCTCAGTGGGACTGATTTATAACTGAGGCCCAGGCCCTCCATCCCTGCAAAAAGGGATGTAGGTAAGTAGCACATTTTGGAAAGATTTTACTCTCATTGACCAGGGTCAAATTCACTATGACCTCCCATTGATTTCTTGAGACATTTAACAGCATCTTAACGAGCAGGTCTTCTTTTACTACCACCATGCCAGCTGGATGCCACTCAGAGGTGCCCTTGACCATAACATCAGCCCACAGCTTAGAACCTTCTCCACTACAGTTCAATGCATATAGTTCCAGGTACCTGAATTTTGCAAGGTAAGGATTAGTGTCACATTCATTTGAGCAACTGTGCTCTCTCTGGCCCTAACATTAAAAACATGCCTTCCTGTTGGAATATCCAGGACTAGGGGTGCCTGACCCCAACTCACGTTTATATTTGCCCACAGAGAGAATACTCTATTTCCTTCTGGTTGCCATGGGGTAACATCCCACCCTACCTTCCCACAGGGTGGCAGGGGATGAGCAACATGGAACTGGGAAGGATAGGTGATGTTCCCCAGAGTGCTGAGGGAATTAACAGGGGTCATTGTGGGACCCCGGCACAGCTTTACAAGCACTCGTGGTGCTCTGGTGTGGTGCCGGAGGACTGGAAAAGGGCCAGTGTGGTCCCCATTTTCAAAAAAGGCAGGAAGGAGGACCCAGGAAACTACAGGCCCATTAGTCTTACTTCGGTCCTGGGGAAGCTCTTTGAGAAAATTATCCAGGAGCACAACATCTGCAAGGAACCAGCAGGGGAGATCATGCTTAGGAGCAACCAACATGGGTTCAGTAGAGGCAGGTCCTGTCAGACCAACCTGGTGGCCTTCTACGACCAGGTCACAAAATCCTTGGATACAGGTGTCGCAGTGGACATAGTCTTTCTGGACTTTAGGAAGGCCTTCAACACTGTCCCTCACCCCATTCTCATTAAGAAATTAGGTGACTGTGGTGTCAATGCCTACACAGTCAGATGGGTTGCAAATTGGCTGGAGGGCCACAACCAGAGAGTGGTGGTGGACGGGTCTTATTCGAACTGGAGGGATGTGGGCAGTGGGGTCCCCCAGGGCTCGGTCCTTGGGCCCACACTGTTCAACATCTTCATCAGTGACTTCGACGAGGGGGTAAAAATCACCCTGTTCAAATTTCCAGATGACACTAAGATGTGGGGAGAAGTGGGCACGCTAGAGGAGAGGGACAAGTCTAGACAGGTTACAGGGGTGGGCGGATGAGAACAGGATGGGTTTCAATACTAACAAGTGCAAGGTGATGCACCTGGGGAGGAAGAACCAGCACCAAACCTACAGGCTGGGGAACTCCCTTCTCATCAGTGCAGAGGCAGAAA
>NW_017728907.1:12138178-12162872 GCF_001723895.1 Crocodylus porosus
CCAGGGTAGGAGCCAGCACCACTTCCCTAGGAAGTTGGTTCCAGCTCCTAGCCGCCCTAACTGTGAAGTAGTTCTTGTGGATGTCTAATCTAAACCTACTCTCCAATAATTTGTGTCCATTGTTCCTTGTCATGCCAGGGGGCGCTAGGGAAAACAGTGTCTCCCCTAAACCCTTCTGGTCCCCACTAGTGAGTTTATAGACAGTCACCAGGTCCCCCCAACCACACCTTGTCATGTATCCACACATGCATCAGGAACAGGTCCAGGGAGGTGATCCTCCCCCTCTATGTGGCACTGGTCAGGCTGCAGATAGAGCAATATGTCCAGTTCTGGGTGCTGTACTTCAGGAGGGATGTGGACAACATGGAGAGGGTCCAGAGGAAGGCCATTTGCATGATCAGGGGGCAGCAGGGCAGGCCCTACGAGCAGAGGTTACGGGACCTGAACCTGTTCAGCCTCCACAAGAGAAGGCTGAAAGAAGATCTGGTGGCCATCTACAAACTAGTCAGGGGGGGACCAGCAGGCATTGGGGGAGTCCCTGTTCCCCCAAGCACTACAGGGAGTAACGAGGAATAATGGCCATAAGTTGACTGAGAGTAGATTCAGGCTAGACATCAGGAGGCACTACTTCACAGTCAGGGCGGCTAGGATCTGGAACCAACTTCCAAGGGAGGTGGTGCTCACTCCTACTTCTTCAAAAGGAGGCTGGATGAACACCTAGCCAAGATTGTTTGACCCCAGCATTGTTTCCTGCTTAGGGCAGGGAGTAGGACTTGATGATGTGCTCAGGTCCCTTCTGGCCCTACCTACCATGAAACTATGTTAATTAGCATCAGCAGCCACGGCGAAGTCACTCCATTTCCCCGCCCCGTAGCCACCCTGCCAGGGGGTGACATCTGTCTCTGTCTCTGTCTCTACCCCTTTGGTGGCACTTTTGCATCTGGTCTGAAATAGCTCACCTCATCTTGTGGTTCCCCGTATCCCCATATGAGCTTGGTTACTGCCTGGGTGAATTACACTGACACAGTGATGTGACCCAAAACGTGTGGTTAGTGGGTAACTTGAACCTTTGGTCTTTTTCCCATTGGTCTTACCTTATATATAGACAATGTTGATTGGGGGATCCCTGCAAATCTTGTTTGGTCAGCCCTTCCACATCATCTAATGGGAGTAGTTCAGGGCTTAATTACTTTGTGGTTTGAATGCTATTACATCTGCAGTATGTGATTTGTAAACAGCAGGCTTGATCTCAATTAGGATGCCACCATTCTACTCCTTGTTCCAAATCTTTATACAAATTCTAGGAATTAATAAAGCTACATTGCATTACTATTCCTACTATAAAAAGCTTAAAATACATCTCTAGCACAAACAAAGCAAAACAAAACGAAAGAAAAATGAATGGTCTTTGGTACGCCCAAACTCTTTTGGAGGCCCAGGAGGCAATGCTCCACTTTCTGCAAGACAGAACACAGAGAAGGGCCTGAGCCCCTTGTTAATTAGTCACCTTTCCACTTTTTCAGTTGTGATGCGTGGGGCCATTTCTGGAAACACTCCTTGTCTTTAGCAAGTTCCACCTGATATACTGTAGGGCTGGCTTTATTCATAATCCGAACCGGCCCATTCCAGACAGGCGCTAGCTTTCCACCAGTCTAAATTGTAGCCCTGTACAGTACTTTATCTCCTACTTGCCACTCCTGAGGGTATAAGACCGGTCCCAAGTACCGATCCATCTTTTCAGTGTTGGCACTCAGAGCCACAGCTACTTGCTTCTGTGTTTCAGAAATGGTGTGAAGCTGCTTCTGAAACCATTGATTTGTAAGGACCCTGGGTGGCAGCCCATCCGGAGACTCCCCTCCTGGACACCAGTGTTTAGGGAGAAGCATCATATGTCCTGTCATCGCTTCATGTGGAATAATCTTGTGAGAGGCTAGAGTACTGTGGATAGCCATTAAGACAAGGCGTAATGCTTCCTCCCAGTCTTCTCCCTGCTGCTGTATGACTTTCTTCAACATCAATTTTAGGGTTCTGTTGGTTTTTTCTACCAACCCAGAACTCTGAGGATGGCCTGGGAAATGCAATTCCTGCTTTATGCCTAGGGCCTGGCACACCCCTTTTATAATTTCCCCCACAAAGCTAGGTCCCTGATCAGAGTCAATTGCTTTAGGTAAATCAAACCTGCTAAACTCGTGCTCCATCAGGACCTGTCCGAGCATCGTTCCTCCGAGTTGGCACAGCCTCAGTCCATTTGGTGAAGTGATCTACTACCACTAAATAATAGTTGAACCCTCTTTTACTGTGGGCAGGTCAATGTAATCTACTTGGAGTTTGCTCCATGGGCCTTCAATCCGCTGATGACCCGGAGGACCCTTAACAATCTTGGCGTCTGGACTGTAAGCAATGCAGGGAAGGCAGTTAACACACTGCTCCACATCCTCTTGCATCTTGGGCCACCAACCTGCTGCCTGTGCCCATGTCAGTGTTTTATCGATCCCTGTGTGTCCTTGGTTGTGTACTGGTCAAGATCACTCCATCCCGGATCCTTGCATACAGGACCACCCATACAGGAGCCTCTTCACGATTCTCGTTCTGGGCCATGATGAGCCCATTTGGGTTTTTCCAGACCTTCTAGCCTCCAGATTCTGTTCGCTGCACCAGCTCTATAATAGAGGGAGCTGCTTGCTGCATACTTATTAAATCTGTGTCAGGGAGCACCTTTTGTTTAACAGGGGCTACAGGATTGGCCCTTGCCATTTCTGGGTTCTCTGGCTTCTACCGTTGGCCTTTGACTGCCTCTCTCTTTGCTTCTGCATCCACTGTCTGGTTCCACTCCATATACAGCCTCTCCCTTGCATTTGCCTTTACTTTTCCCAACAATACTGAGGTTTCCCATCACTGGGCTGTTCCCTAGTTGTACCTCAGTACGTCTGCATGCATCACAGGGTTACCACCTACTGTTTTCATTCCTCTTTTCCCAGACTGGCAACTAATTTGACAGCGCTCTGATAACCCAATCTGAATCAGATAATTACCATTCAATTGCTGATAACTCCAGGGCCTGTGCCACTGCAGTAACTTCAGCTGCCTGCACCAAATGTGGGTTACATTTCCCTCTTGTAACCTGAATAGGTTCTGCATCTTGACCTGCAGGTGGCACTCGTACCACTGCAAATCCAGCCTGTGGTTCCCCCTCCATAATAACTTGACTCATCAATAGCCCGCAACTGCTGTTGCTCTCAATCCATTTTCTCCAGAGGTATGACCCTGAAAGAAAACTTGTCGGGCCTGTATTGCTATAGGAGGGAGCATAGGTGTTGAGCTCCCTCTATGACCAAGGCTTACAGCACAGGGGACAGACGGGGTGCTTTCTCCACCAGCACATTCTGATTCAGTAGTGCTAAAGCTAAAGTCCACGTAATCAACCGGAGGGATGACACCCACTCCTCATTTGCCTTTCCAGACAGCACATACTTCACCGGTGCATGTGTTGTCTTAAGAACCACTGGGGGCATCCCAACTGAATAATCCCAATAGACGTTAGGGCTGGAAGGGACCTCGAAGATCATCAAGTCCAGCCCCCTGCCCCAGGGGCAGAAAGTCAGCTAGGGTCAAAGGATCCCAGCAAGTTAAGCATCCAAGAGTTTCTTGAATGAGTCCAGAGTAGGTACCTGCACCACTTCTGGAGGGAGTCTATTCCAGGTCTTGGGGGCTCAGACTGTAAAGACATTTTTTCCAGCTTAAAACAGTCTTGAAGGAGTTTATGACCGTTAGTCCTTGCTTTTCCTTGAGGTGCTATGGTGAACAGATGTTCTCCCAGATCCTGATGTACACCCCTTATGTACTTATAATCAGCCACCAGGACGCCCCTGAGCTTGTGCTTTTCCAGACTGAAGAGTCCAGTGGCTCTCAGCCTCTCTTCATAAGGCCTGTTCTCTTGCCCTCTGATCATGTGCGTGGCTCTGCTCTGGACTCTTTCAAGCTTCTCGACATCCTGCTTGAATTGTAGAGCCCAGAATTGGATGCAGTACTCGAGCTGCGGCCTCACCAAGGCCAAGTACAGCGGGAGGATGACATCCTGAGATTTACTTGAGAAGCATCTATAGATGCAAGTCAGGGTTTTGTTTGCTTTACCAGCTGCGCCATCAGATTGGTGCTTCATGTTTATCTTGTGGTCAATCATGACCCCCAAGTCTCTTTCAGCAGTGGTGCTAGCAAGCGTAGCCCTGCTGAGCCTATAAGTATGCTGTGGAGTTTTTTTTCCCCGAGGTGGAGTACCTTAAATTTGTCGGTATTGAACATCATCAGATTTGTGTCCTCCCATTTACTAAGTTTATCTAATGCTGGAGTGCCAACACCAGGCTGAGCACTTCTCTCTCACAGGAGCACTCCTGTTCCACCACGATGAGGACCCTGGAGGCATATGCCACTGGTCACAAACCTGTACCATGATCTTGCATCAGGACTGCTCCTATGCCTCGGGAGGTTGATCCCAACTGGAGCACAGACAGGTGGCCATATCAAGCGTACGCCAGAGCCGGAGCTAGGGCCAGTACCTCCTTCAGTGCTGCTACTGCTGAGTCTTGCTCTGGTCCCCAGCTCCAAGGTTCCTCCTTTTGAAGCAGACGATACTATGGCTCCACCTTTGAGGCATAATCCTCAATGAATTTTCTGGAAAGACCAGTCAAGCCTAGAAAAGAGCTCAGAGTGGGTCTTGGCAGTTGTACAATTTGCGTGACCCTATCTTGGTCGGGGAACCATCCTTCTTCCCTTTGCTGTATCCCCAGGTATTTACAGGAGGTTGAAACTAGCTGTGCCTTCCTGGGGTTTACCTTGAACCCTGTCTCTTGGATAATCTGTAGCACTCTCTTGGTATGGTCTAAGCACTCCTGCCTCTCCCTACCAAGCACCAGAATATCATCTACATAGGACAACACATACCTCTGGTCCCCATCTGTCAACCTTCTCCACATCTTAACCACATGATGATAGCATATGGCAGGGGAATTATGGAATCCCTGTGGAACTGGAGTGAAGGTATACTGTGTACCTTGAAAAGTGAAAGCAAACCTATACTAACAATCTGGGTGCAGAGTGTTTGCAAAGAACACATTAGACAAGTCCAGTACTGAGAACCACCTTGCTCTTCACTGATGGATGCTATAATCTCTGGGTTCTTGGCTACCACAGGTGCTCAGGGTGGTATCACCTTATTGAGAACCTGATAGTCCACTGTCAGCCACCAGGTTTTTCCATCACTTTTCCACACTGGCCAGATGGGACTATTATTTCTGCTCAGCCTTTCAACCAGCACTCCTTGCTCCACCAGATGATCAGTGACTTTCCTGATATCACTTACTGCTTCCTTTGGGAACCTGTACTGCTGCTGAGGGACTGGATCGCCTCCTTCTACCTTTTCCAATGCCTGAATCTTACTACGCTTACTCTTACTCCGTGCCCAGACTGACTGGATCTGCTGCGCTAGATCCTGTACAGCAGGACTCCAGTCCTCTGGAAGTGCCAGAGGCTCAGCTGTCTTCAGGGCAGCACACGTATGCACTGCTTCAGTCACTGCTCCTGCACCAGAATCAGGGCTTTCCACTTGCCTAAGCTCTCAGTTAACCAAGTCTATTCTCATGGACAACTGTAGTGTAGCAATTATCTAGGATCCCTGCCCTACTCAATTCTGCTAGAGCAATTCCAAATTCAATTTGACCTGTCTTCTTCCCATTAAAGCCTTCCAACATCCTGCATTCAGCAGTTGGCTTTGATGTTTCAAATTCCAAATTCAAAAGTGACACCAAGGCACCTGTATCCACTAGCACTGGCCTGTCGTCTTCCCACCAGGTTGTAACCACTGGCCATCCCTACTGATCTATTTTGATAGGCACCACAGTTTCAGGGAATGAGACTGGAACAATGGGACACCCCTATTGGAAAACCCCAGGATGGGGGGCTTTTCACTTCCTCTTCCCCTCTCTTCTTCTCCTTGCCCCTGTGAGCTGCCAGCCTGTGCCATAACTCAGCAGTCGGTTTTCCATCAATATCATCCCTATTCTCATACTTCAACAACTGCCTCCACACTCCCAGCCTTTCGGGGTCATCCAGCCATCTCCCTGGAAATTTTCCCTGATGACCTCTACCATGGCCACCTGCAGTAGCTGCAACCTTTCTTCCTGCCTTGACTTCCCAAAAATCTGGGACACAAGATTGCAAGCATTTGTTAACTGGTATTATATTGGGAACATAGCTAACAAGCTTTTGTCTGGGAAGTACACCATCAACACTTCCCTGTACAGGTCAGCCATATTTCTCCATACCCCACACTTGGCATCACTGCACAAGTCACTGTCTAGATCAAAGTTGTCCCAATACCCTAAGGAGCAGAGATCATAGGGTAGAGGAAACAGCTCAGGATTATCTTCAGGGAATCCTCTAGCCTTTACAGCAGCCACAATTCCCTGAGCTCCCAACACCTGCTTCCTGAGTTTCCCTATTTCCTGGTAGCACTTCAGGTGGCTCACCTTTTCATGAGCTGTCTCCTTAAGGACCTGTCGTATCCCTTGCTCTGTTCTGGCCTTCCACGCCTGGACCGCCTCTTAGCTGGTGACATTCCAGATCCTTTTCATCTACTTTTCTCATAGCAGCCTGAACCTCCAGCGCTTTATCCAGAGTCTAACTTACCATAGATTGAGCCTGCACCTGCCACCTCTCCACATCCTTACTTAATGTGGCATTAACACTCTTCTCCTCAGCCAGTTCTCTCTGCAGCCTGGACACCTCTTCATGCAAAGATTTACACACTAGTAAGAGCCCATACAGTGCAGCTCCTTTACACTTGCTCTTATCAAGTTTGGGCTGTACATCATCAGGCATATCCCAAGCTGACTGCAGCTCGCTCCATGCGCTCGGACCTTTAAACTTGTCAGAGGACCACAACTGCTCATAACCAACTTCCTGCACAGAAGACTCTAACACAGACATAGTTACTCAGGTTAATATCCTGGTTGAAACTACTACACAGTTTTACCTTGCCAACAGGTCTCCACCAGCAGTTCCACAGCCTTACTCCACTACGAGTCTTGGATGACCCCTCTAGAGAGGTTCACTCTGTATCAGCAAACCTTGAGTTTCCTTGCTTGAGTGTCTGACATCAGCAATCTTCGAGGTTAGGAGCCGATGCCAATTGTCCCCTTTCTGTCTTGAAAACCCTTCCTTTTGTATTCTTTCTTCTTCAATGACTCTTCATCTTTGGGCATTGTTAATTAGTCTTCCTGTGGTCGTCATAGTGTCCATGTCCTGTATTGTCAGTCAAAATGCTATTTTCATAAACCTGTCACATGCCCGCATTCTAATTTGGGACTTTACCGGTGTCCTCCTAATTTGGTCTGTTCCCCCAAAACCAGAAAGCTTAAGGCTTTTTGCAAGCAGGCACTTCAGTCCTGAAGCCAGGCCTATCTCTATTATGAAAATAAAATTTACATGTTTTCAGTTACCCAGGATGTATAACTGTTTGCCTGCCTGCGTTAGGTACCCAGTCTGCTTTTGAAGGTTATGAGAACTGTATAAGGAAACAGGTTTTTAGAAATCAATTAACCCTTGCTGCTGTAACCATTATTCTAATGCCTACATATATTACCTATGAGCCAATCCCAAAAGCAAACCTCTGAATATCATTTTCTTGCCATCAGCCAGAATCGTCCTTGCCAGAACCCTCCCCTGAGGCCCAAGGGCTGGGAGCCTGCCGTACCGTTGGTGTGCGGAGAATGGAAGTCTGCGCAGGGGCCAGTGTCCCCACAAACCTCACTATGCAGATGAGAGGGTTTGAATTTCCTGAGTCTCTGGCCTTGACGCCAAGGTTTGCCCCATGGTGTGCAGCCCCAGACAGGACCAGGGCTCCAGGGTACTGGACACACACAAGAAAATGATGGGACCTAGCCCAAGAAGCTTAAATTCTAGACATAAAACAAGAGACAATGAGTTGAAAAAGGCTAAGGGGAGCTGGTGAGAAAACCATGAGACAGCACTGCTTAGGATAATAGTCTCTGCACCTGGGGTCCTCCCCCATATTTTTGTATAAGGATCACAATGAAAGGGGGTGCTAAGAGGCACTGGAAGGCCAATGAAGGTTGCACAGAGCTCTTCTCACATGGGAGGGCCAGAGGGAGAGAAAGCATGGAAGTGCTTGTTGAAAATCTAATGAGTGGGAAAGAAGTGTGGACAGGCCAGGGAGGCACAGGGTGTGTGTGTGCATGTGTGTGTGTGTGCGCGCATGCGCACGCAAGGGGAACCTGGAGTAAGACCATGAGCAGGGGCAAGAGCAAGCCAGGAGGGTGCCCTTTGTGGTGCCAGTTTGTATAGATGGAAGGGTCAGAAACAGTCCCACCAGCCCCTTGGGTCAGAGTGCAGGTGCCAGGCAGGAGAGGCGCAGCTCCTTTACTGCCCTGGATCCCCAGGGAATATATTTCTTCAGCCCTCGTGGAGCAGGGGGTCTGTGGGGTGGGAGGGAAGGGCATGCCGTGGTGAGAAGGTAACCCCCTGACGGCGGTGCCCGTGCCCCTCCCAGGAAGGCCATGCTCAGCCTGTGCCTGGAGAACGCGGAGCTGAAGGAGCAGGTGGGGGAGGCGACGTCGTCGGTGGAGTGTGGGGAGCGCGAGGAGGAGAAGGCTGAGGCGGGGGCAGGCGAGGCCCCGAAGCCCGAGCTCAGGCGGCTGCAGTGGAAGCTGCGCAATGCGGAGACCATCATCGCCCTCCTCAAGGAGCAGCTGGCGCTGCACAGCCGAGCGGACAAGAGTGGACTTGGCCCCCAGATCACGGCTGGCCTGGCCAGGGTAGCGGTCGACCGGCTCCATGTGGAGGTGGGGACGGCCCCAGCAAAACGTCCTGCTGTGGAGGGGCAGCCCCACGAGGATGCAGCCAAGAGACCCTGCCCTCAGTCGCCCAATCTGGCTTGTGGCCCACCCCGAGCTCCCACAGAAGGAAGCCAGGTAACACCTTTGGCTTGGTGCTGGAGGAGGTAAGGAGTAGCCCCTTGTGGTGTCTTGCCCTGGCCCGCATGGGGCAGCCTCCACTTGCTGGAGAAGTGGGATGGAGTTCACGCCGTGCAGCTGTGAACAGGGGAGAGGGGAGTCTGTGGCCTCCTCTAGCCAGCCAGAGGCAAGGGAAAAGATAGCCATTGGGATCAGCCCCATGGCTCTTCCCTGATGACTTCTCAGTCCTGCTTCCCCTCAGAGATCAACCCATTGCTCCTGTCCTGTCCCTGGTTTGCCTCTGCCTGCATCTTTCTAGTGTATTTGACTTGTCTGGGGAAACCTCTTTCTCTCCCTTCCCTCCATCCCCAGTCTCTCTGCTGCATCCAGGCCTCCATCCAAGTTGCATCCACTCCCCTTCCCTCCTTTGTCTGTGCGTCTCCTGCAACGACTTCCTTCCTTTGTCAGTGTGTCTGATCTGTCCACGCTCCTCCCATCTGTTTGCCTGCTGTGCCTACACCCCTTCCCACATAGGCCTATTTGCTTGCTCTGTCCCTGCCTGCTGCCCCCTCCATTTCTGTGTCAGTTGTGCCCCTGAGTCTGGTCTGCAGCTCTTGGCCCTGTGCTCTCCCAGATCTGGCTGTGGCTGCCCGACCTGCTCTGGGTAGCTAGTCCCAAGGGAGAGGGGATGGGATAGGGTGGGGCAATGCTGTCCTTGGAGAGGAAGCTGCTTTGGGACAGACCCCACTTGGCCAGAGCTGTCGGCTGGGCAGGGCGAGGCTGGAGGGGCCAGCCAGGGCTTGGTGCAGTGACTCACACGCTTCTTGTTCCAGCTATGTGGGGCGGCTGCACATGACTGCGTGTTTCCTTCCCGCCAGGCGCAGGCCAGTCTCCAGAGCAGCTTCTGGACACGGTTGGGGGAGTCTGGCTCTGGGCAGTCAGCACAGCAGCGTCTCTCCCAGCCGGCTCAGGGCAGGCAGCACTACCAGGAGCTACAGGACAAGCTGGCGGTGTCAGAGGCCACAGTCCGGGCCCAGGCCGAGCAGCTGGAGCAGTACTGGACCCTGCTCAGTGAGTCAGAGTCTTGTGCCCTATGAGCCACGGTCAGGGGGAGGGAGGGTGCAGGGGTCTGTGTACAGCCCACGTGGGAGATACCCAGCCTCTGGGTCTCCGTGCTGAGCTGAGGCAGGGGCTGTGGGCTGGGCTGGGGAAGGGGTAATCCCGGATCCCAGACGTGGGATGGGGGAGGAGCAGGTCTGTGTGTGGAGCCCTGATATGGGCCAAGTAGAAAGAACTGTGCTATGTGGGGCCCTGCTGTTTTTAGCTTCCTGTGACCATGCCTGTGGGCCCAATCCTAGCTGGGGATCCAGGCTCTGTGTCCTGTGTATGTCTGTGTGCCTGCCCCTTGCGACCTGTAGCTCCCCCATGGAGGGCTCCCCTCTGTTCCTGTAGCAGCAGGGGTTTGCAGTTCCCGGATGACAGCAAAGGCTCCTTGGGCTCCTGCCTGTGGTCGGTGGGTGCTATGTGCTTTGGGGGCTGAGGCTAATGGAGAGGCTCTTTCCCATGGCAGATGAACCCCTGGTCCAGCAGGACAGCAAGCAGGTGCAAGTGGATCTCCAAGATCTGGGCTACGAGACATGTGGGAGGAGTGAAACTGAGGCCGACCGGGAGGAAACCACCAGTCCTGGTAGGGAGAGTAGGCCAGGACCTGGCCTCCCAGTGAGACAGCAGTACTGGGGCTGCCTGTTGTGGTCAGGGCTAAAGCAGAACAAAATCCTTGAGGAGCCAGTGTGGTCCCTTCTCTGATCTGTAGGGACTTGTGTGGCTAGGGCTCCCAGTGGCTTTTGCAGCACAGCTGGCTCCTTGGAGAAACAACCCAACCGGGCATACTAGGCCCTGGGCTTTCCCACCCTATTCTTTCTAGTGTTTTTTTGCCATCACTGGGGGAGGGCCTGGGGGTCCCATTGAGCTGGGTGCTCATGCACCCTCCCCACAGAACTGTCAGCTCAAATGGACAAGGCAGATGCAAGCTGGGACAAAGGCCATTCCTATTTTGCAGCTGGACAGGCTGGGGGAGGGGGAATAAAGGAGTTGCCCAAGGTCACCCAAAGAGTCTGCAGCAGAGGAAGGAATTGAAGCCAGAGTCCCAGCCAACTGCCTCCTCTATGGGACCAACCTCCTCCCACCCCAAGTATCCTGGATCTGGTATACATGTTCACTGTGCTGTTGCCAAGCATTTGCTCTTAAATTGGCTATTAATTTTGTGGGACCTACAAAAAACAGGCCTAGGTTTGCCTCATACTGTAATGATCCTGTTTCCAGGGCTCTGGAGAGCCTCCCAGCTGCTTCACTGTGCCCTGGGGCTCCCCTCACTGCCCACAGCAACCTGGGGGAGATAAATTATCTCCCTTGTCTGCCTCCTAGTGCTTGTACTTGACAGAGCTCTGAATTTGAGTCTTCCCCTTATGGTCTATAGCAGCAGTTCTTAACTTTTTTGTACCAGGACACATTTGTAAACATTGATGACCAGTCCCTACCCAGTGCCCCTCACTCCTGACCTGCTGCCCCTTACCCCCAGCTCCCCAGTGTGTGGAGCATGAGGTGGGTGTGTGGGGCAGGGGGTGTGTGTGTGGGGCATGAGGGGCCCCAAGCTGCCCTCTGCCAGCCTGCTAGGGAAAAGCCATGGTTTCCCACATTTTTTCCTTTAAAGGAGAATCCACTTTTGTTCACGACCTTTTCATATATTCTTGCAACCCATGACCCACAGGTTGAGAAACACTGGTCTATAGGAGCTGAGGCTAAAACTACTCCCCTTGAGTCCTCGTATTGCAGCCCCCTGCCAAACAGTGGCCCTGAGCCCTCAGCAGCAGAGCGACGTCCCTCACAGCAGGCTTGCTGAGCAAGCAGAGGCTACACCCATGCCCTTCTCTTTCCCCAGAGTGTGAGGAGCCAGATGTGTTCAGCGAGGCCAGCCTGACTGAGGAGTTGAGTGCCCAGTGCAAGCTCTTGGCATCTGCAGTCAGCTGTTCCCCTCTGGGTGCTCCCTTAAAGAGCCAGCTACAAACCCTGGGCTCTGACCAGCTGCAGGACATTGCGGTTCTCCAGCAGCACATCCAGGACCTGCGAGCACAGCTGCAGAACGCCAACAAGGTCATCCAGAGCCTGCAGCGCCGTGCACGCTCCTTCTCTGCCACCAGTGACTACGCCTCAGGCGCAGACCGGCCCCACAAGCTGAAGCCAGGCTGCGTACCAGATGGCTCACCTGCCCGCAGTGCGACTGACGAGGATGAGGGCTGGCAGTCAGATGGCTTCAGCGCCTTCTGTCCGCCAGCACTTCAGGCTAGCCGGGACCTTGAGCGCCTTGTACAGAGAGTGTCGCTACTGGAAGCCCAGCTGCCCAAGGCCAAGCCAGGAGGGATGCTGCCTCAGGAGCTGAGATCCACTGTCTGGCCAGGGTAAGGCAGTAGGGGATTCTGGGTGCCTGGAGGTGGGGAGGGTGCAGGTGAAGAGAATGGCATTGGTTTTGGGGGTGCAATACCATCTCCAGCAGCTGAGAATCTGGAGCAGGAAGTCATGGTGCCTACATTTCCTAACATGGGCAACCTCCCTACGGACAGGTGACTCCACTGGCTGGGCACAGCCCTACATAGTTCTCCTGGCTAATAGCAGCTAGGTGCCTAGAGCTCCTTCAGGCCTGTTGTCTCTGGCCTCTTCCCACACCTATATGCTGTGTCCACTGCAGTGGGTGCTGTTGGGGTTCTCCATCTGCCTACCGAAGGGATCTCTATGAAGGGATCCCATGCCGTGCTTTTGCCTTGGGTGTAGGGCTCTTGGAGTCTGTTCCCTACCGTCAGGTGGCTGCGTAGTCTGACCTCACCCTCGAGGCTAGTCAGAATTTCTTTGCCTCAGCTTAGCCATGCTTATGTTCACTGTGTGTGACAGAGCATGCAGGCACCTGCTCTTGGGAGGAGCAGCCAGGTCCCCGTGGCTTGCCTTGAGGAAGGACAGGCTGGGAAGAGATTGCCTCACCATCCCACTAATCCCCACCAACCTTTCCCCCAGGAAATATGATTCTCTGATCCAGGCTCAGGCCCGGGAGCTCTCTCACCTGCGCCAGAAGCTGCGGGAGGGCCGTGGAGTGAGTCACACCCTCACCCAGCACCTCAAGGATACAACCAAGTCCTTCGAGGAGCTTCTGCGGGGCACTGACATCGACTACTACATGGGCCAGAGCTTCCGGGAGCACCTGGCACAGGGCAGCCAGCTGGCTGAGAGGCTGAGCAGCAAGCTGAGCAGCAGTACGTTGGTACCACCATTTACTCACAGCCTGGCTACGGGGAAAGGCTTTAGGCACAGGGGGCGGTTAGCCAGTGGAACCCACTACCACTGTCAAGGGCTTCTGAGGGTTCCTCCAGGATAGCCACAGCTGTGGGGCTTAACATAAGGCTGATGGGTCAGAGTAGGTCCTGCTGTGGGGAAAGGTGGGGATATAAAGGAGCTCCTGACTCTAAAAATGCTCCTGGCTGGGTTTCTTACACCTTTCTGTAACTGACTGAGTGAGATGGGCCCTTTCCTGACTCTTAAAAGCATTGGGCACCTATGTGCCAAGGATTTGGCTGGTGTTGGTTCTCACTGCACTCTACGGCCAGAGCCCCGGTCCCTTGTCCCCTGCCTGGCACCCTCCTGCCTACTTAGGGGATGTTGCTAGGCCAGGGAAGAATAGGACAAGCTGTTCCATGTTACAGTGAAGGCAGATTTTAGGGTCAGGGTGAGGGAGATAACTGTGGTGTGAAAACATTTGTACCACTCTGGTACAGAGCACCATGCTGGCCCACAGACGACTCTAACCTGAGGCAACTCCAGTCACAGCCCTCCCCTGAAATGCTGCTGCTGCATCTAGGCCTGAGTTGTGTGTGCGCTGCTGTGTCACAGGAGGTCTCCTGCCCTGTCTATAGCAATAGGTGCAGCATGAGTGTGAGAGGCAGGTGCAGGCAGGTGGATGCCAAAAGACATGAGCAGGAAGCACATTGTCCTCAGGAAGAGGCAGGTTGGCTGGGCTGGGAGGGAATGAGACACAACTGCTAGAATCCCCTCCCTACCTCCCCAGCTTGGGCTTTCAGGATCTTCCCTGAGAGGCAGATGCAGGCTCTAGACTATGCCTACCCTGGCATGTGGCTCCTGCCAGGTACCCTGTCCCTTAGCTGCACACATGGCAGTACAGGCTTAGAGGGTGACAAGCTGTCCTACAGCCAGCTCTGCTGAGCCATGTGCATTCTCTGTAGGAGGGATATGAGTGAATCTGCAGATTTTGTCTGTGTTTCAGGCTAGGGACCATAAGCGGTGGGGGCAGGGGGTGAGATATGGCCAGCCAGGAAGCAAAAGAGAGGGTGCTGTGCCCTGGCATGGGGAGAGGAGGTGGTTCTGTGACATCTTCATGCTGGATCCTTCTGGATTTGCTTTCAGGGGAGCGCTCTGCCGGGGAGGATAAAAGTGGACATGAATTACTGGCTATCAGGTAAGCACCAGGGGCACATCTCCTCTGACAGGGCATCTGCCAAAAACTTCAGGAGGCTTAAACATATGCAGAAGGCAGTACCATGTGGTGAAGGGCTCTGGACACCTCCTGCCCCCTTCACTGCTGGTCCTACTAGCAGCTGCTGTCCCCTGGCCCAGGGAAACCCCTCGGCCTCCCCACTACATAGAGCAAGCCCTGTATAAGACCCTGAGTAAAGGGGCATCTCCCAGCAGGACAGAAGGGAGATGTGGCATTTAGGCTTGGAGAAGCTACCGCTTTCACTCTTTCTGTTGCCAGGCCCAGGATATGGGAACTGGGTACCCTCACAGCAGGTGCTAGTGTCCCTTGTCAGGAGTGTTCTCACCCATGCAAGGAAGGACCTGGGTGGGTGGACAGACCAGAATGTCTGAGAGCAAATGGGGCACCTGGCTGTTTTTCAGGCCAGGCCTTCAGGCGAGTGGGAGAGCAGGCAGTGGGAGGGAGTTCTGCTGCTTTCATGAGAGGTCTTCCTTGTGAGTGCACTAAGGATTGGTACTGATGTGTGTCTCCTCCCAGGCTCAGTAAGGAGCTCCAGGAGAAGAAGAAGATGATTGAGACCCTGGAGGCCAAGCTTCAGGAGTGCTCTGAGAGTGCCTCCAGCAGCCGTGCTGCTTCCGAGTCACCCCGCTCTGACAGCAGTGCCTCCTTCCTGTCCGATGGTCTGGAGGCCTGCTCTGACATGGACGCTGCCTCTGAGGACACCCAGTACCAGGAGGAGGAACGAAATGAGCAGCCATCCCACTGCCACTCAGGTAATACCTCAGCTCAGGCTTCTGTCCCAGGCCAGATGAGACTCATGGGCTCAGCTCAGTCACAGACTGGCAGCACAGGGAAGGGCTGCCCTGCCCAGCCCAGCTCAGTGCATTCAGCATACTCCCAGTACTCACAGTGAGCACCCAAGAGCTACTGCTTTCCTGTCTCCAGCCCAGCCTCTTTTCCTCAGCAGACTGTCTTGTTGTCCCTCGGGTCTGCCAGCCTGGTCTCTGAGCAATTCTCAGGAAGCTAGAGAAGGAGGCTTCCATCCCAAGGAGCCTATCTGACATTGCCCACCGAGAGCATCATCAACCTAAACTGCTCTCTCTCTGAGTCCCTAGGAATTTCCTAGGCATCTGTTGGGCTTACACCAATGCCCAGGAGCAATGGAGGTGCCAGGAGGAGATTTGAGACCGCTTCACAAAGTGCTATATATACTGCAGTTAGCTTGCACTGGCAATTTTCCACTGGTGCCCCCGGGGAGAACAGCATTTTGAGTGCCAGTGGCACTTACAGTGGGATTTATGACTTCCCTAATCTCTGAGCAACATTTTCTGTGTTTGCTTTGCCTAAATTGGTTATGGTCTCAGATGTTCTCTAAAATATGCCAGGCAGGATTTTCCTTTGACTCTGAAGGGCAGATTGTTGGAACCTTATCAAAGGGAGGCCTGCCTTGGCAAAGCAACCTCAGTGTAGCAGTCAGAACGGCAACGCTTGGCACTTCTTTTGATCATCTTGCTAAACATCTCCAGGTGCTGGAGGCACGTGCAAGTTACAGGGACATTGGTCACCTTGGAATATTCCACAGACTGCCCTGGCCCCCTGCATTCAGATTTGCAACCACATTTCCCTTTATTTCCCCATCCCCTGATCCCCAGATGGTGTATGAACTCCCATATAAAGAATAGGTGAAGCTGACTGCCCAGATGGGCCTTGCCATCACTGAACTTCTGCATCTCAAAATACTTGGTTGCTAGTTAACTAGATGTCTCACAGCCATGGAGAACAAACCAGGAAATGTGAGTTCTTCACCCTGTAGACAGCCCAGCTGCTCACCCAGCTGTGCTGGCAGGGATGTCTGGCTTTTGATAGCCTGTATGGGTCCCATACAGCTGCAGCAGAAGTCTGGTATATACAAACTCTTGGAATCTTCTGAATGACCATGTTTAGTGGAGTCACATGGACACACGCACAGGCACAGACTGGAGCACCTCATAATCCCATAAAGTGTGGGGCATATTCAAACTCCACTTCTTTGTGAAGAAATTCCTCTTTCCTCTTATTATTGTATTTATTATTTTCCATTCAAAGATCTAGAACAACAAAATGAAAAAGACGACAGAGGGGCACCTTCCTTCATCCTCCATTTACATCTCTGAATTGTGGGATGAGACACCAGTTACCAAATACCAGGATAGTGGACACTAACCTTATAGGGTTTAAGCCTAGCCCTGTCATGTGATGGTCTTGTGCCATTAATTACTAAGTACAATAGATGTCCAGGGGAAGGATGTGTTCCTGACACCATTCTGGATATGTGCAACCTTTATGTCTGTCTGGTGACGAAGCTCAGTCTGCTTCTGAAATACACCAATATCAGAGTCTGCAAGGCAGCTGAGTGGGTTTGTTTTAATTAGAGCAGCTCTGAGAGCCACTTGTTTGATGAGCTTTAGTTAAAATGCCTCCACTGCCATTTTTAAGCACAGGGATACTGATATACGAGACACTGGAGTCTGCTGGAGCGTGGTAACTACCACGCTCCAGCAGACTAGCTGTAATTACAGCACATCAGAGCAGCCTTGATGCTTGTGTATAGGTGCCCTGTGTTCTGGAATTTTATATGGATTTATTTATATTTTGGAGAGGAGGGCTACAACCTGTGCTCAATCACACAGCCTCATTCCCACCACCCTGAGAGGATAGCACTTGAGGACCACCTGAAGTGGGATCCACACCAACATGAACTAGTAGGAGAGACAGCACTTCCTTCCCATGGAGGGACTTTTTCTTCAAAGTGTTGTAGTCAGCATGGATCCCCTGGCCTGCTCTGTGCACCCCTTGTCTCAGAGTCCTTTGCTATGAAGGATTTGAGGGAGGATCCTGGCCACCCTGCCCCATTATGCCTTCACAGAAAACACAGGGCACATGTCAGCCAGGTGGTTGCTGGTCTCATGTGCATGTAGTGCATGTGTGACTCTACATGCACTACCCATGCTGACTCCAAATATCTTGAAGAACCGCAACGGAGCTGTTCTGTCTGTGTGGTAAAGAATGAGTATTTGCTGTACCTCAGTCCTTATCACTTTCTCATATTACTGGGAACTCCTTTCCGGCTGGAAGGATACAAACTGTGCCCTCCCTGAAACAGCCCCATCAAAAGATGGGCACGCCATGCTCCTGCAGCCAGGGAGAGCTGGCAAGGACCTTGCCATCACACCTTTCCCACATAGCTGAGGCCTTCCTGTCAAAACAAGCCTCTTTGTGTTATGCTCTAAACTGGTCCTTGTCCCAAAGTGCTTCATGTCTGCACAAATGAGCCAGGCCAAGCAGGTACTGACAGGGATACTCATCTTGGTCACCAGTAATTACAAGAGCTTGTTACTCTGTATCCTGTTTACACATTAACTGCTGGGAGTCTTAGAGTCACTGATCCTGACCCCGTTCACTCTGGTGTAACTCTGGAGTAACTTTGTGGAGGGAACTAACTCGCTGTTGGCTTACAGCAGTGTGACTAGGGGTAGAATCTGGCCTCAAGATGCCTGCTACAGGGCTGGGCACTGGACCTCTGTAGTTCTCTTTCCATCACTCATGTGCTGCCTCCTCCCAAGTGCTGTGGTTGGACCCACTCCTGCTCCCTGTTTCCTGCAGTGGCTGGTTTCTCCTTTGTACTTTGATCAGGCTCTCAGGACTGTTTTCCATGTGGAAGATTTTTGTTTCCCTTCTCTGAACCTGGAAAGCCCATTGTCTCGCTGGGAATACCCCATGGTCCCCAGCCCAGCAGGGTGCTGTTTTAGATGGCAAGCTGAATATCAAACCTGCTCATGGGATTTAGCTATTTCCAGCCTCCTCTCTGCTTACCAGCTCTCTAGAGGCTATTCCTGGCTTATTCCTTGGGAAAAGACCTGTAAAGGAACTAACACCTACCCTTAAAGGAGCTGGGAAAGGGAGCGAGCTGGCTGTCAGGGGTTTGGGCCTGGGCCTCTGGCATCCCCTCTGTAACATAAAGCATTCTCTCTCATGTGTGGACTCCCATAGATCTGGTCACTCACTCTGGTAATGCTCCTGCTCTGTCATCTAATTCATCCCCTGCCACCGCATCCCATGAAGCTCGGGCGGAGTCCATCAGAGATAACCCCACCACCATGCCATCTTCACAGCACCATCCCACGGATCCTGGCCAGGCATGCACAGGTATGGGCTGTGGCAGGGGTGAAGCCTCCCTGGGTAGGAAGTTACCAGAGCTCTGAGAGGCAGAGCAGATGTTTCTTGGTGCCAGGGAGCCTTTCCCACTGGGCTGGAACAGCTCAGTAATGCCATCACTCATCTGCTCAGAACATCCTTTTCTTCTGTGCTGGTGTACAGAGAGCTTGATCCATGAATGCAATCAGCACTCAGAGGGGTCAGGACCATGGATGTCTCTTAGAGGACAGAGAAGTACATGTTTTGGTCCATTAAGTACAAAGGAGAATTTACCCCCTCCAAACCTAGGGCTGCCTGGGCACAATGGACTCATGGGGACAGATGCTCAGAGGTTACATAGACAGAGAATAGGCTCAACATCAGACTGAGCAGGTGGTCAGGACCCCCAGCCTCTTGTGTGTGGTGGAGCACAGTGGCAGGGCAGAATCGGAGAGCTGGGTGCCCGTTAGCCAGGCTTGTTTCCAGTCTCTGGTTGGTGTTACACCCTGTGGGCTTGACAACCCTTCCCACATGGAGGTAATTCAGAGCAGCTCTGTCCACCTCAGGAGAGTTGCTCAGGTCTGGCCCATGTGTGGGAAGGCTCTGAGGGCTTGGGAGAGGGTGCATTGTCTGATGTTGCCTCCCTCTGGTACAGGCAGATTCCCAGCTCTGGGTGTCATGTTAACCTTTCTACCCATCTACGGTATTTCTCCTATCTCTAGGGCTGCTCTTCAACTCCTTGTCCAAGCCATTTAGCCTTCCTCTGCCTCCATTTGCCCCTGGGCCGTCCTCCTTCTTGCCTGCCGGCCCCTCTCCTCTTGCTCCCCCTCCTCTCTTGGGCTGCTGTGGGACACCTGTCTTCTCCTTGGCCGAAGTGCAGCAGGAGCTGCAGATGCTGCAGAAGCAGCTGGGAGAAAGTGAGAGCCTCCTGCTTGGTTTTTCTGCCTCCCCCACGTTGGCATGTGGCTCTGCATGGCTTTCTGCAGTAGCTTGGCATGCAGAACCATTCTACCTGCCCAGGCCTTGTCTGTCTGTCTGTCCGTCTGAGGCACGTGCTGTCCTCATCACACTGGGGTCTCCTGCTTTAGTTCAGCCTGGCTCCCAAACCACCCTGTCCCCCAGCACCCACCAAACTTAGAAGACAAGAAAAGGCAGGAGAGAGGGGCTAGTGTGTGGTACTGAGAGTCCAGCAGGTTTCATGGAGCCTCTGGGAGCACTAGCGAGGCTGAGAGAGGCTGGTGGCCAGGATCTAACTAGAGAAATGCAAGGGAAACAATGGAAATTCCCAACATCAGGACAAGCTAGGTAAAAATTGCTGACAGAAAAGGATTGGATGAGGAGCAGAAAGGGGACCTTGGGGGGACACGCACCCCACAGTGCAGCAACTGGAAGAGGAGGATCCTAGCCCCAACCTGAGCTCATAGTGCAGAGACTGGGAAAGGGGGTGCAGGGGGTGAGACATTTAGATGAGGAGCCCCTGTACATACCTTTACTGCAGAGTCTGAAGTGCAGGATGTTGAGAGAGATTATTTGGGTCTGGCACCCCAGACAGCTCTTGCACTGAGGCACATCATCTTGCTGGTGTGCATAATGCCACAGGCAGGGGCCTGTCCTCCAGCCCCAGAGGCTGGCCTGTGCCCTGAATCCCCAGCATGGACTGCAGCAGGACACTGGCCAGAAGGATGACTTCAGTCAGTCCCTGGCTTCTCTGCTGAGATGGCCATGACAGGAACAGCTGGTGTCAACTGGGAGGTGGCTGGCTCTTTCTAGGAAAAGGGCTGAGATCTCCTGGCTCATTTCACAGAAGCAGTCACAGTGGCAGTGCTGGAAGTATCCCCAGAGAGGGTCCCTGCTTCCTCCAAGTCCCTCCCAGCCACCCAGGTCCCACTGCTCTGTGTTTAGTGTTCTAGTGTCTGTACCCACTATCCCGGCACTGATGCTGGCCTTTGTTGTAGTCAGCTCACAGCCTCCCGGCTTAGCACATGTCAGTTTGAGAAGCCTTCTTCCTTGTGCTGTCTGCTTGCCACCTCTTGCTCCCTGGGCCTTTCATTAAAGCCACCTGACTCTCGCCGGTGCATGACAGCCTACAGGACTGGCTATGTGTCTGCAGATGCCCTGCAGGTTGGTGCCATGGCATGGTCCAGTCAACTGTACTCTTCAGTTCATGTGTGCCTAGAGGGGAACTGGTTTTGCAGCAAAGGAAGCTGGGTGCAATGAGGGGAGCTACCTCAAGGGCTGCACTGGGTATGGGTGTGGGGGCAGTAGTGTGCACGGGGCCTTTAGGTAACACCAGGGGTGTGGAGTGATTAAGGAAAGGGGAAGATCATGACCAAGAAGTTGTGTGCAGGATTCAGGAGTCTCTGCCAGGGGATCTCTGGCATGTGTGAGGCTGAAGGCCTGGCTTGTGCGGGTCAGATGAATAGACCCTAATATAGAATCAATTCTGTCTATGCAGAGGTGTCTGAAGGGACTGCAAGGGAGGGCTGGGGTAGTCCCCACCTTGACATAAGGAGACATCCTGATCTGACCAGGCTTTCTGCCCTGGGAGCCTGTGTTCAAATGCTTGATGAGGGCTTCCCTGCTGGTCTCAGGCTGCTTCAGCAAGGCCAAGGCTGGGGGGACAGTGGGGAAGGAGTCCCTTCAGCAGCCTCTGGGAGACTGTCTGAACTGTGCAGCCACCCTTTTGTTGTCCAGGGACATCCATGGGCCCCTGTGCACTCAGGGCCTGGGGCACCTTGATGTGTCCCCTGGGACAGGCTTTCCAAGGTGATATCCAGCTTCCTCCCTGTGGTAGCACCCAGTCTTCCTACCTGTGCTACTCCATCTCTGTCTGCCTGGCCTTCATCTCTGCTCATTTCTGTCCAGGTGTGACCCTTACTGTGCCACCAGTGAAAGCAGCCTCCCTGACCAGCACCTTCAATGAGGCCAGTCCCTCCTCCTCTTCCCACTGCCTCCGTGCTGCCCACATGGCTCCTCCTCAGCCTCATCCCCTGCAGAGCTTGACTCAGCCTCACAGGAAAGTTGAGGCTAGCTTTGTGGACAGTGGTGCCCTCTGGGATCTGCCTCACCTGAGCCAACCTCAGAAAGGGACCTTTTACGGAGAGTTGTCCTCTGGGTCATCGGGTTATCCATCCAGCCAGAAGCTGACAGGTAAGATGAAGTGGGAGCACCATGATGGGCAGTACTGAGAGGAGCTGTGGTGCCTGGTGCTGTGGGGAAGGGCTGTTGGAAGTGAGCCACCTCAGTGAGTAGGATGGGGGTATGGATGTACCGAGGGAGGCAGGGACAGGACTGTGTATGTGCCCAGTGGGGGCTGGTGAAGGAGGGTGGATAAATGGAGAGCAGAGATATGGGCTCACCCCTGTCAGAGGCACTCAGGTTTGAGATGATCTCAGTTCTGATTCCCCAAGGATATGCCTCGCGCAGCCCAGGTTTTGGGTTAGACAAAGATTCCCAGGTCACCCTTCTTTCTGCAGCAGATTTGGCCCAACAACCTCTTCATTCATATCCTGCTCCTTTTGCCTGCTGGTATGGGGTTTTGGGAAGGGGTGAGTCTTGGTAAAGTAGAGATGCCAGTGGGGAGGTCACCTGGACAACACTGTGGACTAGGCCTGGGTAACAAGCTGCCTCTGCTCCCAAGCTGACCCCTTGGCACCTCATTCTGCTTCTCTCTTGCCGGCTGGAGCAGGGGCTGACTTGCTGGAAGAGCACTTGGCTGAGATCCGCAGCCTGCGCCAGCGCTTGGAGGAGTCCATCTGCACCAACGACCGGCTGAGGGAGCAGCTGGAGAACCGCATTGCGTCCACCACCAAGAGCAATGGTACAAGCTGAGGCCCCGGGCATCAGAGGCCTGGGGGCTTGGGGCAGGGCTGGGTACTTCCCAGACAAATGTGGCCCCAGGCAGCCCAGGCAATATTGTTCCCAAAGGGGCAGACCCCTTGGGATGCCCAGGTTCTGGGGGGAGAGGGAGGGAAATCTTCAACTCAGGGTGGGATGCTGCCATCGCTGAGCTCCTGCTCAGCACCCCTCAGAATGGAGCTTCTGAGGTGCGTGGGTGTGCCTGCTATCTCAGAGCTGCAGAGGGGTCTAGCCCCCATTTCACAGAGTCAGAGAATCATAGAGAAGCAGAGATGAAAGGGACCTCCAGAGGTCATCTAGTCCAACCCCTTGCCTGAGGCAGGAGCATCCCTATAAAAAACATCCTGAACACATCCATCGTCTAACCTCTTAGTAAAACTACCATCAATCCTGACACAACACAAGACAACAGGCTAATCTGCCGGGTAAAGCAGGGCAACAAGGACAGCCAACGTCCTGCTTCTGTAAGAAGGTTGTCAAGAGATCCCAGGTTGAGGGCCATGCCCCCTGTTACAGAGGAAGGCAAAACCTCCTACAGTCCATACCGATCTGACCATGGGGTTAAATTCATTCCTGACCCCAAATATAGCAATTAGTCTGAAGCTGAGCAGAGGGGCAAGACCCTCTAGCCAAGAATCTCTGGCTTTAAGTTGCAGCAGGAGCTCTGGCACACCCCGGCCAAAATCCCCAGCCTTGGCTGCAGCCAACATCCAATGCCTCTGAGGGATGCCTATAAACACCTTGACAGCATTAAGGAGCCCCCACGCACTGTCAAGCAGGTCACTCACATCTCTTTGCTTTTCCCTGTGGGGCCAGCCTGCAGGATTGGCCCTGATCAACTCCTTCCCTGCTGTGGCAGAATCCCTCCAGGTGCAGACCCCTGGAAGCCCCCAAAGGCCAGCTTTTGGGGAAGCTTGTGCAGAGTGCCTGCAGCTTTGTTCTGTGTGTCACTGTGGCTCCTTGTTGCAGGATCACCCACCAACATCTACATCCAGGGGCTGGAGCCCACTTCGCAGTTGAGTAGTGAGAACCGAGCCCTGCGGGAGGATAACAAGAGCCTGCAGCTTCAGCTGGATCATCTTTCCAGAGGTGGGAACAGTCAGCCATGCTGTGTTCTGCACCAGTGCAGCTACCAGGGCTTCAGGGCCAGACTTAGGTGTGGCTGCAGATCTGAGCTTGCTCCCTCTGTGGAAGCAGAGCCTGTTGTTTGTAGGACCCTAATTGAAGTCCTGCTCCCAGCTTCCAGCCTGGCCCTATTTGGCTGTGGCTCTGAAGTTCCCTCCCACATCTCGAGAAGTGGGTTGGAGAACAGGCTTGGTGTGTGATGTTAGGCCCTCACCCATGGATGCACCTTGTCTGTAGTGGGCACCAGATGCTCCATCCTAGCAGGCTCAACCGACGCTGCACTTCTCCCCACCTGCTTATTCACATGTGGCCCTACCCTTGCCCTGGTCCCCTTCCTGGCCTCTTGGCCTTTATCATGGATGTTGCCTCACCGGTGGGTCTGATGTGCTGTCTGCTTCCTCATCCCAGAGCTGGAGCGCCTGCGGGAGACACTGCTTACAACACACTCCAGGCTGCAGGATGCCCAGGCAGAGCAGGAGCAACAGCAAGCTGAGCAGCAGAGGCTGGTGGAAGAGGTCCAGGAGAAGCAGCAGAGTGCCCTGCAGCTGCGGGAGGAACAGCTGGCTCTGCAGGAAAAAAATAACAGGTCAGTGTGCTTGGGACCTAGGATGGAGATGTGCGCCAAGGCCTTCAGCCTTTCCAAGGCTGGACTCATGGACTTCAAGGTCATATTATCTAAGAGGCCATTACAAAAGATTATCAAAGAGGCCATTCTTAACTGACTGGCCAATGGCAACATCCTGAGGGATAGCCAGCACAGGTTTGTTGCGGGTAGGTCTTGCTTGACCAGTCTTATTTCCTTTTACGACTAGTTGGCCTATCACCTCAACAAGGGAGAGGAGATTGTTGTCGTATATCTTGACTTTAAAAAAGCCTTTGATCTGGTATCCCATGATCACCTCTTGGCAAAACTGGCTAACTGCGGCCTCGGGTCCACCACGATCCGCTGGCTGGGGTATTGGCTCCATGGTCAGACCCAGAGGGTGGTAGTTGATAGAAGTCAATTGTCATGGTGCCCTGTGACCAGTGGGGTCCCTCA
>NW_017728907.1:12163408-12195809 GCF_001723895.1 Crocodylus porosus
CAGGCTGAGAGCCATGGGCCTCTTCAGCCTGGAAAAGCGCAGGCTCAGGGGTGATCTGGTTGCCACCTATAAGTTTACTGGGGTGTTCACCAGGATCTGGGGGAACATTTGTTCACCAGAGCGCCCCAAGGGATAATGAGGTCAAACGGTTAAAAACTCCAGCAAGACTGTTTCAAGCTGGACATAAGGAAGAATTTCTTTACTGTCCGAGCCCCCAGGGTCTGGAACAGCCTGCCATTGGAGGTGGTTCAAGCACCTACTTTGAACACCTTCAAGAGAAATCTGGATGTTTATCTTGCTGGATCCTATGACCCCAGCTGACTTCCTGCCCCTGGGGCAGGGGACTGGACTCGATCTTCCAAGGTCCCTTCCAGCCCTAACGTCTATGACATCTATGAAAGTCTATATGGTCTAGATGCAGGATCCCAGGTGGGCTGGGTCTGTATCTGTGTTTGTGACAGCACACTCTTGCCAAGGGCTATGATGCCAGTTCTCCAACTTTGACATCAACATGGAGTCTGTCAGGAGAGGAGGGCTGAATGCTAGTGGCAAGGGGTGCCCAGCCAGCCTGGTACTTCCCTTCAGCAGGCTTGTGTATGCCCTGCTGACCCCACCCATTCCCTTCTTCTCAGGCTTCAGCGCACAGTGACACTCCTACAGCAGCAGTGTGAGGAGAACCGGCTAGTCTTCCAGGCTCTCCGCTCTGAGCTGCGGGTCTACGACACTCTCTTTGGCCCCTCTAAAGTGGCTATGTCAGGTATGTGTCCTGTTTCACCAGCCCCTTGGGGGAGAAGGGACAAGGTGCTCTGCTTGGTGTTGGCAGGCTATCAAGCATTAAATGTTAGCAGTGAGAGGGTTGCAACACAAGCAGTAGCTTAGATCCTGCCTGGGCAGGCATTGCTGGCCTCCATCCATGTCTCCTGAGATGGGCAGCTGCTCACCAGCCCCAGAGAGGTGCCTTCTGGGCAGGAGCTGAAACACCTGGCACCACACCAAGGAGGAGTTTTAGTATAACTTAGTGAAGCCCACACTCCACCATAATGCTTCTCTGGTGTCTGGGGATTGGAAACCTTGAGTAAACTCCTCTTTATTTCTCTGGGACATGAGAACATGCTAAGCTGGGGATGGTTGGGGGCTACCATTCACCCTGTGTTATTATTGAGTCTTTGCCCATGATGGCACAAGAGGCAATTAGCATCAGAGAGCTACAGCTCCAAGCTGATCTGGAACTGAAGTGCCAGCATCCCTTGGGGAATAGCATGAAGCAGCAGGCACAGACAGTTTTTGAACTACTTGTGTTTGTTCTCAGCTTGCATCAGGGACCTGTACTGGAAACAGCCTTCCGGCAGTGACCTGGATGCCCTCCTGGCTGAGGTTCAAGCTCTGCGTAGCCAGTTGCTGCAGGGCATTCAGGTGAACAGCTCCTTGCGGCAGCAACTGGAGCAGCAGCAGGAGGGGAGAGCCAGCCTAGTGACACATGGCTCTACTTCCCATGTCTTTGCTGCCAACAAGCCACCAGGTGACTGGCAGCTCTTCCAAGGTGAGGAGGAAGAAGGCTGCCAGAGGCCATGCTGGATGGGGGCAGAGGCAGCAGGGCTGGTTGGTCCATCCCTGGTGACCATGGTTCACTTCTAGACCCTCTGGGTTCTCTGATGATGGGAGAGGCCACTGCTCTCAGCCTGGTAAAAGAACCCCTCGTTGTCTTGCCCTTTTAGACTCAGTTCCTTCTCCTCCGGTTCGGGATGTGGGTATGAGCTCTCCAGCTCCTCTCTTCTCTACCTCTTCACTGACTGCTCTAGGCCCAGATGCCTCGCTTCACCATCAGGCAAAAGGTAAAGTATGTAAAGCCCCCACAGGGGCTAAGTCCAACTGAGGCTTCCCAGGGTGTTGGTGGACCCTGCAGGAGCCTGTTCATGCATAGCACAAGGCTGGAGCAAGCATGATGCAGGCGGCTTTCTGCACATTATGTGGCAGAACAGAACCAAGGCAGAGATTTGTGTGTTCTTCAGTTTTAAAGGCAGAAATTTCCACACAATCTATCAGCCCTTCTGCATGGCCCAGGCCAGAGAATCCTGTCCAGGGGCTCCCCCTGTCCAGCCCTGTATTTTGGGCTGAACTCAGAGCATCTCTCTTAGAAAGGAGCCTAGGCTTGATACCAAGATTGCCAGGAAAAGAGAATCCCCCACTCCTACATCTTCTTCCAGCTCTCTTTGGTGCCTTCTCCTCACTGACTCCACTGGGGAAAGGGCCCCTCAAGCCATCCTCTCCCAGCCTGGGACCTGCTTTGCTCTCTATCCTCCTCACAGGGTCCTCCAAGAAGCATGTGAACATCATTCCCCTTGAGTAGATGCTGCCTTGCCTCCAGGGGGGTGGGGGGTCTGTCTCATGTCCCTGGCTAGTCTTGGCAGAGGCATTCCCAAGCATCTCCTGGATGCTGGCAGGGAACCGGATGAGTACCAAGCAGCTGGTGCTACCCAGAAATGCCTTAACTTTCAGGTTCCTATTTCTGTATAGCTAAGAAGGGGAATGTACAGTGCTTGGCTGTGTGGGCTCCTTGGAGCCAAAGAACACTGCCCCTTCCCCTCTTCCCGTGGGTTCACAGTATGTTTTTCTTCCTGGCTCTGAGTGACCTGAGCTGCAGGATTGGGCTTGAGAGAGGGCAGTATGTAGAGAAGGAGGGCTGGGAACCAAAGCACAACAATACTAGGCATTTGTGGACTGGAGAGAATGCCTCAGGGAAGGGTGGGAATGTCAGGGACTGCCAGGCAATGGTTATGGTGGGCAGAAACATAGCCAATGTAGGTCATGCATTTGGGAGACGTTTGTGGCTGAGAGCATCCAGCAGGGTCTGCTGACTTTGGAGGGGCCCTACCTTTGAGAAGCCTGAAAGGGACTGTGTGTTTAGAAGCCAGTGTTCAGCACTAGCTGAAAATCACATTCGCTGAAGGTGTCTCAAGAAGGGCTTCCAAAAACTGAGGCCACCAAACTCGCTAGGGATTTCTGAAAATCCCAGCCCATTGCTTCAATGACTTGGACAAATAGATGGAGCTGCCAGGTCCGGGCCCTGGAGATATAGCACCCCCTAAGCACAGTTTAGGTTTAGGGTAACTCAGATCTCCAGCTGAAGACCTGTCCTCATGCAACCACGCTGAGGAAGGCCAAGCTGAGGAGCTGTGCTGGCCCCTGTGACTGTGAGGCCCTGCTTTGATTTCAGAGCTATGCAAGGAGGATCCCTCAGCGAGGAAGGGCTCCCCTTCCCTGAAGGGAGATGACCCAACTGGTTCATTTGCCAGCAAACATGGATGTCACATCATTGGCCATGTGGATGACTACAGCACACTGAAGCAGCAGATCTTGGAGGGCAAAATGCTGGTCCACAAGATGGCATCTCTCATGCGGCCAGCTCTCAGTGTGCCCAGCCTGGAGGCCCAGGGCATGGAGGTAATTCCTTTCTGCAAGGGGGTTGGGGTAGGTACGGGTTGTTACGCTTCTGGGCCATGTAATGCTCCTCTAAGCCCTTTAAGGGTGAAGGAGAGAGTTGTGGGAGCATCCTGCCGACCTGCTGTAATGCTGCTTCCTGGCTGGGGCCAACTTCTCCTTGGTGAGGATGGGTGGCTGTAAAAGATCCTGGGGAGCCCACTTGGAGCTGGGCCTGTAGGAAACAATTGTTCCTGAATGGGATCAGCAGCAGTGTTGCATGGAGGCATTTTAATGCCAGGTGGGTCAGTGCACAGCCTGTCCACATGCTGGTGGGTTAAGTAGAGTCCTCTCTCCCCACCTTCTCTGACTCAGAAGTCTACTTTCAGATGGGAATCCAGCCTGTCATGAAAGCTGTGCCCCTTGTGCCCAGAGTAAATACCCAGCAGGGCTTACTGCTACCTGCAGGTCACTCAGAGCACAGGCTCGGGGTGTTGCAGGGCTGCATGGTTGCCTTGGCTGCAGAGTCCCACGGGGCTGGGGTTCTGTTTAACGAGTGCCTCCCCTCTTCCCTGCAGGCCCTTGAGCGTGGAAGCATTAGGCAGCTTTTCGGCAGCACAAGCACCTTGCATCAGATTCTGGAGGAGTGCGCCTCCCTCCTCAGTTTGTTCTGGAGGGCAGCGCTGCCCGCAGCCTCCAGCCCTGCCCAGCACAGGACAATGGTAAGGGGAGCCTAAAGTGTTACCCTGCCCCTAGCACTGCCTAGCACCCAACACCTCACCATGGTTCCAGGTTCCCCATACCAAGATCTCAGCTTGCCTTGTTGTACAACTCCAGGGCTGGAAGGGATCTCAGGGGTCACCTAGTCCAACCCCCTCACAAATGCACAGTGTGCTGTCCCTGACAAATGTCTGTCCAGCCTTCTCTTGAAAACCTCCAAGGAGGGAAATTCCACAGGGCAGCTTGTCTGCGGGAAAGCCACCACCCCCTAAACCTTCCCTTAAACACTGGAAAGTTAGTTAAAGCCATGGGCAACTGGTCCTACCTTAGTTGGGGGTAGCGGGGACAGTGACTGGTGGGGTCCCCCCATGGCCAATCATGCCAACTGGGAAGCACTCGTGGCACTCCCAAAAGTGGCCACGGCACTTCATCCAGCACTCCCACGCCCCGGCTGGCACTCACAGGTGGGCACCAGCGCTCCCGCCTGCCCCCTTGCCTGTCACCTAAGTGGGGAGTGCAGCCTGTTGGGGTGCACCAGCACTCTCAGGGGGTGCACGTGCATCCCTCTGCACCCCCTATGCATCGCCACTGGTTAAAGCTTTTGAAATTGGAAGTATCAAATAAGGCTTTCATTTTAACTGTGTTCTTTATGACCTTTCCTGTGAGGTGCAGAGGGTTTATACAGCTTGCTCCCCCCGCTATCCTGTCTGTTCTCGGACCTGTACTCTTTAATGTCTTCGTAAATGATCTGGACACTGGTGTCAAAAGCAGGCTGGCTATGTTCACTGATGACACCAAACTTTGGGGAAGAGTGTCCACACTTGAGAATAGGCTGGTGATCCAGGCCGACCTCAATAGGCTTGCAAGGTGGACAGATGAAAACCTGATGGGATTCGGTATGCAGAAGGTGCTCCACCTTGGGAATAAAAACCTGCATCCCACCTATAGGCCTGGCAATGTTACACTCACTAGTACCATGAGCAAAAGAGACTTGGGGATCATGACTGACCACAAGATGAACATGAGCCACCAATACAATACTGCAGCTGGCAAAGTAAACAAGACTCTGGTTTGCACCTACCAATGCATCTTGAGCAAGACCCAGGATGTCATCCTCCCACTGTCCTTCACCTTGGTGAAGCCGCAGCTGGAGTACTACATCCAATTCTTGGCTCCCCAGTTTAGGAAGGATGTGGAGAATCTTGAAAAAGTCCAGAGAAGAGCCACATGCATGATCAGAGGGCAAGAGACCAGGCCTTATGAAGAGAGGCTGTGAGCCATGGGATTCTTCAGCCTAGAAAAGCATAGGCTCAGGGGGGACTTGGTGGCAGCCTATAAGTACATAAGGGGTGTACATCAGGATCTGGGGGAACACCGGTTCACTAGAGCACCCCAGGGGATGTCAAGGTCCAACAGTCACAAACTCCTGCAAGACCATTTTAGGCTGGACATAAGGAAAAACTTTACTGTCTGAGCCCCCCAAGGCCTAAAACATACTCCCCACAGAGGTGGTGCAAGCACCTACTCTGGATACTTTCAAGAAACATTTGGATGTTTATCTTGCTGGGATCCTTTGACCCTAGCTGACTTCCTGCCCCTGGGGCAGGGGGCTGGACCCTATGATCTTACAAGGTCCCTTCCAGCCCTAATGTCTGTAAAATCTCTGAAATCCAAGTTCTTCTCTGACAGTGGAAACCAACCTTTATGGTAGGCAGGCCAAAAATTAGGCCCTGCAGCCTCCCACAGCACCACTCCAATCCCCTTTCCTGCCTGATCTGCTGCTGTGCTCTCTACTCCTTACCTGATCTGCTACTCCAATTTCTGCTTCCTGCCCTATCTATGCTGTGCTCCCTAATACATCCCTGATCTGCCATGTGCCACACACACAAGCTGCCCATGCCACTTGTGGTACGTATCTCAGGTTAGTCACCCCTGTTCTATAACATTAGTTTGAGTCTTTTGAGGAGGGGAAAAAAATATTTGAGAAGGGCTGGAGCTACTCCTGCTGCTTTTCAACCCCTATCATCCTTCCCTGAGGACAGAAAAGGGCAGACACACAGAAAAGAGGGAGAACAGTAGTAGAAGAGGTAGTGCCTCTCTGAAGCTGACTCTCAGTTGCAGCTGGAGAAAGGTTGTCCTCTTATCAACCACCCTGGGACCTGGCAGACTTGTATCCATGGCAGGCCAAGAAACTGCTTCTACCCTCCCTTATAGTTTCATAGATGTTGGGGCTGGAAGGGACCTTACAGATCATCAGGTCCAGCCCCCTTGCACTTGGGCAGGAAAGACTGCTGGGATCAGATGACCCCAGCAAGATGATTGTAGACCCCAGCAGTGCTGCCTTGGCTAAATCAGGTCAGAACCTGCTTAAGCAGGAGGCAGAAAGAAAGAAAGAGAGAGAAGAAATGTGATGGGGGAAAAAAAGGGCAAGCCAGAAAGGGTCAGAAAGGGAGAATGCAAATCTCACCCCAAGTGAAGTTTCAAGCTTAGCCAAATATGGTGGAAGTGGCAATGTCTCTGAGTCTCTCTGGCCTGGCCAACTCGGGGCCTTTTCCAGATTTTGGATGGTGAAGGCCCAGTTGTGCCCCAGGAGATGGTGGGGCAGTAGTCACAATGGCAAAGCATGTTCCTTTCAAGCTGCCATCCTCCTGGTGTTTGTGCCAAGTTGTCAGGGGAAGGCACAACAGTAGAACAGCTCATCAATTATTACTTGGCTTCACCCAGCATGCTTTATTTCCAGCATGCCAATTTGTCTGGTCTGTTGATTTCTGGCTCCGAGTTCTGGTTTGCCAGCACAGGGACTTTCTTGCTTTGGATTGATTCAGTCTTTTGTCTGTACTAATTGCTTTTTATTTCATTTACTGACTTGCACAAGCCCTTTTATGTAGCAGGCTGAACCAGACTTGTCACCTCAGACACCCTGGAGTACAGGTGCCTGCCTTATCCACTCAGGCCATACCTCCAGCCTGCCCTCCCATGTACTGGTGTCATCCCTGGTATCAGCAGGCTCACTAGGATGTGACTGAGTGCAAATCTCATCTTGTTCTGCCTGAGGCAGCTTGTGTTCAGAGGGAGCCAGAGAGCAGCCTTGCCACATGGGGTGCAGGGACTCCAAGGCCGTGGGTACTCAGGATGGAAGCCAGTGTGTTGACTTTCCTTCTTCTGTGCGCACATGCACCTACCCACCCATCTCCTTCTCATCCAGAAGTCATTGCACCAGATCATGCCACAAGAAGCCCCAAGCCTCTGAACTTGGTCACAGCCACAGGAAATGCAGCAAGTGGAAACTGAAGTTGCCCAGGAGACTGACGTGTGATGTCACCTGGCTGTGAGCTTCATGCTCAGAAATGCATCCCAGGGGCCAGCAGCAGTTGGGGGCCACTGCTTTATTGTGTCCACCTGCCACTGGCAATACACGTCTTCAGTAGTGCCCATGAGAGGCCGGAGAGCTTGTACTGGATTGGCTGTGTGCAAAGAGCCAATTGGGCATTGGGATGCTCCCAACCTGGGGTTTGGAGTCTACTGCCAATGGCAGTCGCCCTGCTAGCCTGAGTGCTCAAGGCTCCTGTTTCATGGGACTAGCTGGCCAGGGCTGTAGCCCAGGCTCTCCCCTCTGCCCCCCTTTCTGTCATGAGCTCTCTCCTCCAGTGTGTGGGGGCCTCTAGATCTTTGCCAGGGAAGGCTGAGTCAGGGTAGCAGATGGGTTGTATGGAGGGAGGGAGTTCTGGCTGTGCTGTGATTCTCAGAGATGTGTGGCACAGGCTGACCTATCTCCCCTGGCTCTTCCCAGGAGCAGGTGATGAAGGAGGAGATCCTGGAACTGCGAGCTCAGCTATTGAAGAAGGAGACTCTGCTCCAGAGCATGGCTGAGCGCCTGCAGAGCACCAGCCGCCTGAAGGAGAACATGGAGCATTTCATCATCAGCCACTGTAGGTGCTCACTATGGCAGGTCACACTCGTGTAGCAGCTGCGGCGGGGGGGGCAACACCACAGCAGTTCTAGGAGGGGCACTGAGAGGGTAATCACCTACCACGCCCGCTCAGCCTCCCTCTCCCTACAGCTCTTGGCCGTTGCATGTTCTGTATGTTATCAGTTATCTGTATGTCTCTGGTGGAGATACCATGATATAGCCCTGGCAGGGGAGATACCATGTGGTGGTTTTCAGCCCAGGTGGTTTTACTTGCTTGGCAGGAGAGATGCCCTTCTTCTTGGCCTTGAGTGACTTGGTGTCATTAGAGGGTGGAGACATGTCCCTTGCATTTCAGGCAGGCTGACCCTTGTGTAAGTCTCCAAATGTCTCCAAATGCAGTGATCTCAGCTACACAATTTATGGTGATGGAGGACTGCTCTCAGATTTTCCCTCTAGCTTGGTCCTTTGGCCTTTTAGCTAGAGGCAAGCAAAACTAGGGGGCATCTGAACTCCAAGGCCTCCAGGCTTGGGGCTTGCATGTAGGATGCTTGCCATGGATTTGAAGCCCTAGGCTGAAGAGTCTGGGAGGCAGGATACCTGCCAGGGGTTGTGCAACACAGACTTGAATGATTGAGTTCTGCTCAGTTGATAGAATTTGGAACTGATTTGGCTCAAGGCATGAAATTAAAAAAAAAGTTATCAGCCCTTCATGCATGGGGATGGGTGCTGATTGTGCTCAGAGGCTCGTGCCCTGGACTGTCTGCAGTGTGGCGGAGGCTGGGGAGGGACTGGTCTTTATCTCCTAGCCCTCATGTACTGACAGCACCCTCATCATGTAACAAGGGGCAGTATCCAGGGCCTCAAGCTAGCTCGGATGCCAGCAACATATCATTTGTTCGACAGCTGGAGCAGAGGCTCCTCTGCCAGCCAGTACATAGTAGGCACCCCAGGGCAGGCAGGTGAATCCAACCCTCCCCCCAGTTGCCTCTCTGCAGTGGCAGCACTGGCATTGGCAGGCTGGGGCACCAGAGCCTGGCACATGCTGAGTCCTGTATGGGGCTGGCCTCCTTGGAACAGCAGTAGGAGCCATGGTGCCAGGAGCCAGGTGGCAGTGTCTAAATCAAGAAATACTGAATAGTGTGAAGTTTCTCATTTATGTTACAAAGAAATAGTGTTCAAAATGGAAGTACTGCAACTTTCAGGCAAAGGTGCTTAAAATATATGCAGAGTTCTAATAAAAAGATAAGCTTATTTATTTACAGGTTACAGGGGTGGGCGGATGAGAACAGGATGGGATTCAACACCGCCAAGTGCAAAATGATGCACCTGGGGAGGAATAACCGGCACCATACCTACAGGCTGGGGAACTCCCTTCTTGTCAGCACAGAGGCGGAAAAGGATCTTGGAGTCATCACTGACTCCAAGATGAACATGGGCCGGCAGTGTGGGGAGGCAGTCAGGAAGGCCAACCGTACCTTGTCATGCATCCACAGATGCATCTTGAGCAGATCCAAGGAGGTGATCCTCCCCCTCTTTGTGGCACTGGAGGGGCATATTAGGCAGAAAAGCCCCCTGTGAAAGCAACCGAGATGATGTTTCATAAATCACAGAGAAGTAGGGCTGGACCTCCAGAGGTCACCTAGTCCAACCCCCCACCTGAGGCAGGGTCATCCCTATCCAAATGTCACTATGCCTATTCTGCTCAGCTTCACTGCCCTTCTGATCATGTGGCCAAGGTCAGCCCCTGCAGAGCTGCTCCCCTGGTGTGCCCCATAACCCATGCCTCGGAGGCCGGGGTCCTGCAAATCCAGTGTCTCCCTGGCACTCTGTGTCCCTGAGGTGGCGGAGGAAGAGCTACAGCCTCTGCCTGGGTCACCCACACATCAGCTCCATTCTTTTGAGACCTTGCTCCTTACTGGCACTGGTGCATTGACTATGGCTCCAGCAGAGTGAGCTCTGGCTGTGGCAACCCTGGTAGTTTTGGCCATGTAGGCTGTAGGGCCCCATGCCCTAGGCACAATGTCCTCATTGCATCTCTAGCTGAACTGCATAATCCCTAGGTTGCTGGTGAGCATGCCAGCACTGTCACGCTCCTGCTGACTGCTCCCATCTCTGTTGCAGTGACCAAAACTCATGATGTGCTGAAGAAGGCGAGGACAAACCTGGAGGTGAGTTAGCCAAGGGGCAAGAGCACGGCAGGACCCCACACACCCTGGGGGTGGGAGAGGGGGCTCCAAGCTGTGTGCCAGCCATGGCCAACAGTGGTTGGAGCTGGGGATGAGCAGGGGCTCTACATTAAACTGGGGGGGATTGGCCCCTGACTATGGGCTAATGGGGCTAACAAGGGGGTTCAGGGGCTCTAGGTACACACTGCGGGAGGGGGCAGCACACCTGGGCTCTCCAGGGAAGAGCAGGGAAGGGGCAGAGAGAAAAGACAGCTGGTGGAGGGTGCCAGGGTAGTCTGGTGGGGCAGGACATGGAGGGAAGGGGCTGAGCTGAGTCTGTGGTAGGGTGCTTGGGCCCTGCCTTCCTACCCCCCGGGCTCTGGGTCCCCTGTTCTATGCCAGTTGTGCTTCTCATTCCTTTTCTCTTTCTCATTCCATCTCTCTCTCCTGAGCCTTTCCAGAAGAGCACTCCCCAGAGCTCTGTAAAATCACCTCCCTTTCTTGGCGAAGGTAACAGCCTCTGCACTGTCCCTGCCTGGCCCAGGCTGGTGCCCTTCATCCACACCCTCTGGGAGACCACCTCCACCTCCATGGCACATGGCGGAGGGCTATGGGGCTGCAGTCAGGGACCAGACATCTCCCTGTGGGGAGGTGTATGTGGGGTGAGGGGTGTCCTGCTTGGGTGAGAGGCTTTTCTGAACTTCCTGTGGCTCCTCCATCAGCTCCCATGGGGAGGTGCCAGGACATCAGAGCCTCTGTTGCCAGCATACTCTGGACCAACCCTGCTATGGGCTGGGCACAGCATCCTGGAGCTGCTAGAGCAGCATGTTGACAACCTGGGGTCTCCGTGGTAAAGTGGGGGAGTGGGCATGTGCACTCAGCTGTTTTCTGTGGTGCTCATGCACAGAGGTGCCAGCCTTCATGGGCGAAGGCACAGCCCCAGCTTGTGTTGTGTGCATGCAGGTGTCCTGACAATGTCACACCTGCCCCATGCATGCTCTGGCGGCAAGGGCACGAGCATGCCCAGTAGGAATGCCAGGGTTGGCACTTGGGACCCTTGCATCTACCTCAGTGAGTCCAAGGCAAGGTACCTTGAGATCCTTTCAAGGGTTCTGTAGGGTGCCATGCAATGTTGGCCCTGCCAGGTTTGCAGACATGATTTATAAGGTAAACCCAACTGCTTGGACCTGCTGTGGGCTTCCACGGTCCTTGCAACAGAAGAATTGCTCTGTTATTTTTATGTGATCAAAATAAATAAGCAAAAGCTGAGAGCTGGCACATTCTGAGGGAGGCTTTGACTCTTCTGATGGGGTCCTTGACTCCAAAATGGTTGGAACCCCTCTGCTCTACTTCTGGCCTGCTCAGCCATGGAGAAGTGGCCTTTGATGGCCACCAGTGAAACTGCAGGTAGTTCTTGTGCCGTAGTCCCACCTGCACCACTGCAGAGGCAGCTCTAGAACATGCCTGAATGGCAGTGCTGGCAATAGCATTGCCAGGGGTGGCTGTTCTGGGCACAGCTCTGCGCTGGACCCTGATGCATAGGGGGAAGGGGGCAGGATGGGTACTTTGAGAGGCCAGCTGGGCCAGCAGAGGTGTACCACGTGTGCTGCTTGAGGTGCCCCTTGCCTCCTCTTTGCAGGGGCATTAGCTTGCTTCTCTGACCCCCACCCCCCCAGGAAACCTCCTGCCTCCTTCCAGCCTTCTTGGGCATCTCCAATAGCAAATGCCTCCAGCTGGTTTTGTGCTTTCTCTCCAGGTGAAACCCCAGCGGGCACTTCCCAGCCCTGCCATCGCATGACCCCGGCTTGCCAGGAGCCAGGAAGAAAGAGAAGCCATCCCAACTCCTTGCCGCAGCAGGAGGAACGGAGCAGGCCCTGCTTCATTCACCTTCACAGCTACTGAGCCCCCACCCCTGCTTCCCACCCAGCAGGCATGGCTCTGTGGCAGTTCTCAGGAAGACAGCACTGCCCTTCCCTGCTGAGGTGTGCCCATCCCATCTGCTGAGTGAGGCTTTGGAGTCTTCCAGATCACGCTGGAACCTAATTATTCTGCATGTGACTTAGCCCACAGCTGTTTCTGGCGTGTCCACAGGGGTAGGCTGCTTGGATGAGTCACTGCTAGGGCTGGCAAGGGGGCATCTGGCAAAGTGGCTTTCCCACCAGCTATGCCATCACCCACATGGACAACCACTCACAGCAGCAGTGCCCTTCAGCTGTGTGGCCGCACGCTAGAAGGCTGTCTGGAGACCACCGCCCACCTGGTGGGCCGGACTAGAACCGCACCGTACTACTGAGTGATGCGTGTGCTGGGGAGACATGGCAGGCAGGCGTGTATGTCTCCTGACCTGTTGCCTCAATGCAGCACCTGCTTTGGCTATACCAGCTTTGAGCAGTTTGAGAGCTGTAGCTTCCTGACGAGCATTATTGAAGTAGCTGTCACCGCAGGCTCAGGAGGATCATGTAACGTTAAGGCTGCATGTACCCTGCTGTAGGAAGATGAGCCCTGGCGAGGCTGCGCTTAGCTGGCTGCTGGGAATCTAGCATTGCTCTGCCTCTGCAAGGTGTGATGGGGCCAGGAGACTTCACACCAGGGGGTTTGGGCACAGCCATCCCTTCCCTGCTGGAGTCTTTAGCCCACAAGGCTAAAGCCCGCAGGAGGTGGTGAATGGGACAGATGGCTGGTCAAGCCACTTGTTCAGCTTGGGCCTCCTGTTCATGTGGAAGATGAACTTAGCACCGCCTGTAAACAGGCTTGAGAGGCCCAATGGCAGCCAACCCTTGCTTGCGGCACGTCTGTGCTCGTAGGATGCGTATATATTGTAGCTGCATCGTGCAACAGGGGCTGGGGTGCCTATGATGTGTCCTAGCAACCGTTCTAATGTAGCAGGCCTCCCGCTGAGCCAACTCGGCTCCCATTTCGGGAAGAAATAAGATGTAAGAAATGAAGTGTTTCCTCCCTGATCCCAGTGAGGCCCCAATAAACTCATCTTTTTTAAAATATTGGCTTCAGTAGTTTTTAGCCTCTGAGGACCTTTGGGGGCAGTGGCCATCACAGAACAGCTTTTTGTCCATTGTGTGGGATGCTTTGCCCCTGCCAGGGCTGAAAATGCCTGTGATGCTCCGAAGGCAGGGCTGGGTACTGCTCCCTCACCTGTCTCCTGCAGCAAACAAACCAGGGCTAGCTGAGCTTGAAGCTGGCCTAATTCACCCCCAAGCTCTGGCTCTGTCCACCCACATGGCCCCTTCTCTCACACTCTGCCACCATGCAGGGGCTCCAGAGCCCATGGCAGGTCATGGTGTCCCTGGTTGGGCTTAGGCACATGTGGCCCAATGCCTGCAATGTCCCACCTCCTCCACAGCATTTTGAGGTAGGACATCAAGGAAGCCAGCTCCTGCCTGTGCCTATCCCACCCCAGCCCCCATCTACTGGCGAGCAGGTTAGTCTGCCATCAGCAAAACTGTTGCAGGGAGGCATCCAGCCCAGCAGGTCAGGTAACACTCACTACCTCCTCCTACCCTTCCTGGCCACATCAGTGCCTCAGGCCCCAACAGCCCAGGCTCTGCACTAACGCTGATAACAAACTTTATTCAAGTCAAGTCACGTCTCTGTGGAAACTCATAAGCATTACTAGACAAGGTACATCCAGTGTAAAAGGGACTCCTGTATCCTGTATGCAGCCACTTGGGGGCCAGAAGTCCTGCCAGTGCTCCCTGCAAAAGGCCCTTACCAATGACAGGAGGGGTGGGTGAGGCACAAGTCCCTGCTTCATGCACTCAGGAACAACTGCCTGGGCTCCTCCTCCCACCCTGCTTGTGGGGATGAAAGGCTGACCTGGCCCAGGACATGGTGCCTGGCTGACTCCTAAGCAATGGCCAGCTCTTCAGCTCCCTGTGAAGTGGGACACAGAGCAGGCCCCTCCTGAACACTGTCCAGCTCAAGCAGGTGCCCCTCAGCAGAAAGGCTCTGATTCCTGCTCCACAGCATGTGTCAGGGGTTAGGAATCTCAGCAGCTGCCAAGGCCTGCAACACTGCATCTCTGCAAAGCTGAGACCCAAGCCCCAGTCTTCAGAGTGCAAGTTAACTCTTGGTTGGGGAAAGGCAGGCTGAAGGGATCAACTGATCAGGCTACTAGAGTGCAAGCAGCCCAGGTTCTCCTGCCAGGGCTTGTGTGACATGCAGCAGGGAGATAAACAGCACCAGGAGCTGGGGGTTGTCTGCGGAAGCAGAAAAGCAAGGGCCAGGGCCCTGGATTCCAGCATGCAAGGAAGTTACATGCAGCCCCCACCCCCCAGTGCAGCAGTGGGAGCCAGCTGCTCCACAAGTCAACCTCCATCTTATCAAGAAAGCTCTGTCTGCTGGGGGGGTGTGAAGGAATGAGGGGGAGACTCCACCACAACAGTCTCACCACTCCTCTTCCAACACAAGAGATTCAAGGGCTTGGTAATAGCAGAGATGTAGGCCTTCATGCTCCCCCAGAGTGGAGTTGCCCACTGTCCAGAAGGACAGGAACCAAGAATCAGCAGATAGGCCAGCAACTGTGGTTCAAAGCCAGGCTTGTGCTGTGAGCAGCAAAGCAGCAATAGGGACCTAAAGCCTAGGGATCTGGGCCCTCAGCTTGAGTCAGCAGCCCTCTGCTGTTGGTCAGGTTCAGGCCCGTGTGGTCAAAACCACTGCCTTGTCCTGGCACTGACTTTTCCTGTAATTCCCTGGGGAGTAACGCCAGGAAGCATGCTGGCCCTGTTCCTTCCGATAGCCGTGAGTCTGTGGTCACACTGGCATCACCGCTGCCACCAGAAACAGCAGTGCAGCTCACAGGAGTCTCTCATGTGTTCTGTAATACTTCCTCCAACACAGACCCAGCAGCAGGGAGGACAACAAATATTATAATAAATACAACAAAGAAGATGCCTGTCACTGTGGCACTGCTGCAGCAGGAGGGAGGCAACTCCCTATGGGCCAGAGACAGAGTTCTCGCTCCAAGCCAAGCAGAGAAGGCAACAGTCCGTCCCACCTACGTCGGGAGTTTCGTGCTCTGGCGTCTTGCTCTGGATCAGGTGAAACTCGCCGCTGTGTGGTTCAACTTGGACAGGGAGCAGCCGTGGGTCTGTGCCAACAGGTCTGCTGGTGGAAAGCGCTCTCCAGTCCCTAGGTGTTCGTCTAGCAATCACACAAAGCAGCCTCCACCCAAGGAAACACTCCAGCCGGATGGGGTGGAGGCAGGGTAGGGAGCGCTCCTAGTGACAAGTAAAGTGCAACTGCATACAATGGCAACACGCAACCCCCTCCCCCAACCCATTGGCTCCAATTTTGAACCTGGCACAGGCTTAGCCCGAAGTGCTTGTGACAATGGCACTCGCTGAGTGTTTCTTCAGAATGACAGAATTAGGAAGGCCGGGGTGAAATGCAAGCACTATCCTTCCTCCATGAAGAAGAGCTTCCAAAGCCAGGTAGGTCTCTCTCACCCCCACTGCTCCTGCTCCGAGACTGACCAGAGGCATGGGTAGCACCTTCAGGGACAACAATGAATACAGACATGGGGCAGGAAGACTTGGAGACGGGAGACATCCACAGGGGATACTGCCCACAACACTACCATGGGCAGGAGACTGTGCAGAGCAGCTCCCTGCCCAAGGACCCCAGAGCTGTGCTCCAGAAGCTAGCAAGGTTCTTCGGGTAGATGTGATATCTTTTATTAAACCACCCGAGTCTAATATCAGACCAACTGAGTCTCCAGCAGCAAGACAGTTAGGATTTCAGCTCCTCAGGAGAACTCTAATGTGACAATTGGAAAACATTAACAACTCCACTCAAAGCCCACTGGAGTCAACAGGAACCTTTCCATTGACCTCAAGGGCTTAGAAGCTGGTTCTCAATACAAGGGCTGCAGTTACCTGGGGAGACAAGCCTTTGACCCATGCCTCTAGCCAATGCTCCAAAGTGGCTGGGACAATTTCTTCCTTAAGAGTGGGGCTCTCCTCCAACAATCCACTGTTTCTAAGCTACAGGCCCTGCACTGCCCCAGGGAACGGCTATCACCTGTCACCTGGAAAAGTCCAAGACACTGCCTAACAACTGATGGGACTGGGCCCTGGAGCCCTAGTGGCCACAGATCAAGCCTGGATTCTCCCAGGGGAAGCTTCTGGCAGGGAGAGGGAAAGCAAAGAGCTCCACTTCTATCCCACTCTGGGCTCAGCTCTGCACTGGGTGGGGAGGTTGGGCCAACCCTGGACTCTACTGTGGGACATCATTCCTGGATTCCAGCCAGGTCAGCTGGTTTCAGGGAGGACACAGGAAGCTCAAGGAGAAGAGGACAAAAAACCCCTGGTATTCTACTCCCGGGGGCTTCTGAAACAGTGTTTGGGCTGCTGGGAACAGTGACCCTTCTCCGAGAGTGCTGACAAGGGTATGAGGTCGCATGACATGGCACTGCTCCTGCAGGCAAAAGCAGGAGGGAGTGGTTGAAGCACTTCCAGTTGCATGGAGGTTGGAATTTATGGTTGAACGTGGAGACCTGGAAGTTATGAGGTAACAAAGACCATCCCAAGGAACACAGCGAAGCCAGAGGCCCCTGCAGCCAGGAGGCTACAGAAGGGTTAAGAATCAAAGCTCCCCAAGAGAATACCGAGACGGAAGAGATCTTGGCCCCAAGCAGGACCAGGCTCATCCTGGGCTTTCATCTCTGCCAGGTTCAAGGCAAGAGCCAATTGTCAAGTGTACCATATACCCGTGGCCCAGCGTGTGCAGACAAAGAGGCATTTCTCATGTCCTACATGGCGAGAGGGCCAGGCCCTGCTCAAATAGGCTTGTACAGCAAAGTGGTGACATACTTCTTCTTGTAGCGGTGAGTGGCACTGAGCACCATCACGCCATCCTGCAAGAGAGGACACCAAAGCATTACCTTGAACCCACAGGCTGTACCCCAAAGAGGGCAGGGACAGTAAGACATGAAGAGGGCATGCTGAGATGTGGAATGACAAAGGTCACTGAAGTGAAGAAATGGAAGTTAATGTGGTAGGAGGAGCTGCAGGGGAGACTGCTTTTGTGCTAGTGCTGTGGAGATGCAGGGAGAAACCAGTGCTGGACAAGCAGGGGAAGAGAATGTGGTGAGTAGGAAGAAAAACTAGGGAAAGCCCAAGGAGGGAGATTTGGAGTGAGGTCCTAATGGCTAGGTAATAAGTCACTGGACACCCCAATGTGCTCTGGAGGAGGTGGGAGAGTCCAGCATTGGGCAGCTCCCGTGCCCTGGAAGGAAGTGAAGAGATGCTCAGAGGCAGCATTTGATCATGTCACCCCCCGCAGAGGTTCTCCTAAAGAGCAAAACCAGGCTTTTATTTTCAGTTGGGTAGTTAGCTAGCTCTGTGTTTTTCTATCAGGGGCTTTCAGGCTTGGAGGTGCTATGTGGGCACAGAGGAACTGAAATTCAGGCTGCCGCTGAAGACCTGTCACTGGGAAATACCACTCACCCCTCCCAGCTGGCAAGCAAAAGCAAAATCCCAAGGCAACTGAGCACACAGAGGGTGAGATTAAAAAACCTACCCCTACAGTGACTGCCATGTATTTGGGTACTGACCCCCAGGCACATCCCTACTCTGGTACTCAGGACAAACTCCACTGAGTTTGCGCACTGAGAGCCACACCACAACAGCTCAGGCAGCAGAGCCAGGAGCAAAGTGGTAGCTTTTCCTGGGCCTTTACAGTGCACATTACATAACAGAGCTCCCCTGGATGACTAGGCAGGGGTACAAGTAGCCAGCTGTGCCCACTGCCACTTACCTTAATGGAAAGTGCATAGAGGTGGTTGAGCATGACATGGTTGGGCTCAGGTAAGAGCGCTGGGTCACACTGAAACCAAAGGAAAGGTCAATCCTGAGCATCACTTGGGTAGTATCACCAGAGGCCACTTCTCTCAGACACACTTGCAAAAATCCCCAGCTGTGGTATTACAGGGAGAGCACAGAGGAGTTGTTGCAGCAGGTATTAACCTGCGGTTCAAATTTTACCTATGATCTATGTAAGAGGCAAGGATTTCTTAGAGCAATATCTTTTACTGGACTAACTGCATAGTTGAGATAGAGTGAAACAAACTTTTGAATGCAAGACCTTCATCAGGTGAACTAATGCCTTGCATCCAAAAGCTTGTCTAACTCTATCCCAACTATGTGGTTGGTTCAACAGAAGATCTCATCCTAAGGAATCCTTGCCCCTCACAGAACTCCAGGACCATCACAGCTACAACATCACTGACACTACCATCTATGATCTGTTAAGTGCACTGAGTGACAACGGAACCTGGGCTGGGCCATCAATGGAGCAAGGGACCAAAATGGAGGGAAGGTAACACAGGGGCCCACGCCACCACTCCCAGCATGCAGGCAGTTGGCTATCTGGACTCAGAGGGAGCATTACATGACAAGACCCCCTGCTACTCCTGGGCCATGAACAGGTAGGCTGTGTGCAAGACAGCGTATGGAGCCATGTGTTCTGCTTTAGAGCCACCCCCACTCCTGACCTACCCTGCATTACCAAGCTTTCTTTACAGCTCAGCCCAAACTCCCCTCCTCCTACCTCTGCTGACTCCAGCCGAGGCTGCCCCCACATCATGGTGGACATGACTAATACTTACAGAGATGTTGGTGTCCTTGTTTAGAATAACTTGGAGAAGGTGAGGGGGGAGGATGGGTGGGGATTTGAAGCGTTCCTCAGGTCGATACACATACATTTCTTGTCCATAAGGTCCTGGTGGGGAGCTAGACAGGTCTGGAAAAAACAACAGTATATGAAGGGCACTAGAAGTGACATCCATTGCATGAGATATTTAAAATCAGATTGGACAAAGCTCTGGTGAGTACACAGTAGGATGCCATCCTAGATTGGCACCAGAGGAGAATGAGAGGGGACCCAGCAGGGCCTTTCTAGCTTTACTGTTTTGGATTATTCCAGCAAAACCAGCCAGTATTGGGTTAAGCCACAGATCCTGGAGAACAGGTGCATGCGTTAATCCCAGTAGGCTGCAGAATATGTGAGGGATTTATACTTCACTGAGCTCATTCCAAACAGCAGGGGCTCCTTGCAACCCTCCCTTCTACCACAAGCTCCTTGGCTGTCAGCCTCCCATACCACTCTAATTCAGGGACTCGCTGCAATATCTTCTGCATCTTTTTCCTCCTGCCAGGGGCTCTGCACATACCCCATTCTTGCCAGTGTTGAAATTCTTTCCCAAACCCTCTCTACTTTAGCAGAAGCCTCTGGGTAAGTTGTCACTGGAAGGAGGACAGAGATTTCCCAAGTGCCCTCTGTCATTTACAACAAGACTTCACTGCATCTTTCACTCTGTTTCGTGCCCTCGGGAGGGCAGGCAGCTATATACTGGCCATGTCTAGGCTGCAAACTCACTGGGCCTGGAAGCGGTGCCGTATGTCATAAACCTCTTGAACTGGAACTGATGCAGGCTGGCCATGCTAAGTAGCCTGCCCATGATGCCATGCAGGTGTGGTGACACTGCTCCTGGTCTGGGAGGCAGCTGCTGTGGAGCAGTGCTGTGTGCCTAAGGGTGCTGCTTCTAGGCACAGTAAGCATGCAATTTAATCAAGCCTGTGGTTTCAACTGGGACCTCATGCCACAGTTGTGGCACCATGGTTGCAAATCACTGACAAAGTGAGAGTTTAGTACTTCCACAGAGGAACAGAAAATGTGCCCCCTGGAGCAGATTCATTTCCAAGCATATCTAAATCCCTATGTGCCTATTAGTTACAACTCAAGCAGACTTCACTATTCACTTCCCTGCAACACCAAGATACTGCTCACCAGTGCTGTGGGAGTTCCTCTCCTTACCAGTTAACTGCAAGTTGGTAGCTCAACAGCACCCCCCCCACAAAAAGGGTTCTTTATCAACAAAAGCAATGGAAGAGCAAGCATCATTTACACTGTCCCCCATCACCAGCAAGCCTCGGAGCACCCTTAGGAGCAAGAAGGAAATCCAGTCATCGTGGTCCAATTCTGCCTTGCTGCAGGTATTTACCATGGAGGGAATCCAAATGCACTGGAAGCTGGACCTAGCCCACTACAGGTACAACCATAAGCCACTTCCAACCCAACTGCTTAATAGACAGCCAGCATACCACATGTTCCCAGGTGCTGACACCTTTTCAAAGGAGAGCTTGCTGCTCAGGCTGGGCAGGGACATGGGAATTACTTCTGTATGAATGATACTGGTTCTGTCACATAGTATGCTTTTACAGACCTAGAGCAGCCAACACTGGTTAAACACACTAACCTGACACATGACTGACCTACTACTCAGTAATTGTATGTCAGCTTAGCACAGCTGGATTCTGAAACTGTAACCTAGTAATCCTGGTTAGAAAACGGGAGGTTTTCTACACAGCTTAGTGCTGCAACAAATTAGCCTGACACTAAAAATACATAGCAGCTGGTGTGACAACAGCTCCTGTTTGCAGCAAGCAGAGATCAGATGACTCATACTCACTTATGAGACAGCAGAAACACTAAGGCCTTAACAGCACTGGGAAAAGTGACCAGCATTTTGTAGGACAAGTTACTCTGCTGCATTACCTCTCTATAAGGTCACTATTCCACAATAATTGCAACTTATATTCCAGAGTAACTAACCTGCTGCAAGGCCCATTTTATTCACATAGAAGAACTAATCTAGAGTTGCACAAAGTTGTCAGAACAACTAGTCTGGTCTGTCCTGAGGAAGACAACATCAGACTGTCAACTCGTCAGGGCAGGGCTGCTTTCATACATTTAGATTGCATCCAGACCCTGTTGGGCACTTTTGGTCAGCAGTGCAACATAATAACCAGATATTACTATCAGGCACCCAGCTGTCAGCTGAGGTTCTAACTCCAGTTCACTCCCTTGCAGTGCAGTCAGTGGCACAAGAACTTGGAGTGAGTTTCAAAGGAGAAAAGAGGCACGAGGCAGTCAGTAGCGGGGCATGCTGAGTGCCCTGTTAAGCTCACCGCGACAAGAAGTCTCCGAACTCTCCAGAGAATCCACTTTCAAAGCATCAAACACCTCAAAGTCAGATTTCTTGACATGAATCAGGTTGTTAATTGTCCCCATCTGGCTGGTGACCACAGGCTGGAAGATGAAAATGGAAACAACAATCTACCAAAACTCCATTCTTGACACACTCAATCCGCCTACTCAGTTTCCACATACATAATCCAAACTCTCCATTTATCCAGCCTCCTGCCATCACTGTACAGGCATGATTCATCCTTCTGAGTTGCCCAAGGCTCAGAAGGAGCTGGGCTCAGGAACACCCCTGTTAAGACTGAAGCATATAGAAATTTGAAACTCTAGCTAGCATGAAGGTCTGATAGCCCCTTTCATGCTGAAAGTACTGCTAAGCTGTGTCAGGCAGGCTGTTGGGGCAGATGGACCTACGTTCTGACCCAGTAAATGGTATTTCTCATGTTCTGTACTCTTACCTAGAACTTTCCATCAAGTCTCAAAGCACTTTATTGTAAAGGAGGTCAGCATCATTTTCCCCATATCCATGTGAGGGCTTCATTGTTTACACCCTAGGAGACATTCCCAAGTCTGGGGCTTTCTCTACGCAAGGCTGCTTCTATGGCTGGAACTCCTGGTAGCAGACTACCATATCCAGAGAGGTCTTCTGAGCACTTCACATTTACATGGCTCAGCACAGCCTCACTATAGCAGCTGTACCAGCAGGGGCTAAGGGCACTCTAAGAGCCATAAGTGCAGCCAGCAGAAGGCGTGGGAAGCCTTCTGCTGGCTATAGGACATTGGTGGAAGCCTGCTGTCACTCAGAGACGATGCTGCTTGGCAGGCAGAGAAAGACTTCTGCTGTCTCAGAGTGCAGGTGCAGTCACAGTTCTGCTGGTAGTCTAGACCAGGCCTGACAGCAATGGCAATACTCTCCAATCCTACCCCAGACCCTGCCTTACTTCCTCTTCCACATGGCCGATCCTCCTACCAGCTGACGACTAGACTGAAATGCTCATCACGTTCCTGCAACTGAAATAGGAGAAATTATCTACAAGTGAGAAGAGATGTGGTAACCAGATGCCTCAGCCTGGCCGATGATACTGATCCTGGCTCTGAGAGGTCCTAGCCCCCAACCGCTCCCCAGAGCCTCACTGAGATTCAGATGACAGTGCTGATAGTATCCTACATTCTTTAGTCTACCAAAAGGAGTAAGCTGGTGGAACTGCCATCTTGCTTTGCCAAGTGACCCACAAGGCATTGCAAATCCCTCCTGCTTCCTTTATTTCTGCTCCAGCAACATTAAGAAAGGTGCCTTAATTTCAATCCCTACAGCCCTGCATGAGAAAGGCAAGCCCACTGTGGTTGAATGTGCCACACCTGTAGTCCTAGGAAGCAAAATCTGAGAGATGGAATTAAGCCAAGGGCATGGCGAGCCTCCACTGGCTACAGAGCCTGAAATAATAAGGTGAAACAACCCAAACTGTGGTGTAAGAGCAACAGCCTCTGCCATACTAATCAAATGAGAGGTGAGAGCTACTGGACCATACAGTTCCAACCAAGGGGAGGAACTGTGACAAAAGAAGCAAAGAACCTCAACTAGTCTGGAGAAGGTGTATACCATTTCCACTCCCTGAAGCCCTGGGGCATTTAGACTATTTGCACTGGAGCACTGATAGCAAACCAAGAGGGGAAAGTTGAGAGTCTCAGGGAGAAGGGAAATGGCTTTGAGATTTACCTCTGAAGGGTCATGAACCCACTGGCCATCCACAAAAAACTTGTACTGATGCTCTCCTTCAGGCAGGTCGAGAATAGCAACAAAATCATTGTGGCTGAAAGCAGAGAGAAGAAATCAAATGGCAGTGTACCATTATACTGATGATTCACACTACTCCCCTCCCAACTTCTGTGGCACACCTGTCATACAAACCAGCTTGATCCCAGTGTCTCATGCATTACACTCACAGAACATGCATGTATTGTTTTCATATATCCATACACAACCTGAGCCACCATACAAGCATGTGGATAAAAAAAGTGCAAGTTTGGGATATATTTCTATGAGAAACCTGATCTTAGAGGGGCCATAAACAAAAGCAGCAGTGAAAAACAACCTATGAAGTTGACGTCTGAGAAGGTTGCATAGCTCACAGTTTTAGGCCTGGTATAACTAAAACCATAATATGGCAAGGAAGACAAGGAATCAATAGCAGGAGGAGTGTTATGATTACTGACAATGATAAAAAAACCAGGTAGGAATAGTAAAACAACACACAGACATAAAACAATAAAAAATATAAACTCAACATGAAGAAATAAGAGTTAAAATATCTGGGTAAAAGTCAACAGAACAGAGATACTCAATACAGCAGAGAAATATGGGGAGAGGATATACAAATAAAGACCTATTGGTGACACCAGACAGTAAATGAGGCATAAGCTGGCATTGTGATACAGTAGCATAAAACCACAGTCCATATGCAAAATGCAAAGGAAATGATCAGAGAGGAAAAATGGACTCTCTCTGTCCTGCTCTCTGTAACTACATCCAGGATAGTACATTCAATCCCAAGCAATGTTTTACTAAAAACATACATATGTGCTGGAGGGTGGTAGGAGAACAGCAACATAAACAATCAGGAACCAAAGAGATTGAGAGATGAGGGAAGATTTAAAGAACTAAACAGCTGCAATTAAGAGGTGAGAAAACTAAAACGAGGAAAATGCATGAAGCCCATGTTGTATGCATGTCAGGTATCAACACTAGATGGAGAAAGAATGAGAGAGCACTTGGTTTAAATGCATAGCCTCGGGACTGAGAAAGGGTTATGCACGTATCAGGACTTAACAGAAGCAATGCCCACTATCTATTAGAATAGTAAGAGCTAACTTTTTTATACCTCATTAAAGCTGATTAGCTCATTACTCAGAGCCCTTTATGCTTCTAATAAGAGATTTGAAACAGACAGGACCTAGTCAGTTCATGGCTGCCATTAAAAACCTTGAACTTGACAGCTACTAGGCAGTTTCACTAATCGTCCAGTTAACAGGGATACAGTTTGACTGCATAGTAGACAAGAGATCTAAAGAGTGCTTATGGACCAGTCCATGCACTTAGGTAAGATGTAGATAACCACTGTCTTTTATAATGTAAGCAACAGACAAAAGAAATTGGGACCAATGTAATCCTATGCCATTAAGTAAAATATGCACTGACTTAATTTGCATGCAAGGGAGGGTAAGGATTTTACCATATTGATTAGGAAGGTTATCAGATAACTGGGCAGGCTGGAAGCCAGCGCTAGAAGAGCATAAAGAATTATAGGTTCTTCAGCATGGAAAAAAGTGTCCAACAGCCCTGTCCTCTGTGACAACTTCAGAGGATTGTACCAGAGAAAACCAAGGAAAAGTCTGTCCTTAACTGGTTGTGCTCAGGGCAGCTGACCTGACTAGAGAAGAGGAAGCGGTGTAAGGGCAGTGAAGAGGAAAAAGCGGAAGGACAAGTGAGGTGGGGGAGAAGCAGCTCAAAGGGGGAGCGAAAGCAAGATGGCCAGGGTGCTCTTTGCAGAAGTGCTCTATACCTTTTAATGAGTGGGATCTTGGCACTCCAGTTGTTGAAGGAGCCAGAGATGAAGACCTCCTTGCCTCCATCAGCCCAGCGGATGACAGTGGGACGAGCTTGTTGTGCTGGCTTTGCTGACTCATCCAGATCTGACTGCCAAGACACAAACTCCTTATCCCCAGGAAGCTGCAAAAAAGGAAACAAGAACCAACCCTTAGCCTGACTGAGGCACAGGCACAACAGCAGTCAGGGCCAGCTCTCTTATTACTTTCCTTCTACCATGAACTATTACCAACACTGAAGACTGCTCCCTGCCCCTGCAGGCTCACCCCTCCCCATGCTCTAGCATCCCAGCTAGAGAAAGCGGTCATTGGTCTGTTTCAGTCAACGAAGCTGAGGCAGTTTACTCCAGCTGAGAACATGCTTGAGTCACACCACAGTTATTTGCCCAAACTAAGTGACACAGCCTTTGTGTTAGAACATCCCCATCCCCCTAGTCCATTTGTAGGGTCTTTTAAATGAGCCTGTCTTTTGGGAGCTCCTACTGGGCTTTACCTGCATGAATGGCTAACAGATTTACTTTGCATGTGACATGGGCCCTCTGAAGGATGTTAGCAGAAGGCTTTCTTTCTTAGATTTTAACCCCAAGGGAATATGGGCAGGGGAGAGAAGACAGATTCTCAAGGACAGGTTTCAAACCTGTAACCTCTGAGTTACCAACCAAGTGTACACACAGCAGTGTCTGAACCAATAATTATGAGGCACTTCCCCAAAAAAGTGTACTAGTTAAATTCATTCAGCAAATATTAACTCAGGCTAGCTGGAAAACAAGCCTAGCAGAGTTGTGTGGATGCTGACACTGTATTACTACAGCTACCCTCCACTTAATGTTGTAGTTAGTTCTTGAAAAATGTGACTTTAAGCAAAACAATGTTAAGCAAATCCAGTTACGTCACAGTAGTTCCCTACTAGCAGGTAGCTGCCAAACAATGTTATAACTGAACATTGTGTGACTTTAAAAGAGTATGTCCCCTAATAGATCAGTGACATAATAATGAAACAATGTTAACTGCAACAACATTAAGTGAGGAGTACCTGTAGGTATAAGCCTGGCATGGGGGACAGGGATAGGGAGAAACCAGCCCATACCTTGGAGTCATGGGTGCTGAAGACATTGGGGTCATCCGTGCTGCCCACCATAATCTTGTGTGGATGCTCCTTGGAGGGGTGGGCACTACTGGCTCCATCAGAGCGGTGGGACTTGGAGCCATGGCGCTCCCCAGACACTCGCTCGCTGGTGGTGTTTCCCATGGCAATTCAGTAGCTGATACATAGAAGGAAGATCACAATGCACCTGAACCACTAGACTTCCACAGGGGCAAGGGCAAGGGGAGAAAGCTCAGTTTCCCGAACCCTCCCACCTACACTGGTGACTCAATTACTCAGCATTTCTCAACCTTCTTTCTCTTGAGGATGATCCCAAGGGGCTCTGCAGCCTGTACGCAGAAATCCTACATCCAGCCAGGAAATGCAGCACCCCAGGGAATGAAGGTGGCAGATGCTCAACAGCTTCCAGCAACAGAGCACAGCACTTCATAGCGGGAAGTGAAGAATCATCCTATGCCTAACAGAAACGTCAGGAAAATCCAAGGAGACCGAATGGAATTACCCAGGCTGGAAAGAGACCAGGACACTGGGACGAACACCCTGGCACTCATGAAAGGCTCTGCTGTTAAAGGAGGCAGAGGCTGCTGCAGCAAGTGCATTTAGCAGGCAAATCACAAATATAAATTTCAGGATATGAGCTGACCCACAGCAAAAGGATACGTTTGCTGCAGGCGTAATAAATGAGACTGAAGCAGTGACTGGGTCAGGAGTCCCTGGCTAGCCTTCTAAGCATAGTTTAAGTGGGAAACCTGGTTCTGGCTATAGCAGCTTCTTCTACAGGTGGAGACAGGCTGAGCTATTTATTGAAATGAGTCTATTCAGATACAGGACACCCACTTAGAAGACATTAGGTCAGAAGGAATGGCCATACTGTTGCAAGCCCTGCACAGAAATGACAGAATGGACACATCCTCTGAGAACAAAGGAGGCTCAGTAAGTTACACAGATCTCTCCAGTCCTCTCCTAGCTATTACACAGATGCTCAGCAACCAGTGATCGCAGGATTTTTCCACTGAGTTTGTTTCACTCCACAGTGCATATCCTAAAGCCTACAAGGACAAAATGTGACAGCAGAACAAGGCGTAACCTGCAAGCAAGGAATAGCTGTCTGCCTCTACAAATGTTCATCTGCTTTAGAGAGCTTTACTATAAGAGAGAAAATTACAGTGAGGCTGGAATTCGAACCAAAGTTACTTTTAAGGAAATATTTCCAAACATATTAGTAAGTACATGCGGTTTTAACCATCTATAATATGAACTGGCCAGGCTGCTCACCCTCCTGCATCACCAATACACAACTCACAGCTGTGTTACTGGGCTTCTCTCTTTATCACTTACCCAAAAACTTCTGGCTCAATGACCCCCGAGAGCAGAATCCTATATCATCAAGGACACCACCAGAGCAAGCCTCACTCATGTCCCCCAACTCAAACAAGCCTTAGAGTAGTTTTGAGGTGTCCGACTTTAGGGACAAATGGTCCTGAACATTTTTAACACCTTTTTTTCCCTTTAAATTTTAATGGAATAGACCCAACAGCCTGTCTAATCCACCTCGAAGGCAGAATTAAGTACATCAGAGCCATCCCTGAAAGATACTTCTCTGAACTGCTCTTAAAACTCTCAATGAAAGGGAATCCACAGCCTTCCAAGGCAGCCTAGCCTGCGCCAGTGCTTAAATACCCTTAGCCTTGAAAGCTAACCTACACCCCCCTTGCTGCAAATTAAGCCAATTACTTCTTTCCTACCCACAGTGGGCAGAGACAGCAACTAATCACTATCTTCCTCCTTGCGTTTTATGTATTTGAAAACAACTGCTTTATTTTTTTTAAGATGATGCAAACGTAAGTCCTTCAAACTTTCCTCTCGCACACTGTTTGTTCAGCCTTGTACCACGCCTGACTCTCCAATTTGTTTATATCAGAGGCATTAAACACATGGCCCCCGGAGTCACTCCATCCAGCTGGCTGGGCTACTGGGGGACCAGGGAATTTGGGGACATGGCTAAGGGTGGGTGGGGCCTACCACACAACCTGGGGATATGGCCCTCAGTGGCAAAGGGGCTGGAGATGGCCTTGCCAGCACAGCTCTGCTTGCCCTGAAGCCACTTGGTCTACTGATGCTTGTGTCATGGTAAGTGGCTGCCTAGCTCATGGTCACTTACTTAACTGCCATCAGTGCCATGGATGCAGGCCAGCAAGAACCCCTGTGATCTAGATCCAGCCCAGGGTACAGAGCGAGTTTTACAACCCTAGTCTACATCTTTCCACAAGCGCGGCACTGAACGTTCACAAGAGCTCCAGCATGAAACAGAGCTGAGCAATTACCTCCCTTGCCTTGCACACGATGCTCCTGTTCACATATTTGCGAGTGACACTCACCTCATTTGCAAAAGCAGCTAGTTTATGGCTTGTTTTGCCTGTGGTCCGCCTCCCCAGCCCTCAGACCCTTCCCTGCAGCGCTGCTGCCTCCCTCACTCCTTTGGAGGGCTTATTTGGCACCTCCCCCAGAAACGCTGCACTTTGCACTTGACAGTGTTTCATTGACCCTGGACTGTCAAAGTCCATTTGAATTCATCCTGCCCCATGCAGTCCCCCTGGCCTGCGGTCACCCACCAACCTCCAAGTCCTCGGGGAAAATACCCACTATGCAAACATTTGCAAGGTATCATCAATAATCAGAGGCGAAGGGCGCTGGGATGCTTGGGGGGGAGAGGGGGGTGTCCTGCCTTTGGCTGCTACGTCCACTGTGGGCTGCGCTGAGCCTTTCAGACGGGGGGACACCACCCTGATCGCTGTGCACCGGTCTCTGCAGGACAGGGCGGGGGAGGGGACACACTAGCCCGTGACGCTCTGCAAAGCTTTCCCAGCCCGGCAGCACCGGCACCGGGGGAGACACCCCCGCCTCACAGAGGGCCTCGTCCTGCCCCACTCCCCGGCCCGGCCCGGCCCGGCCCCTCCCCCGTACCTGAACCCGCGCCTCCGCCCCGCTCTCCGCCTCCTTCTAAAATGGCGAGGCGGCCTCCAGCAGCTCTACGATCGGGGGACGCTCTGTACTCTAGACGCGCCTCTGTGGTGGCGCCCGTGGGGGGCGGGGCTTGGCTGCTGAGGATGCTCTACCCGTTGGGGCGGGCTCTATGGTTCCCTGAGGGTGGGGGCTCCCCCCCCGGGAGAGGTGATGCTGAGTCCGATCCCGCCCCTAAGGTGGGGGCCTGGCCACGCGGCTTTCACGGTTTACAGCCTCGGAGGGACAGCCATTTTTTTTAAGGTAAGCCAGCTTCAGTCCCATGCCAAATAATGCGCGCTGGCAGCCATCTTTACCACGGGCAGACTCACTGCGCCATAGAGCCCGCGGCGAGGAGGGTGGACATCTTGGCTGAGGGCAGCTTCGCTTCACTTGTATTGAAAATAGTGGTAGATGGCCGCCGTTTTAGTTAAAGGAACATGCTAGGTCCTGAGCTGAGGCTCGCAGGCCGGACGCCAGTGCTGTTTCGGCTGATTACAAGTGGGCCAGCCTAGTCCTCGAGCTCCAAATGAGAGTGAGGTTGATTTTCCAAGGGAACCAGAGCTGACTGAAACACACCAGCAGAGGCAAGTTATTGTGAATGAACACATGGATCCAAGACCTCAGCACCTCCAGCTGGGGCTGCACTCAGAGGATTTAGGTTTATGTTAATGCCTGTAAATAAAATACCTATCGGTGTTTCAGCAGTATTGGATGCTGAGTGTCTTTTGGTGGGGCAAAAAGACCCAGTGTTTTCAAAGAAGCCTAGTGCCCGGCCCAAGGAGCAACTCCGAAAATCTGCTCCCAAGGCCACCTCTCCCTCTCCATCTCTCTCTCTCTTTTTCAGCCTAGAGGTTTGCCACGTGCCCATCTGGTCAAGAGACATGGGCTTTGCCAGGCTGAAGAGGGAGTAGCTTGCTAGAAAGTGTCAGAAACATCTTCAATGACAGTGAATGTCCACCGTTAGCCCTAGTGCCTTGGCATCATGCAAGGATGGGGGTGGGCCTCCAAGACCGGCAGTTTCCAAATAAGAGAGTTTTTGCCTTCTACTAAAAATGCCTTGACTGGCACCAGTCAATACACTGTAATAACGGTGAACCATCCTGGAAGAGGTGGAATGGTCTTCGGGTGCAGCTCCCAAGTCACCTGTGCTGCAGAAAGCCTGAGGAGGTCTCAGTATGAGGCTTATGGACTCAACCCCAAGCCGGTTGCAAAGGAAACAGCAAAGCGGCAATGACCCAGTCACTCCCCCGTCCAACTCGCCCTCTGTGAGGGATGCTAGGTTGGGTGCCCACTCTCACTCACTAGTGTCAGAGCCTCAGCACTTTGTACAAATATGAACTGGTTCCCAATCTGTGGCATTTACAGTAATTCAACTGTTAAGTGTGTCCACAGCTGGGACTTCTCCCACGTTCCTACAGACCTACCACTCCATTTTCCTGCTTCAAGCACCTATGAAGTATGCAAGATGTACTATGCTAATATTCCCCCCCACCCCCTTCCCAGTTTACTGTGTGCTTCTGTAAATTAGTTGCTGGTCATAGAAGGGACATGTTTGTCAGGCTGTGTGCTCTCACCACCTACTGACAGAGATGTAAATGGTTTTCCACTCCTGTTTAGACCTGGATCAAAATGGGGGACAGCCAGGACCACCTAAAATGACATGTCTGGTTTCATAGATTTCATAGACGTTAGGGCTGGAAGGGACCTTGGAAGATCATCGAGTCCAGCCCCCTGCCCCAGGGGCAGGAAGTCAGCTGGGGTCATAGGATCCCAGCAAAATAAGCATCCAGATTTATCATGAAGGCGTTCAATGTAGGTGCATGAACCACCTCCGGTGGCAGGCTATTCCAGACCTTGGTGGCTTGGACAGTGAATTAATTCTTCCTTATGTCCAGCCTGAAAAGGTCTTGCTGGAGTTTATAACCGTTTGACCTCGTCATCCTTTGGGGCGCTCTGGTGAACAATTGTTCCCCCAGATCCTGGTGGTCACCCCTGATAAACTTATAGGTGGCCATCAGCTCACCCCTGAGCCTGCACTTTTCCAGGCTAAAGAGCCCCGTGGCTCTCAGCCTGCCATCGTAAGGTCTATTTTCCTGACCTCTGATCATGCGCGTGGTTCTTCTCTAGACTCTCCCAAGCTTCTCCACATCCTTTTTGAATTGAGCCCAAAACTGAACGCAGTACTCCAGCTGCGGTCTCACCAAGGCCGAGTACAATGGAAGAATGACGTCCTGGGATTTGCTTGAGAAGCATCTATGGATGCAAGCCAACATTTTGCTTGATTTACTGGCTGCAGTATCACATTGAAGGCTTATATTCATCTTGTGGTCAATCATGACTCTTAACAGGCTGAAGGAGCTACGCAGACCCGGAGGAAGAAACGTTGAGTGCTCGTCATAGGTGGCTCCATCCTGAGAGGTACAGAGGGTCCCATCTGTCGCCAGGACCCCTGGACACATGAGGTCTACTGTCCGCCCAGAGCAAAGATTCAGGATGTGACAGGGATGATCCCAGCCATTATCTGGCCTGCTGATTACTACCCCATGGTCCTAATCCATGTGGGCACTAATGGTGCGGCCAGGAGAAGCCCTGATCACCTGATGATGGACTACCACACTCTGGGGGGCATGCTGAAGGAGATAGGGGCACAGGTGGTATTCTCTTCTGTCCTACCAGTGAGCAGACCTGGAAGACAACATGAGACCTGCATCAGAGAGGTCAACTTGTGGCTTTGGAAATGGTGTCTCGAGGCAGGTTTCAGCTTCTTAGACAACAAGTGTCACATCAGGACAAGAGATATGCTCGGGTGGGATAGGCTTCACCTTTCCCCCAAAGGTAAGCGTGTGTTCTCTTCTAGGTTGGCTGATCTCCTCCAGCAGGCTTTAAACTAGGCTCATCGGGGAAAGGGGAAGACGAGGGCAGAGGAAGCCTTGGACCACTAAACCAAGCATCACCCACAAGAACAGCCCAGCCTAGACCGACGATGACCAGAACAAATACCCAGGTAAGCAACAGGGGCCCGGGTAGTACTGGGATTAGGGGGGCAGTGCATGCATCTTCAGAAGGCCTCAAATGCCTCTACACTAATGCTCATAGTATGGGGAACAAGCAAAAGGAACTTGCCCTCCTGCTAGCTAACACCAACTCAGACACAGTGGGGCTCACTAAGACGTGGTGGGACCCAACGCACGACTGGGTGGTGAATATCAAGGGCTATAGGCTGTACAGGAGGGATAAGACAGGGAGGAAAGGTGGGGGTGTGACGCTATATGTCAAGGAGAAATACACATCCTCAATGAGTAGCACTGGGTCAGAGGAGGGGCACTCTGAAGTGCTCTGGGTTAGAATACAGGGCAGTCGAGGGGAAAGAGATTTAACGGTGGGGGTCTACTACAGACCACCCAACCAAGGGGAAGAGCTAGACCAGGAATTCTTAAGTCAGCTCATGGAGGCAGTTAGGTCAAAGGACATGGTCAT
>NW_017728907.1:12197319-12198642 GCF_001723895.1 Crocodylus porosus
GGTGAGGGGTCTGCGGGTGCTTGACCACCTGGGCGACAGTGATCATCGGCTGCTGGAATTCACCATCCAGTGCAAGGTGGCAAAGGCCTGCAGCAAGGCAGCATTCCTGGACTTCAGGAGGGTGGATTTCAATGAGGAGAATAGTTGGGGAGGCACTGAGGTCCCAGAGCGGAGGGGAGTCGGGTGTCCAAGAAGAGTTGCTGTTCCTTAAGGAGACAATCCTCCAAGCCCAAAGGGAGTTAATCCCAACACGGATCAAAGGGGACAAGAGGGCACAAAAGCCCCCATGGCTTACCAAAAGCATCCAGGAACGTCTTCTAGCTAAAAAGGAGGCATACACCCAATGGAAGGGAGGAGCCATCACCAGGGAGGACTATACCCCTCTTGCTCAGGGCTGTAGGAGGGCGGTCAGGAAGGCCAAGGCAGAGATGGAACTGGGACTAGCTATCCAGATCAAGGACAACAAGAAGTCCTTTTTTAAATATATAGGGGGTAAAAAGAAGGTACTGGGTAACGTGGGGCCTCTGCAGGACATGATAGGAAATCTGGTGGTCACACCAGACAGCAAAGTTAACCTATTTAACAATTTTTTTGCCTCCTTTTTTCTGAGCAGGGACCAGGTCATTTCCCCACACTGGGACCCCCATAGGTCCCAGGGGAGGTGCACCCAGGCCTAGGGTCAGAGAGGATCTAGTTAGGGAACTTCTGGAGGAACTGGACATATTTAAATCAGCAGGTCCTGATGATCTCCACCCCAGAGTGCTGAGGGAATTAGCAGAGGTCATTGAGGGACCCCTGGCACAGCTTTATGAGCACTCATGGTGCTTTGCTGATGTGCCAGAAGACTGAAAAGGGACAATGTGGTTCCCATTTTCAAAAAAGGGAGGAAGGAGGACCCAGGAAACTATAGGCCTGTTAGTCTTACCTTGGTCCTGGGTAATTATCCTGGCACATGTCCATGAGGGGCCAGCAGGAGAGATTATGCTTAGGAGCAACCAACATGGGTTCATTAGAGGCAGGTCCTGTCAGACCAACCCGGTGGCCTTCTATGATCTGGTCACAAAATCCTTGGATGCAGGTGTCGCGGCAGACATAGTCTTTCTGGACTTCAGGAAGTCCTTCGACACTGTCTCTCACCCCGTTGTCATTAAAAACTAGGAGACTGTGGTGTCAATACCTACACAGCCAGATGGGTCACTAATTGGCTGGAGGGCCACACCCAGAGAGTGGTGGTAGATGGGTCTTATTTGACCTGGAGGGATGTGGGCAGTGGGGTCCCCCAGGGCTCGGTCCTCGGGCCCGCACTGTTCAACATCTTCATCA
>NW_017728907.1:12199247-12200376 GCF_001723895.1 Crocodylus porosus
GACAACATGGAGAGGGTCCAGAAGAGGGCCACTCGCATGATCAGGGGGCAGCAGGGCAGGCCGTACGAGGAGAGGTTAAGGGACCTGAACCTGATCTAATGGCCATTTACAAACTAGTCAGGGGGGACCAGCAGGCATTGGGAGAGTCCCTGTTCTAGATATAACAGTCACAAGCTGGCAGAGGGTAGATTCAGACTAGACATCAGGAGGTGCTACTTCACTGTCAGGGTGGCTAGGATGTGGAACCAACTTCCAAGAGAAGTGGTGCTTGCTCCTACTCTGGGGGTCTTTAAAAGCAGGCTGGATGAACACCTTGCTGGGGTTGTTTGATGCCAGTACTCTTTCCTGCCATGGGAGGGGGTCGAACTTGAAGATCTGCTCAAGTCTCTTCTGACCCTACCAACTATGAAACTCTGACCCCCAAGTCCCTTTCATCCATAGTGCTAGCCAGTGTAGCACTGCCAAGCCTATAAGGATGTTGCAGATTTTTCCTCCCAAGGTGGAGAACTTTGCATTTTTCGGTGTTAAACACCATCAGGTTCTCATTTGCCCGTTTCCTGAGCCTGTCAAGGTCAGCCTGGATCACCCTCCTGTCCTCAGGTGTAGATGCTTTACCCCAGAGTTCGGTATCATCAGCAAACCTGGCCAGTCTGCTTCTGACTCCAATGTCCACATTATTAATGAAAATGTTAAACAATATAGGTGCAAGGACAGAGCCTTGAGGGACCCCACTGGTCACAGCGCACCACGACAATTGACTTCCATCAACCACCACCCTCTGAGTCTGACCACAGAGCCAATTTCTCAGCCAGGAGATCATGGTGGACCCGTGGCCGCAGTTGGCCAGTTTTGCCAAGAGGTGATTATGGGATACCGATGGAAGGCTTTTTGAAGTCAAGATATATGACGTCAATCTCCTCTCTCTTGTCCAGGTGATAGGTCACCTGGTCGTAAAAGGAAATAAGATTGGTCGAGCAAGACCTACCTGCAACAAACCTGTGTTGGCTATCCCTCAGGATGTTGCTGTGGGCCAGTCTGTTCATAGATTTCATAGATTTCATAGACATTAGGGCTGGAAGGGACCTCGGGAGATCATCAAGTCCAGCCCCCTGCCCAAAGGGCAGGAAGT
>NW_017728907.1:12200681-12233064 GCF_001723895.1 Crocodylus porosus
CGTGGCTCTCCTCTGTTGAGAATGGCCTCTTTATAATAAACTTTTCTAAGACCTTCCCTGGGATTAGAGGTCAGGCTGATGGGCCTGTAGTTTGCTGGATCAACTTTCCTCCCTTTCTTGAAGATAGGCACCACATTGGCCTTCTTCCAATCTTCAGGCACTTCACCAGAGCACCAGGAGTTCTCGAAGATCTGTGCCAGGGGCTGGGCTATGATGCTCGCCAGCTCCTCGAGTACTCTGGGGTGTAGATTGTAAGGGCCAGCTGACTTGAAGGTGTCCAGCCTCTCATGAGGTCAGCATTGATGGAGGGCAGGGAATCTCCCTCACCCAGGCCTCCCTCACCCAGATCCCCCTGTCCTGTAGTGGGCAGGGGCGTCCCGTGGGACTGACGGACACAAAGTACTCATTTAATAGGTTGGCTTTTTCCTGGGCGTCAGTTGTCAGTTGTCCCATCTGGTTTAGCAGGGGTCCAATGTTGCCCTTGCTTTTCCTCCGGCTCCCCACATATCTAAAAAAGGACTTTTTATTGTCCTTGATACTTGTAGTTAGCTGGAGTTCAGTTGCAGCCTTGGCTTTCCTGGTTCTCGCCCTGCAGGTTTACAGCCTTACAGCCATGTTGACATCAGATACTTGATCCTATGCCAGTGTCCTGTGGAAGGGCACTCATACACGAGGGTCAGCATACTACAAAGAGGTTTATTTGGTTGATCTGGAAGTGTGTGTGTGAGTATAACAAATCAACAAAGAGAAGGAGTTACATCAGACAACCCAAGTAACAGATCCCAGCAATGGTCAATAGCAGCGATTCCCATGCATGAAGGAAGTAAGCACACGCCAAGATCAGGCACTCCCTTTCCAGGGATTCTTCAGCTGGCAGAGCTCAGTTTGAGGTGCTCTGAACTCTGTAGAGCCCCTTAGTCTGCTTTGTATGGAGGGATCTATCTTACCTGCCTGAGAGACCTGTCAGAAGCCTAGGTTATGCTAGAAACCAAGACCTGCTCTCTGTAGAGCCACAGTGCTTCCATTACAACGTTGCTGCTCATTTTGCCATCAAGTGGCTAGACAAGTGAGGGGAGGCTGTTTTATAAAGTGCATTCTTCTAAAGGAATAACAATCTTGTTAACATTTGAGGTAAGTTGAAATTAATTTCTCCAAGTCCTGAAGTCTTAAAAAGTCTCTAACATGGGGCCAGCCTGTTAGAGGAAAAGATTTTTTGCTTAGGTTTCCAATTAAGTTATAACAGAGTTCTTATCTCAATTCATCTGCAGATGAGCTGTTCAGCAATAACTGTGCTTCGAGGCTGAAAGGCAAAGATTCTGAGATGAACCCAGACTTTTATACTCTAGGGCTTGGCTAAAATATCCAAAAGTTTACTAAAGAAGGAAGGGGAAAAGTATTCTTAATAAGTGCTACTTTAATTAATATTCATATGACTATTCTTATTCCCTATGTAATATATATCTTGTCTGAAATTAGGCTTGTCTAACTACTAAATGTGGTTAAGCAATCTTTAGTGAGACCTTTAACCTAGTTTTTCCATTCCATCTTTCTTAACTTTTCTAAAATGACTCACACCTTGTGACATCCTCCAACCTATCATTTCTTTTGCCTTTTCTTCTCTTACCCAAACTTTGGTCGAATGAATGCAAGCAAATCTATGCTATATTACTGTTAAGCAACCTAAGGCCTACTATAGTCTACAGTTACTACCAGTCTCCAGGCAGTCCTGCAGGTACAGCAGTTTAGGCTATACAGACTGCCCATTTCAGGGCCATTCAGTGATCATAAGATTCCTGTTTCTACATTGCAGTTGGGGAAACAAGCAGTTGAGTAGCTGCATTGACAAGGATGATGGTTAGGTGGACACAATGTTGAATGTTGCTGGTGACACTAAAAGTCATTCCTGTCCTTTACATCTCTGCCACATACATTAGCAGGGAGATGGGCAAGGATGCAAGTTATGGAAAAATCGACATCTCTGAACCATTCTGACAAATGTTGTCCTAAAGATTAAAGAAAGTGTTTTGATCCAGATAAGAGGTCACCTTCCTCCTCAGTCTAAGGATGGAATTCATCCCAGCATAAATTCCACCTCTGGTCTTACTGGCCCTGGTGAAAATGATTTAGATACCCAAAGCAGAACTTGAATGGACCTTAATGGGGCATGGATCTGGTTTTCTGTTCTCCATGGAAAAGCATAGTAAAACCTGGATGTTCTCATTGTATGGAGAAAAACCCGGATTTTCTCCTTTAAAGGAGAAAAATGCAAGAAATGGTGGGTTTCTGCTTGCAGGCTGGCAGAGTTCCAGCCTACAAGGGGCTGCGGGGAGTGAGAGGAGGGCAGTCAGGCAGGGTGTGCCATGTGCATGGGTGCATGTACACATGCACATGGCCACCAGAAGCCTGGAAAGCAGCTTCTGCAGGTAAGTTGGGGGGGGATTGAGGCCCCCATAGTGAGGGTGGGAGTTAGGCAGGGCTGAGACTGGGGCTGCTGCCCAGCCTGGGTGCTGTGCGGGGCTTGGGGCCCAGGGTTGGAATGTGCGGCCACTGCCCCCGCACTCCCCGGACAAGCTGCCTATGGCCCTGTTCCCCTCCCTGCCCGGGTCCTGGGGGCAATTGCCCCCCAGATTTGTGCACAGGGTGGGAATGGGCTGCTCACTGTGGGCTTGGGACTTGTCACTCTGCTGCCCTCCCTGTGGGGCCTTCGCAGCCTTTGCAGCCCAGTTGGTGGGACCTGGCATGGCAGGGTGGAGTGGGGCAGGGAAGCTCAGTGCCACTGCTGGAAGCCATGCGCCACAATGGCAAGGTGCCCCATGGTCACCTGAAAGCAGTGGGAGTGGTGGCACAGAGTTGTGCCCTCGCTGCTGCTAGGCGGGCAGGGGGCACTTTGCCAGGGTGGCATGGAGCTCCCAGTGGCAGCACTGAGCTTCTCTGCCCAGCCTCGCTCTTCCTTGCCATGCTGGGTTCTGCCCGCTGGGTTGTGGAGGCCCTGGGGGAGGGCAACAGAGCGGGGAGCCCCAAGCCTGCAGTGGGCAGCCCATATCTGCCCTGCACTCTGTTCTGCTTGGCTCTGGTCCTGCAGCAGTGGGGGGGCAGGGGAGGAGGAAGGTAGGCATGTGTCCCAGGCGAAGGGCAACAGGGTGAGGAGCCTAAGCCTGTAGTAGCCAGTCTGGAAACCTGCATTCCCCCCATGGGCTCCACTCTGGCCGTGCTGCCCTTGGGGAAGGGTGAAACTCGGCTCCATGCTCCTCCACAGCAGCCACTGCCTCCCACTTGGGCACTGCTGGTGGGGCAAGGTGCTGTGGACCTGGGTGTCTCGCTCCTAGGGCCGGCCTGTCATATCTTGCGAAACCTGCAGCCGCAGGGGGCACTGCAGCCAAAGGGCCCCCTGTGTCCAGCCACTCGCCAACCCCCGCCACCGACATTGCATCTGCTGGCTTCACATCCATCCGCTCACTACCCCTCCCGCCGCAGATGCTGCTGCTGCTGCTGCCCCGCTCGCCACCCCCCACCCCTCCACACCACCGGTGGCAGCTTCTTCATGTCAGGGGGCCCCCAAAAATTGTAGGCCATCCCTGCTGCCCCATAGCCATGGCAGCTGGGGGCCCGTCCGGCAGAGCTGTGGGTGTGGAGAATGGCAGGGCACCTTTGGTGCCTGCCCCTTTAAGAAGCTTTAACATACCGTGGGGCAGCCAGGATGCAGCTTAATAAGGCTGTCAGATGACTGCAAGAGGGATTGGGGGATGGGGCTGAGCAGCCTCAGTATAAGCCCAGACCCTCAGAGCTGAGCAGGAAGTTGCTGTAGGGGGCCAGAAGGACAATATTGCCTGTCTGTAGCTGCTTTTCCCAGAACACCTGGTGGTTCAGGGCAGGACCTGTGGGGATGGAGGAGGTTCCTGGTCCTGGGGAGTGACCTAAAACCACACCCTGCTGGGGCTGGATGATGTGGTGAGGCTGCCTGTGGCAGGGTGGTCCCTAGGATATGCCACACCTGTACCTCCCTAGTGAAAGGTGAGTATGGGGTGCCATATAGTCTCAGCCCCCATGACCTGGTAGATTACCCTGTAGAAGGGACAGGCAAGGGGTCCAGGCATGTCATCAGGCCTGAGACACAAGAGGCCAGGGCTGGATACAGGCATGGGTGAACTGGGTGACTGCCTGGGGCCCAGACAGAAAGGGAGCCTGGAAATGGTAATTTTTTTTTTCTGTTGTCCAATTGTTATTGTCATTATCATTATCTCTGGCAAAGGGTGGGGGGTGATACTAAAAGTTCACCAGGAGTCTAAGTATGGTGCTGTAAGGGGCGTAAGGCTGAGAGCCCCAATGAGGGTGGTGGTGTAGTAGCTCCAGTGGGGGTGCGTGAAAAAGCAGTAGAGCAATCAAGTGAGAAGGTCGCATAGGGTAGGGTCTGTGTTGGCCAGCATGAACAACTGCGCATAGGGCAGCCTTAGTGACTGAGTGAGCTGGGTTTGGAGGGGTCCAAGAAGGCTGACCTGTATGGGAGTATGAGGATGAGCAGCTCAGTACCTAACCAAAGTAACCCTGGCTAGCCCATACTAGGGCCAGGACCAGACTGGTCAAAGGCCAGGACCAGACTGGTCAAAGGACCACTGCAGGGGACAGCCAGAGGCTAGAGGCCATGAGTCCCAACTGGCCTAGAGGTGAGGCTAGGGCCAGTGAGGCCAAAGGTCCTAGAGGGGGCCACAGCCATGCGGGAAAAAGGGTTTAGGGAGTTTTGCAGCCCAGAATGAGGGTGGAGTAGACCGCTTGAGAAGGAGGGATCCAGGTGGGGTGTGAACGTCAGGCAGGCGTAGAGTGAGGTCCATTGTGGGGCCAAAGCCACATAGTGATGCCATTTCTAAGGCATGGGATACAGTGTAGGGATGGTACGGAGCCGTGTATTACACCCTTGGCATTGGGCAGTAAGTGGGTAGCCTCCCGCCTTGTAAACATCTGTTTTGGTTACATCAAAAACAAGGGAGGTGGGCAGACCAAGGATTAGACCAGCTGCGAGACAGCCCCCTGCCACAAGAGTGAGGGGCATCAGCAGGGCCATGGGGCTGTGGGTGGCAAGTGAGGGGCAATGGCACGGGCAGGGCAGAGCTACAAAGCAGTGGTGGGGAGGGGCAGCCACAGCTAGACCCGCATCCTGGTGAGCAAAGGAGGTAGGGGGAGCTCTGATTTTCCATGATAAACTCAAAAGCAAATGCCAAAATTTATAGGTATTTAGAATTTGTTTTTATTATAGTGACTGAGCCACTGGTAGGCTTCCAGATTGCTTTAAAATTATAAATATATCAATCATGTAAAAACTGTAAGTATATCATATATGTAAATGTATAATGGCATTTCATTTTAATCATGGAAAAACATGGATTTGGAGGTTTTAAAATAAAAGAACTTGTGATTTTTTTTTTTAAACAAAGCCAGGATCCCCAGTGATGTTCCCAGGCCACAAGTGAGCTGCACTTTTGCTGCAGAAGGTGAGACAGCCTCAGCTTCTGCCACAGAACAAGTTTGCCCTGTGATGGAAGTGAGTTTGTCTTGTCAACATCCATGAATGCAGAGGAAGGAAGAAAAGCCGCAGGTAGGAATCATTTCACCACTTAACTGTTCCCCAGAGGGCTAAAAAAGCAAAGAAATACAAGCTAAAGCTACAGCAACTAAACCAGCACCAAGGAAAATGTTAAAGGAATGGGGCACCAAGGAGTAGTTGGTAGAATCCTCCACATTCCTGGTTTTCAGGGGCTTGATGATACGCTTCCTTTGGGTCAGGATGGCTTCTCTGGCTCCAGCCCACTTTCCTGGCCCCCTCAGGCGGTACTGGTATGGTGTGCACGGGCCAAAGAAGACCTCCATGGCTAGCTTAGTATCCGTGAGGAAGAGAGACAGCAGGTTGGGTTTGAACCCTGCCAGGCTGGCAATTTCATCCAAGTATGAGATATAATCCACTTGCAGAGTGTGGCGCTGGGTTTTCACGTACCTGCAGAGAGTGAGAGAGAGAGAAAACATTGAGGCATAGACTGTACTGGCCAGCAAATGGCATTCCTGAGAGGCACTGCCGTAAAGACCTTGGATCTCTCTGAAATGACAAGGGAAGAGGATGTCCATTTGTACACAGTGCTCTGTCTGCTGGGTGACTCACATCCAGAAGGTTGGGCTAGATGACCTATGAAGTCCCTTCCAACCCTACTTCTCTATCATTTCCATGATTACTGCTATGGGAGTAAATCTGTTCTTCATTCACCTCTGTGTAGTGGATTCAACTGGCACATATATGGCATGGGGATGTTGTGCTGGTCCTTAGCATGTGGCTGAATTTCACTTTCTGCCCCTTAGATGAGCTGGATGCATTTTCTAACCTCAACCTTTGTTCTGTCTTCCCATTCAGATCTTTCTGCAAAGTTTTCTCAAAGCCTATGTGCCTAGGTAAAATTTAGGGGCCAGCCCTCCTGAAAGTTAGATTACTAGTAGGAATTCCTCAGCATGCAAGAAAAAAGGGCATGGGAACTTATACTCAGCTGTCTGTAGAGTTGTCAGTGCTTGGTATTAGAAGGCGTTTTATGTTTTTCCAGTAGCTGATAACTACTAGCATCAAACTCAGATTTTTTTGCCAATTTTTTGGCCTTATTCAAGTTCTTTGCTATTTCCTATGCTTTCCATGTGACTGAAACTACAGGTTGCCCTTAGTCAGAATGACCACCATTTCCCTGCTGCTTTCTCATATAGAAATAGGCTTCCCCCACCCCACTACACAGAACTATTGTGTGAGGTAGAGAATAACGTAACAATATATGGAAAGAATTATCTGGCAGATGAATAAACCCACTCATACGTATATTTTTTTTCTTGTCTGGGGGTGGGGTGGGGAGGTAGTCCTCTTCTCAAAGATTAACTGTGATGATTTGTATAAACAGTCCCCCAAGATAAACCACACACCCCAAGGAAACCCCACTCCTGTGTGACCACATTTTTCTCAGAGCCAAGTATAAAAACACAAAGCAAACTATTGACAAGTCTACTTAATGTTGTTCTCAGATCTCACTAAGGCCCAGACTTTCCTCCAGCTCCTAGTCTGTGCTTCTCCTTTGGTTGGTACCTTATCTTCCGTCCAGTTTCCACCCTGCCTCATCTCCAGTTTCCTGGTTCCCAGCATGGATTTTTTGCTTGCCCTTTGTGCTTCAATTCTGGCCCAGTCCTTTGTCAACAGCCCAATTCTAACCATCACTCCAGACTACCCACATCTGGCTTACAACATGCATGGTGTAATAATAACATGTCATTCTCGTGAGGCAAAGGATGTGTATGTGAAAGGCAACAGGTATTGAATACTGTGGTGATATGCAGGAGCAAGAAATGAACCAGGGAACTGGGTGGGAAGCTCGCAGGTGGCCAGTCTTCCACAGGGCTAGCACTTATTGTTTCTTATAACAGTTCCTACCGTTTTGCCATTTCTTCCTGCTTCTGGGTAATGTCAGCCAGCATATCACTTGTAGAAGGCAGTTCATTTAACCCTAAGAAAAAAACAAAAGCCCAGTTCTGAAAGATGTTCAAGGTAGTGCTTTCAAACACAGAGCTGAGGACTCCAGAGCAACCAAAAGAACAGAGAAAATAGCCCTAGGGAAGAAGAATCTTTTTGCTCTCTATCCTAGCTCACATTTTGCTCCAAGTGAAACCCCACAGAGTGGAGGCTCTGGAACCCTCGTAAAAACCTCATGATGACAGGACACTAGATATTCAAGAAAGATGTTGGACTTCAAAACTTAGGGGAGCAAAGAAGTGGGGCAAGAGCCAAGGTACAAACAGAGTAAGAGAGAGACTCTAGCAGAAGAGAGAGGGATGGGATAGGGTGGGGTGGGGGAGAGAGCGAGAGCAAGCAGGAGCAAGAGAGAGCAAGCCAAGAAGAGCCTGTAGGCAAACCAGAAGCAGAGCTGGTAATGGCCTTTGTAGGGGAAATGAAATGTTTCACTGAGAGAGTCTGAACAAAGCATGCAGGCCCTTATGCATCCTATAAAAGCAAGACAACACAGTGCAAGAAAATCCCCTTTAAGTTGAAAGATGGCAGGTGACAGGAAAAAATAACAGCAAAGTTGGGGGATGGTGATGTTTTGGGGCTTTCTTTAGAAGTTCTGAAATACCTGGGTTTTCTTTACCCAGAGGCTGCTAAACAATTCCCTTGGGATTATGGCTTACATACCCTTGAACACACGTGTGGCCCAGCGACCCTGAAGCTCTGAGATAGGCATGAGGGCCCCCAGTGGCTGGACGAAGCCGATGAAAGCCAACGTTGGTTTTTCCAGGTCAGGCGGAAAGACAAGCTTGTACAGGGAGACCTGGTTATCAACCACTTTGAGGCAGTCAAGAAATGGGAAGGAGAACTTGTATCCTGTAGCGAAGATAACCACATCGATGTTGTCTTCTATGGTGCCATCCTCAAAGATGGCAGCGGTTTCAGTGAACTCGCTCACATTTGATTTCACCCGCACTTTGCCAGTGATGATGCGGTTTGGCAGATCATCGTTGATGGTTGAATGCTGGCTGAGAAACCTGAATGGCATAGAAAGGGGTACAAAAATGTCCAGATTGGTTTGAGCAAGAAGTGACATGGCTCAGTCCTGGAAGCTGTCAGGAGAGAAGAAAACTCCCTCCTCCCTCCGTTGCATGGACCAACACATCATGGGCATGCCCCAACAGATCATCCAGTCCACCTTGCTGCATGGCCAGTGTCTCTTCACACACGGCATTTCCTACAGCTTCTTTCAGTCTAGTATTCAGACCATCTGGGTTTCCACCTGGGTAAGTTCTTTGGGACCATCTGTTTATCCTATGCTTGCATAGTACTTAGCACCTAGGGATCTGACCAGGTGTGTTAGGCACTATGAGAATACAAATATCGCAATATGAATAAATAACCATGAAAGAACACAAAGCCATTAACTGCATGCTGGTTCCACAGCTCACCTTCTTCCCACCTCTTAAAGCTGTACACAGAATTGCTCCTGTTGGATCAGGAGACACCTTGCTATTTGTGAGAACTTGAAAAAAACACTTTACTATATTTCCTGATATGCTATTTCCAAGTGCAATCTCTGACTATGGATAGAGGGAGCTTTTAACTGCTGTAAAAGGGGTGAGGGTGCTGCCTCTGGAGCACAGGCTATTAGGCTGTAATTGTTGCCTCTGAATGCCCCCATAGCCACATGAATTAGCTAAGTCAGGGCTGTTTCATTTCTAAGAGGCCAGGGGCTGCGTGCCCCTCAGGCTATTTTAGCAGGGGCCACACCAGCAGAGGCCATGGAGCCTGAGAGCTGCATGTTCCCCTCTGCTGCACCACGTGTCCAGCTGTACCCTGCATCCCCCTGCAGCTGTTCCTCATACCCCACATTGAACTAGGGGCCCAGGTACTCCTCTCCCAATGCAAACCATGCCCTCTGCTGCACCATGTACTACCCCACTGCTGCTCCCCATGCTTCCCTGCTGGACCACATGCCCAGGCACTCTGATTCACCCTTAGTTCCCTGGCTGTGAGCTCCCTTGCTGCACTGTGTCACTCAGACACCCTGGACGCCAAGCTCTCCTGCACTGCAGGCTGCACTGCTCTGTACCACCCCATCCCATAGGGCAGGGGAAGCCAGAGGAAAGGAGAGCTTAGAATCCCCACCTGTTGCTTCAGCTGGGACAGTGTCAGGGACCTAGGCCTGGTGGAAGTCTGGGGCCACAATTTAACCTGTTGCAGGCTGTGTGGCTCATAAGCCAGCAGTTGGGCAGCCATAAGTGTAGTCACTGTAAATTTAATCCTGAATGAAACAGCAGCAGTTCTGCTACATTTGTATAGCTGCAGGAGCATGCAGGCATACATCGTACAGTTACCCATCAACCAGATGTTTTCACATCTGCACAGAAGTCAGTCCCAGGTACTGCAGCTACTCAGTGTATTGTTTAAGAGCTCACCACTACAAGTTCTTCCCAATATCCAGCTTAAATAATCCCTTTTTTAATGTCATCCCAGAACTACTCTGTCTATTCCCACGTATCCTGCTAAGTGACTCTGCTTTGCATTTACAATGGGCAGGGGAGTTTGAAAGCAGTGGAAAGGCTGTTGTTTTGTGTATTGGATGTAGAAGAGGAGACATGCTCCAGGAAAGGCCAGTTACAAGACTGACAAGTGCTGTGAGATCTGGCAGAGTAGCAAGAGGGACAGCTGCACCCAGGCAACAGAAAACAAATCTGTTGACAGCAATGGAACTGATATTCATGCCCTGGGGCTGTAGTGTGAGTGGTCAGAGACCTTACATTCTGTCCTGGTGCCCATTACTCTATAACCCCTTTTGGTCCTCAACATATCCCAGATTTCCCCCCTTCCATAGAGTCCATTTAAAGGGAGATGATCCAGGCTTGCTGGACACTTTACATATGTTCACAAAGAATTCCAGAAAGATGCCCTTTCCTTCCTAGCTCCCACAAGGAAGTCGCCCGGACTCCATAGCTCACCTGTGCTTAGGCTGTAGGCCATAGAGGGCATGGTTGAAAGCTTTATTCAGTTTCTGCTCTGCAAAATAGTTCACCATAGTGAAAGGCAGAGTGTCAATGAGAAGCTTGATGAAGCGAGTGATATAAGCTGCATCCGTGGGGTACCCTTCTTCCAAGATCCGCCTCTGTACCCATGCACCCCGCCTGCTGCTAAGCAAGACCTGAAGGAGGTAACAGTAGAAGAACCACTGAGAATCAACAGGACATTAAATGACTTTCTGATAGAGTCTTTGGGTGAGAAATGTTCTGCTGGCAGCAAGGAGTTCACAGCTATCTGCATTTCATTATAATTCCCTAGCTTGGGGCTTCTAAATTCATTAAAGAGCAGAGACATTTAAGCATCTTCATTGTACCCATAGGCTTCACTGGCCCAAAAACCAGACACCAGGTGCAAACACAGAAGAAGAGGCTTGAGGAAACAATAAGGTGAAGCTGGTTGGCATGCTGAGCAACTGCCCAGATGTTTCTGAGGCTTTTGCAAGGATCACAGCAAAGGAAAGCTTTAAGGAAGGACCTGAAGCAGGACAAAGAGATGGGGCTTGTAGTTGGTCATGGGGAACTTGCCCCACATGGGAAAACATACCCAGGAGCTTGTTTGAAAGTTTTGTAAGTGGGCATTAATGCTGAAATCAGGGACAGAATAGAGGTGGGCATTGTCATCTTGAGAGCCATGGGCATGATAAGCAGGTCACTCGCTCAGTTGCTTTATCTAAGTCAGTCCACTCTGTATTCAGGGTTTCCAACAGAGGTTGCCCCATTATTTTACTTCGGGCAACCTCATCCTCACATTAAATGAAACAAACAAACAACCTCCAAAACCTGATGTCTTCCTTCAGCTTTTGAGAGGAATGGCCTAAGTTCTGTGTTTTTTCCTCAGCATCACAGCCTCCTTTCTCCCTTGTCTTCCACTCCTGGAGTTTTTAAGCCTCTTTGTAAGCCCTCCCTCATCTACTAGTCATCTACTGCAGCTTACTCCCAGCCTTCCAGCCAGGCAGACTATTAACTGCTAAACTTCTGTAACTGGATTTCATCTCCCTGAAGGCTGAGTAGTGAGCACCTCCTTACAGCATGTCTACACCTAATCCTCAGCATTCCTAAAAAGGGACATTCTTGACCATGACCTATTTACTACCCACTTGCATATGCCAACCCCAATAATGTGGTGGTGAAGCCAATCCAGGTATGCTCCTGGCAACTACTCTCAAGACTTCCATCTCTAATGTGACTAGAAGATGCTACAGGGGATAGTTCTAGAGCAGCTTTGTTGCATGTACAGGCCTGGTACATGCAAGAAGTGGATGTGCAGGCTGTCCTCAAGAAAATTCCTCCCAGGGAGCATGGGGGATACACAAGAGAGAGGGCAACTATGGTCTTGCAATAAAATTTGCCACCATTTTAAAAGAACATACCTAGTTCTAGCCTTCAGATCTCTGTGCAAAACCACATGCAATGCAGTTAACTCTATCAGTAAAGCACAGACCTTACTGAACCCTGTGGGCAGGAAGGAAAGAACTAAGCTACTGGAGAGGAATCCTCTCCCTCCATGCAAAAGGTTATGGATAAATCAACAGCCCTCCTATGGCATCAGAGATCGGTGCTTGTTGCTTGGTGCCAGAAGCAGATAATTAGCCCATGAAATAAATGAATAATAATTTCCACATTATGCAATGGCCCATGCCTAGACTAAGTTAACAAACTTTGTAAGGCTCTGAATCCATTTCACCACAATCCTTCCAGCCAGCTGTGTCAGACAGCCATGGTCCAAGCAACAGGTCTAGCAGTGTTTTGTTTTATTATCACCCATTGTTCTATGCAAACCTGATCCTGCATACAAGCAGGGACTTGCAAACAAATGCCAAAGAGTCTGTGGAAATACAAGTCTGGTGCCTGGTATATACGTGCCAATATAGACATTCCTTGTACAAGGGTTTGGTATGAATAACACCTTCTTTGTTTCTATAAAGCCATTCTTGCTCACCTCATGGAGCAGTTTCAAAGGGCAGGGCCACACTCTCTGCTGCACTGAGATCTGCTTATCACAGGCAATGAGACTATCAGGAAGCTCCCCCAACCATCATCCTAATCTAAATCAAAGCATCTTAAATCACATGCTGGTCACAGAGCTAACAGGCAACATCAGTTGGAAACTTGCAGAACAGATCTGTGCTGCAACATGCTCTGCTGTATGAGATGGGAAGGAAGCAGCTGGCATAGGAGCTGGCTCCACAGAGCTGCCCTCCCCTCTGGCATTCCCATCCCTCCAGCTGCAGTCATCATGACATGGTGAAGAGAATATGCTAATTTGAAACTGGATCTTAGGAGATGGTGTTACAGGATAGGAGATGTTAGCAAATGTGGTGGGGTGGGAAAGATGAAGTCAGAAAGGAACAGGTGTGGACACGGGCGCCTGAGCAGATTAAGGGAATGGAGAGTTTATCATGTTAAAGGAGACTGTGAGAGCTTGGCTTGTTTAGCCTAGCAAAAGGAAGGCTATGACAGAATAGAACTGCTGCCTATAAATACTGCTGGGGATAAACACCAGGGAGGGAGAAGAGCTGCTTAAGCAAAATCACCATGTAGCACAAAAACAAATATGTCTAAAATGGCTTAGAGTAAATTTGGGCTGTAAATAAGAATATGGTCTCTACCCATTAGGACAGTGAGTTTCTGGAGCAGCCTCACCAAAGGGGCACTGGGGCAAAAACCCCTACTTACTTATAAGGCAGATCTTGATAAATATATAAAGTGGTTTATGTGACCTGGTGGCCTGTGATAGTAGAGGATAGGATTCAGTGACCCAGGAGGTCGCTTCCCAGCCTATGTTCTGATAAATTATTGAACAAAGATCTAAAGAACAACAGTCACTGGGTGAATAGTGACCTTCTGCCTAGAACGTGGTCCAGATGACCTGTCTGGAGTGTAGAGTGTTCTGGGAAGAGAAGAGGGGACAGCAAGGGTTGGCTGCTGGTCCTGGAGGGTAGAAGACGAGCGAAATGAATGAAGGGGAAAAAAGAAAGACTGGGTTCAGAGAGGGAAGCAATGAACACCTCACAGAGCATGAGGGTTTGTTCTGGAGATCATGCAGAGAGGTGGTATTGGCCACAGAACTTCTGTTTGCCATGGTTAAAAGAGAAGGCTAGGAGTTCTGGCAAGCCCAGAGTCAGCAGTGTGGTAAGTCAAAGTGATGCAGGGCCTCCAAAACACCAGAAAGAGCTGCTGGCAGTGCCCAGCATTCGCATGTAGCAGAACAGTGGAAAGTATTGTATTAGCCTGCAGGGAATGCTGGTGCTGAATAGGGTGTGCACACAAGAAGGGGAAAGTTGTAACACTTAATCTGAATTCACTGTACTTTTCAGGAAGGGGCTCAGGTGATGAGGGATAATATGAACCAGACCTGGGAAAAGCCCTCCAGCCTTAGTGCCATTGGAGACTGTGTACTAGGTGGAGAACAACAGCAGATCAACCCAGTCCTGTTCACTCAGAAGGGAGTTTTAGTTTTAATCCCTGGTACCAACTGTTTTTTTTGCTTGTAACACAGTGACTGTATGCCCTAATGCACCATTCCACCCAGGGTGAGCTGCAAGCCTGATGTATTTTAACAGGGCCAATAAATTAAGCCAACCAAGTGTGAACTTGTGACAGTACAAAGGGGAAATCTGAATTGCTGGGCAGGGCTTTCCTTTCGTCCTCATCTCTACTTTCGGCAGGGGCAGTCTGCCTCTGTTCCACAGCAATTAATGGGGACTCCTCTGAGGGGCAGGGATCAAACAATGGAAGCGGTAAGATCTTCTCCCAAGCCTGCTAGATGAGCTGGAGAGGCCCTGAGCGTGATGGCACACTGGATGCAAGGTACAAGTATGAAAGGGGCAGAGTACCAGAGTGCTGAGTCAGTGACAGTCATGCACTATTCTGAACATATAGGGGTTAAAGGTGGTGGGGGACTTAATTCCCTGGAACAAACCTGATCTGCCGTGTAACTGAGCTCCACGGCTATGTCCAGTCCTGAATTCCCAATGCCAATCACGATCACTTTCTTGTCCAAGAACTCCTGGGAGTTCTTATAATCCCGACTATGGAAGTAGCGACCTTTGAACTTCTCAATACCTGCAGGAAAGAGCAGAGCAGCTGTGGCCATGCATCTGGCTGTGCATTGCTGTGGGTCCTGAGATTCAAAGGCAAAGAGGGTGTTACAAGGGTCTCCAGCATTCTTTCAGACCAAGGCCAGGAGACACCCACACATAAGTGGGAGAAAACAAAAAAATCTTAGTGGTCCATGTCCCTGGCATTTGTCATGTCATCATCTGGCTTGTTCTCCTGATCATAGAGTTCCCTAGGACTAAACGATCTCAGCCCCACCTAGATTTCCAGTGTAAAGGGCAGGCAGGAAAAGAGTAAGCCACATTTCCAAGCTTATTAAGCCTTCCGTGTACAAAAGGACACACAGAGGAGAAAGTTAAGGCTTTCCCTCCCCACCTCATCCTATTTCCGGGTTGCAACATTTTTTACACAAGGAAGGTGACCTGTTGATGATGAGAGCTGGTGTTAACAGAACACCCTGACCTGGTGCTGAAGATAGTTTAACAGCCTAAGGCCATATGGAGATGTGGCTGTGCTACATGCTTGCATAACAGCAGCAGAGAAGATACAGGGACACAGGATTTGATATCTACTAGTAGCAACCACAGTACTTACCCTGGATTACTGGAAAGTTTGGTCCCTGGTTTGCTACACCTTCACTGCGTGCTGTTATCCCTGCCAGCTAGATGAAGTAGTATAGGTAAGCCAGCACATACCCCAATTACACCTTATTTTGATAAGAGAACATACCCTGTAGGTGAGCTCCCTACTCCCACACTGCTTCCATCTCAGGTACAGCACTAAGCAGTAGCTTTATAAACAGCGTTTTCAATGGTACCTAGGGTTAAGCCAGTCCTAACTGAATGCTTTGGAAAGTCTAGACACCCAAGACAAGAAACCTCTGCTGATATGTCACCTCCTCCATCATGTAACTCTTCTAGACCTGGGCCTGATGAGAGGAAGGATACACTGGGATCAAAACATAGTGTATAAAGAGGCAGAGAGTCACAAGGGGGTGTTTTATTGCCCTTTACAACATACCTGGAAAGGACTGCAGTGGTAAATGGGCGTCAGAATGGTGACCACTGCAAACTAGGACTGCATCAAAGATGGCCAACTCCTGCTTCCCGTTGTTCTCTGTAACAACATCCCATTGGCCCGTAGTAGAGAAATCTGGGCGTTTTGTCACAGAGCAAACGTTGGTCTGAACAAAAAAGACAGGCATCAGGGCATTTCATCCTTTCTCTTGGAAATAAGCCCCCAGAAAGAGCCTCCTACCTCTGCTCCCTACCAGACTTACCATCTCCTCCAAATAACATAAGGCTCAAGCATACCTCAGATCCCCAGCATCAGGCCCTGTGAGGTCCCTGCCAGCCTTTATTACACTGCTGGCATATCCATTCCTGCAGGCTCCCACTGAGAGCCAGGCAGCAGCAGCTTCTAGGAGCTGGGCTGTGGCTTCATCTCAGGTGGGCCCCAGCCGAAGGCAGGTCAAAATACAGCTCTTTCACTTGGTCAGGGGTCCTCAAAGGACAGCAGGGGGTCCTGCCAGGCTCTGACCACCTAGGCCTGCTGTTGAATGCAACTGGAACAGGAGGAAGGCTATCTCTGGGGCCTCTGAAACATGACCTGCCGAATCTTTCACTACTTAACGAGGGCATCAAGTTTCACTGATGGCAAGATTCTTCCATGCAGGACCTGCTCACCTGCTGACATATCCATGTCCCTGGGCACACACATATGCAGACAAATGCACTGGCAGGCACAGTGTTCCCATCCTCCCCACAAGCACCCTCTCGCCATGTCAGCTCTCCCCTCACCTTGAAGCGGATGTACTTAAGAAGGTCGAAATGCTTAGCATACATGTGGAAATACTCCATGATTTTGAAGTTGTGCATGTAGTTGGGAAAATCCTCCGGGATGGGGAAGTCACTGAAGCACATAATTTCCTTGGAGGTATTGATAGTGACTGATTTGTAGATACTGGCCCTGCCCTCTTCAGGATTTTTCTGCAGGGAAAAGGAGAATTGTTATAGAATCACAGGGTTGAGAGTATCATCTAGGATCATATACTCTCACTCCCTAAAATAACAAACTACTTTTGGAGAGGATGGTTTGGAACCTACAACTTCGGCCTTTCAAAGCAAATGTAGCACATTTCTGGGTTCATGGCCAACAAAGTAAAGCTCTTGATCAGCGATTCTCATCCTGGGCTATTGTGGGATTTCTTTAAGGGTTCCCTGTGTGTGGAGGTCAGTGTTTGCTCCCAAAGTGGCCTCAATGGGGTATTTCCAGGTTGGGAACACATATATGGGAGGGGGAGGCTTTTCCTTCACAACCCTGATATTCTGTGGGGGCAAAGGAAATTCCAATTTCTTTCTACTTTAGTGCAACTGGATGTGTTTCCATGGGAGACCCCAGATCACAGCTCAGATCTTGCAGGGAGCCAGAGCACCTGACACCATCTGCAGGGAGAACAAGGCCCACACACCCAAAGATTGCCAGTCTGCCAGCCAATGGCTCATCTATCCCTGCAAAATATTGAGATATGGCTGATGTATTTGATAAGAAGGGGTGAACCAGCTTCTTCCACATCATCCATACAATTGCCTCACTGACATCTTACCAGGGGTACAGTTTTTGTCTCTAAGCTTGAACTCAAGGCTCTAAAACAGTGGTCACCAACCAGTGGATCTCGATACACCAGTAGATCTTGGAGCCTCTTGAAGTTGATCTGAGGGTGAGGTGGGGGGCTAAGTGCCTGCCTGCATGCACACGCACACCTCCCAGCCCAGCAGGTCAGTCCGTGGGAAAGGAAAGGGGTGGGGGCTAGATTGAAGCCCCTGCAGTGAGGGACAGTGCGCAGAGGCAGGAGCAGGGGTAAGATAAGTGAGGCCCTGGCTGGATGGGACTTACCTGTTGGGGAGGCGTGCCCCCAAATAATTTTTTCTTGATCTGCCCCCCCCCCCACTTCTCTAGTCCTCCATACTTTCTGGTGGTCCCAACATCAGAGCATTTAGAAATACTTTGGCTCCTACGAGGCTTGTGTTCACACCAAAACCCCATGCACCAAGCCTCTAGGCCTCCTCCAACCACTACAGATGCCAACCCAGCCCTGGAACATGGTGTCTTGATTTTATTACCAATCCGCCTCCCACCTTAGGGCACTCAAGCATCCTGCTGGCAGTGGACCTCCTCACTAGGATAGCCCATCCCCTGCCCTCAGACAGCCTGACTATTTTTAGAACAAATCTTTCAGTTGCAAGGTCTTCCCAGGGCATTGTCTCAGACTGCAGCCCACAATTAGTTTCCCACTTCTGGAAAGAGCCCTCAAAACTTAAATATCAAACCTCTTGCCTCATCTTCACATAACCCACAAACTGACAGTCAAACAGAATGGATCAATATGACACTTGAACAATGTCTCCAACCCTTTTTGAATTATCACCAGGACAACTGGGTCTCCCTACTCCACTTGTGGAATTCACATATAATAACTCTGAACATGCCTCCACTGACCACTGTCCTTTTCTTTTGAATTATGGGGCACTTTTACATGTTTTCCAGGAATATGGGAGGGGAGCTTTAATTAGAGCAGCTCCCAGAGTCACTCTAATTAAAGCACCTCAGCATCTTGTGTATCAGCATCTCCGTGCTTCAAAATCATGGTGGGGGTGCTTTAACTAAAGCTCGTCAAATGATCTTTAGTTAAAGCACCCCTGCTGCCGTTCTGAAGCACGGGGATGGTGATACACTACATGTGGAGGCTGGCTGCAGTGCGCAAACCAGCATGCTCCAGCAGACTTGATTAAGTCTGCTCTGACATGCTGGAATTACAGTGCGTGGGAGCGGCCTCCTGGCACATCTGCAGGCACCCATGGTTTCCACCCGCACATTCATCTCTTGTCCTCTCCGGCCTTTCACACATCAGCTGTAGCCTCTCTGGTCAATCACTTTCACGAGGTCCATCTGGTGAAACATCTAGAACTTGCCAAGGAGACTTACAAGAGATTCACAGATAAGAATCGTCAAGAAGCACTGGCCTTCTTAGTGGGGGATAAGGTTTGGCTATCCACCTCTGCATGTCCATCTGCCAAACTGAACTTCCAATACTTGGACCCCTTCTCAAACATTGCAAAGATTAATTCAGTCACCTACGGATTAAAGCTCTCCAGAACCATGAAAATGGTCTTTGATGTCTCCCTGCTGAAGCCGCATAAGGAGAACCCATTTCCAAGCCTTCACCATCCATGCAGATCCAAGGTCAAGATGAATTTTTGTTCAACAGATTCTAGACTCCAAGATGATTGGGGGAAATTAGACTGTTGAATAGACTGTGAAGGGTACAGTTTGGAGAAATGTTCCTGGGAATCAGTGAGCATTGTCCATGTGGTGGACTTTGTAAAAGACTGCTGTCAGGCTCATCCTAATAAACTTGGAGAACGGTATAGCATATGGAGGGGTTCAGGCATTTATTGTTGTATTTGTGTGCAAGAGAAAAAGCAGAAACAACTAAGCAGTGCCACATATTGAGAAGTCCTGGAAAATCATAATACTGAGAAAAAGCCAGCTGAGTTTTTAATTAAGTGTTACCTGAAAGAAGAACAGCACAGTGAAAAAATACACTCCCTCCTGCTGTTTAAGTCCTGTGTTTTGAGAAATAGGCCTTTGTTAATAAACAGGATAACACCAAAGGAACAGCAGGCTTCATCATAAATGTCTCCTTTTAATGGAAACAACCCCCTGAGCTAATTACTCAGGTCAAGAAAGCAGAGCAACACTTTTAGAGTAATGTGTTCTGACCGCAAGAACAAGCCATACAGCACACGGTGCGGGCGTTGTTCTGTTCCAGCAGCATCTTTCAGCACCATGGTCATTCCACCTCCTTGGCTGAGGCCATCAGCATCAATACCTCCTGTGCAGCTGAACTGGTATTTAGTAAGGGCAGGAGATGTCTGTAAGACACCCTGTTGCAGTTAACGCACTGGTGAAATCTGACATTATGGAATTGGACCTGGATTATTTTACTACTGGAACATGCCATGAAGTCTTCTCAGACAGGCTTATTTGTTGCATCATGGGACAGTGCATCCAGGACTACCAGGAAAACTTGAAGCCTGCCTTAATTAGGGAAGCTACTGATATGTTGTGAGTTCAGCAACAATAGTCTGGACATTTCTGGGTTGCACTAACAGTTGTTTATTATTACTTCATAGATTTCACAGACATTAGGGCTGGAAGGGACCTCAGAAGATCATCAAGTCCAGCTCCCTAACCCAGGCCTTGGGGGCTTGGACAGTAAAGAAGTTTTTCCTTATGTCCAGCCAGAAATGTTCTTGGAGGAGTTTGTGAATGTTTGACCTTGTCATCCCTAGGGGAGCTCTGATGAACAGACGTTCCCCTAGATCTTGATATACACCTCTTATATACTTATAGGCAGCCACCAGGTGCCCCCTGAGCCTGCGCTTTTCCAGGCTGAAGACTCCCATGACTCTCAGGCTCTCATCATAAGGCCTGTTCTCCTGCTCTCTGATCATGTGCATGGCTCTCCTCTTGACTCTCTCAAGCTTTTCCACAGACCTTTTAAACTGTGGAGCCCAGAACTGGATACAGTACTCCAGCTGTGGCCTCACCAAGGCTGAGTACAGCAGAAGGATGACATCCTGCGATTTGCTTGAGAAGCATCTATGGATGCAAGCCAGAGTTTTGCTTGCTTTACCAGCTGCGACATTGCATTGGTGGCTCATATTCATCTTGTGGTCTATCATCACCCCCAAGTCCCTTTCAGCCATGGTGCTAGCAAACATGCTGCAGGTTTTTTTCCGCAAGGTGGAGTACCTTGCATTTTTCAGTATTGAACGCCATCAGGTTTTCGACCACCCATTTTCTGAGCCTGTCTAGGTCAGCCTGGATCATGATCCTAGCCTCAGGTATGGACGCTTTACCCCAAAGTTTGGTGTCCAGTCCACTTCTGACACCAATGTCTACATCATTAATAAATACGTTAAAGAGTACAGGATGGAGCAAGGATGGAGCCTTGAGGGACTCCATGATTTCCTCACAAGAGGCAACTCTTGCGGGCAGACAGCTCATGCTGATGTGATGAAAATGGCTTAAATACCTCAGCCAATTTTTCTGCAGGCCAGCCCGTCCACACCAAGTTGAGGACACCGGCAAGGATAGGGTGTTTTGCAATCATCCTTATAACTCTGAAATCATATCAAGGGTGGATTTTAACAATTGCCTCAGTATGGACCAACCCCGGGAACTCCTGCTAGCATTTTCTCCATGAACTGCTGGAAAATTCCTAGTGCCACAGAAATTTGGAACCAGACGTGCTTGACACAGAACACTTCCTGGTGCAATTATTGTTTGGGCCTCAGCAGCCTTGTCATGCTCTATCAATTGCTGATAGGCTTGAGCAAGGTCAAGTTTGGCAAAAACCTTCCCTCCTGCAAGAACCGACAGTAACTGGTTAATGGCAGGCACTGGGTGTGGATCCTGATTAAGTGCTTTATTAGCAGTGCACTTGTAATCCCCACAGATGCGAACACTACCAGTACATTTTAAAACAGGAACAACTGGTGTGGCCCAGCTTGTAAGTACGACTGGCTCAAGGACACCTTGTGCAATATGCCTATCTAATTCTGCATCAATTTTCAGCTGCGGTGTGAAAGGTATGTTCTAATCTGTGAGTGGTTTAGGAATGAATACATTTGCCTGAGTCTTTCTGTCTCCCAGAAGTGGCCTTCCAGTGGGAAACCCTCTGCGTGCCCCTTCTTGCAGCCACGACGCTCTGCGTTCCTAAACCTGCACTCCCTTTGTCTGTGTTGGCCACCACAACTCAGACATGTCTGTGGATTAATTGGCTTATGTAGTGCTGTTGGTGAAGGTATAATCCACTGAATTTGCTGGTGAAAATCTGATCTTTTTGGAGTAAGTGGACATGGCAGGAGAACGCCTGGCGAATTTGTTTCATGTTATGGGATGCTGCTTCAGCTGCCAAGGCTTTTTCTCGTGCAGCAGCCAAGGTCAAATTTGGTTCAGAGAGCAGGCAACGTTGGATTGCTTCATCTTGTACCCCATAGATGAGACTGCCATGAAGCAGGCCATCCAGGAGATCACCAAACTCACAAAATTCAGCAAGGCAACAGAGCTCAGCCAGCTTATCTGCTATGCCTTCATTGGCCTTCATTGGCCTTTTGGTCCTGTTTAAAAAAAAATCTCTGCAGGGTAACAGATGGCCTTGGGCAAAAATGTGTCTTTAGCAGGGCAATTAGTTCAGCATAATACTTAGTGTTTGGCAAGGCAGGTGCTGTGAGGGAACGAACAATGGCAAATGTTTGGGCACCACAGACTGTCAGGAGGATCGCACACTTCTGTGCTAGGTTTTCCACTTTGTTGGCTTCCAAGTAACAGGATAGCCTCTCAGCATAAGAGTCCCAAGAAGCCGGCTGGCTCACATCAAATGCTTCTATGTGACACAATGTGGCCATTTAACTGCCATCAGCTGTATTAAACAGAAAAGAAGAAGGAGAAAAAGAAGAAAAAAAACTTCCCTCTGATCGCAAAACACAGCCTGGTCTCAGAATGTCGTCCCACAATCTAGGGGGCTCTTTTCAGCAAAGGATCCCATCCTCATTGCCAGATGAGATGGTGTGAGTTCAGCAACACACTCTGGACACTGCTGTGTTGAACCAACAGTCATTTATTATTCTGACTCTCTGGAATCATATCGGGGGGATCTTAACAGTTCCCTGTATATACACATAGAACTTATACTTTTGTATATGTATATCCATAGGTATACATATACAATATATGTATGCAGAACTTATACTTGCTCTGCCTCTAACTCGACCCAGTCCAGTCCAGTCCAGAGAGAAACCAAGAAAGCCCCTAGCTTCCCATGGCAGAGACAATGGAGTCCCCAGAGCTGCAAAACTGCCGCGAGCAACTGAATATGCAGTGCTGGACATGGGGGCTTTGGCCTTAAAGGGACAGTGCAGGGAAACACAATAAGACACAACAGCTATGGAGTGTACAATTGATTCCCCAGAACAACAAATGTGAAAACAGGGATGGGAGTGTGGGTCAAAGGCTGATAACAAGTTCTCCAAGGGGCGGACACTGTGCAGAGTGTACTCCTATCTGACAGGCCTGTTAGATTTGCCAAAAGATCATGCCCTGAAGCCCATCACAGACTACTATAAGTTTCCCTTAATAAGGGAGGCCACTGGGGGAACATCAGCTAATTCCAGGAGATAATAAGGGATTTGGAAAGGGGCACTGAGCAGCACCCACTGCCTCCTGAATACGTCAAGAGAGCCTGAGTTATGGGAGCGCTCTGTGGATGCCAACTAGAGAAACTTCCTGGAGATGTGAGCAGGGAAGTAACAGAAAGACAGGCCCATGCTTGCCCAGGTTCCTCCCAGCCAGAGTCTCCTTCCTGGTGTTGTAGATGGCCAGCTTTGCCAGAGCCAGGATGTTGACCAGGAGGTCCCAGGACTTGGATGGGCCATGCAGAGGGTACAAAAAACAAAAGGTGCGGGGACAAGTGCAGCCAGCACCTCAGGAGGAGGTTTGGGAGAAGGCAGAAAAGGGGCTGCAATGTGGCACACTTGAAGTAGGCACTCTCCCAGACAGGGTACCCTTGAGGGGAGCGTCAGGAGTCGGGGCAGCAGGCAGGCTAAATTGCTCCCAGCTAAGCAGGCTTCGCTGCCATCAGTCTACCTCCAACTGCCCCCAGTTGCCAGCATAGCCATGGCTGCCTGCTTATAAGGCAGACTTCTTTCAGTATCCAGCAGTAGGGCTGTGCAAGGCTTTGGACAGAGCTTCGGATTCGGAGGTGCTTTGGGGTGGGAAGCAGCACGTCCGGGTCAAAGCGCTGCCTCGTTCGGCTTCCCGAAGCGCCTCAGAGCCGCCTCGGAGATCCAGCCATAGGGTATAACGGGGAAACAATAAAATAGGTATAACTTTGTTGTTTTATGTCCAATTTGGATGAAATTTTCAGGGTTGGTAGACTCTGCAGAGAGGATGAAGCCTACCAAGTTTCAAGAAGATCAGTATAAGGGTTTGGGGGGAACTGCATCCCAAATCATTGAAAGCAAAACTCCTGTCACATCTATGGTTACAACATAGCAGGGTGAAAACTGCAGGGGTGGTAGCTCTTGCCACAAAGCCTGCCCAGTTTCAGAAAGATTGGTGCAGGCATTTGGGGGGAACTGCCCCTCAAGCAGCAGACAAGCAGTGCTGTGGGTGCTGTGGGACTGACCATCTCTGTCTTGGGGTGGGAGGGGAGACAGGGCTGCAGACCAGGCTGCTGAGCTGCTGTTACCAGTTACCAATCAATCAGTCATGATTCACTAAGGGACCAGGGATTCAGGGACCAGCTCAATACACAGGACCTACCTACTATGTAAGGACTTGACTTAACGAGCATCAATTAGCACCAACAAAACCAGGCTAAGGAGAGGAAAGACTCAATACAGACAATCAACTGCCCCAGGACAGACCCAGTCTTGGCACCGGTTTTGCCTGTCAGCAGCTAGGGGTGTAGTTCCCCCTAAACCCCTGCACCGATCTCCTTGAAACTTGGCAGACTTTGTGGCTTCAGTAAGAGCTACGACCCCTGCAGTTTTCACCCCCCTGTGCTGTAACGCACAGCCGTCACATGAGTTTGGCTTTCATAAATTTGGGGTACAGTTCCCCCCAAACCCTCACACTGATCTCTTGAAACTTGGCAGATATCATGCTCTCAGCAGAGGCTACAATCCCTGCAAGTTTCATCCAAATCAGACAAGAAACAACAAAGTTATAGATATTTAATTGATTCCCTGTTATACCCTATGGCCAGATCTCCGAGGCAGCTACGAAGCTTTGGCCAGATGGAGGCAGAAACCGGGTCTGGAGTTCTGGATCGGACCACGGCCATCTGAAGTGGCCGGATCCAAAGCCGGATTGAATTGCTGCCAACTTGCACAGGCCTATCCAACAGTAGGCGTGTGCAAACCGGGCCTGATTTGATTCAGATTCAGCCCAAATCAGGGACAGTGATTTGATTCGTTGTTTCAGATCACCATCCCTGATTTGATTTGGCCAAATCCAAATCCGAAACTTCAAAGCTGATTCAGAGAATCAGCGATTCGGACACAGGCACAGCTTTAAAAGTTTTTTCTACATACCTTGAGGTACCAGTGCAGCTTCTGATCACTATGATGCTGGGGCACATGGAGCGTCCCACAGGAATGCGGGGGGACCCTCCACATGCTTGGTGGTGAACTTTCTGGGTCTGCCGGGCAGCACGTGCCCCCCCCCCCATGTCCCCCTAGCCTGGGGACTGGCTGTAGGGGGACCTGGGGTGCCCTCCCAGACTCAGGAGGCCCTAGTGGCTGAGCTGGGGGGAGGGGTACAGGGGGGGCAGCATGCTCCCTGGCAGACCCAGAAGTGGACTGGAGGTGCTTCTGGTCCACTTCTGGGTCTGCTGCTGAGCATGCTGGGGAGTTCCCATGCTTCTGTAGGACACTCCATGTGCCCCAGCATCACAGCATGCACGATCCCCTGCTACAAGGGGCACGCAGAAAAAAACATTTAAAGCTGTCTCTATGTCCAAATCTCTCTGAATCGATTTGGAGGGTTCCAGTTCAATTCAGAGAGATTAAAGGGTCCTCTGATTCGATTTGGATTCAGAGATTCGGCCACTGAATTGGGCGAAATCGAATCGGGGACTGAAGCTTCACACAGCTGTACCCAGGAGGCTGCTCAACAGGACAGATGTCTCTCTGTTTGGTCCTGGGCTTCTGACTCCTTGTTGGCTTTCTGTCTTCATCAGCAGGACATGCTGTTGCTTGCTTGCTGACTCCTCATTCCAGACTCCAGCCTGGATCTCTTTTGCTCCTAATTTGCTGACTCCTGACCTCTTAGGGCTACAGCTGCCTGTCCCAGACCGCCTAACTAGAAACTCCGGTGTGCATCAGAAGTTCCAACATCCCTGGCTTATGACTGCCCAAGATAACTGCTTACTTCTCGGCCTTCCTTCTGCACCCCTAGCTGCTGACAGGTTCTGGACTCTAGTCTGGAGCTTCTCTGGACCTAGTCCTCTGGTTTGCAACCCTGATTGCCCACATTGCAGTCTTACCCCCAAGAAGAGAAAAAGGTGGGACTCTTCTGTCTCCATCCCAGCATGAGAGTTTCACAATGTACAGCAGAGCTCAGACCTACCTCATATCTCCAGACCCCTCCAATGTCACTACTTCTCTCGAAGCAGGTAGGTTTGAGCCCCTCATCCAAGCAGCACTTAATGGATAACAGCCCAGAAACACCAGCTCCAATAATTGCAACCTTCCTGTTTGCCATGAGGCTTGGTGTCCAAGAGTTTTGCTAGCCAACTGGCAGAAAGGAAGTCTCAGGATGTGTCTTCTGCAGACACGTTTCAGAGCTCCAAAGGAGTCACAACTGCTTGTGCTGTCCTGGTGAAGAAATGACCTGTGTCAGCGTGCTTCACTGGATGATCTACTAGCCAGTGAGTGCCCAGCACGTATTACCATGGAAGAGTGGGACCAGTTGCATAATTCACTCCTGCTGGGAATGCAGTCTTGTTTGGCTGTGTAATAAAACTAAGCATTGCCTCAAAACAGGCCTTACAGGGCTCCAGCGACTGCTCTGTAGCACCTGTCCCACTTCACACCCTTCCCAGGGGGCTTACTCCCTTTGCAGTCCTTCACTTTTCCCCACCTCAGCTCTGGCTGGCCAAAAGCCAGTACTCAACAATCCCCTCCAGGTGATACCTGTGTCTGAAGCCATTCCCCAGAGTTAAAGCCTCCTACTGGCCTCTCTGCAGTCTCACCAGCCAGATCTGGCTCTGTTGCTCACTTCAAGGAGCCACGGATGGGAGCAGCATGGGCTGCCTCCCTGCAAGGCTGACGGAAGAGAGAAAATCCACCCCCGCCCCCTCCGCTTATTGACAGCAACTACAGCTACCACAGCTCTATGGCAGCATGCAGGGGCTGGCAGAAGCCAATTTCTCTGCCTGGGTTTTTTCACACTTGGCAAGGGAGATTCCAGTCTGGCTGAAGGCTGTGGTAGGTGTTTGTTCCTTCCCATCCTAGTCCTTCCCACTCAAGCACTTTCCTATACATCACCTCGGCTGCACTGCCTGTCTCTTATTAACTGTCCCTCACAGGGCCTTAGGTCATGCACCTCCTGGAAGGCATGTCCAACTTGGGGAAGCCCTGCAGAAGGGAAGCAGTGGCCTTCAACTCTGACTTAGCTGCAGTTGCTCCAAAGGAAGGGAAGGTACCTTAGCTTGGTCTAAGCCTGAGCAGCTGCAGCAAAACAAAACTCATCAAGCAGAGGTGGAAGAAAAGGGAAAATTGCATTGCTTTTGCAGAAGCAGCCTAAGTGTGCTCCTCCTTTTTGCATCTGCATTTTGGGACAATCCTTAATCACATGATCACTTATTATTTTTCCACCCACACAGCTTCATTCAGGTTATTCAAGACTTTTTTCTTTCCTTCTTCCTTTCTTCCTTCCCTTGGGATCATGTGCTCCCAGCAGGTTTCAGCTTTCACCCCTAACCTAACAGGCAAGATCCTAGTTCAGTGATTCTCAACCATGATATTAGGGCACTCTAAGGAGTCTTGAGATCCTTTTAGGGATATCACAAGGTGGTGCACAAGGTTAATACCATCAGGTATACAAGATAAACCAGACATTTTACACAGTAATCTGTAGTGTTAAAGGCACTCTGTGCTGGTGTAAGCTTTTTAAAAATCTTTACAGCAGAAGGATCATTCTATTTCTTTTTCAAGAAAAAAAAAAAGAAAGAAAAAAGTGAAAGCTCAGAGTTGGCACTTTATGAGCGGTGCCTCGAGTCTATAAGGCTAGGGACAGACATTAAAAAAGCCTGAGCCTGAATTGATTCAATCTTTGCAAGTTAATCTAACCTGGTGAGGCTGAACCATTCTGTGACCAGACATTTTCTCTGGACTGAAGAAATTCAGGCACATGCCTGCACTGGCTCAGGCTAGAAGCCAAGGTTGCTAAAGCAGTCCTCCCTTCCCTTCTAGAGTACTGAACTGGGGGAGGAGGCATGGCCAGGCCCTGGCAGGACCTCTGATTAGGGAGGTGTGACTGCTCCATCCCAGGTTTTTCCCCGATGGCTGCTCAAGGGGTGGGAGTGTTGCCAGACTCCAGCCCCCTGCTAGCATTCTGAGGCAAAGGGGTGGGAGGTGGGGCATGCGTGTGTGCAGCGCATGCATCTGTTGATGATACGGAGCTTTTCGATCTCCTTCTCTCTGCTTCTGTATACTGTCTGCAGCAAACTGATAGGCAAGCAAGCCTGCAGGAAGCTGATAGCAGTGTTCATCACCCCATTAGCAAAACAATAGCCTCTCTTCATTAATTCAGACTCTTCTTAAATAGCTTACCAGCTGACCTGTTGATTAGCTCCAAAAAGCCCTAAGTGGTCACTGTTCTGTCTGCCTGTCATAGTGAAGTTGCAGACACACACACACTGATACCTCTCAGCATTAGTAAGCATACCACGTGCTTAAGGCCTGTGGGGCTGGGGTCTATGTTGTGGGAGATGGAAGGGAGCGGGGGATCCCTGCTCCAACAGTAAGCAGCAAGGGGGTGTGTGTGGAGGGGGAACAGAGGATGCCAGGCAGACCCTGCTGTGCCTGCAATCTCTGCAGGAGCTCCAGCCAGGGAGCAGAGGGGAGGGGACAGCCCTGCTGTGGAGTAGAGAATCCTGCCCAGCCCAGAGAGCATGCCAGGATGCTGGGGGAGTCTGGTTTATCTTAAACCAGCAAGAGGTCTGGGACAGATATTGCATAAACTGGTTTGAGCCAAATCATTTAAGTCTGATACTATATTCAACCAGGTTTATCTCAAACCGGTTTCAGTCATTTTCAAACTAGTTTATGTGTACTGAACATCTCTTCTGTTACAGGTTTAAACCAGTTTCTGATCACTTAAACGGGTTTATGTGTAATGTCTGTCCCTAACCTAAAAGTTGAGAACTACTGTCCCAGGTCCTCCCCTGCTTGCACAGGCAGGCTTGAAAATGTAAATCCTAAAGGCTCTTTTGGAGAGTGCAAAGAAAAACAACTTGGCGAGGCTTATTTTTAAAACATCTCATGATTTTTGAAGCCAGGCTTAGGCTTCCAGTGAGGACTAGACTTGGCAAGTCTTGAATGTTTGGGGTTGGTTGCACTGGATCTTTGGAATAAGCAAAAGGCTAAACAATGGGACCAGCTTATTTCCTGCAGGGTTTCCTGAGTTTTAGCTTCAGTTCTAAGGGGCTTAGTGTTCTGTCCCCTGGCAGATTGAGGCTAGATCTCTCCCATGCAGCAGCGCCCTTCTTCTCCCAGGAGCAATACAGCCCTTCAGGGGCTCAGCCACAGAGAGCAAAAGCAAAAAAATACAAGGCCCAGAGAAACTGCAACTCATCTTACACACTGGCACAGGACCTTTGGCTTGAATTCTTTTCTTAGGGGAAGCCCCAAAGCCCTACTCTGAAAGATTGGCTGCTTTACAGTAGTTTGTCACTGAACCCATATCCCCGCCCCCGGCCTCCTTCTTCCTGAAACCTCTTTTCCACTCTCCAGTACCTGGTCTTACATGTCTTATCCCAGGAATCTAAGACTAGGTTAAGGAAATTGTGAAAAACCTTTATGTGCTCTGGCTGTCACCCTGATCACTCTGATTATATGTTAGATCCTTGCTACTACATCATGGAGTCTGGAAGATCTCTATGGAGTAACAGGGTCCTTTCCTCTCCTCTGGCTGGCTGGCTGGCCAGCAGAGCTGTCTGCATGCTGTTTGCCACATTTGCAGTCAGCCAGGCTACTGAGCTGTCCAGTGCAGGGAACAGCACAGACAAAGGACTCTCTGAAGGGCCCTGTCTGTGCTCTGCAGTGGGTTTCTAAACTGTTCTTGTTGCAGTTTGCTTCTAGCCCTGCAGCAAGCAGTCTCCGCACACAATTTTCTATGGGACAGGCTGGTCTCTTAGTAGGGTATAAATTGACCAATAAGGTCTCTAGATTTTGTAGTCAAAAGCTACTTTGCCACAAGCAGCAACAGCGTGTTTCAGATAGAGGTGGTCTACCCAAGTCAGAAAAGTCATGTTGCCAATCTGGCAAGTAGTGCATGTAGCTGCCATATTGGAATCCAAGATGACTGCCATTAATTCACATTTTGATCAATATTTCAGCCCCCGATGAGGTTGGAATTTATTTTCTAATGATAAAACCAACTTCGTATGAACCGAGGAGATGAATCATAAAATTTTGTTCTGGTAGCTGTATATTCATAGATTGTAAGGGGCTGGAAGGGACCTCGCAAAATCATCAGGTCCAGCTGCCCTGCACTAGGCAGGAAAGACAATTGGGGGTCAGGTGACCCCAGCAAGGTGACCATCCACTCTTCTCTTGAAGATTTCCAGGGTAAGTGATTGCACCACCTCTGGAGTGAGTTTATTCCACAGTCTGGACACCGAGTTTTTTCCAGAGTTAAGCCTGAAACAATCTTCCAGGAGTTTGTGGCCATTACTCCTGGTTTTACCCAAGGGTGTGCTGGTGAACAGTTGTTTGTTGAGCTCTTGATGTATTCCCCTGATACAGCGGGAAGCTGCTACTAAGTCCCTTCTCTTTTTTAGGCTGAAGAGACCCAAGTCCCTCAGCCTTTCCTTGTATGGCTTCCCTTGCAAGTCTCTGATCATACAGGAGGCTCTTCTCAGACTCCCTCAAGCTTTTTCACATCCTTGCTGAAGTGCGGTGCCCAGAACTGGACACAGTACTCCAGCTGCGGTCTCACCAATGCTGAGTAAAGTGGAAGAATCACTTCCTTGGTTTTGCTTGAGATGCATCGATTGATGCACGCCAGAGTATTGTTTGCCCTGCTGGCTACAGCATCGCACTGATGGCTTATGTTCAAACTATGGTCTATTATTACCCCTACGTCCCTTTCAGCTGTGGTGCTAGTCAGTTTGGCACCACCAAGCGTGTAAATATGTTGGGGATTGTTTGTCCTTAGACGGAGCACTTTACACTTCTCAATGTTGAATTTCATCTGGTTCTGATCCGCTCAACTTGCCAGCCTGTCTAGGTCTGCCTATATCTTCATCCTATCTTCAAGTGTAACCATGCTCCCTATAACTTGGTGTCATCCGCAAACTTGGCTCTTCACCCCCACATGTAAATCATTGATAAAGATATTGGAAACACTGGACCAAGCATGGACCCGAGGGGACACCACTGGCCACTTCTCACCAGGATGACACAGATCCATTCATTAGAACTCACAGGGTCCTGACCCGTAGCCAATTTCCTACCCACCTGTGGAGCAGTTAAGCCCGCAATCCTCCAATTTTTCCATGAGAACATCATGGGATACCAGATCAAAGGCCATATTGGACTCCAAGATGGCTGATACATTAGCACGTATGTATTGACTCAATGTATTTAAAAAACCTAGTTAAACAGTACTTTAAGACTAAAACCTCATAGGGCGTGTCCACACATGCAAGCATGTGCGCTTGCAGCAGCTCATATAGAAGCAGTGCAAAGTTGAGCTGGGGCTTTTGCCTCAGTGCACATGCTCAGATGTGCACTTTGTTGTGGAGCAAATTGTGCCACTTGGGGCAAAATAACCCTGCTTGGCTCCTCCTGGACCTGTAGCCAGGGGGAGCTAAAGCCTGGGGCCAGCACCTGTGCTGTCCCCAGCAGTATAAAAAGCTGCCCTGGCAAGTAGCCCAGGGCTACTAGCTCTCAGGAGCTTCTGGGGCTCAGCCAGTTGGTACCTGGGGACACTACCCCTTGTGCCAGCTGGACTGCTGAAGTTGCCCTGAGAGTTCCCTGCACCCTCTACTCACTGCAGCAGCCTGGCAGTGGGGGCTGCTGCCTGGCTGTGACCTGCTGCCACCTGCCAGATCAGGATGAGGCATCTGCCCCTCTGGGCCAGCTGCCAGTGGGCTGTGGCTGCAGGGTTGGCCTCTGTGGCACTACTGCCATGTGTGCCCCCTGGGCAGCTATTGTCCGGAAGATGTTCCGGGTGTGGTGGCCTGCTTTGAACTATCGAAGCATGTCCTCCTGGCCCTATTTGGCCAGGAGGACAGCCACAGCCAGATGGGTCCAAGGTGCCAGCTCTGAGCTGGCAGGGTCCTGCACATCCAGTGGAGAGGCATCTGCCCCTCTGGGCCAGCTGCCAGTGGGCTGTGGCTTGGCCTCTGTGGCACTACTGCCATGTGTGCCCCCTGGGCAGCTATTGTCCGGAAGATGTTCCGGGTGTGGTGGCCTGCTTTGAACTGTCGAAGCATGTCCTCCTGGCCCTATTTGGCCAGGAGGACAGCCACAGCCAGATGGGTCCAAGGTGCCAGCTCTGAGCTGGCAGGGTCCTGCCACTGGCCTCCCTCGCAGGAGCTCTGGTGTTCCCTATTGGAAAACTGAAAAATCCCTGATAAAACAAAATCTCAAAGTCACTCTGTAAAATACCCCCAAATCCATGTTCCTCCACAATTAAAACAAAAGACCACTATAAAGAGGGAGTGAGAGAGTGAGACAGAGACAGCGATCAGTTGAGCAATGTTTCATTGATATATCTACAGTGTTAAAGCACTGGCTGTTGGGGGGGTACGGCCCCCTGGAGGAACTATGGCCCCCCAACCGGGGCTACAGCACCACACAGGGTTTACGGCTCTCCAACAAGGGCCAAATGATATCTGCAGGGGATACCGCCCCCCTGCAAGGCCCACATGCCCCAACCCAGCCCCCCAATT
>NW_017728907.1:12233421-12235379 GCF_001723895.1 Crocodylus porosus
TTCTTACAGGCACTGGAGCCCTGGTGCTGCAGCACACCGTCTGCCAGGCTGTGCATTTCAGCACCAGGGCAAGGGGCCAACTACGGAGACGCTCTGGCAGCCATTGCATAGGAGCTCTCAGTTGCATCTGCAGTAAGATGTTTCTGGATAATGGTGTTCATAATTTCTCTTCCTTTGTCACATGCATTCAGAATGTCTATAATGAAATATCTTTTGGCACAATATCTCTCACAGAAACTATACAAGTGGAAACTTTTGAACTGTTCTTGTAGCAACTTGACATCACTGTAATCTCATTTCAGTCATGTTCTTTGTCTTTCATTATGACTGGAAGATGTTGTATTGATCCCAGACATTTGATTTACCATCTGTTAGGAGACCTCTTTCATTGTAGTTCAGCTCCTGTTGTTGTCTAGTTGATTCATCGCATGTTATGTTTACTATGTCACTGGCAATTTTGCCAATCTTGTTAAAGTGTTCTATTGCTACTCCAGGGGTTGTGAACCTTTTTAAATAAGTGTACCTCTGGCAGCCAGATGCAGAGCAGGGTGGGAGGGGGCTGTGGCGTGCAGCCGGATGCGCAATGGCAGCAGTGTGGTGTAGTGGATGGCGGCAGCAGCTGCTGCCATGTATAAGCTTCCCCCCTCATTCCCACATCCAACCAGCTGGACAGTGCCTGTGCAGCCCACAGAGGGGTGCCACTGCCCTTGCCCCACCCTGTCCCTGTTCCTGGGAAGTGGCAGTGCAGAGTGGTGGCTGGTGGCGCTCTGTCCCTGCCTGCCCACATGTATTCCATAGGTCCTTCCCTCATATCCTGGGTTGAAAAAGCCCTGTGCTAGTTGGCTGAAATGTTTACAATGGGAGATTAGTTATTTTGACCCCTAATCCTCCTTCCACAAATTCAGCATACACTAGAGGAGCAAAATTCACTAAATCCTTCATACGTTCAAGATATACTGCCCCCCATCTCATGTAATTAGTATGATCATGCACAGCCATCAGCGAAAGCATTTCTTCAAGATATGTAAATTTTCATACCAGTTTCCTTCTGGTTCAGCCCTGATGAAGCACAACAGAGTATTGTCTGCTTCCAAATAGTTCATCCAGTACTTGAATGTACCTTGATGGAAGCATTCTTCCACAAATTCTTGAAGCAGTGTGACAAGACAATCGTTGGCAGATTCATTAATAGTTATTTCACTGTATTCCTTCCCATTTCGCAGAGATCATTTCCGAATGCAACAGATACGCTATTGGAAAGTTGCTCAATGACATCACCATCTAATTATTTGCTTGAACTGGACAACTGCACAGTGAATTAATTTATCAAAATGTGCCATACTGCTTTGAATGTCATCTTATGTGCTCTGATAGCATAACTGCACAATTTTCCTTTTATTATGTTGATGACAATATTTTCTGAAAATAATCCACTTTCTGTCCAACAGTCTTCAAGTTCTGAAGTGGCAAAATGCTGACCAACTGCTGATAAATAAACCACGATGATATGGAAACCTCCAAGTTGAATTCCTTCAATCTCTTCTGCCCAAGCCCATACAAGTTCATTCACTTTGCAATACAATGCTTGATCAAATGTTATGACTGTGTGCTATTCTCCCAGGCTTCATGCAATTGTTTTACATTGCATGATATCAATCCATATTGTGTCATACTCAGAGGCTGGTGTAAACAATATGGGACATAATTTGACAATGGATGGATGGTGAAGTATCATCCAAAAGAAACTCATTAAATAACCAGGGGTCTAAAAACAGTGAAGTTTAAAAAAGCGGTGCAGGGCACGGTCCCCGACCATGCCCTGAGGCAACTGGAGGCTGGGTCCTCCATAGAGATGCTCTGGCTGCCAGAGGCGCCAGCCCCCGCCAGCCCCTGACCCCTACTGGGACTGCCTTTCCCCCTGCTAGTCCCCCCAAATCCCTCCCGAGCCCTGCTGGGGC
>NW_017728907.1:12235637-12239198 GCF_001723895.1 Crocodylus porosus
GTAGAGGGTGCAGGGAACTCTCAGGACTGCTTCAGCAGTCCAGCTGGCACAAGGGGTAGTGTCCCCAGGTACCAATTGGCTGGACCCCAGAAGCTCCTGAGAGCTAGTAGCCCTGAGCTACTTGCCAGGGCAGCATTTTATACTGCTGACAGCACAGCTCCCCCTGGCTGAAGATCTGGGAGGAGCCAGGCAGGGTTATTTTGCCCCTAGTAACACATTGCTCCACAACAAAGTGCGTGTCCGAGCACGTGCGCTGAGTCAAAAAGTCCCGGCTCAACTTTGCACCACTTCTATTTGAGCTGCTGCAAGCACACATGCTTGCATGTGTGGACACGCCCAGTTTGGTCAGAAGATACTCACCACCTTCATCTTCTACTAAATTGCAATATCTTTCAAATATATCTTTCAGACTGTACACACTTCTCCATGCAAAACCAGCATCTAGTTCATCAATTACTTGATGCCATGCTGTCACTTCAGGAAAAAGAAGAATATCTTCTTGCGCAATCTTCACATGCAAATGGGAATGAGAGACTGTGTTGCTTCCGTTGTTCCTCCCACCTGCATTCAGGATGGTAATGTGCCTCAGCAGCTGTTAGATCTTCAACACCAATTCAGCAATGCAACACTTCATTCTTCTCTGCCAGCTTGTATATTGGATTGGCTGATTCAAATGACAACAGTTGACTCAAGTCTCTTCTTAGTAGAATGTTTCTGGCAGGATATGCATATCCTCCAGTGAACTGCTGAAGTAGATGATCTGCTGGATGTCCTAGTATGTTCTTCACTTGACGTTGTTAGTAGGGTTTCACTTTCACCTTCTACCTTGTGTGACTTTCTTAACAGTCTTTTAATAAGGCCTTTGTGTGTGAAAGAACTATAGCAAGAATAGTGCCAATTGAGACTTTTGGAAAGTTGCAGCCCAGGAGCAACACAATATGATAGTCTGTCAAGAATATTGCCATAACAAGTGTCCAGTTCAGCAACTGTCATACGTTGAATGAATACCTACCTTGGCTAATCATTGACTGTGAACCTACTTTGAGATATGATGATTCTAGTAGATTGTAAACTCAGTGACACTATCGGCTCCATTGTAGTGTTTGCTTAAGAGCGATAAAGGCAAATATCTTGTTGACAATCTCCATTGGAGGTTTTCATGTCAGGGTCATTTGAAACAGAACAGAGTTGATGTAGCAGTTTTGCAAAGCTTTTGGGTATTTAATAATGAACAAAATTGTAAATTCATAGCAGCCATATTGAAATCCAATATGGCTACCATGATGAAAAAGTTACCGTTGAGCTCCTCAGTTTATACAATGTTGGTTTCAACACTGGAATTATTTTTCTAGGCCTACTAAGGACTGAAATATTGGCCAAATATTGATGGCTGAAAACGCAAATTAATTACAGCCAGAACTACTTGCCAGATTAGCAACATGACTTTTCTGAAATGGGTAGACCACCTCTACCAGAAACACAGTGCTCTCACTTGTGGCAATGAGTTGCCTGTGAGGTGACACATTTACCCTTCACTATTAACCCTTTGCTTGTCTGGCAGAAAAAGTGTCACCTGTAGCAGCACTTTGGACTTGCTAGGGTTGAATCTGAGCCAGCTGCTTGTCATCATGGTGTTGACCCCACAGATTCATTGCAGTTTCCTTGTGACAGAGATGCTTGCTTCTTGCATATCGCTGCTGTTTCTGCTGATAAGGAGTATTGCTAGCTGTGCAGGTTAAACTTGTAAGTCAGGCTACTATGAAGTTAGGAGTTTAGGTTAAAGATACTGAGATTTAATAATCTCATTTTCATGAGTTCATGGACTTAATTTTCACTCTGGGTTTATATATTAATTGTTCACTTAGTTTTAGCTTTTCTCCCAAACCCCAAGCGCTAGAGACTTCCTTTTTCATCAGAGCAGAAGACTGAGATTCACATACAACCCCAGGATGCTGGGAGCTGGGGGTTAGAAAGGGAACAAAGAACTTGAGAAACTCGGAGAGTCAACAACACTGCAATAAGGTAAGCATTCCGCACTCATCGTATCTGAACACCAGGAAAAGGCTAGTAGTGCTCCTGCTTCTCATGAATGTTGTGCTTAGGGGTTCTGCATCATCCTGGCTTCTCTCTGCATCATCCTTTATGTATCTACTTGAGCCTTGGATGGGGTGATAGGACTCTCCTGCCAACAGATCAGTGAAAGCAAATCTGCTGTGCTTCTTCCTAGAAAAGGGAAATACTTCTAAGAACAAGTTAAACCCACCAGCTTCCTCATGTCAGTCAAACTAGTCAGGAGGCTCCACACTTGCTCTCATCTCTGATCTTATTTTCTATCTTCACCTTCCATCCTCAGGCATGCAAGCTGTGATTTTCTCCTGGTCCTTTAGTCTCCTGTTGGGAATACAAGGTTGCTATAAGGAAGGAAACTGAGAGGGTAGAAAGGAAGAAGAAGAGTAGCAAGCAGTAGGGCACCAACCCCCCTGCCAATTTAGAAGGAGTGCCAGCCTGACAGCCTGCAGGGAGGCCACACTATGGCAGCAGTGGCCTGTATCCAAGGCTCTTGTGTCACAGAGGCAGCAGCCTGTGCGTGGGAGGTAAGATGTACATGCACATCCACACTTCCCCCATTAAGAACCTCCTCCCCCTTCTGTCCAGGGTGCCATAATTCCTAGTTATGTCTCTGAGAAAGACATACAAAAAGAAAAATGAAGGAGGAGAAGAAACTTAGGGAAAGAAAAACAGTGATTCTAAGTGGGAAGGGTTCTTCTCCCATCCAGCAAGGATGGATGTGATGATGAGGGGTTGAACAAAAATACTGACACCAGCTACAGGCTAGGTTAGTGTATGCAGGTCAGGTTCTGTCTTAGACTTTTATGGAAGACTCCCATTGGCTGCGAGCTTTGCACAGGCTAATGCTATTCTGTCTTAGAAGAAAGGCAGCAAAAAGACACGGCATCCCCCTTGGCTCTCCAGGGAGCTAGCGGACCTCCTGCAGCTAAAAAGAAAGACCTACAAAGGATGGAGGATGGGATACACCTCCAAGGAGAAATATTTAGCATTGGCCCAGACCTGCAGGTAGTGAACCAGGAAAGCCAAGGCTGTGACGGAACTCCAGCTAGCTACAAGTATCAAGAACAATAAAAAGTCCTTTTTTAGATATGTGGGGAGCCAAAGAAAAAGCAAGGGCAACATTGGACCCCTGCTAAACCAGATGGGACAACTGATAACTGACGCCCAGGAAAAAACCAACCTACTAAATGGGTACTTTGTGTCTGTCTTTCATCAGTCCCACAGGACACCCCTGCCCATTACAGGACAGGGAGGCCTGTGTGAGGGAGGTCCCTTGCCTTCCATCAATACTGACCTTGTGAAGGAATACCTTGAGAGGCTGGACACCTTCAAGTCAACCGCCCCTGACAATACACCCCAGGGTACACAAGGAGCTGGCGAGCATCATAGCCCAGCCCCTGGCACAGATCTTGGAGAACTCCTGGCGCTCTGGTGAAGTGCCCGAAGATTGGAAGAAGGCCAGCGTGGTGCCGATCTTCAAGAAAGGGAGGA
>NW_017728907.1:12240020-12245618 GCF_001723895.1 Crocodylus porosus
CAGGATCTGGAGGAACGATTGTTCACCAGAGCGCCCCAAGGGATGACAAGGTTGAACAGTTATAAACTACTGCAAGACTGTTTCAGGCTGGACATAAGAAAGAATTTTTTTACTCTCTGAGTCCCCAAGGTCAGGAATAGCCTGCCATCGGAGGTGGTTCAAATGCCTACTATGAACACCTTCATGAGAAATTTGCATGTTTATCTTGTTGGAATCCTATGACCCCAGCTGACTTCCTGCCCCTTGGGCAGGGGGCTGGATTTGATGATCTTCTGAGGTCCCTTCCAGCCCTAATGTCTACGAAATCTATGAAACTTGGCCATGGGTCTAGGGGAGGACAGAGTATGATCAACTTAAATTTAGGGGTAGGATTAAAAATGGAATTTATTCTTCTCCAAAGGGACACCTCTTCTCCAGAGCTACAGCCATGGATAAAGAGCAGCAGTGGGTGAACTATCTGGCTCAAAAGGGACCTCTTGTCCCATCAAGTCCCTTCTCCTGCATTTGCAGGCAGCCACTTATCCAACAAGTCTTCAGAGCTATCTACTACAGCCCCTTAGACACCAGGGCATATATAGATGTCTGTGTATTTTTATCATGGCCAGTCAGTCTTTACAACCAGCCAGAGTCCTTTCCCAGTCTGTGACACTGAACTCTGTGCTGATTGCTCATACACACTAACATGCACCTGGCCCTTATCTCATTGTGTCTCTATAGGCTGAAGGGGTTTTCACTTTCACAGCTGTGCAGAGCAGTTTTGTATTGTGCTTTAAAACTAAGGCAGTGGCTCTTGTTGTATGTGTGCTCATTCACCTGGAAAAAGGACAACTGATTCTTTTCCGGGGGAATGTTGTGCACAGATTCTCTATTGTTTTAAAAAATGTGGTGCTAGAAGGTGCTGGACTGGCATCCCCTGGGGATGGATGGCTTCTGCCATAGGCGAGGCATAGGGGAGGCATGGGGGGGCATGTGCCCCTCTGAAATTAGCCCTCGCTGGCCAGGGAGTGAGGAATGCTAGCTGGTGCTCTCACTGAGAAACACCAGTGGCACTTCCAGTTTTTCCAGCAACATTTCCAGTTTGCTGCTGGTGCTTCTGGGGTTGGCAATTGGCTGCTGGGGGACCTCCCCTCACACAGAGCCAGGAGGCACCAGTCACCCATAGTCTGCTTATCCTCAGAGTGAGTACTGCAAAAGTGGCAGCTGTGCACAGTTCCCTCCCTTCACATCACCACCATCACCAGGGATCTTGGTTTTTCCTGATAAAAATGGCAGATTCTCTGATAAAAAAACCAAAAATCTATGTTTAAAATGAAAGCCCCCTCCTTCCCCCCCACAGCCCCCTGGCCCTGCTTGTTCCCCTCACTCCCAGCCCCACAGCCCTCTGGCCCTGCTTATGCTCCTTACTCCCCTCCCCACAGGCCCCCAGTTCTGCTGGTGCCACTCTGTTGCCCCCCCCAACCCTCCCCCTCCACAGCCCTGCTGGTGCTCCTCGCTCCTCACACCCACAGCCCCCTGCCTTCCCAGCCCTGCCAGAGGGGGTCCCTAGCTGCCACGGCTACAGAGCCAGGACCTGGGTCCACAGGACCTGGGTCCACAGCCCCTTGCTGCTGGCAGGAGGTGGCAGCTGCTGTAGCAGAGCAGAGCTCCCCCCCACCCCCCGCTAAATGCCTGCTGCGGGCTTGGGTTGGGGGTCAGTGGGACCACCTCCCTGCCCCACGTGCACTCCCAGAGGGGCAGGGGACCCATGCCGCCCAGATCTGTGTGCAGGGTAGGTTCAGGCTGTGCACTGCAAGCTTGGACTTGCGCCCTGCTGCCCTCCCCTGGGGCCTCCACAGCTCAGCAGGTGCAACCTGGCTCTGCAAGGAACAGAGCTCCATGCTGCCCTGGTGATGTGTTCCCTGTATGAGTGCCCCTGCTACCCCTCCTGCTACCACATGCAAGGGATGCATCACCAGGGAAGTGCATAGCTCACACCGGCAAGCAGCTTTCCTGTGTGGCCTCACTCTGGCCTGCAGCACTGTGTTGTACCCACCAAGCTGTGGAGGGCAGCGGGGCTGGAGCTGGAGCCTGCAGGGGAAGCCTGCCCCCACCCCCTCCCCATGCACAGATTTGGGGGGCAAGGGTCCCCCCTCCAGCCCCTGGGAGTGCAATGGAGTGCAGTAGTGGGGAACTCTGCCAGCCTGCAGACAGCTCTTTGCAAAAGTGCAAAATCCATGGGTTTCTCTGCTAAAATGAGAAATCAGCATTTTGCTCCAATAAAGCGGGAAATCTGTGGTTTTTCTCTGTGTTTCCATGGGAAAGGGAAAACCATAATCCCCGATTATCGCATAAGTGTGCATCCAGCTGCTCATAGCAGTTCCTTTTGATCTTAACACCTGAAAACCATTTTTTTCTTTCCCTTATTGCACCTGAAAGAAGAAGGGGACGTGAGTCTCTATGGCCTGTGCAATAGTGGTTGGGATCATCCCTCACTGAGCCCTCAGCAGGTGCTCGTTAGAGTGATGGTTTCTGTGATGTCACACTGCAACAGTATAAACTGGACTAAATTCTTACAGACAATCTGCTCTGATATCTGAGGGGCATTTTTTTGTTCAGCTTCAAAGGAGCAACACAGTGATGAAACACTGCATATCATTGCTACCCCATGAACCAGTCATCCCTTGGGCCCAACTATGACATGCAAGGGAGTGAGCCAATAGGACATCCTAATTAATTTTGAAATACTTGGAAGTCAAACAAGTCAGGGCTAAGGCTGAGAGAGCAGCACTAACCTGTCCACATGTAACCAAAGTCTGGAAAATGCCCCCAGAATAAAATGCACCTCCTTGGGGCATCTTTCTGTAGTAACTCTCAAAAATACTAGGAAGGCATGGATCAGGAATTCAACACAAAGGGATAGAAGGTTAGAGAATAATGGCATATCTCAGCTTGAATACTTTAGTATTAGCGTCAACATCATCTGTATCTTAAACCGTGGAATAAAAATAGTATGAGATTATACCATTACAGAGGATTTGGTAGCTTAGTTGTACCTATACACCCCCAGAAGCAAGGAAACTAGAAGCACTGTGAATAGATATGTATGTGCAGAGCAGGTGTGTAGAAATTTTCACTCTTGTTCAGTTCAGCTCACTGCAGCTTGGCCTTGGTTTAGTCCAAAGTTTGTTCCAAGCTCTTTGAGTTAAATAGGAAGGATGCTAGAGGGCAGCTGCTACTCAGTTTGGCGCAGTATTGTAATAATGCATTGCAGATGACAGTTCTGGAATGCTACAGGCAGTGATGAATTAGCAGCAGATTATGACCTGTACTTCTCCCACAATAGTGTCAGGAGTTGGCTACATTATCTTCTGGGTCCTAATCTGCCAGTACATCAAATTACCACATATTCCAGGCAAATGAATAAGCCATCTGGGAAGACCACTATAGACTTTGGGCTCAGCCTGCTGGACGTATGCACCATAGCAGATGAAGAAACCTTGGACTTTTTAGACCAACCTTGTCAGATTGCTAACAGGCTGCAAACACATTGTTTTCCTAAGCACAGCTAAATCATTATCCTCTCTAGTGACAGTTCTCTGGCAACAGATCCTTCTGTTTGCTTCCAGCATGTTTCAAGGGAAGAAGGGTATAAATCACAAGAGTGAGGGAGTGAATGTACAGTTGTACAGGATCCAAGAATGAATATGGGACCTGAAGCAAACAGAAATGCAAACCCTTTCCCCTAATTAAGAAAGTCTGCAAACTGACCCCATGCAGAAAAGATCCTAGGTTCTTTCTGTTTTAGGAGGCAAGCAGGCTTTCTCCCCAACTCTGCAATGGCAGGTGAGGGAAGGATCAGCTGATTAAATTCACAAAGCTCTTACCTCACTTACCTTACAGTCTGGAATCCAAGCAGCCACAATTAATCAGAAAGCAAACAAGTTTCCAAAGCCTGACGGGACTTGCCATCTGTCGGTAAGACATGGCATGGCATCTCCCCACTACCTCATGCACAATGACACCCCCTCAGCTTCTTTTCCCCGCTGGATTGTCCCTAGATTATTTAGACCATATGTTCCAGACTAATCCAGAGGGATAGTAAACACTACCAAAAGGATGTTTTTATATTTATTCACATGTATACAAAAAGAGAGAAGAGCTCCTCTTTAAGGCTGTGGAAACCTTTGACAAATTTACAAATACAGTTCTTAGAAATCACACTTTTAGTTATTCTGCCTATTTCATCTGGCTAAGTGTGGTCAAACAGAGTACTGTTTGTCATCAAAGCATTTATCAAAGCTCCATAGTGAAGGCCAAGTTCCATTTTGTACTCAAAATAGGAATACACATCTTTGTTAAGCATGAAAACTACATTTTCTTTCCAAAACCAGAATTTTTCTGTGGACATAGAATGAATTTTTCAAGAATCTCCCAGTTAATCAAGTTGAAGTTAATTGTAAGATGGGCATTTTAATACAGAATCTGTGCTAATTCTCTTTCCTTGCTAAAGAAACTAAAACCAGGCTCTAAGTCTGCTATGTACTTACAGTTAATTGAAATTTTATCTACTCTATTCTAAGAAATTATGCTCTAACTAATAAATGATGAAAATGATTAAAAACAGTTGAGTACAATTGTTGTGATTATATACACCATAGGTAGACAGTTTAAAAAACTTTATGCCCCCCCCCCTTTTTTTAAGGAACATTTTTCAAGTCCAAAGTCAAATCAGCCAAATCGATTCCAAATCCATGAGTCATTCAAGAACCATATGTGGCCCTACTACCAGCCCCCACCTGGGGCTTCAGATGCTTCCAAATCCTTGGGCAGGTGTCCTACATGCAGGCCCGAGTCTGGAGGCTTGGGGTTTGGATACCCCTGCATTTCACTTGCCCTCAGCTGTCTGGCCACAGCAGCAAGCTAGGGAAGAGTCTCCCATTTCCATAAAGTCAGCAGGTAGCCAAGATCCTTTCACTAGAAGCTGGCCAGTGGGAAGCTAACTATGAGGCTGTCATAGGGAGTCCTGTCCACAAGCAGACAAAGGTACAACCCTCCACTACACAGTGCCATTTTAATTACGTTACCTTGGCCAGGCTATTTCCCCTGCTACCATCGTGGTCATGGTATTTCCCCACTACTAGAGTCCCAGTGCTCTTGTTCCCCTGCTGTATAGCCTCAGTGCCAAAAGTCATGGATACAGCTGTGCCTGGGGGAACCTTCAAGCACTGGTGCCCAAACTAGAGTGAGCCTATAGATCCTTTAAAAACATGTAACAGGTGGCTGTGTAAGCTACTAATAAGAATTCTTGAGAAATGTTTGGTCTGAATTATTGCAAACAATAAAATTGGCGCACACAAACTAACTTTAGAGAAAGATGGTGATTAGTTGAGTTATGGCTAATGTCACAAAGGCCCAATTTAAAATTTCTTGAGTTGATGGCCAGGGTTTGTCTGTAGGCTGTAGAATCATAATAATCAGGTACAGCAGTAGTTATTAACTTAATTCCCACCTTGTTTCTTCACATATAACTTTCACCCAAGTTTTCAATTATTTTTAGCTCTATTGAAAGTCCCAGGTGCTTGCTTGGCTATGGGCTGAGGAGGGAGAGGAGGATCCATG
>NW_017728907.1:12245678-12263025 GCF_001723895.1 Crocodylus porosus
GTCAACTAGGGGAACAGAGGCATTCTCCCATACAACTTATTTGTCATCAAAGTCGTGGCGGGCGAGATTCTGAGGGTGCTGAGTCCACCCTAACGTGACGGTAGGGGGCGCTAGAGAGTTCACGGCCGCTCCTAGGCCCCACTCCCTCACAAGTGTGCAAGAGGGTCAAAGGGTGATTTTTCCAGAAATGTGATAAGCAATGGATATTTTTTTTTTTTTTAACTGACACTGACATCAGTCTCATGCTGAGATGCATTTTTTTTTTTTTGCTAGTGGTCAAAGAAATTGTAACAGAACCAAAGATCTCAATTCTTATACAAGAAGAGTGGTCCTAGTCAACACTGAGTTTTGAGCAGTCATGTCAAACAAGGAAAGTTGTGAGCTCAAGCTGCAGAGGTAAAGTTATAAACCAACAGAGATCCAGAAAGTCATTTTAACACAATCCCCTTTTTATATGTAACAAGGCAGAAGATAAGCAGTTAAAAGTAAGCAAGAATTACTGCAAAGAGAACAACACCACAAACAATCTTAAGTAAAAAGGGCACTGAGGAATAGCTGATAGAATCCTCTATACTTCTGGTTTTCATGGGCTTGATGATCCGTTCTTTCTGAGTCAGGATGGCTCTTCTGGCTCCATCCCACTTCCCTGGCCCTCTCAGGCGGTACTGGTACGGTGTGCATGGGCCAAAGAAAACCTCCATGGCTAGCTTAGGATCCGTGAGAAAGAGAGACAGTAAGTTGGGCTTGACCCCTGTCAGGCTGGCAATTTCATCCATGTATTGAACAAAATCAACTTGGATGGTGTGGCGTTGGCTCTTCACATACCTGCAAGGAGAGGGAGGTACAGGCATTCTTGAATGTGATCAGAGACATGCAGGTCAGGTAATGACACTTCTGAGGGGTACCACACTAGGTGGTTTTTGCCCCTCAATAATTATTCTCATTTTCATAGCTTGAGCCAAGGGAGAAAACTGGGTCACCATTTCAAAACTAATAAGCACATGGAACCACCCGGACAAAACAGCCATTACCAGAAGGAAATCTCTATGTCCAGCCAAATTCCTGAAGCACGTTTGCTCCTTAAAGAAAATGGAAATGAAACTTCCCAAACTTACACATTCTAACAACAACTCCACAATCCACAGCAATATCTTCGACTTATCTAGCCACATGCTCAGCCCATCTGAAGTGTCTGCACTCTCCTGCGGTTCCCCCTCCAAATACATAGCTCAGTAAGGTTCAGCTATATGGACATCCTGGTTATGTGCAGATGAGCGCGGTCTGTGGTGCTGCAAACACATCTGCAGTGCCACATACTGCACAATCCAGTGTTCTCCGCACTGCAAGGGTGCACTGCCCAAGCATGTGCTGCACTGTTTGTTGTTGGTTTTTTTTTTTTACCCCTGGATCTTGGTCGTGTTATCTGTAGGCCCCCTTCCTTTACATTGCTGGACTTCTGGTCCTTCTTGCCACTGGACCCTCCATCCACTGACAAAGTTCCTCCACTGGCTGCCTCCCCCTATTTGTGCCGTGCTGGCACTAAACTTGTCTTCTTGGCATGATCCTGGCCATCAATGCCTTCTTGCTTTGGGGCGCTAATCATTACCTTCTTGACCCTAACTGCACCTTACAGGTGCTATTTGTGGCCTCCAGCCTCCCACATAGCAATGCCCATGCCTTACAGACATACCCATGTCTTTTGACTCCCTGGAGGAACTGCAGAAAAAAAAAATGGCACAGTGCGTGCTCGGCCAGTGCACACTGCTGAAAAGTGGAACCAGGTCACCCAGAGCTGTGCTGCAGCTGCCAGCCAGGCTCTGCGTGGCTGATTCATTATGGCTGCAGCCCCAGGAGGCCCGCAGGATCCCAAGAAAGGCTGCTGGGACCAGCACAGTGTTGGCCCTAGCCTCCCCTACCCCACCCCACCTGGGGTAACTTGCTGTGTGCCAAAGCATACGTGGCACAGGTATTCCCTGGGGATGACGAGCTTGTTCTCCTTGTCCTCAGGGAACCAAACATCCACACATATCTGAACGTGCCTCTCAGGGCTTTTTTTCCCCCATCACTTATAACTATGGGAATATTTCCATGGCAAGGAGCCATGCAATGATCAACCCACCGCAGACCTGACCTCTACATAGCACAGCAGGAAAGATGCTTTATGGACCACACCTGAGGGCTGCAGCCCCGCTTACATAAACTGTTTCCGCCTCCACGCCCACTCTGAGGTTGCCAGAAAACAATAATGCTTATGCTGCAACCTCAGTCCTTCAGAATGGAGAGCCATGCTTAGCTTGCAAAAAACACTCTGAAATTATCATACAACAAACTGATCAAGCGAGGTGCCACTGTTGTCATGGACAAAAGAGCATACATACAGGGAGCTGAGAGACAACTTTCATTATGAGATTCCTTTCAGAGCATCTTATAAAGTATGCTATTGCTTATGAAAGCTCATGCCTCACTGAACCAGTTAGTGTGTAAGGTGCTATCCTGCCCTACTTTCTCTTAATTGCATTATGATTTCGTATTGAAATCCAGAGTTAATGGATGCTCTCTACTTTGAGTGACTGGTTTACATAAGTGGTTTCTACAACTGCCAATGGTTTTAGTTCAAGCAGCAGTTGCATGGGCCTTTAGCAGTGAAGTTTGTGGGTTGAAACCTGCTATTAATCCAGTCGAGCATAAGTTTAAATGTCAGGTGTGCATACCAGCAGGTGTGAGATGCTTAGGATGAGTTCCCCAAGCTTTGTGTAGGATGCTTGGAGGAGTGCATGAGATTCTGGCTCTGGTTATGTCTGGCCCACATAAAACTAATATGGATTTTTCTCCCCTTATCTCCAATGGTTTTAATCACAATTTGTGGGTATGGATGGGAATTTCATAGGTCAGTTTTCTAGGGATTTTTTTAATACATAATCTTGGTTTTTTGGGGTTTTTTTTTTTATAGTTCAAAGTCAAAGGCAACTAGAAATGGGAGAGCAACCCAGACCAAAAAAATTTTGCCAAATAAACTTTAAGACAGATAAAGCTGGAAGTATTTGATCCTGTAAACAAAGTCTGTTACATACTGTGGCTGTTTTAAAACATGATAAGCTCGGGAAATTCTTGGTCACCTGCTCAAACCTGGTGTGGTTTCCCCAGTTATGAGGTGTTATGACAGCATTGGCCTGAGGGTAGCAATGGTGCCCCCTTTTTGGCTGAACCAATCCTGCCCCTCACTCCAGCTCTTTAGCCTACTCCCTTTCACTATCTCTAGATGTATTTTTTTTTTATCATTTAGGGAAGATGTCTAGAGCCTTGGAGGGATCTTGGTTGTGCAATCTGTAGGCCCCCTTCCTTTCCTTTGCTGGATCTTTGGTCTTCCTTGCCACCAGACCTTCCATCCACTAACAAAGTTCCTCCACCAGCTGCCTCCTAATCACGATCTGCTTGGCCCTAACTGCACTGTAAGGGCTATAGTGGTGGCCTCCAGCCTCCCCTATAGCTATGCCCATGCCTTACAGGTCTTACTCTAATTTGGTTCATCTGGCTCAGGCATCAGGCCTCTCAGCCTCAGCCCCTTTGCTGTCTCTGCCCTCTGGGACTTTGACCTTTGAGGGGCTAAAACAGAAGGTGTTCCTCAGGCACCCCTTCCTGTGGCCTCCACACTGCCCCTGCAGCCACAACCTTCCTCCAGTACCTTAAATACAAAATACAAACATAAAGCCTTCAGTTCCTAATGCAAGTTTGTACCATCACACTCAGGTCTATATGCTCTGGAAACTCCTGTCTATGCTGCTAGCTTCCTTACAGCCCCTCCTGCAGACAGAAGCTCCACTCCATCCAGGGAACAGGGCCTAACTGACTGCACTGAAGCACTGCCAGGTCTTAAATATGAAATTATTGTATTGGAAGCTCAAAATTTTCATATTTGCTGAAAAACTATTGCACATGGAAAAATATGCAAAGAAGTATGCAAATGAGTCTTATTTATCTTCTATTGCTCACTATAATATGCCTGTGAGTCAGTGAAAACTGGGTTATTAAATTTGAAGTATCTTTTTAGTGGGGCAAGTAGTTACAAGAAAGTGCTGACAGCAAACCCAAAAAACTTTAGTTAAGGTATTTGTAAATGTGTTGGTTTTGTTGTTTAAAATTGAATGTTAAGGGAGTGTTAATGTGTAGTCTTTTGAAAAAGGGATGAGTGGGACCTTGAGGTATAAAAGAGACAGTTTGGTTGTGTTGGAAATCTTAAATTTGTTTTGTGATGGTATTTTGTAATAAAAACAAGCCCCCCCTCACCCCCAAAACTCACTTAAGGCTCTCTGAGAGTGACTTGGGTTTTGCATATGCTGTTGCCTCAAAAAATAATGTACATTTTGAGTACTTTTGCTATTATTGCTTGCATATCATATAAGGGTTGAAATTGGTGTACAAATATGATAATTATCATACATTTGGCAACACTGCTGCACTGGCTCAGGGCTTATTTCCCTCGGTTCCTCCCCTTTCCAGTCACATAGCCCCCCTAGCTTCCTTACTGAGCCCAGGTGTCCCCCCCTTGGCTCAATAAGCTGCCTACTCCTCTCTGCTGCCATTTACACAGCAGGGCTGCTTACTTAGTAGCTGGCTTAAAGGCAGCTGCTCCTATCAAAATGCAGCTCTAGCCTGCTGCTCTCCCTTCTTAAAGTAATAGGGGTGCTGGCCCCTGTTACAGGTGCCCACCAGTTACCCCTCATCACTGTTGGTTGGGCTTTATTCTTAGGTATCAGTGAACTCCATCCAGTGACCTCAGGATGGAGGACAAAGGAGTGAGTCTATAAGTCCCTAGCTCTTGCCTCCTTTAACTCTGAGGTTGGCTGGGGAATGAATCATCTCCCAGTTTAAATCAGTGTGAAACAAATCAGAAGCCCAGCCCAAGTACCCAGTGCTCCCAAGATGCTGTTCACAACTCTATGATCAGCCTGAAAGCTCTGTATCTCTTCCTCCAGGTCACAGAGCTTGGTGATTATGAGGGTTTGAAATGCAGTGAATGTAGGGTTGGTAATGGTTACTACAGGGGTACAGGGAAGCTGGAAGTGCACTAGGGGAAGAAGAAAAGAGGGTGAGCAGTCGTTTGCCCTGGAGCTTCCCTACATAGGAATTTTTTCTTATAAGGGTCCTTACCGTTTTGTCATTTCCTCTTTCTTCTGGGTAATATCAGCTATCATGTCACTCATAGACGGAAGTGAGTTTAGTCCTAGAAAGGAAAGCCCAGAGAGTGAGAAAGCCAAAGGGTGGGGGATCCTTTGTTAGCAAATTAGCCCATTCCCTGAGAAACCTGGGTATGAAGGATGGGGGCAGCTTCTGTGGGACATGAGAAGCAGTTTCTGGGAAAGCTGGGATGGTTGTATTGGCCCCAAGTCCTGGAAATCAGAGCTCCTAGAGTGCAGTGGACTCCCAACCCCTCTGAGGGACTGGAGCTTAGTGAGCTGGCCTCTGCCCCCATCCTTGCTGGCCTTCCCAACAGCTCCAGCACCACTTCAAGGAAAGTACTGCCTGTACCTTCTCTTCTCCCTCATCTGATCCTGGACTCAAGAACACTTCCCAGCTTCTGGATAGGCAGAGAAAAGGCCAAACAACCAGAGGAAGGGCTGTGGCTGCTCTAGTTTATCTGGGATTAAAACAGCACAAAGACAGAAGGAGAGAACAGCTGGCTCGGCACAACAGACTAAGATAGTGTGCAACTGCCACCCATATCCAGCAAGGCAACTTTCTAGTGCTGCCTGCAGTTTCAGACAGGCTTGTAGTCCAGAAACTCCTGTCCAGAAGCTGCTAGTCTATTCCTTGGGCACTGGCTCACGTACCCTTGAACACACGTGTGGCCCAACGACACTGGAGCTCCGAGATGGGCATGATGGCGCCTAGTGGCTGGACAAGGCCAATGAAAGCCAGTGTTGGTTTCTCCAGGTGAGGCGGAAAGACAAACTTATACAGAGAGATCTGGTTATCAACCACTTTGACACAGCTCTCAAGGAAAGGGAAGGAGAAGCTGTATCCTGTAGCAAAAACAACCACATCAATGTTGTCTTCTTTGGTACCATCTTCAAAGATAGCAGCAGTTTCAGTGAACTCGCTCACGTTTGGTTTCACTAGCACTCTGCCAGAGATGATGCGGTTTGGCAGGTCATCATTGACAGTTGGATGCTGGCTGAGAATCCTGTACAGCAAAGAGAAAGCATGTAAGAATCAGTAGTGGCATGCTTCTGAAAGCCTATGGGGGAAGGATCTGTATGACTATTAGGTATCTTTGGGCCTTTGTTCACTACCATTTGCTGTAGAATAGCTGTAGTTAGGCTGAGGTAGAATGGCTGCCTGGATGTTGAATGATTGCTGTAGCTCAAGCAGCATAAAAGCGGCCTGAAAAGTGTCAGAAACTGTTGCCTGAGGGCACCCCTGGACAAAAGACATTTCCTCTCTGCTATTCTTTGCCTTCTGAGAACGACAGTGTATAAGTCCTAAAGGCTACACACTTTTAAGTAACCATCTTATCCCTGCCCTAGGAACTGCCTTGGGCCTGGAGACAGTACCGTGGCAAGAAAGTTTGGCACCTGGGGCAAAGCCCACAGCAACAGCCTGTCCTCACCCCATGCACAGATCCAGGGAGCACACATACCCCCATGCTTGTCTGGGAGTGCACACAGTGGCAAAAGCCACCCTCCCCCTGTCCCTACACCTCTCCAAATGAGCCACTTGCAGCTCTGTCCTATGTTCTGCCCTGGCTAGGCAGTGCCTGTTGACACCCCTTCACTTCAGCACCTGGGGCCGTTGCCCCACTTGCTCCTCCCTGGCCTTCTTGCTACAGCACTGCCTGGAGATGGATAACAAGAGTCAGAGGACTGAAGTAGGAAAAGATCTTTTATATCTACCAATTTGCCTTCCAGCCCCAACAAGCACAGGAAAATGCCCGATTTGTGTGAAGGTACCTGTGTGTAGGCTGTAGACCATAGTGTGAATGACTGAATCTGGCATTTAATCTCTGTTCTGCCCATTTGTTAACCATGGATGTGGTCAAGAATTCCTTGAGGACAGCATTCAGACGGCTACTGAGCACGATATCCATTGGGTAGCCTTCATCTCCAACACGATTTAATATCCATGCTCCCCTCCTGGTGCTGAGGAAAACCTAAAAGAGGAAGAACAATGTTGTCACAAATCCACAGGCCTTCAGGACTTCACAGCTATCTCTGTGCCTCACACCTTGGCCACTTGGTCCCCCAAGGCCTCACTAGGGATTGCTGTTATCATGACTGATGATCCCTACTAAGGTAATAAGTGTAGGCTCTAGCTGGATTAGAGACCTGCTGTGCTGGCCTGCTGCAAACAGATGGTGGCGGGGACTCTCATTCCTCCTCCAAGATCCTTAGGGTCTAGCTGGACCAGCTTAATACTGTCCTGCACCAAATACCTTTGTGCTTTCATTAACTTTTTCTTTGGGAAACAGCCCCTACCGTCCAGCATTTCCTGACCACTGTCAGCACAGATACCCTTCCACATAAGCAAGTGAGAAATCTTCAACTGTTAGCTGTGGAGAGTCTAGGCCCATATTTACATTTAGGGGCAGATCCAGAGGGGGTGCAGGGGCACAGTTGCACTCCTCTTTTGGACTGGAGTGTACCATGGGAGTCTCCAGGGACTTTTAAGTCCCTAAAGCAAGTGAAAATCCTCTTGTCCCTTCCCCTTCATGCACAGAGGCATGTTCCCTCCCTTTCCCTGCCTCCATCATCTGCCACATATGCTTTCCCTGCTGTCCCTGGGGTGGGGGAAGCTCCAGAATCACTGCTGTGTGTGGCTGGGCTCAGCTGGGGACAGGGACAATAGCAACAGCATAGAGAGGGAATAATTTCTCCCTCCCTGCCTGGTGGCCTGGGAGAAGACATGGGGAAATCCTGGCTCTGCCCCTTTCTATATTGCTTGAAGCGATCTTGAGAATTTCACCAAGAAGCCTCCCCCACCCACCCACTCTTGCTCCTCATGTTAAGCACAGCAATAAGGTGATGAAGCCTCTCCGGAGGTGCTGCCCACTGCCATCCTTAAGTGCTCTGTCTCCACTGCATTCAAGAGCAGCACTGGGGAATACCCTGAGGATGGCTTCATGCCTGGGCTTGGTACGTGCACAACAGGAGCAGGTAAATGAGGCTGTGCTATCAAGAGGGCTGTGGAAGCTATCCAATGTCTCACACCCAGTGAAGCAGTTCAGATCCCATTCAGCAAATAGCTAAGGTGGAATCATCACCATAATCAGAGCACTAGGATGTTGTAGGCTTACTGTAATGCTCTAGTCATCCTTTACTATCCAGCTCCCATGATCCCTCAGTGTCTCTACAAATGCAGCAATGCAGACAGAAGAAAAAGCCCTGGACAAACTGTCCCCCCTGTAAAATTAATTATTATGTGCTCATCAATTCAAGTCCAGCTGTGTTGCTGGGGTCTGACTCCTGAAGTGCAAGGGACAAGTCTATTGCAGTACCATTAGGTCCCTACATAATGGGGCAGGCTGCTGTGGATACTCTAGGCCAATGGTGCTGAACCTTCTAGCCCTATGGGCTAGATGAGCAGTGCAGGGCTAATGCATCCCATGTGTGGGGTCAGCACAATCTGCTGATGCAATCCAACCACAGGATGACACAATCTAGCATACAGAGCCATATCATCTGACCCACAGGGCTCCCTTCAGGTCTGAAAATTTGCCAGCAGGGGAGCGGCAATTAATACTACCACTGCTCCCTGCCACCAAATTTCTGGACCCATGGAAAGACTCACAGGCCAACTGGCATGGCTTACAGGCTGGATTTTGCCTGCAGGCCAGATGTTGAGGACCACTGCACTAGGCAGATGTATGAACAATGTCCATCCCTTGAACACCTGGTTCAGCTCCCTCCAGCATCTTGGACAATAATTCTACTCACTCAGCCACTAGACTAGACTGAGCACTGAAGAACTTCTAGCCTCTAGAAAAGAAGTGTCAGATGCTGATGCCACCTGCTGTACAATTAGCCAGGGTATTTGGTATCATTGGGCACCTGTACACGTGCTCCGATGCATTATAAATCAGAATTCATCAGAGCAGACTCTATTAGTCGAGTCTATTAGAGCGTTCTAATCAAAACAGTCCAGCATGCTGCAGTGTCTCATGTATTCAGGACCCTCGTGTTTCAAAATGGCAGTGGGGGCTTTTTAACTAAAGCTAATTGAACGAGCTTTAGTTAAAGTGACCCTGCTGCCATTTTAAAATGCAGGATGCTGAATACATGAGACACTGTGGGCATTTTAATTAGATCAGCTCTTGGTAGCTGCTCTCACTAAAAGACCCCTCCCCCCTCACCACAAAGCACTTGTAAAAAACACCCATTCTGGCCTCTACCGTCCCCTGATATGCGACCAACAGGTGTATGTCACCTGGGGGCTGTATCTGACCCAAAGGATTGTGGTTACTTAAATCAGGAGAACCCCTGAAATTCAGGCTAGCAAGGTCAGAAGGAGCTGGCTTGTTAAAACTTCCAGGAGGAATCCTGGACTTGTCATTATCCTTAGCAAAACTAATCTTTGCCCCCCACTAGTTACTGAGGCACCTGTTCATGTGCAACCTCCTTTACCTTATATCTGTTCAAATGCTACCAGTTCAGAATGGGAGCATTTTGCATCCACTTTATCACAGAGCTCAGGACAATCGGGCCTGGAGAGATTAAGTGACTTGCCTAACAAAAATCAGTGGTAGAGCCAGCCACAGAAACTGTGGGCCTGACCCTCTTCTGGGGCTTCTACCAGTATAGTGGCAAGTACAGCTGTTGAAGAGAAGAGCCATGAACCTTGGCACTCTCCTCATTGAAAAGGTTTTCCCAGCAAGTGTCACGGGAAAGCTGCCCTCCTATCAGGATGAAATTTGAGCTGATAAAAGACAACATATTGAATGAAGCGTTTCCTTGGCTCACTAACGTATTCCTGACTTGTAAAATCAGGTTTAGGCTGCTGTCTTTAGCAGAGGGGCTCTGGCTATCTGAAACACCTGAGCGGAATAAACTGGGTAGAAGAACTATTTAAGCAAAATGACAATGTTGGCAAAAAACCAAAAGCACATGGGTATAATTTGTCCATAAATAAGCCTAAACTGATCTTAGTAAATGGGTGCTAACCATACGTGTTCTAGAACAGCCTCACAATAGGAGCAGTGTGGACAAAAACGATGATTGCTTTAAGTTGGATCTTGGTAAGTTTATGACAGGGATTCTGTGACTTGGCTGCCTGCGAGACCAGCAGGTTGAACCTGGTGACCTAGAAGGTCCCTGCCAGTCCTTGGAACATCTCACAGCAAATATTACAGAAAGAAGAGGGAACTTATGAGACCTGCTGGCTCTCCCATGCATCGCATTACTCCTAGAAACCCTGATGATCTGGGCTGCACTGGGGAACTCCCTGGTACCAAAATGCTTGAGGTAAGGCTGCTGGGCCTGATGTGAGAGAACTCTTGGCACTGATGATCTTGTTTTCTTTGTTATATTTGTCCACTTTTTATTAATTCAGCCCCTAGTTCTAGTGCTTGCCTTTGTATTTATTTCCTCAGCAATTTCTTCCTCTTTTGCACCAATATTGAAGTCACTGCTGTTTCCCAGACAGAAATTCCTGGCATCTTTTTAAACACTGCTGTGATTCCTTTCTTGGCAAAATGTTTTTCCAGCCACCCTCAGGTTCATGCCTGGCTATGATGTGGCTGCTTGGGGATGAAATTTTGGGTTCTTCCCACAAGGCACTGCAAAGCACTGGAGACTAAAGGATAGGACAACTGATACAAGATTATGACATGCCACTCATTTGTCTTTGGCACACCAATGCTGGCCAGTGCATTATGGACATGATCCAGAGTCGATATGAATCTGTTATAGACCCCACTGTTAAGGCTGACTCTTTTGTTCATGATGTAGTGACTCATAATTATAGCTCTGGAGGTCACAGGTTCCAGGACTGAAGACCTAAGTGGGACAGGTTGAGCCACATCCCACATGAAAACAGCCAGTCCCACCCAATCCCAAACCTACCTGGATGCTAAGTTTGGAGGTTTGTAATTATTTGCAATTAAAATGAGTTATGGTGACATCAGACCTTTGTTCATTGGCCTTCCATCATAAATTGGGGCCACCAAAAATTTCTGCTCCTAGCTACATCACTACATCTATCCCTCATGTTGGCCAAGACGGTGGTGGTCAGCATTACAGGACTAACAATATAAAGCAATTCCTTATTCCTTTTGCACCCTTGCTCTAAGAAATGAAGATCATCCCATACCCTTCTGTACCTATTCTGATAAACCATGAGTGTCACTGAGCTTGCAGGTTTCCTCTGCTTTCAAGGCCATGTTGAAAGCTCTTTGGAGTTGACAAAATACCTTTCAACCTATGAACTTCACTTCATCAATTTACTGGATACAAAAAAATCACAGACTAAATATAGACATTGCATTTATGACACATTATAACAGGGCCGTCCAACCTTTTTGAATGTGGGGCCAGATCATGAACTTTTCATCACCCAGCGGGCCAACGAGCCATATTCAAAGACCTCATAGGAAGCAGTATCACATCACCCCCCCAAAAACGAAAGTACAGTGTTTACTTTCGTTTCCTGTCGCAGCACCTTGGGCCTCAAAAAACAACTTGGAGGTCCACATGGTGGCCAGCAGGCCGTATGCTGGACAAGCCTGCATTATAACCTGCCTAACATCTGGCTCCCAAGGTAAACCATCCGCTTTTTACCAGTTATTCTCATTCCCCCTCCCCACTCCTGTCTCTCATCCTTTAACTACAGCTACATTCATTCCCTCTTTCCCCACAACTGTTTCTCACCTACTGACCACCTCAATTTACATTTTAACTGACTGGCTTTCTTGCATATATACTGGCCTCTGGCTGCTTTACCACTCCATCCAGGAAGAGCACAGACCATCTGCAGATGCTTCCTTAGCCTGACGAAGGGTGTTTGTGCCTGAAAGCTTGCTAAGAAGAATATTTACAACTATTTGAGTTGATCTAATAAAAGATACCGGCTTTACCCAAAGAACCTTGTCTGCCTATGTCCTTAGACCAACACAACTACAACCTACACCCCTGAAACTTTTGAGTCCATAGGAATCCTTGCCTCCACATTGGATGGTTGGATAAGGCCCTTGGTCAGGGTGTTCCTAGTGCTTTCATACTGGTTGATTCTTCTCCCTTTACTCCAAGTCCCAAAACTGGGAGGTATGTAGTGCATGCTGCCTGTGAATGAAAGTGCCATCACTCTAGAACCCAACCTGTTTGGCTGTGTAACTGATCTCCACGGCCAGGTCACCTCCTGAATTCCCAATGCCAATCACAATGACTTTCTTATCTGAGAACTCTTGGGGGTTCTTATATTCCCGGCTGTGCAAGTAACGACCTCTGAACTTTTCAATCCCTGCAGGGAGAGAGCAGAGCAGCTTTAGTTTCTGGAGAGGGGTGTTGGACAAAGAAAGCTCAGTTCACTCAGTCATTTGCCTCCTGTGGGTTCAGGAGTGCTGCACAAAGGTTAATGGGTATCTACTCTGTTCAGAAGATACCATCAAAGGCAATATCCAGATGTGCAGGGGTGCACACTTGTAGTGGCAAAAAATAGTAGCAGCACAAGGCTGTGCTGCTACTTTTTGCTGCAGCACACACCCCTGCATGTGTACTTTCATGATGGACATGCTGTCCCACCTGGGGTAAACTGCCCTTGCCTGTCTTCTGGCTCCTGGCATGATGGAGAGTCAGGGCACAACTGCAGGAGTGGAGACACTGGCCAGCAGCCAGAACACCTCTCTGGAGGCTTAAGCCTCTGTGTGTTCTGGTGCACGGACCTGTCACGTGTGCCGCACTGCTGCCTTTCTCGGAAACTTTTTTGGCTACTGGGATTTCCTGGTAGCAAATTTTGGCCCCATGCTGCAAATTTGCAGTACAGGCACATTTTAACATTCCCTGTGTGTGGTCTGTGGCACTGCAAAGAGGTTTACAGCACCACAAGCTGCACATAGCTGCATGTGGCCAAAGAAGGAATGTGTGAGAGTTGGGGAAGGTGGGGGGAAACGAGGAATGTTGCCTTAGCTAGGACCAGAACTTACAGAGCACAAAGGAGTTGGAATGGGATATGAGACAGACACACAGACAGACAGACAGGAGTCTCAGCTAAGTTTTCAGAATGTTCTTTCCCTAGTGCACATCACAGACTGGCCTGCTGCCAGGGCAAAGTGGGATCACAGTGAGGAAGAGATCTGGGCCTGGTGAAGGAGAAAGGTTCTTACAAATGTCAAAGATATTGGTCAAGAGGCTTGCAAGGCTCCACAGGGCCCAGCCACAGCTGGAAGGCAGGAAAGTATGTGGTACCCAAGGGCCCTCTGAAGTGGAGGAGGGTGGTATCTTCATCAGCTGAGAGCAGTTACATAGCCAGACTGCTCAGCAATTGTGGCATCCACTCCTCTTGAACCTTACCAGCACGGTATTGCCTTTGTCTCCCCTGGCATCTGAAGCAAGCTCAGAGTTGTGGCTGGGCTTCCTTTGTATTATACTATTGCTTTTCAGTGGATTAAACAGGCTGCTCTTCCTCCCTTAGTGCAGGAACACCTATGGCATATGTAAAGCACCAGGTGGCAGGTAGTACCCATTACCACAGCTGAGTGAGGACAGTAACTAGAAGAGTTCTGGGATATTTCTGGGATGTCCCAGGAACAATCCCAGCCTCTAACACCCAGGACGATGTACGCGTCCCTTCCCCACTTTGTATGGCATACCTGGGAAGGTGTGTAGTGGCAGATGGGCAAAAGTGTGGTGACCAGAGCAAACCAAGATCCCGTCAAAGATGGATGACTCCTGCTTCCCATCTGTCTCCGTGACAACATCCCACTGTCCTGTTGCAGAGAAATCTGGACGTCTTGTCACATGGCACACACTGGTCTGAACAAAAAGTTAGTCAAGGAGGTGGCAATATGCATTTCATCAGTTCCTTTGGAAATAAACCCTAAAACACAACCTGTAGGATCTTTCACTGCTTCACAAGGGAGTGACATGTTTCAATAGCAGTATTCTTCCATACAGACCAGGCTCACCGAATCACTCACCTATGTGCTTGGTCACACACAGGCAGGCACAGCATTCCTTCCCATCCTGACCCACAGGCTCCCACACCCCTCATCGTGCTAGCTCTCCTCTCACCTTGAAATGGATATAGTTCAGAAGGTCAAAGTGCTTGGCGTACATGCGGAAATACTCCATGATTTTTAAGTTGTGCATATAGTTGGGGAAATCATCTGGGATGGGGAAGTCACTGAAGCACATCATCTCCTTGGATGTGTTGATGATGACTGATTTGTAGATACTTGCCCTGCCCTCTTCAGGATCTTCCTGTAGGGAATGGGGAAAACAGGACATATAACCTCTAGAAAGTGAGGCTCTAGAAATACGAGTGGCATAAAGTGTTGAGGTGATCTCTAGTGATAAAGCTGACTCCAAGACAGCTTCCTTGTTCTTCAGAAGCAAACATTTAGGTTCTAACACCTTTCACTTCCAGCACTTCTCCACTCCCATGACACTCTTATTTCCTATGATCTTCTCTGGGCAGGGACTTTGTTTTATGCCTGGACACACAATAGTGCTGCAGAAATAATAATATCATTAGACACTTAGATTGCAAGCTCTGAGGGGCAGACAGCCCTATTCCTCTGCGTTTGTACTGTACCTAGTACCCTGCAACTCTGGGTTATGAGGGAGGCTTCTGAGTTTCACCTCCAAAGGAATAATATTTAAAGCATTCAAAGTCATGATAAACTCAACCTTACCTCAAACCTCCATAGCCCTCCAATGTCATTAGTCCTCTCAAAGCAGACAGGCTCCATCCCCTCATCCAAACAGGATTTGATGGCGCACAGTCCGCTCGACCCACCTCCTATGATTGCAACTCTCTTCTTTGCCATGGTCAGCTGTCTTGGAAGGAAGAGGCAGGAGTCCTGCAAGGGTCCTCTGGGGACATACCAAGAGAAAAACCTTGGCAATATAAACTGTAGCGTTCCCTCTGGACTGATCCCTCCACTTCTCCATTAAGGAACCCATCCAGTAAGTGAACCTCTTTCAGAAGCTGCTTTGCTGTTTGAACAACCTGTGGAGCCCCTTGGCAGAAGATCAGCCTAAACAATGCAGCCACTGGCTGGCTCTTTGATCAAGAATGGTCAGAGGATACGATGTAATTTCTGGTAAATTTGGGGTTATTTCCTCCCCTTTTATACACTAAGAAAAAAAGCAGCTATGCTTCAGCACATGCAGAGACACGCTCAGCTTATTAGAAAAACTGTCTTTGGCAAAATTAACTACAGATGAATAACCATGTTCATAATACACTATGCCTTCCAATAAAAAAACCACAGGAATCATGTTACAGGAGGAGAGGTAAAAATCTCTATACATCTTGTCTAGCACATTCTTAATGCAAGTCTCTATGTAAGATGTCCAATCTCCCTCTGAAGCTTGATTGAATATAAAAAGTGAATAGGCTGAGGTAAGGAATATGATACTAAGAGATTAAACACCACGAGGAAAAAGATTTATTTACAGCAAATAGGTATTACTGAAGAAGAAACAAACAAGTTTAACTATAAAGGACATGTTCCCTGGCTGTGAGAAATGCAACACTCTGGAACAAAGAAATGGATAGAAATCTCTCTCAAACCAGGACTGAGGGATGCAATTAAAGAAATACAGTAGTAATGCATAGGGGGTGCCCGGGGGTACACATGCACTCCCTGAGAGCACTGGTGCACCCCCTGACAGGCCACACTCCACTCTTAGGTGCCAGGCAGGAGCACGAGTGCCCCCCTGCGAGCACTGAGGCCGCTTACCAGTTGGCAAGATTGGCCATGGCGGGAGCCCCTCCGGTCGCTGACTGATTGCTGGGAGGGGAAAGAGGGAGACACCACACAGGGATAGGATTTGGAGCATGCTGTGCACCTGCCACCTTAGAATCTAGCCTCTTGCAGGTGTCAACACTAGCAGAGCACTGAAATTGCTGGTAACTTCTGAAACTCTTGGTCATGCTGTAAAACACCCAATATGCTGACAGACCAGTGCTAGGGTTTTACTGTCCCTTGGTGCAGTCCCTGGAAATTCCTTTCCTAGATTTCTAATCTAACACTAGTAAACTGTGCCACAAAACATTTCATGCGAGACCCCCACCTTCAAGTCAGTCCAACCCAAGATACTACCAGAGTCTTACTCTCAAAAGTAGTCTTTGCTTCAGGGGCTCAGTGGCAGAGTGCCTTTTGGGGGTGCTCACTACTTGAGGGCTTTCACTGGCTCTGATGGGAGCCTGCTTTGAAAGAGCAGCAGGGGAAACGTCCCTCAGGAACTATTTTAAGGGGGAAGGTGTGTGGCAGGGCACTGTGGGTGGCCTGCCATTTGCAAGGCTTGGGCTGCGGTGTAGGGCAGGAACAGAGCTGCAGGTAGCCCTGGCATTGGGGCAAGAAATGGGCAGCCTCCTGCCTTAATTAACAACATAATTAATTACAACAAGGCATGGCAGGTGGGGAAACCAGCACTGTGGCTGGTTGGGGAGTTCCCAATTTGCCACAGGCTCATTCTGTTCCCACTGTCCATTAGTAATTCTCCATACTCACAAAAGGAAAAACTGTTTACCCATTACTAAGCAGAGCATTAGCTCAGTCTCTGTTCATTGCTAACCCAGGGTTAGCAGAGTTTAAAGTCCTTGAGGACATAGATATTGCCAGACATTCATTAGGTTAACTCTTGTGTTCCTGTTAGTTTATGGTACATGGACAAAGCTGTCATTTTAATTGGAGGAGTTGGGCTAAATTTTGAGGAAGGAGATGCTAGATGTTTTGTGGGTCAAAGATGGAGGGATGCTGCTTATGGCAGGCGTAATAGTAGAAGCAGGACCAATATCCACAATCAAAAATAGCACAAGAAGCCTCATCTGCTTTGTGCAGTTCATAGGCCCAGCTCTGAAACGTGGTCTGCATTGTAATTTGTTCCCTCTCAGGATCAGGCCTGAGAGACTGGAGGCAGAGTGGGTTTTTTGCTGAGGAATGTGCCCCCACAGGTAGTTGGGTTTTGTTGTCTTTGATAGATTCTGGTGTGCAGTTTGTGGGGGTACTGGAAGTACTTGGTAGGTTTTGTGTTTTGAGCTTTAGGAAGCTGGTGATGAGGTTAGGTGCTTGTTTGAATGTACAAACCACTTTTCAGAGATGGGCCTACGAACTGCACTTCATCAGCCTCCCAGGTAGTAGGTACAGAAACTCATGGACTCAATATAGACACTGACAATGGAGTTCTGGCAC
>NW_017728907.1:12263125-12280421 GCF_001723895.1 Crocodylus porosus
TTTGATCTTCACTGACTGGCTTTCTCGCCTGCATTGTGGGCCAGGCCAGCCTCTGGCTTCTTTACTATTCCTTCCATCCAGGACCAACTGCAGGTACTTCCTCAGCCTGACAAAGGGGTTTTCAATCCTCAAGTTTCCAAAGATACTTTTTTTAAGTACTCCTTTCTTTTTCATAATACACATATAGACATAAAAACACAAGATAAGCCATGACACACCATGAATAACTTCATATGTCCAACACAACACAATACAACACCTTTACTTCTTGCTGTCAATTCCTTTATAAAAATAAAGGCCCTGTGACAGTTCTGTTTCGGTACCTTTGCTGCTGCTGCTGCTGCTACTGGTGTTGAGCCAGCTAAGTTATTTTACCTGTTGTCACATAAAGTGGAGGACTGGGCATGAGGCTGTAGGGGAGGAGGAGGCCTCACTGGGGCATACTGCCATGTTGTGCAGAGGCCCCAGTGCCTGGAAGGGCGCACCTTAACACACACACACAGTGTCACCCACCCACATCACGAGTTTTGCCTGTCATCAGCTTGGGGTGCAGAGCCCCGGACAACAGACCCCCATCCCCCCCAAAGAGACACACATACACAGCTGGCAGTCTTGGTGGCCTGGCAGGGCCCAGCACTCTGGCATGCACTAGATTTAACCCCCCTGTGCCCCAAGACAGATTCAGCAGTCACCCAAGCACCCACCCACATGACGAGTTTTGCCTATCCGCAGCTTGAGGTGAAGTTCCCCCCAAACCCCTTCACTGATCTTCTTGAAACCTGGTAGGCTTCATGCTCTTAGCACAGAGGCTACCACCCCTGCAAGCTTCATCCAAATCAGACAAAAATCAACAAAATTATAGATATTTCATTCATCCTCCATTATACCCTATGGCCAGATCTCCAAGGCAGCTCCGAAGCTTCGGAGCCGCTTTGGCCGGATTGAAGCGGGAACCCGGTTTGGAGCTCTGGATCGGATCACTGGTATTCAAAGCAGCTGGATCTGAAGCTGGATCGAACAGCTGCCTACTTGCACAGGCCTATCAGAAGCAGCATATTAGTTGGCAGCAACATTCTCTCTGTCTCTGAATAAGTGCTTCACTTTCACTAATTTCTTACTTGTGAGTGGAGATGCACTTAGATTTTTTCAAAACACAATGAACTTATCTTTGTCATAAGTTGAGAAACATCTGACAAAAATGCTGATTGATCTGGGTAGAGTGACAACCAGATCTAGTAGCTCCAAAGAGTTCCACAGGGGAAAGAAACCCCATGTGCTGCACATTTTTTGCCTATGTCGAGATTGCCAAGTATTACCAGATACTAAAAAACTTTGTTTCCAAATGACATCACCCTCCTTCTCCATCTTGTTTTGCTAGGAATTTTCACTGTTACCATCAGAGACACAACTGGGCAGTTTTCTGCTACATATGGTGGCACGTGAGGTAGTGGCCATAGCTGAGCTGCCACTGGCAACCTGGTGGCCAGGAGAACAGCAGCTGTAATTCTTGTGCCCTTCCCCTCCATACTGGTTACCATGTTATTTTTACCATGCTTTTCTTCCTGATGCTTCTTACAGGCTACAGCTACAATAGAAGTACTATTTACAGTTATGACTCTTTTGTTCTTTTATAGCTCATTTCCAGTTTCCCCAAATTCATTAAATCCTTAGGTGGGTTTACACCACTCTTGTTTTGCGGCAATACATGCAGATTTGTCTATTGTGATGTCCCAGGCTGCTTTCCTACTGCTGGCATTTCTTCCAGTCTTCTCCCTCTTTTTGCTGAGGGACAAAAAGAAAATAATATGGGTTTCTCTGTGATAGGTCTTGTTAATTCTTCCTGGAGCTCTCAGGGTCAGGATGTTAGATTAGGATCCATTGGAGCTCTTCAAGATAGTCTTCCAAGGCCCTGAAGACACAGGCCTGTAGCTGTCACCAGTGACTAAGTGCAAGCAAATAGACAGCAGATTTATAAGAGGGAATGTATCTGGAAGGAGTGGGCTGCTTGGCAAGGCCAGCTGAAAAGAAGATTGCTTCAGGGGAGCAGTTTTCTTCCTCCAACCGTGCCATCCCCACTCTTGCTCCCATAGTCTCCATCTTACTCTTCACTGCCAGGGCAGAATTGACCAGAAGTAGGCAGGATCTGTTAAGAAATGGCTCTGGGCTGTACCCACTCCCATTCTCTAGCCCAGCGGTTCTCAACTTTTTTTGTACCAGGACCCATTTGTAAACATTGATGCCCAGTCCCAGCCTAGTGCCCCTCGTTCCCAATCTGCTTCCCCCAGGCCCCAGCCCCACGGTGTGTGGGGCAGGACGTGGGTGTGTGGGGCATGGGGAGCCCCAAGCAGCCCCTCGCAGACTAGATCTCTGCCAACCTGCAAGGGAAAAGCCACAGTTTCCCATGGCTTTCTCCTTTAAAGCAGAATCTATTTTTAAAGTTTGTGATTCTTTCATATATTCTTGCAACCCACTTTTGGGTTCTGACCCTTGGGCTGAAAAACGCTGCTGTAGTAAACATGCCATAGCTCTTACAATGGTTAGATAGGTAAGTATGGAATGCAGGTCTACTGGATGTAGACATTGTAACTCTGGATAGTAGAAGTTTTGAAACAAAGCCAATCCATTTGCATTATGAATTAATTACTTCAAAGAATTCCGAAGGACTGACATACAACAGTAATGACATCATTTTAAATGTTATTCAAAAAAAAAAAATGGTTCAGTGTTCACCCGAAGAGAAAGTATTTCACACACAAGTTTCTTTTCAATTGTTCCTGTTTTTCCATGCCAGGCATTGCAGGTGGTGTGGCAGGTTGAAGAAAAAGCTCCAGTTTTTCCCCCCAAAAGTTTCTGTTTCTTTTTTCTGATCCGCACGTTTCTGTTCTTGTGTCCACTGCCCCAGCTGGAAAGCTGTTCCAGAACCTCATTCTTTTGTAGGTTGGAAACCTCCTTTTATTTTCTACCCTTAATTTATTTGTGGTAGTTTATATCCAGTCATTCTTGAGCCAACATTACCTTTTAAGTTTACAGGGCTCTTCTCCTCACAATGAGTGACATTATAATGGGACATACTATAGTAATTGAACCATTCTAGTGTGGTATAACCTTATTATACTGAACCCTATGTATAACATCACCCTGGTTTTAACGTCCCAAGAGCCAGAACCAATTTTTTCATTGGTATGATACAGAAAATTGGCTAACCCCGTTATGGTAAACATGTTTTTAATGATCTTTTCTCCTGGTTCCTAGGGGTTGTACTGATTTTTTTTTTAGTTTTACTTTAAAAATTTGCAAGGGTAGCACTTAGTACTAATTCATAGAGAAAAGAAGATCACATGTCTCAAAATGTTATTTTAGACACAAGTACTACTAAAATGCCATTAAATAGTGTGAAAATAATACAAATGTTAAAAAATGAAAAATCCAACCAGTAACATTTAAAAGGAAATTGCAGAATGTTAAGACTTTTTTTTTTTGAAACTGAAACTTTTCATCTTGTTGGAACTTTTGAAAATATTTCTTTGCATTCCAGATTCGAATGACCATCCAGTGTAGGATACCCGCTGCTGCTTTCTGTGAAACAGCGAGTGTTTACCACCTTTTCTCTCAGCAGGTGATCAAACAATAATCTTAACATTGGCTCATTTCCTCATCTGCATAAAAGAGGATTTTTGACAACTTACTCAAGATTCACATTCCTGGATGGAGAAAAGACAAGGTGCTGGGAATATAGTTCAAATTCACCTCAGCTAAACTAAGTTATCCGAGTTGCAATCCCATCTGCTGGGAGCTGATATAGCTCCACTGAAATGAACAAAGAATTTACACCCACTGAGAATCTGAGCTGTTCTTTTCATCAGCAATCATTTTTGTATTTACATGTTGTTCAGTTGTTACTTTCATGAGTTAAATACCTGCTTTAGCTAATCCCCCTGGTTTCCCATGCTGACATGTCTCTCTGGCAGTTCAGCTGAGATCCCGACCCCTTTTATCCCCAAACCTTTCATTTTTCCCTGCTCTGCTCTGGCTAGGTTCATCCTGTTACTTGAATCCTCCAGCTCAGTGTGCTGCCAGCCCAGTTCACCAAACCCTGACTATGCCCAGCTGCCTTAGTTACACGGCTGAAAAGGGAACACAGCGTACTGCAAGTAGAAATGCAAACATGCACTAGGAATGTTCAACACAAACTCCATTTCAAAAACATAACTGACCTGCAGATAAAATGATACTCCGCGTTAGCAGTTAAATGCTTTGCCTAATCCCCAGTGGAGCTGTAAGTGTTTTGCTTTCTCTCTCCCAAACTGAAACTCAGCACAACCTCTGTGATTTAATGAAGGGCAGTTCTACTTAGTGACTCCACCCCATGATTCTCTCTTTCCCACTGGCTCACATGCAAGGGGCAAGGGTGGAGGAAAAGACTGCAAACTGAAAACTAACCTTGAAAGAAAGATCAGTAAGTTATTTACTTTCTGTGGAGCTAGGACTGCTTCTAGGCATTCATTAGCCCAGGGGCAGGCCATTATTTCAGCTGGGAGATGCTTAATGAGTTTTGGTGAACTGCCAGGGGCTGCAAGAGTGGCCCTGCCCCTTGACAAGTGCCCCACTTCCCTGGTCCTCATCTTGGAAGCAGAAGTCCCTTCCCTTGCCCCTGGAAGTACTCCTGTTGGGAAGGGGGTTTGCCATTTTGGAACCAACCCCCCCCAAATTCTATAGTGCAGGATCTGGCAGCTGTACCAAGAACTGCTCAGCAGCGGTGAGGGGGTGGGCTGCTTTCCCCCTGAGCCAAGAAACGGTTTCTACCTGGCCACTGCTGCCGCTCAGCCTGGATGGGCAAGCACAGAGCAGGTGTTGGGTACCAGGCTCAGCAGTGGTAGCATGGGAGGGAGAGATACTGCTGCTCAGCTCAGGGTAAAAGCAACTCCTCCCCCTGGCCGCTACTGGCACTTCCTGGTGTAGCCTCCCAGGCCCCACATGAGGCTGCTCTGAGTCTGCTCTACACTGCTACTGCTGCCCTGCGGGGAAGTCCAGAGGTGGCGGTGATGCCATGTAGACACAGGGCAGCTCTGCACAGGCTCTGGGTGGCTACACCAGGAAACACTGGCAGCGGGAGGGGGAGGGGAAGGGGCCACTTTTACTCCATGCTGAGTATCTAGCTTTAGGCTAGATGTCAGGAACAACTTCTTCACAGTAAGGATGCAGTGCCCAGAACTGGACGCAGCTGCGGCCTAACCAATGGCATATAGAGGGGAGGATCACCTCCCTGGACCTGCTTGTGATGCATCTGTAGATGCACAACAAGGTGTGGTTAGCTTTTCTGACCGCTTCCTCACATTGGCAGCTCGTGTCCATCCTGGAGTCAACAATGACTCCAAGATCCCTCTCAGCCACTGTGTTGACAAGAAGGGTGTTCTCCAGCCTATAGGTGTGTTGCTGGTTCCTTCTCCCTAGATGCAGCACCTTGCACTTGTCTGCGTTGAATTGCATCCTATTCTCATCTGCCCACCCCTGTAACCTGTTTAGATCTAGCTGGATTCTGTCCCTCCCCTCCAGTGTGCCCACTTCTCTGCACATCTTTGTGTCATCAGCGAATCTGGACAGCGTGCTTTCCACACACATATCCAAGTCACTGATAAAGATGTTGAATAGCACAGGCTTGAGGACTGAGCCCTGGGGAACTTTACTGTGCAGATCCCTCCAGGTAAACAATGACCCATCCACCACCCCTCTCTGGATGTGACCATCAAGCCAATTTGCCACCCATCTGACTATGTATGCATCAATGCTGCAGTCGCCTAGTTTTTTTTATGAGAACGGGGTGAGAAACAGTGTCGAAGACCTTCTTGGAGTCCAGGTAGATGACATCCACCTCATCTCCCGCATCCAAGGACTTGGTGACCTGATCATAAAAGGAAACAAGGTTAGTCAGGCAGGATCTGCCTGCAATGAACCCATGCTGGTTGCCCCTGAACATTGGCAGGGCTAACCGGACCTTGTCATGCATCCATTGGTGCATCTCAAGTAGGGCCAAGGAGGTGATTCTCCCCCTCTATGCGACACTGGTCAGGCCACAGCTGGAGTACTGCATCCAGCTCTGTGCTCCCCACTTTAGGAGGGATGTGGACCACATGGAGAGGGTCTAGAGAAGGGCCACCTGCATGATCTGGGGACAACAGGGCAGACCCTACAATTAGAGACTGTGGGACCTGAACCTGTTCAGCCTTCACAAGAAAAGGCTGATGGGGGACCTGGTGACTGTCTATAAACTCACTAGGGGGGACCAGAAGGGTTTGGGAGAGACCTTGTTTCCCCTAGCGCCCCCTGCATAACAAGGAATAACAGCTACAAGTCGCTGGAGAGTACGTTTAGATCAGACATCTGTAAGAACTACTGCACAGTCAGGGCGGCTAGGAGCTGGAACCAACTTCCAAGGGAAGTGGTGCTGGCTCCTACCCTGGGGGTCTTTAAGAAGAGGCTCGATGCCTACCTGGTTGGAGTCATTTGAGCCCAGTTTTCTCCTGCCCAGGCAGGGGGGAAGATCTACAAGGTCCCTTCCAACCCCACTTCTATGATTCTACGATTACCTCCCATGCTGGGCCCCCGCAGATGTGTTCCTTGATAATTTTCTCAAAGGTCTTCTCAAGGACCAAGATGAGACTAACTGGCCTATAGTTACCTAAGGCCTATAGTTACCCAATAGTCAGGCTGAGGGGGACCTAGGTCTCTGTAGGGCACCTGTAGCCTTAAGGGGAAATTACATGGCTCCTTTTCCTCACCTCTACCATGTCCCCAGCCTTACAGATGTTCTCTCTCATTAATGTGACTTTAGATGCCCTGGTCCCACACACAGCCCCTCCTCCAGGCTCTTGGATCCCAGTCCCGCACGCAGCCCCCTGCTCTGTCCTCTCAGACTCTCTAGTCCAGCTTGGCCTGCTCTGGGCTCGTGGACCCTCTGGCCCAGCTCAACCCTTCTCTGGGCTGTTGGGACTTCTGGTTTGGTCTCAGCCCATAAACAAAGACCACTTGCCTGTAAACCTCTCGGCCCAGGGAACTTGCCTCCGTTCCCAGGCCTGGAGTGTGACAGCAACATCGAGGTCCTTGGAGGAGCCCTGCAGCCAGGGGCTCCTCACTTCCTGGTTGCTGGGGAGAGATGAACTGACTGGTGCAGGCTCTGGGTTTACATAGCTCCAGCCTCTTCCAGTCAGGCAAGTCCCTCATTAGCTCCTTTCTGCCACCTGCGCTTGCTCTCCAAAAGGAGCAGGCACATCCCAGTGCCTGGTGGGCCTTAGCCTGCTATCACCAGTACGATAGCAAGGGCAATGCCAGTGGTGCACCAGTGCCAGGCGCCCTCACACAGTGAATGCCAAATCAAATGTCGTAATTATGTAGTAGTGCACAGAGGGGGGCGTTTTGCAGATGACCTGCACCTAGTGCCAAAATGCCTGGCTATGGCTATGACTGTCACTGCATAACAAATAGGCCCATCTCTGACACTGGCAATTAATGGTTCCTTTAGAGTAGTGGGACTCAACCTTTTTAGACTCAGCTTTCATAATTCTGAATTTAATAGCACCCTCAGCAGATGTGGGCAAAGGGTGCCTCTCCTTTTTCCCACACAAGGGAGACAGGCCCCACCACACTTGCCTTGATGCATGAAGTCCAGAGGGTGCCCCTCACCCATTGGAAAGTGCAAGGGCAGAGGTAGCACTTATTGTATCCTGTCCATGGCTGTTCTAGGCTCTCTGGTAAGCCAGCAAGCAGCCTTAGAGGAAGGACACCAGAAATGCGGCATGTGTAGAGTGACCCATCCCCTGTCATACCCTTGCAGTCATCAGCAGAAGGTTATCTCCCTAATGGTTGTGATTAATAGGCCCTGTCTGATAAAGGAATTTCTGCTGGTAGTGATTTAGGGCTGATTCCTTAGTCAGTAATGGGCACAAATGCACCTGGCACAACTGATGCCAATTGTTTTCTAAGCTCTACCTGTAGCCTACTGGGTGAACTTCTCCTTGCCATGTCTTAGTTTCCTAACTGTTAAAATGAGAATAACAAGATTGACTTTGTTCAGTGCTTTGAGATCTGTAGAGGAATGCTAGCTATTATGATTTTTCTTTTTGCCCTACTCCCTGTTCAGACAATGAAAGCAAACAAAATTCCTTCCAGATTCCATCTTGTTTCCAGGCCAGACATGCTTTTGAGGTTGCAAGCACAGCAAGGAAAATATTTAAAATTAAAATATTTACAGGCCTCAAAGCCAACTTGCTGCAAAGCCACTCACTGTGAACACCAGATGATTAGCCTTCTGTATGCTGGGCACACACTGTTGGTTAGAGGCCCCTACATCATGCTGCCAAAGGTAACAAAAGTCGAACTCAGTCTTTTACATAATATTGTTATGTCAACAAAAACTGTACACAAATATCCTGGGACAAACTGAGACACTGAGGTTGAAAGAACTGCAATAGGAGATGTCAGGAGTTTGCTGAGATCACAGACTAACATGACGACAAGCTGACAGCTTCTAAAAACAGAAGGATTCTTTATAGTTGAAGTCATTAAGATTGGGGGATCACTGGGGATTTCTGATGGATTCATAGGATAAGATTACTGCTTCCTTCTTAAAAATTCATAAAATCATAGAAAATGAGGGTTGGAAAGGATCTCAGGAGGTCATCTAGTCCAACCTGCTCAAAGCAGGACCATCCCCAACTAGAGCATTCCAGCCAGGGCTTTGTTGAGCCGGGTCTTAAAAACTGCAAAGAATGGAGATTGCACCACCTCTCTAGGTAACCTGTCCCAGTGCTTCACCACCCTCCTAGTGAGAAAGTTTTTCCTAACATCCAACCTAAACTTCCCTTGTTGCAACTTGAGACCGTTGCTCTTTGTTCTGTCATCTGTCACCTCTGAGAACAGTCCAGCTCCATCCTCTTTGTAACTCCCTTCAGGTAGTTGAAGGGTGCTATTAAATCCCCTCTCAGTCTTCTCTTCTGCAGACTAAATAAGCCCAATTCCCTCAGCCTCTCCTCATAAGTCATATGCCTCAGCCTCCTAACCATTTCCACTGCTGCCTGCTGGACTCTCTCCAACTTGGCGACATCCTTTCTGAATTGTTTGCCTGGGGGTCACTAAATGGGAGAGGTGTAAGGACAACTAGCTGGGCTGCAAGGACAGAACTTTATCATTGTGACAGTCATCCCTGGCTCCTGCCAATGTGGGATTCATGAGGATACTGCTGGGACCTCATCATCCTGATTCTGGTCATGGAGGATGACCTAGGTAATAATGTGTCTGAAGCCTCCACTGGCTTCACTCAAACCCCAAATATAACCTGGGACTGTGACAGAGATTCATGTTTTCCCTCCCCTCTCTGATGTGTCCTTTTCTTTTCTCCCCTTATTTTCCTCTCCTTCCTATCTTGCTCCTTTTGCCTTCTGTTTAATGAAAGTCTGACTTAACCAGCCAAGGCTCTTTTTTTCCACTAGAGCTAGGAAGCCACAACCAACAAGACAGCTGAAGGTTATGCCATAATCCATCCAGCACTGCTACAAGTCTGCCAGTTGTAGCATAACAAAGGTGGGGGTAGATGGGGTACCAGCCCTGGGCACTGACTTACAGGAGGCACAAGATTGGTAGCAGCTGCCACTGCCAGCCGATTGCCACCACTGCCCAAGGTGCAAACACTGTTATACTTCTGTTTGTCAGGTCTTTCACCGGTAATGAAACTACATATTAGGGTCAACACTGGGCAGAAATAGAACCTGCCTTTGCTGTTCCTTCCTATCTCCTTTTGTGTCCTTTTGACTTCTTTTGCCTTTACAGGAATGGACTCAATCTTTGACACCTGCAGTAATAAAAGACTGAACAGCTAATCCCCCTCTCTTTCTCCCCAAAAGGACTGTTTTTGCCTTCTGAAAGTTTGTCAGACAGGAGGCCTTCCATATAAAAACTCTCTGCAGCAAAAAAGGAAGGGAATAAAGGATATTGTTAAAATGCAAGGCTTACTTGATACTTTGCATTTAAAATGTTTTGCCTGTTTTCCCTTCTTTCCATGTATCTCTATTAAAAAGTTATTACACAAAATTAATGGGGTTTGTTACTATAGTTGCAGGCAGGCTGAAGTCTCTACCTGAAATCCCAAACCACAGTTCACTGTTTGGTGTAGACTAGATGAGTTCTCAAGGTCCCTTCCCACCTTAGGTATAATTTTATGAGTCATACAGCTCTGAGGTCACAATAACAGCTTTGGCCTATTTATTCTAGCAAAACTAACCCAACTGCTCTGCAGCCTTGGAGGAAGTCAAAATGAGCCTGGGGAACCTGCTACACCTGCTGCATAAGTGGGTCAGCATTCCCATAGATACATGCAGCCCATCCCCCTTTTCTGGACTCCTGAGAACCTACAACCACTCCTCTGTGGCATGCACTAAGGAGCAGCTTCCCATATCCTCTGCCTTTCCACCCACCCCAAGGTGGAGTCAGGATTTGCCACTGAGACACAACTGAAGAAATCTGATTTAGAGTTACAACTGCTTGCTTGACAGCCAGTCATAGTTTCTTGCTACATAGCTAACTCTGTGCCAAGGAGCTGAGCTGTATCTACTAGGAGACACAGTCATGTTCATATCAGATGGCTATGACAGCTCCTCTCATGCCACAGCTGCCTTTCCTCAAGGACCTGGACATCTGACGGCTCCAGTGAGATCTGGGAACATCTGGGACTAGGTCTCTATTCACACTGGACATGTCTACACTTTCATTAATTCTTAGTGCTTAGTGCACATTAAATTTAGTACTTTTAAAAGGAAGTAATAAATAAACATGTAGTAGGCCGCCCTACTGTGCATTAGCATGATCACACACTTTTTTGTGATGGTTAATGCACAGCAGACTAATATCACTGTGCATTAGCATAATAGCAGTTTTTGTCAGGACGCTGTAATACACAATATACTGTGCATTAAACATCTTGTGAAGATGTGCCCACTGAGTAGCACCTGAACCCCCACAATAAACAAGGAGTCTCACAAAATAAGGTGTTGATGGGTGTGAGAAAGGAGAGCCACTCTCTGGGCCTTAGTTTGCCTTGCTGCTCTTCCCCTTCCCAAAAGTGAAAGTACCCCGAAATCTACCTAGCAGATCTGATGTCCTCATGGTACCATCTGGGTTTGGAATGAGCTGGCCAGAGCTTCCTGGGAAGAGCAAGTCTCCAGGTGTTTCTCTTTCTCCACCCCCAGAATCAGCTCATTTGAGTTTGCAGGTGTCCCTGGCCCCTGCTAGGCTCAGGCCCTGCTGCTGAAGCTTGCAGTGAGTTCCCATTTGTCATCACTTACTGCATCTTTCCCAGTGCTGACCATGCTCATCTTCAGGAAAAGTGGGGAAACCTCAGGGCACAACAGATTTAGATGTTGCCTGCATCTTAACCTTCCCAAGGGTTATGGAAGGATAATAGTCCACTCTTACTTGCACAGTCCCCTAGAGTGCTGCAACCAGATTTAAACCTGAAGGAGATGCAATGAAACATGGGTGGATTGATCACTTGGACATTTTTACAGTTTTCCTGCCAACCTGAAGTTGAGTTAGTCATTGTGCAGTGAAATACAACACCTACCGAGCCTCCTAGTGGCTCAATTGACAGACTTTCACTGGAATTTGATGCTGGTCAGTCCATCAGGGTGCTCTCTGAAAATTCCCGTTGAAGATCCCACAACTTCCACTCTGAACTTAGGATAGAGGCATCTCAGACCCCTGGATGTGTAATGGCTCATGAATGAAAAGACTGAAATGTAATCCTTGGTATTCATTTTATGCTTACCCATGGCTCAAAGCAACAATAGCTATCAAGTTGAAACCAGACAGGAGAGTTGCAATATCCAGAGGAAGCTTCCAACTGTGAGTTCTTTGGCTGTCCCTCTAAGTTTTTGTTTTTGGGTTTTGGGATCTACATTTTGTTGGTGTTGTCAAACCTCACACAGGCTTTTGTCGAGACTGGGTCATCTCCAGCAAGTCAGGCTGGGCTCTTCCAGAAGTTCTGAGATGATGAAGCCAGCCTACTCTGACTAGACAGATGTGCTTGAAATCCTGGCTTTGGCCCACCCTAAAACACCATCATGGAAGGCAGATGGAAAAAAAGTGATGTAAAAGAAGGAAATTCAACCCTTGTCTACAAACTCAAAGAAGAGACCTCACCATCATGGCTGGGATCTGCACAGTTTCTCCAATACTAGAAACCTTCCTTCCCCTCAAATACTTCAAGGTCCCAATACAGGGAGACTCTAGAGCTGTGACAGGCCATATAAGCATTGCCAAAGAATAACAGACTGACCTCAGAGGTGAGTACAATTTTTCCCCATGAAGGAATGCACCATGTCTGGGGTTTGCTCTTCTGTATCTGTTCCTGGTGGCAGGTTGCTATGTTGCATGATGCCATCTCTGTCCTCGCTCTCCTTCATACCTACGTCGGCATGGATTTTCCTTCTTCCTTTTTGATTAGACCTCAGATTCATGACAGTTTGAAGAAGGTTCACACTCTTTCTCTTCCAATCCTTCTTGTTTCGGATCTATGGCAGAAAATACTTTTCAGTTTCATTGATGTCTCCTTTGTCACATTGGAGGCAACAAGGCCTGCCAGGAGTTTGGGAAGAGGTGGGAAAATGAGCCATTATTATCATAAAGTCAGTCTACAGGATAGACTGTTGTTACATTCTAACTTATTATAGTTATAGCAGATATGGTAAAAAGCTCTAAGGATGGGGGAGAGCACTGGATGTGGCATGTCTTGATTTTACCAAGGCTTTTGATGCCGTCTCCCACAACTTTGTCATTAATAACCTGAGGGAATACAAATGAAACTAGATGAGGTGAATACTTAACTGTTCAGATCATCATGCTCAATGAGTAGTTATCAATCACTCAATGTCTAGTTGGGAGGCAGCATCAAGTGAGGTTCCCTAGGGGTCTGTTCTGGTTCTGGTTTTGTTTAACATCTTCATTTATAATTTCAAGGATGGGATTAAGGGCATGCATAGCAAATTTGTCAAAGTATCCCAGTTGGGTAGATACAGAATGACCTGGATAAACAGGAGAAATGGTTTGAAATCAATCAGATGGAATTCAATAAGGACAAGTGCAAAGTCCCGCACTTACGATAGAATAACTGTATGAACAAATACAGATTGGGGAATGATTGGCTAAGCTATAGTGCTATAAGGAATGCCCTGGAGGTTAGTGGACCGCAAGATAAATATGAGCAAATGTTGTACTTTTGATGGAACAAAAGTCAACAGCATACTGGGTTGTATTAATAGGAGTGTCACTTGCAAATCAAGGAAAGTGATTCTTCTGCTCTACTTGGTGCTGGTGAGGTCTCACTTGGAGTATTTGTTTTCTGTTTTGGGCCCCACACTTCAAGAAAGATTTGGAAAGATTAGAAATAGTCCAGTGGGGGCAACAAAAACAATTCAAGGCCTGGAAAACATGACTTATGAGGAAAGGCTGAAATACCTAGGATTAATTAGCCTTGAAAAGACAAGACTGAGGGGAGATCTGGTAGCAATCTTCAAATACTTGAAGGGAATTACAAAGAAGATGGAGAGAGACCAGTTTCTGTGGATACAGAGGACAAAACTAGGATCAATGGCCTCAAACTGCAACAGATGAAATTTAGAATGGAGATTAGGCAAAACTTCCTCACTACAAGTGTGGTTAAGCATTGAAACAGGCCACCTAGAAAGGTTGTGAATTCTTCATACCTGGATATTTTCAAGAGCAGGTTAGACAGACCCTTGAGTGGTTTGGTTTGGTTTGGTCTGGTCAGAGGATGATCCTGCCCTGAGCACAGGGCTGGACTAGATGACCTCATAAACTCCCTTTTAGCCATACTTTCCTATGATCCGACATGCATTACTGACATGCCCAGTGGGCCCCGTCAGCTCACATAGTTCCTTTGTATTGACTGCTCTATAATTACAGTGAGAGGAATTCTTCTTTTCTGCAAAGCCTACAGTCTCAGTAGACAAGATAGACAAAGAACAGAAAGAGGGAAAAAAATCACTGAGAGGGAATGAAGCTTTCCCCAGGGTACAGGGCATGTCATGGGCTCAACTGGAAACAGAACCCAAGTCTCTTATCCATCCAATGCTCTGTCCACTGGAGCACACAGCCTTCCTGAATACAGACAGAGATAATTTCCAATCTATAACCAGAGCAAAACCCAGAAATAAGCACTGACAGAAGTAACTTTTGAAACATTCCTAAGCATAATAGCCTTGGAAACATTTCAAAAGGAGATTGTTTTAGGCACAGACACCTGTGCAGCCTCCTATAGTGCCCTCCAATTGAAATGCCTCAAAACTGCTGTGGCTGCATGTAGATGCAACTATCCAGCCAGAAGGCTGCAGCAACACTTCCCTGTTCCACTACAGGGTAGGGAGTGTGGATAGCACTGGACTGGAGAGGTAAGTAGAGGTCTGGGGAGGATGGCAGGGGCTCCCCATTCATTTCCTCACTAACTCTCATTGGGCCAGAGAGATGGGTAGAGCATTAAGTCTACTGGTCGCTCTCAAGCTGCACATCCACCATGGGATTTTTGGGTGCCCAGAAAAACTATTCAATCTGCCTGGACCTAATTATCCCCTCCTTTCTGTACTCATGAATTTTCGTGCAATGTGGGTACGCTGGAATCTCCCTTAGCCTCTTGCACACTGTGTTCATGTGTTAATAAGTATGCAAAAGTAAATAGGGTAAATTGTTGGTCTCTTTTGTTTAAACAGCCTACTTAAAAGAGATTCTTCTGCCTTGTAACATGGGGTGCTGACAGACACACCGTTCCCTGCTGTAATTCATTATGCTTCACAGAAACTGCCATGAGTTACAGCAACTCCCTTCCAGACCCAAGAAACATTCACTGTTTGGTTGAGGGGGAAAAGGGGTGGAAATCAAACTTCACTTTGCAGCAGATCCGGTGGAGAGAGCCTGCATGTCTGTAGCCTCTCCCCACTAGACCCTGCTAGGTAGGGGTCCTTCACCCCAGCTCGTGCTGCAGTCCTGGGTGCACGTGTAAATGCTCTACCTGGGAGCAATAAACTGTGGCGTGAACTGCACCAGAGTTTATTGTATCACATTAATATCATATATAGATGGACTCAGTGTTTTCCTGTTTAGCTCAGCAAAAAATGGAATCTGGCCATACAAACCTATCTTTAGACAAAGTTAAACCAGAATTTATATTATTTTAGTTATACATTTACAGCAATGATGTACAGTTCCTTTCTTTATACAATAGAGAATATATAAAGGATGTAGGCACTTATGCTTAGGCCTCAAACATGTTCTTTACAAACTCAGGAGGCAGCATAGTTGTAGAGGAGCCTCAGAAGGAACAAAGCAGCTGTTCTTAAGTAGAGTTTTCAAGCTAAAAGGTACTTTTACTTTACCTTATGCCATAGGTGACTGATAGGGGGGCACAGGGTGGCATGTGCCCCCCCTGAGATTGGTCGCTGTTGCTAACTTCTGCAGGCAGTCCCCACTCACCACCCCCTCCCCTCCGTGCTGCCAACACTGTCACCAGCTTCTGCGGGTGGTCGCTGGTTGCCATACCACTGACTTCTGCAGTCGCCGCTTGCCACCCTGCCACTGATGGCTTCTGCAGGTGGTCACCACTTGCCACCCCACCCCACCCCACCCCTGCCACCAGCTTCTACAGGTGGTTGCCAATTGCCATAGTCCCTCCTCCCCACCCCATGGCTTTTGCAGGTGGCTGCTGCTCACCACCCCAATGCTGACATCCATACACTGTGCCCCTCTAATTTCAGGAGGCACCAGTCACCCCTGCCTTATACTTAGGCAAAGCAGGAGAAGCATCCTGGAGAAAAGAAAGTATACAGACCATACAAATCATAGTAAGTTTAAATTTCTGATCCTTTATTACAAATAAAGTTCTGGGACACCAAAACCATTGTCACAGCACACTGAAAAATATACATTATATATGTTTGTGTATGAATCTGTATTCCCATTCTTGGTGAGAAATCACATGGAGACAAAACTAAGGAAGAGCTGAAAAACATTATGTCATTTACCACATTCAGATGGAATACATATAAATACCCTATAAATTGACAGCATCACATAGCTACTGGCTAGGTTATCTTAAAGTTGCCTTTATTTCTGTTTGGGGGAAGAGAGGCTGGAGAGGGGACAATAGCTCTCCCCCTCCACAGTAATATACATGGCATGGTCACTGCGATGAATAACGCACTCTTTATAAACATGTAGGGTAACTAGCTTCGAGCACATACCGGTCCGATTCACAATGGGTCTTGCACTAAGGTGAGCTGCCTCAAGGATTTAGAATAAGTAAGTTTCTAATTATCTTCTAGCACAGAAATTGATGGCATTTATGCGGGACAACAACAGTGTTGGCAAGTTCCAGCATGTGTGATGCTCATTGGTAAAAGGGCTGCGTGTTTTTCTTTCTGTGCATTTCAGCAGCACCTAGGGGTCCCAGCCCAATCAGGGTTTCAGAATGCCAGGCACTATAGAGACATACAATTAAGAACCGTTTCTGCTCCCAGAAGCACACGGTTTCAAGACACATAAGATATAGGAAGGAACATAAAAGACAACAGGGGAACCGGAAGACAAGGGACAGCAACAGGAATGTGAGGAGATGCTGATAATCCTAGCTAAAAGCATCTGTAGGAGGTCTCAGAGGGTCTTCACCATTGTCATGTTTGGTTTGGTCAGTACAGGTAACTCTTAAGAGAATAATAACTGTTAACTAATACTGGTGAGGTGCTCCCTGCAAAAAGGCACCATAGAAGAAGGTTCAAATATTCTTGTGATAGAAAACGATGATACTGGCAAGGCAAAGCAGAGCAAGAAGTGACTGAGTAAAGTGGATAAGCCACTGGATAAGAAAAGAGAGTTAAATTGTGAAGACCCTTGAAGGACAAGAATTTTGTATCCAATGGGTGAAGGAGGGGGATCCTGAGGAGTGGTTCAAAGGGGGCAGTATGTGGTTGAGTTAAAATAAAAAACAAGATGCTTGCATTCCTCCTACAACCAGCACCAAGAACATTTCATTTTGAGGCCAAGATCTTTGCTAAAGGAAACATCTCTCAAAGCTCTCATCTGCTGTCAGCCTTGTAAGACCTGATCTTTGATCCCATCTAAAATTAGCTGGCTTATATCAATGTTGCAGAGCACAATAAAAAGTTAAAAACATTGATCCCCAGATAGAGAAATTGGCATTGATTAGGCAGGAAGCAATGTTACATAACAGAAGGAATTGAGTTGC
>NW_017728907.1:12280691-12293114 GCF_001723895.1 Crocodylus porosus
ACTGTTAAAAGGAACTGGATGTCAGCATCATAATTTAAGCCACATTTTCTTTTATGTGAATACAATACAGCCCCCAACATCAGACAGACTGCTCCTGAGCCAAGCATAGGAACAGAAAGCAGAGAGAAAATATCTGTCAGAAATCCTGACAAGCCCCATAATCTGAGGTTGCCATTGTCCCTGCTGTAAATTAGAGTATCTTCAAGATTGCTTTAACCCAGTGATTCTTAACTAGGGTGCCCTGGTATCCTTTCAGAGGTGCTACAACTACCACACAATGTTAGCACTGTTAGGTGTACAGACATGATTCACAAGATAAATCCAGAGATTTCAAATAGGAATTGTAAGCATTAAAAACATTCAGATCTGTGGTGTTTTTTCTGAGTTCTTTGCAACAGAATATTTATTTTATTATTTTTCTATAGTAAAAAAACAAGTGAAAACAAGGAGCTGACATCTTCCATGGGTGGCTTGAGTCCAAAAAAGGCTGAGAACCATTGCTCTAAGGTGAAAAGACACAGAACAATGGACTCCAGCCTGCCCCCTCCTTCCTGTTTTCAACCCCTCCATTGGGAATGGGATGAAGGGGCCGGGGGGAGAAGGAGAAAAAAGGAAGGAAGGAAGTGGGAATGCCCTTATGGATTGCTTCCCCAGGCTGACTTTTATGCTACCATAGTGATTTTACTAAACTGGGAAACCAGCTCCTATACTTCTATAATCCACCATGTTCTAGCAAGATATCTAAAATTACTACCTTTGTACAAGATTAGGTTAGTCAACCGGAGGTTGAAGGCACCGACTAGTATGAATCAGAATAGGTCTTTTAAGTTCATACCAAACATTTTAAATAATGATTAAAAGACATAAGTTATGTTGCAGGTAAAGGTCAAACAAATTAACATCCAGGCTTGTTGAAGGGATGCCTTCAACCTTAAAAAAAAGAAAAGAAAACCATACTGCTTTTGGGAATGTTGCTTTCAAGCTTAATCAGTGGCATGCATGACTGCTGTCACGGAATGAGTTGTGTACTTGCAACAGTACTTTGCACAGTTGGGTTTACTTTCCCCAGTCCACACAAGCAGGTAAAAAGCAAAGCATTTAACAAATAAACTTAAATCTAAAACAACAAAAAGTGGCAAGGAGCAAAGCCCAAACTACTTTAATTCACTTTCCACATTGACTAGTTTACACTCCCACAGTTGCCTTTCCTCTGAGAATGGCTGATGGACTCACAGTTTATTTAACGCTTCCTAAAGTCACACAGGAAGATACTTGTAGAGATTAGTTATCAACCACAATTACTTTCATAGTCATAACTTCCCATTCTTTCAAAAAGGGTAGTAAGGACAAGGCCAACTAGATCTGAATTCCATGATTTGCTTGACAGCCTCCATCGGCTTTCTAAGCTGGGTAAAGAATGGAGCAGTAGTGACATCTATGGTGGAAGTTCTGCAGTATCACAGATTTCTGCAGTATCAATCCATTTGATAGTGTGGCCCACAAGATTCTATCAGCTAATTTTGAAGCATTAAGGGGGAAAATCTGCCATGCAACGGGGGAGCAAAGAAAATGTGAGTGTAAAACCTTAGAAGGCTGCCGACACTCAGAAGCAAGTGCACGCAGCACTACTTTAAAAATCAGCGTTGAACCCAGTTAGAAATCTCCAATCTAAACTTTCTCTGCTGTAGCTTGAATCCATAATTCCTAGTCCTGGCCCCTGAGGCCCAAGAGAAAAGCCCATCTCCACCCTCATTCTACTCATCCTTCATGTGTTTGAAAAGTGTTATCAAATCCCTCATAAGCGTTCTTTTCTCCAGACTAAATAACCCTAGCTCATTCAGCCTTTCCTCATAAGCCTTACAGGAATAGGGAGAGAAGCAGAGGCAGAGCAGTGAAGGCACCTCACTGACCCCAAAGCCAAGGGTCTGAACCTCAATCTAGTTTTGTGCCAAAGGTCATCCCTTAGTAGACCCAACTGTAAAGAGATGCTAGTCATCCAGGCGGAGGAGTTAAAGGGGCTGGATAGGATGCAGGCCATGTCACATCCCTGTGCTGTGTCAGTTATACAACCTGGTGTGCTTTAACTGGCCCACTGAGCTGCTGGTGTGGCCAGACCTTTAACTTTTTTGATATGGGAAAGAGACTGTTCTCCTGGGTCAGTCATAAAGGACACAGTAAAGCATGCAATTCTTCTTCCCTTTGAACTTAAACTTATACTTATGCCAATCTTTCTTCCAGAACTCTGGATAAATTAAACTGGAGGCAGGTGCCTAAATACCTTTTAAAACTCTGACTTTTAACAATACAATATAATTTCTCTTTTATTTATTTCAGACATGGTCTTGTTTTTCTCTCACCAAAAGAATAAGCTTTGTACTAAGTATTTCCTCAGCACTAATAATGCAAAGAGAGTGATTAGCCTTTTTTAGTAGAGGTCCCTCATACCCAAAAGATCTTTTAACTTTTGCTCTATGGAAATATTTTTGGCCCCTCTGGCTATTATTGCTTAAATTTTGATTCCTTACCCTTACGTATTTATATTCTTTCTTAAATGTTCATATAGGTCCACCATTGAGGTGGCAGTGTTAGAAACAATGCATCTAAATTTCACAGAGGTGTTTAGTCATGTTAGTCTGAAGTCAGGCAGGTGGAACTAGTTAGTTTTTAAAGGTGCCACCCTTCCCTTATCATATAAGAACAGGCCCATGAAGCCTGAGAGACAACTCATGTACTCAAGCATCTAAACACCTTTTGTTGAGATACAGAACTGAGGTAAGTGCTGGTATAATTAGAATTTATTTCTAAATAGTAGCAATTCTAGCACTTAAAGTAGCTCTTTTTATAATTTCGATCACAACATGTTTCACAAAGGAGATCCACATCTCCATTTTACAAATGAAAAGTCTGGATAGTGAGCCCACGAATGGCTTGGATTATTATTTGCATATTGTTTGCCTCGTGACCACAGGTAAGAGTAACTAGTGAATATATAGGGGAATCTTCTCAGTCTATGACAGAAGGAACATGTGAAGGTGGGCTCAGCTTTAGCAGGTTAGGCAAAACTCATCCAGCTTAGTACATCACACTGCACGCTGACCAAAAGAGAAGGCACACACATGCCCCAGCTATGTACACTCATTATGCACTTCAGTAAACCCCATTCAGACACTATATTTCCCCTACAATTGCCAAAGTACTCACAGCAGGAAGGCTGCACTTTTCTAGCCAGCTTTCCCTGATGCAACAAGAATCTAACTTACTGAAGGTAGGAGGCCAGATGAGCAAGCTGCTCAAGAAGGAGAACAAATGTGATGACAAAACCTTGGCAATCTCAAGTCAGAGGAAGAAGTGCATGGAAAGCATCCACAAAAAGGCAGAGTCTCTCAAGTCAAACTGGACAGAAGCTGCTACAAGGCACATGCACACTATCACAGTCAGGCACAGCAGCACCTATCAGTTAAGTATATTTACAGCACACAGAAAGACAAGTAAACACCTACAGATTTTTGTTAGAGGTCACATCTATGTTTATACTGTATGTGCTAGTACTTTGACTATACAACAGGCACACTGTGCCACATGCCATTTGATAGCTTTGCTCCTGACTACAGATCCTATTGGTGTGCGTTCTTATATACTAAGGAAATAAGAATGGGCTGCTTGGCTGGTGTGCAAATCTTCCTCAGACTTCCCCAGCACCAGGAGAGAAGGAATAATCTCATTCTGGAATGGTCAGTGCAATCATATGGGCTAGTAGTACATGCTTGAGCCCTGCAGCATGTTAAGGGAGCAAGGATGGCACCAACTATACCTTTCCAATTGGACTCACTTCCTCCAGCCAAAGTGAAACATGGCTGGTACCATCAGCCTTGCTGATCAAATGAGGCCTATGATTCACTTTCATCTAGTCCTGTCCATGCTCTCTGTTCACAGTGAGAAACGTTAGACCACAAGCGGTTTCCTTTTCATGGTGGCCCTCAGTGACTCCACAGTGCAAAGAGAGTAGGTGCACTGAGGGGTGACAGCCAGAAATATTCCACTACACTGTACTGCATGTAACCCATGATTAACCCAAAGGCCACATCTGTCACGTTGTGTCTGCCCAGCATGACTCTGGAGATGCCGACAATGACAGCCCACAGTACCACCAGTACTCGCAGAGGGATGGCCAACACCAGATGGTGCAGAACGAATCTGCACACCATAGCAGCTCTGGTAGCATGGCCTGATGGGAAGGAGTATTTGTCCACGGAAACGGTGACAAACATGTCCATCTTGTTGTGAGTGGGGCGCCTTCTCCTCACGAGCCCTTTCACCACTGCCACCAGGACTAGATCCAGCAACAAAGCTAGGAGACAACAGCAACAAACAAATACAAAAAGTTGCCATTAAAACAAGGACACTGAATTATTACCAAAAAAAAAAAAAAAAAAAATCAGTACATTCAGTGTCACAAAAATTAGCCAGGCATAAAATGGCAGCTATTGAAACCTACTGTCAATGTAATAATCAGAGTATCTAGTACGATTACCAACTCCTGCCACACATGAGCTTCCTGAATCAGGGGGGCGGGGGGAAAGCACCTGCAGAAGCCACCGATGGTAGCAGCCCTGTCAGGAGGGTGGAAGGGGCACCAGCCCTGCCGACAGTGTCGGTGTCAGCCGTCGGGTGTGTGTGTGTGTGTGGGGGGGGGGGGATGTGCACCCCCTACCAGTTGCCTATGCTGCCACATGACAACATATGTACATATTAACAACACTGTGGGCACCCTCCAGCTGTGCACGTACCTGAGATTCATATATTGGCGCCTGCTTTCAGCCCAGTTCCTTTTACTGATTCATACACAGCCTGCAAACTCTAGGCCTTTGAAATCAAATGAAGTAAACCCATGTATACCTAAATATGTCTGAAGACTTCTCTACTCAGAGCAACATTTTGTCATCTTATATGACACAGGGCCCAAACCAACCAGTTTTCAGAAGGTACTGGAAAGATTAATACTGCAAGATGCTTCCTGGCTTGCTGCTTCTCCTAGAAAGGCCACCCTAGCTTTAGATTTGCACCAATACATCATTGGCCTTGTACTTTAACTGCAGATCACCAAGAAATATCCCAGACACTCTGTTTTTTTTGTTGTCAGGGAAAAACAATTTATATTTGGAGGATGCTACTTCCATCCCAAAATCCTCTTTATTCCCTTGCATTTCCTTCCTTTTTTCCAAGGTATCACAACAGAGAGACTCTGGGGTACCCCATGAAAGCTTCACAAGATCAATTCTTAGCCAGCATAAGCCCTTCTGGAAAAAAAGAGCTTTAGCAGGAATCTGCTAAATCTAGTGAGTCTCAGAGGTATGGGCAGATACAGGAGCCAGGTTTACAAGTCTGGGTCACTACAACATCTGCTTTTGCAGACAATCACAGGACTAAAATAGAACTCATTCATTTGGTAGGTCAAAACCACTCTGCCAGACACTGCCCAAGCCTACACGGACTTAGGTCTTGCACAAGGGCAGTCCCTGACCCCCACTATCCCCCAGCTCCCTCCCACCCTGAAGCCTGTCATGAGCTCTTGCCTCAGCAAGCCCCATGAGGCTCCCCATCATACCATCGCAGCAGGCTGGGGCCTCCCATTGCTGCCAGCTTTACATGCTTGTGGTCTGTGCCCCCTACCATCCTGTCCTCATGTCCGAACTAGACATCAAATGGCGAGATTTTTGGTGAGGATAGGGTCCCCAGCAGATAACCATATATTTCACCCTGATCTTGCGAGCAACCAAGGATGTAGCTGTTGGCGCCTCCACAGAGCCATCACCATGTATCTGGTGTGGTTTACAGATGCCCTACACATGTCTCTTCCAAGTGTTCTGACAAAGCCTTGCTATTATGTCTGCCCCTCTGCGAGCCCAGGACACACGGACCCCTGCCTCGCCCGGCTCAGGCTCACCGAAGAGCAGGTTGAGCAGCACCTCGCGGCCGGCCGAGCTGTCGCTCCGGCAGAGCCCGTAGGCGGTGCCGAGCAGCCAGGGGATGCCGTGGCCGGACACCTCGATGACCTTCATGAGCGGCCGGGCGCTGCCCCAGGCCGAGCCCTCGCGGGCGCACACGCCGAGCCGCTTGGAGGCCCACAGGTCGATGGCCAGCAGCGAGCGCAGCGCGATGCCCGTGAACGACGGGTTCAGCTTCATGCAGTCCTCCTCCGGCAGAGGCGGCCCCGGTCCTGGCCCGGGCCCCGGCGCGGCGGACACCTCCCGGCGGCGGGAAGGGCTGTCCGGGATGCCCGGGCCCCGCGGGCTCACGAGCGACAGGAACTCAGGCCGCCCCGCACCCGCCGCCGCCCGCCGCTCGCGGCTGCCTCGGGGGCTCGGCATGGCTACACCGGCCGCCGCCGTCACGACTTCCGCTTCCGCCTTCGTCACGTGGTCGCGGCGCCCCGGCCGGCTGCCATGGCAACCGGGGAAAGGTGGGGGGAGGGGCGCAGGCTGGAGACAGGCGGCCCCTAGCGGCGGCACCGTCCGGGGGTCCGATCCCGGGAGCCGCCGCTCGGACCAAGGCGCTGTCTCCGGCCCACGGGCCCCTCGCTTCTTGCATGTCTGTGGGGCTCCCCACGACTTAGGGAATTGGGCCGCCGGGGAGCGGTGGCCATTCACACTGCCATTTCCCAACCCCCATGTGGCGGGTTGGAGTGAGGCCGGACACCCGCGTGGGTCACGACCCCCTCCCCACAGCTGGATTGGGGTCAGGCCGTGCCCCGCCCCCCCCGCAGGGCCAGGTCAGACGACCTCTTCTGCCCCCCACGGGGCTGGATCAAGCCCCTTTCTCCTGTCTGTGCAGTCAGGCAATTGCCCAGGTGCTAGATCGGGATCACCGGCCAGATCTGGTCTGGTGATGTGACACTGCCCATCCAGCCCGCTGGGCTGCAAGGTTGAGTACAGCTCCAAGAGAGGATTTCTCCTTCCCTAGGAAACACACCCCTCTCTAACACATCTCTGCAACAGACCCTTCTGCACAGCCTCATTCAGAGGATCAGCACTGCCGCAAGCCAATGCTGCTTGTGTGTGGGGAGCCGGGGGGCTGCTGGGGTGGGAGCTGCTGGGCTTTGGGGAGGGCAGTCGCGTGGGGAGGGCAGGGGAAGAGAAGACCGGGTGGGGTGGGGAGAACGAAGCACTGAGTCTGGCTAGGACATCCCAGAGTTAATTTCTCAAAGCGGTTTGGGCATCAAGGGGCAACAGTTTTCTTCTGTGCGTGCCATTTCATGTAAAGATAGCTCTGTGGCATCGTGACAGGGAGCTCAGCACCCCAGGCAAAGGCCTTGGATTGTATCTGAGTGCAAACACATGTGAATAAAAGTAGGCAGGAGGCATCAGAAGGTCCTTCTAACAGTGATAGAAAAGGGTTTGCGTTGGTGGAAACAGGGAGGCACTTCTCCAATGAATCCATGTCTGTTGGTGGTGGACTGGTGCTTGGAGATCGTTCAGGTGAAGGGCTAACAGTAGGAGAACATCCATGCAGCTGGTCCATGTGACCTCTCCAAACTTGTCTGTCATCAATCTGGACTGTATATGATATGGGTCCTGTGGCGCTTACAATTTTAGACTGAACCCACTGTGGGCCTGTCCCGTAGTTCTGAGCAAACACAGTCTCTTGTGGAATGAAAAGATGTAAGGTACCAGGTGCCAATACAAAGTCCAGCTCCTTTTCTTTCCTAAACTGCGAGTCTCTCACAAGGTCTGGGTTAACACGGTCAAGGCATGTCTTGAGATGACAACCCATAAGAAGCTCTGATGGGCTGGACCCTGTTGTAGGGCAAGGAATTACATGTTGAGCAAACAGAAATCTGGCCAGCCTGGTAGGTCAGTCTCCTACAACAGTTCTTTTCAGTGAATCTTTTGTAGTCTGCACCATTTGCTCAGCTTGCCCATTGGCCTGTGGCTGCAAGGAGCAATGGTAACAGTTCGAATGAGGTTGTGGCTGGCAAAATCTTGGAACTCTGCTGAGGTGAATGCACTGCCATTATCAGAAACGATAGTGTCGGGCACCCCATGGGTTGCAAACAGCTGATGGAGAGCTGTTATAGTGGCAGTTGATGCAAGAGTTGAGACAGTGATCACTTCAAGCCATTTTGAGTATGAGTCAACAACAATTAAGAAGTTCTTACCTTGAAAAGGGCCAGCAAAATTAATGTGGGTGCATGACCAGGGTTCATTTGTCATTTCCCAAGGGAATATTGGTGCCTTCAGTGGATTATAACGGGTTGCTTGACAAATGCTGTACTCCCTCACAACCCTTTCTATGTCATTGTCCTTACCTGGCCACCATACATAACTTCTAGCCAGCGCTTTCATCCTCACAACGCCTGGGTGTGCTGTGTGCAGTGTTGTCAGTATGATTTGGTGTCCTGCTTCTGGAATTACGATACGATTTCCCCACAAGAGGCAACCCTCGCGGGCAGACAGCTCATGCTGAGGGGATGAAAATGGCTTGAATTCCTCAGCCAATTTGTCTGCAGGCCAGCCCCTCCACACCCAGCTGAGGACACAGGCAAGGATAGGGTCTTTTGCAGTCATCCTTGCTATCTGATCAGCCTGAAGAGGAGCTACTGGCATGGATTCCAGCATGAGGACTTCCACTGGTGGAGGAGTAGCACAATCAGGTATTTGTAGTGGTAGGCAGCTCAATGTATAAGCATTTGCAGTAGTTTTCCCAGGTTTGTACACAAGTGTATAGTCATATGTGGTTAGCATGATGTTGCATATGGGGAGACAAAATAGGAGGAGTTGGTTTGTCCATAGTAAAAATTTCAAGAAGGGGGTTGTGGTCTGTTCAGATTTTGAATTTGTGGCCATAAACGTAATTATTACTTTTTTAAACTCCTGCAATGATTGCCAATGCTTCTTTATCAATCTGTGTGTAGTTCCTTTCAGATGAAGTCATTGTTCTTGAGTAAAAAGCAATGGGTACATCTGTGCCATCAGGCAATGTGTGACTAAGGACAGAGCTGACACCAAATGGCGAGGCATCACAAGTACTGGATACTGGCTTTTGCTCATTATAATGAACAAGGACAGAGTCTGATGTAGCAACTTCTTGTCACCCTGAAAGGCTTTGTTGTGCTGTCAAGTCCACTTCCATTGAGCTCCTTTATCCTGTAAGCAACGAAGTGGCTCTGCTATGGTGGCTTTGTCTTTCAAGAAGATGTGATAAAAATTGAGAAGTCCAAAGAATGCTTGAAGATCCTGCCTGCATTTTGGTATAGGGGCATCATGTATTGCTTTTACCTTGTCTTCAGCTGAGTAAATGCCAGGAGCATCAATCTGATATCCCAGAAAGTTAATACTGGAAACTCCTAGTTGACATTTCTCTCTTTTTACTCTGATACCTGCTTTATCGAATCTCTGTAAAACTTCTCTGAGTCTCTCAGTGAGTTTCTCTCTAGGCAGCCCCATGATCAACAAAGTACGGAACAACCCCGGGAATTCCTGCTAGCATTTTCTCTATGAACCGCTGGAAAATTCCTGGTGCCACAGAAATTCCCAACAGGATGCACTTGACACAGAACGCTCCCTGGTGTGCAGTTATTGTTTGGGCCTCAGCAGCCTATTCATCCACTATCTATTGCTGGTAGGCTTGATTGAGCAAGGTCAAGTTTGTCAAAAACCTTCCCTCCTGCAAGAACAGACAGTAACTGGTTAATGGCAGGCACTGGGTGTGGGTCCTGCTTGCCTCAGCTATCCCATCTGCTATGCCTTCGTTGGCCTTTTGGTCCCATTTAAAAAAAAATGAAATCTCTGCAGGGTAACAGATGGCCTTGGGCAAGAATGTGCCGTTAGCAGGGCAGTTAGTTCAGCATAAGACTTAGTGTTTGGCAAGGCAGGTGCTGTAGGGAACGAACTTCGGTGTTAGGTTTTCCACTTTGTTGGCTTCCAGGTAACAGGATAGCCTCTCAGCATAAGAGTCCCAGGAAGCCAGCTGGCTCACATCAAATGCTTCTATGTGACCCAATGTGGCCATTTAACTAACATCAGCCGTATTAAGAGAGAAAAGAAGAAGAAGAAACAAACTTCCCTCTGATTGCAAAACACAGCCTGGTTTCAGAATGTCATCCCACCATCTAGGGGGCTCTTGTCAGCAAAGAATCCCATCCTTGTAGCTAGATGAGATGTTGTGAGTTCAGCAACAATGCTTTGAACAGTGCTGTGTTGAACTAACGTCATTTATTATTATAACTCTCTGGAATCATATCCAGGAGGGATCTTAACAGTTGCCCTCAGTATATGTATGCAGAACTTATACTTGGTTTGCCTCTGACTGGACCCAGCCCAGTCCTGTGGAGGGAGAGGAACCAAGAAAGCCTCTGGCTTCTCATGGCAGAGAGCATGGAGGCTCTATGCTGTCACAGGGAGTCAGAGCAAAGATGTCATGTGAAAGAGCAGGCTAGGACACTGTCACATTTAAGACAGACTGATCACAGGATATGCTTGGCTTACATCAGTTAAATAGTTGTGGATGCAATGTAATGACTAAAACCTGATAGCAATTTTTTCACACAATCACCACATTTTTAGATACATTCTCTTTATTTCATCCAGGGTAACCTCTGCACAGCACCATTAGGGATAGCTAAAGGACAAGTGGTCCTAATTGCAAATCTGACATGGTCAAATAAGGACAGCCTTTCTCAAATCACTTTATCTAAAGTCTTGCTCTTAAAATCTTCCTGCAAATGGTTAAGCATGGCCAACAAATAAAATATTCCTCAGTTGCTTAGAATAGCTGTTCCATTTCCTAATGGATCTTAGCCCAAGCTGAAGTAGCTATCAAATCTCCTTCCAACAGATTTTGGATTTTCTAAAAGCTTATACGTACATTTCAGGCAAATATGTATAAGCAACATAGTCAGGAAGAACTTCTGGGTGTCCATAACTTAGACCTCCATATTTTTTAGACTTTATGCCAGAAATTTTCTTAGCAGTAGGTCCTGAGATTTACTGGGGAGAAAAAAAAGAGGCCCTTGGTTTCCTCATTTGTCAAGGAGGCAGATATAATATCCCAAGGGCAAACATGTTCAACAGAGGCACTGAGGCAGAATTTCTATCTTGCAAAAGACAATGGTAGGAGTCCTCTATTTTTGCCATCACTCTGCTACTTATCTCCTTCTCAAGGCCTCTTCCCAACTCTTGGCTCTACTGTGCCTTATCTGACAAAATCCTAGCCCTAATAATTTTACCTTATCTATCTCCAGCACTCTTCATAGTTCATTCATACAGGGGAAGTCCAAATCAGCATCACTGATTCTGTAGTCAGAATGGCCTGTTCTTCAAATTTGGCTGAGCTCCAATGGTGCTCTCAGAGCCACACAAAACATACTTGGAGTCCAGGGGCTGATCCAGAGGGGGTGCAGTGGCACAGCTGTACCCACTTCTTAGGACTGGAGTATACCGTGGGAGCCTCCAGGGACTTTTTAAAGTCCCTGAAGCAGGTTAAAATCCCACCTTCCTTCTCCTTCATGCTCAAAGGCATGTCCTCACTCCTCCCCTTCCCTCTTCTGCCCATGTCACTGATACTTTCTCCACTGCCCCAGGGCCAGGGAAATTCCAGAGCTGATTTTGCACAGAGCTGGACTCATCACTCCCTGACCAATCCTCTAGGAGCAGGCACAAGAAGGGAGAACCCTCCTTGCTGGCCCATCCCTGCTGCCACTGTCTTAGTCTCCATTCCCAACAGTGCCCAGACCCTGCCCAGCCTGGCTAGGGTGGACAGAAGCAGCTTTGGAGCTTCCCTGCTCCCCAGGACAGTGGGGAAAGCAACAGTGGCAGGGTAAAGGAAAGGAAGAGTGTAGCAGCGTGGGATTCTGGAGAACCTATGGATCCACTGTCCCCTTGCACTCATACCAAGAAATAAAATGTTTCCAAATAGCTATTTTGGGGCACAAAAGGTGTTTGAAGTGTTTCAATTGTTACTTCTGTCCACACCCTGTGAGAAAAGGAGAAAAGGTGGGGTACAATGACTGAGCTCAAGGCTTTGGTGCTTTGAGAACAGGTGTGCTAGGATAGTTTCTATCCCCAAATACCTGGTCCAGTTCTTAGACCTCCAGCTGGACCAGTGGGGAAGCCCCATAATGAAAAATAACACTGAGGGGGATTAACTGACAGTCTTGGTAGACACACAGGTGCCCAACTCAGTGACTAATATGCAGGATCCATGGAGAACTGCTCTCAGAGGAAAAGGCAGGTTTTGCAGTTGGTTCAATAAAAGATATCATGAAAAAAATCCCGCTTCTTACATTTTCCTTGAACATTATTGATGTAAAAATCGTGGTTCGTTTCTCGGGAGGCGAAAAAAACCTTCAGCCACAGACACACTCTATTAGCAACACAAAAGGTATATATTTGCAAATAGGGTCAGAGAGAGAGACAAAAGATCAAA
>NW_017728907.1:12293369-12306888 GCF_001723895.1 Crocodylus porosus
TTGCAAAACAAAGAGAGAGTGATACCTTAATACAAAGAGCTCTCAGTAGCTCTCCCAGTTCTCTCACCAGGGAGGGCTGACAGCTGCGCTGTTTTAACAAGACTTATTGATAATGCATTTTTAATAATATTTCTAACATTATGATGAAAACAACACTCCAACCCTACTCAGAGGTCAAGTTTTGCAAACTTTAGATGGTTTCTCAGGAAAGATCAACAAAACACCAAAGAGTAAAAGACTAGAATATACCAAAGAGAGTAAAAGAGCACTGTTTAATGAACACAAGTGGAAAACAACCCATTCTTGGAAAGCACATGCAACTGAAGGACAATTTAACAATATATTTTTTGCAACCGGTACTTTTTGGGTATGGTCACGAGATGGCGCCAAAAGAGTAGCCCTGTGGCCCAGGAAGCATGCCTTCTGTACTGTGTAGAGAGTTTAGGGAGCAGTACAGTCTCTGAAGACCGGAAAAGTGATGTGCTGAGAATGTGAGAGTGGTATCCAGGGGTGCTGTACAGTTAAACAACTGTGAGAAGATAGATGTGAGTGAGAAAGAAGGGTCAGATTCTCCTCATCCTCAGAAGCAATACAGGTTTTCAAAATGGGCTAATATTCTGGAGATAAGAGTCTTTAGAAGAATGGGATTCTTGTGAAGTGCAGTTCAAGTAATGACTCTACCATTTGGCCTGTATGGAAACTGAATGGGACTTGGTAGTTAAGAACAGACTACTGGAAATAAAATACGTACACCCCATGATGGGCCCAGTTGTAGCAGCTTATCCAGAAGTCAGAGCAGCCTTTCAAAGAGAGGCGAAGTGGGCATGGCTGACGGATTCTCATAATTTCCATTGGATCCGGATAGCCACTACGCATTTGCTTCCACTTCTGAAGGTATCCAGTGTTCCTCAGTTCACTTCAGGGATTCCATACTCACGTAAAGGATTTTAAGCACGTTCTGGGGCAGTGAAAGTCTTGGGCAATATTTGGATAGCTCCCTGTTGCTCACGGAGGACACAAAGGAGCATTTAGCTCTGTTGGAGGGAATGTTGAAGTGATACCTGTTATTGGGTTAGCGGGATGCCACCCGTTCCTCTGGTTCTTGTCTGCCATGACTTGGATCTTATGAAGGGAGGAAAGGAATTAATGAGATGTTACTTGGCACCCGCGGAAAGACCAGTCCCGACCCGTTACGTTGAACAAACACACTTCATTACTTTTCTTATCTTTTCCCTTATAGTGGCCTGAATTGGAGGCAGCAACCAGCTTGAGTCTCTCACTGGATCATGTTGGGACTCATGAGGAGACCTGCAGCTGTTGGAGCTTTCAGGTAAGTGCCGGCAGGTGGGCCCATGCTTTTAATTGCCTAGTTAGTAGTTGATATGTCGGGCAGCTTTGACTCGGCACTGCCGGATCACCCGGGGATTCTCTGGCTTTCTCCCTCCACATGGGGTATTCAAAATGTAATCCCCACTTGGGTGCTCATAAGTCTTTAAAGAAAAATGAGGACTCTCCCCACCCAAGTCTTATACCACTGCTAATTGCCTCGTTAGCGGTGGGCACCCTCTGCATTCCTCGCTCCATGTAGGGGCATGAACCTGGAGGGGAGCCTGAGGTTACCTCACCTGAGGGTCCACTTCTAGTGTCCCCAGATACCCCAGTTCCACTGGGCTTTAGCCGGGGGATGCCCTCGCCCTCACCAGGAGACCGACTGGCAACATTAGCTTGCTGCAGCAGATCTGCCACCTGATGCCTCCACCCTTCCCATGCTCCTTGGGACCATGGGGTTTGCCGGCAAAAGGGGTTCTTTGGCCATTGCCTGCCACTCTCTTCAGGGATCCCCCACCTTCTGCCTCCACTCTCCCCACCTCCCCGTTACTGTGAAATTTACCGGATAGCCAATTCTCCCCGGGCGTTGCCCCGCCACTTTGCTCGGGGAACCGCCACTCAGCGTCTCAACCCTGCATACACTGGATACCTCCCAGCTTTGCCACTCCCTGGGGTCCGTCCACGTCCCGGGTAAGTCCCCTTCTCTTCTACATTCCATCGTCCGTCTGCTTCTCCTGGTGCCCAAAGGCATTTTCTTTGGGGCTTTCCCTTTCTTTTATCCCTAAGGCTTGATCATCATTGGTTATCAGCGTGGGGGTGGGGAGTCTTCCCCCAGCCATCGGGGATTTCCCCTCAAGTAACAGGGTTCTAACAGGGACCCTGTTACACTACCCGTGTGTGATCTCAGTCTGGTCTCCACAGCTGCTTTGGACACGGAGAATTCCCCTGTGCTGACTACCCACTAAGCTTCCTCAAAATGCTTGCTTTCCACCAACCTTTGGGGCCTGCTTGCCCCATCACAGTACATTTGCTGCATGGAACTTACAACTCATGACCCAAGGAAGTGTCCCTTATGTAGAAGTGTTGTCCCCACCTCATACTTCCCATTCTGCCTCCGGGCAACTTCTTCAACAGTAGCTTCTCCCCTTAGTAGTGAATCACACCAGTGAAGCTGAGGCATGCTACAACAAACCCTGCCATAGCACCAAGTCAGTAATTGAGAGAATTCTCGGCATCCTCAAGGTGTGGTGGAAATACCACCAGACTTCTGGCAGTAAACTACAGTACAGTCCCAAGAAGATTCACTGTATGTTCCCTGCATGTTGCATTCTATACCAGTATAGTTTTATTGCTGGTTTATTTTCCACTGGTTAAGTCTGCACCAGAGTCTAGTAATTTACACTGGCATCAGGGTTTATGTCATGTGTCTACTCCTTTTTTTTTTTTTTTACAATAGCATATAGGGGTTTTACCCTGGTGTCACAGTCTCATGTGTCCAGGTCCTTAGTGTGCTAGATTTGTCTCCTTGCTGGAGGAGTGAGGCCTTGATGCCTTTTCTCTCATCTATACACAGATTCACAGAAGTTTAGGGCTGGATGGGACCTCATGAGATCATTGGGTCCAGTTCCCCTGCTCTGGGCAGGAAAGACGGGTGAGGTCAAATAACCCCAGCAAGTTGTGTGTCCAGTCTCCTTTTGAAGATCTCCAGGGTAGTTGCCAGCACCACCCCTGCTGGGAGTCTGTTCTTTAGGTATTTTAATTAAATATGTGTTATCAAGAGCTAACCAAATAACAGTTTTAAATAGCCCATGTGAAAGCGTGAAGGATGCATGCACGGGAGCATCCCTTTCCTCTTCTTGCCCACATTCTTATCAGTCCTGACTTGGAGCTCCTGGACTATGGATCCCATGGAGTCTTCAGAGAACCAGCTGATTGCATGGGGCTGGCTCTGTCTTCTTATCTCTAGCTGCTTCCTCATCTTAAAAACAGACAATAATGCATAAATAATTCCTTAGAGGCACTAGAGAGAAGCAGTATATTTTTAAATGCCATCTTTGAAAATATTGAAGGAGCCAGTGGCTTAGACCTAAGAAGATGGGAAATTACTGAGGGAAGGGGTGTACTTTTAAAGAGAGCTGGGTCATTCAGTAACAAAGGGTTCTGCCCAACTGTGCCAAATAGACTTAATGTATGTAGCCCCGATGCACTGAAGGGGGTGTGCCCTGTCTTCCAATGACAGCGGTGGAGATCAGGCAGGGTGCTAATGGACGGGCCGGCTACTAAAGCAGTTCTCTCTCCTCTCTACAGAGCCAGGCCGAGACCAAGTGTTTAACTATATACAATTTATTACTATAATAAATACTTAAGATAAAACATGAAATATTTACAATAAAGCTTAGCATATGACACTACATATATCCCACAATTCACATAAACCATATAACTTACAACATATATAATAATTAATACATTGAACAAGACAGTTAAGGTTACAACATGATAAATGCATATGGGGACTCAACTTATATGACCCAAATAAGTTAATAACATTTCCTAGACCTACTAAGTAACAATACAAATATACATATTAACACATTAAAAACATATAAACCATATAAACTTCCTTACAGAATACCCATAGCTGTATAGACCTTGACACAACAACAATCACCCAAAATAGGGACTGCACTCAGTACCTCCTCAAGAGGTTTCCCAGAAGCCCCTCGCCTTTAGGGCCCTGGGATGTGGACATGCCCTCTTCACCCATGTCAGCCTCCCCTGTGGGGCCCACTTCCCCAGCAACTGACACTTCCTCTCTGAAACAGCCAAGCTTGTGGAGGCTGATCCTGTGAGAGCCTCTCTCTAGTGGTGCCTCTGGCTCTCCTTGATGGCCTGGGACCCCATATTGGGCAGCCCAGGGCTCACTCTCTCTTACGGGAGCCAAACCCTTTCATGCTCTGGTTCCCCAGTCTCACACTGGGGGTCCTCCCTTTCCCAGGGCCTGCTCTGGGCACCAGGGCTCTTTTAGTTAAAGGCGAGGCTGCACTGCAGGGTCCCGGTCGCTCAGCCTAGGGCCAGGACTAACTTGAGCAGCTGCGAGCTGCTCCCAGAAAGTCCTCCATGCGCTCTAGTCCTCCATGCGCTCCTGACCTGTGCACCAGGTAAGGTCTGAGCAGCCGTGAGCTGCTCCCAGGGTGGATTCTCTGTGTGCCAATCCGCATACCATGTGGGGCCTGAGCAGCCTCAAGCTGCTCCCAGGGCCAGCTCTCCGTGTACCCATCTGCACACTGACTGCCAGGCTCAAGCTGCCTCGGGCGGCTCCTAGAGCCTGATCCCCATGTGCTGATTCGCACACCGCTGAAGCTCAAGTGGGGACCCAAGGATGGCCATCTCTTGAGCTGCTCTCTCCTCACTGTCCCTCGTCGTCTCTACCCCAGCCTACCAAGCACACTCCCCTTTTATACTCTTCAGGGTATAAAGAGTATACTCTTCACCCCCAAATTTTTTCGGATCTGGCTGGCGCAGTTTCAGTACAGGTCCCGCTGCTCCTTGCCCCCTCCCTTCGGAAAAGGGTGGGACATTGCTTCCCTTGTGCTGCCTCCAGATTGGTGGGCGGGCTCCACCAATCCAACAGTAGACCCTCGATCCTGGCTCTGAAAAGGTAAGCCTGCTACACATATTTTTCAGTTACATCAATCAGCATCTACCTGAGTTTGCAGAAAGCCTGAAATGCTTGAGCAGTGGCAGCAAACGTTTTTGGTAGGCATATCACAGATTAGCCCTGCACTCTCCTTGAAAGCCACTCTGATCCCTTTCTCTTACCCAATATATTGCTCAACTTTCTGCTCCCTGCCTAAGCTGCCACTCTGCCTTCTGCTTCCTGTCCTGTGCTTCCTGCCTGACCTGATACTCTGCTTTCTGCTCCCTGCCCTATCAATCACCATGCTGCATGTCCCCTCCTGAATCTGCTACGTGACACACATAGATGCTGCCCATGCCACCAGTTGGTCACCTCTGCACTACAGCATAGGGTTGGTCAGCCAGTCTATTTTAAAGTATTTTATAAATCAAATAAATGAACACAAATCTGTAAAAATAATACTAGCCCTGAAAGTGGATAGATGGGAATCAAAGAAAGGGGTTAAATCACTCAGCAAAAAAGAAGCCGCCTTTAACTAGGTGCCAAAACATCAGTTTTTCTTTCCCAAGTCCCCAAGAGCTCCCCCCTGCACAGTCTTTTATGGAATGAACACCATAATGGAATATAACTAAGGCAATGCAGTTGTTAATGCTGATGTGATATCGCTGACAACCAGTCCAAACACTCTGCTTGCATCCAGCAGGCTAAAGCTGTTTCACAGCGTGAGGAGCATTTGAAGGAAGCAGATGTAGGGTGGTAATTAGACAGTTTGCTGAAAAGGAAACAGAAAAGGGATCTTAATTATAATGTTTCTGTAAATCACTGAGGAGTGGATAGCCAATCAAAGCACTGTTTTTTCTGTGTGTGCCAGGATAATTTATTTTTCTTAACCAACTTCAAATCCTAGATTAATGCTTCTAAACCAAGCCAAGCTCACCAGCAGAGACACCAAATCAACAAGCCAAGATATCATGATAAAACCTGCTTTGATTATTAACCCAGTGCATCTCACCTGGGGAACCCCTTCTCCAGTACTGTGGCAACCTGCATAGGTACCCAACAGAGAGACAACATTTTCCAAAAGAAACAAGATGTCTCTGGTACTTACTGTAAGACATAGCTGTGGTAATTGTGTAATATTGCAGATTTCACTGTGGGCTGGATGCAAGCAAATTCTGACTTGTTTCTGGCAACAACTAGAATCAGACCGATAAGAAGTAAAAAATATTCATATCTATTTTGGTGACTTCAAAATAAGGATGTTACTTCAAGGACAGTCCTACTTTTTCCCTGGAGGTATAGTTTTATTCATAAGAATCTTTGTGAAAACCAGATTTCAAGTCTGTAGCAGAAATTTAAGAACCAGAAAATAAAATCAATTTCATGTATAAATAAAATTTAATTCTGGCTGAAGTAGAAGTATTTTTCAACAGGTGGATCATCTGTCTGGGGAACACAGCCACCACCACATAACAAAAGTGACCTGTCACACAGCTCAAATAGTCGGTTATTGACATGAATACACAAAGCAATACTGTTATTTTTATTTTTAACTGTATTAACGTAGCACTTAGGAGTTCTGTTGATTGACCAGAGCCCCTGTGTGCTAGATGCTGTACAAACACAGAACACAGAGCTGACCTGTAGGCTTAGTAATGGGCAGCCAGCAATTCCTGGCCCAGCCAGGGGTAGAAATCTTTTTACACAAAACATTCAAATTGTTTCAAACAGCAACACATTTAGAAAAATCATAATCTGAGTAGATAGAACCTGCAAATAGAAGAATGCCCCAGTAAGTTATTGGTTTTGAGCTCAAAAAGATAATTGTATTTACCTTTATTATGCAGTATAGACCTCACTGGAGTATGGATCAATGTAACCATTGATCAGTGCGCATACAGATCACACAGAGGTCCTGGTAACAACATTGACCAAAATAGGCCTCACTGAGAATAGAAATGTGCATACCATATACAGGTGACATGGCAGTGCTGAAAAATCTATACTGTTAGGTTACACACAGGCTACTTGCAAAACCAACAGATAGAGAGTGATTGATAAGTTTGTTACAGGACACCAAAATATGGAGGGAATATACTCAGATCAAGATGACTTGGTAAACAGGTCTCTCTACTTAATGGGAAAGTTGCACTATCTGGTGAGAACTGTGATGTGAATGATGTCACTAAAAGATATATTTGTACTTGGTGAGAACTAGGATGCGTATGCTGTAAAGATGAAGTTGCTCTGATCAGTATGTAAAAGAGGGCTTGCGAACCCTTAATGCTTTGTACTCAGCTAAGAAGTGCTTTACGATTGTACTATGTCTGCAAATAACCCAGCTAGCACTGTGTCCAGATTGGACACAGATGACAGTGTTTAGGTTTGTTTGCAGATAATAAACCTGGCCAAGCCTTTGTTAGTAAGAACCAAGCTCTGGTTTTTCTTACTGTATTAATAAGGTTGTTAGAGGCATACGTTGCATACAGCAGTGACATCAGCACCACAGATAGCATCCTAACACTGTACAGACAGACCACCCCAAATGAGGGAGCCTGAAATGACCAGTAACACCTATCCCTGACAACACTGACAGAGTCCAGTGACAACACTGGGAATACCCAACTACATCAGGAAGTAAGCAATATCATTTCATTCACAGTACTCACTTCACAGGAAAATATAACCATGTAACTAGAAAGCAGATGTTTGTGGATGGCCCTAGCTCTTGGAGCCTCATGACAGATCAGAATCTCTACATCGTTTAAATACATATATTATAAGCATCAGTGATACAGCAATTTTCAGGAAGCCTGAAGCACTAGCTCAGTGACATGAGCTGCTTAATGCATCTCTGTCCTGAATCCTACTGCTGGGAGGTGGAGGGGAGCTTGAACCATGGTAAAGTTCCAAGAGATTCTATGTGGAGGCTGTGCTCATGCGTACTGCCTTATCATGGCTTTGCTTGATGATGTCAAAAGGATTCTATGGAGAATCACCTGCTCAGCTCACTGTGGCTGAAGCCTCCCTCCTTTGTACAGGGGCAAGCAATGTCAGGGAAACACCATGTATCTGGGTCCAGGAAGGCAGGTTTTCTTAAGTGTTCCTGGGGATAAGCGTTCTTCTGGTGTGGTTTAGTACCTGCCGAGGTGTTGGGGCTTAATGCCCACTTTATGGAAATGGGAGGCTCCTCTCTAGCTTGCTTTTGCAGCCATCTGGCTGAGGGCAGGCAAAACTTGGGGGCATCTGAACCCCAAGCCTCTGAGCTTCGGCCTGCACTTAGGATGCCTGCCAAAGGACTTTGGAAATACCTGAAGCCCCTGGTGGGGATGGAGGATGTTTGCCGGTTGTAGGGCCACTTATGGTTCTGGACTGACTCATGGAGTTGGAATTGATTTGGCTTGGAATATGAAACATTTCTTAAAAAAAAAAAAGTGGTACACCCTGTCTGCTTGAAGAACAGAGGCAGGACCCCAGGAGATGGATTGCTTGACCCACCCTGCGTGGAGTGTGCCTGCAGCCCCAGATTAGTTAAATCCTGACTTGACCTAGGATACAGCTGTAAACCCCATGAGGGCTCCCCAGACATAGGGATGGGTTAGAGAGGGGGACTCATTACAGAGAGTTACATGCATTTCAACACATGTACAGGAAAGAAATTATTATGCAGAACTAATTGATTAAAACTGCCTTCTGCTGGCAAGGTGCGTTCCTAGTTCAAAAGAACTTGTGATGCAAAATCCAGAATTCCAGAGAAAGATCAAAGGCATCATTGCTTTCAAATATTAATCACTTGCAAATCTCCACTGTTAACATTTAAATTATGAAGAATTCATGTCATAAAGTGCAGTTTTGATTTATTTTTCCATGGGCATCAACACCAACTCAGAACACAGGATTGTTTCATTAGTTGTTCTGACTTCTAATGAGAAAGAGGCTATTGCAGCGAGCCCTTAGCAGCTCTGAAATAAAAGATTCTGGGGCTAAAATAGTGAGAGAGCAATGAGGCAAGGTCAAAAGGGTGCTGGAAGGCTGACTCTGGATTAGGTAACTGGAGGGAAAGGGGTAGTCAGGCATAAGGCTCAAAGAGACTCACATGAACAGTGTGTTGGATTCTGTCATGGATTGCTAGCCAGTGAGCCCCTGGCTTTGAGGCGTTTTGACTGAGTTGCACAAATTCTAGCTGCTGGCCTGCAGTAAGTTTGAATTGTACATGCAAGCTGAAAAACAAAAGAGGTTGAAGATGATATGAATACTTTTATTAAAAGACAAAGTATGAAGGTGGAACTTCAGGAAATAATGTGCTCAGAATAATGTGCCCAGTATCAGAGACATAGCTTGGAGATCAGACAGAAACGCTTTCTTCGCTGGTGTTGTACACACAACCATCAACCAAGCTTTCTTCACAAATTTGGCTTTTGCTCCCTATAGGACCTTTTTCTTTTTGTTCCTACTTCTGTCTGAGAGACACTCCAAGCCTTCTCATGGCTGCAATCCAGTGATTGTCAACCTTTTTAGGCTCAAGGCACCCCTTGTTAGACTCAAGGTACCTCTCGGAAAATGCCAGCTCTTACCTTCCACTCATTTTTTAACTACAGAAAAAAACAACTTTTCTGTTGCAAAGAACTCAGAAACAGGCCAGAATGCTTTCGACACTAGATTCCCATTTGAAATCTCTGGGTTTATGTTGTAAAACATTTTTGCACACCTAATAGTGCAAGTATTGCATGGCATTCCATTTAAAAGGATCTCATGATACCCTGGTTGAGAATCACTGCTCTTATCAGAAATGCTTGATCTGGCCTCTGAGTGACTTGGCAAACACAGCTCTTGCTCTGCTAAGTGGGTATGAGGACCTGACATCTGGATAAATCAACAGAAGAGCCCTGCATCTCTCTCTGGGACCCTAGAAACTACTAGCTTGTTACAGATATGTTAATTTGGAGGCAAAAATTAACAGACAAAAAAAGCACATAAATAGATTTAGTCTGCCTAAAAATAATGATGGGGAAGACATGAGAAATGTGTCTAGATATCACCAAGAGAGAGACTGTTTACTGAACACTGTGGGATATATCTGTGTGTGTGGAGATCAAATTAAGGAGACAGTTTGAATTTAGGCTATCGTATAGCATAAAAGCAAAATTAAAAAGAGACCAACAGAAATGCTTCCCTTAAAAAGATCTAATAGGAACTTCTTTCTCTCTTAAAAAAGCTTGTCACTTGTGGTGACAGCCAGCTTTATCATTGTTAGAGGAAGAGATGGAGAAACTGACTAGATTATATGCAAGACAAGAAAAATACTTCAAAGAAACCGCAAAGAGCTTAACTAATGAAACATACGTTAGATTTAAAGACTTTGTCTTTGAACATCTAAGGTGCTCTACTAGTAAAGCAAGTTCATTATGTCCATTCATTAAAAATTTGATTTTTAACCTTAATCAGTCCGTTTAAGCATGGGGAAATCTCTTCTCATTTCGTTGCCTCATGGCTCTGATCTCACAGACCAGAGAGACTCCCAAATTTTAACCCAGGCTTTGCAATGGACTCATTCTGTGACCTCAGGCCAGCTCACTTCACCAAGCTCTCTGTCAGTTTTGTCATCTCTAAAATAAGAGTGCTAACTAGCAGAAATCACAGAAGACAAGAGGTGCCGTTACTTAATGTAACTGCTTTGAAAACAAGAAGGAGGGGGAAGTGTTGGGTTCATGACTGAAATAGCAGAGGATATTGCAGGTCAGATTCAAGGTGCATCTGAACTGCTGGAAGGAGAAAGTGGGTAGAAGGTGTGTGACATGAAAGGCACTGTGTACAATCTCTCATTAGTTGTGTAAAACAGGAAGACATGCTGGATGAACAGATTGATTCTAAGCACTGTTATCCCTTCCCTTCCCCCCACACATCCTCTCTTCCCTTTTATCTGCTCAGATCTTAAAAGAGAAACACTTGGAGCGGTGGAGAAATGCTTTTGTTAGGAGTTAATATGCTTGGAAGCTTCTATCCACTTACTGCTTATTCCAGAGCAGCAGGAGTGAGTGCACACAAAAATGAGTGACAGAGGAATAAAAGGCCCTTGGGGATGAAAATGCTTCTCTGAGAGGGAGAGAGATGGAGGAGCAATCACAAGTGTATAACAAAATAAGTCGTTTTAAGTTCTGGTACCTGGAAACAGAGATCATCTTTTAACTGCCAGTGCTTATCTGGTGCAGTACAGATCACTCTGCCTAGGGCACTGACCGAGAGTAGGTAATGGGGCTGGCTTCACTGATGTCCGGTGTAGTCCTGCTTCAATTTTTTCTTCATTTGAGCTGCCAAATTTTGTGCTATCCCATGTGTACCATTTTGTGCAAATATATTCAATAAGACAATTTGAATACCTGCCCACAATTTGCATCTTATAATACAGTTAGGCTTATGGATCAGTGCATCTAGTTCTGGGCTGCTGCCTAACTCCTTATGCAGGGAATTAGCTCCTTCCCAGTCTAATCCCGTGTGGAGTAAATTTACTGTACTTGGGGTGGTAATAAGGCATACCTGTCTGGTGCTTCCAAAGGGTCTGATTCCCTTTTGTTTATACTGCAAAACCTTCCATGTTGACAAAGCTTCCCCATGATGCTGGAATATTTACAGTAAGTAACAACCATTCCCACCATTCTCCTCCCACAATAAAATAACACGTCCTCCCCATGTGCAGAACTTCCTATAGCCTGGCTAGGAACACAAGCCAAAAATTCCCGAAATCAGTGCTTAGCCAATCTAGGGTGAGAGGTGCTCTGATACCCTGTGAGAGGTACAAGAACAAAATGGATGAGAGCTAAGAATAGGCACCTCCCTCATAATAAACAGGTAGTATCCTCTGCAGACCAGCATTTAGCGAGTTAAAATTCCTCTAGCACAACTTTAAGGGAGATATTTGTGAAGTATGCAGCCTCAATTACTATTCACAAAGCTGCTTCTGAAATCATTCAAGGATTTCATCACAGCAAAAGAGCTGGAGAGAGACTTTTTATAATGAGAGTTTCAGCTGTGGAGCACAAGATGCTAAACAAAAGAATGCACTGGCTTCCTGAGCCAACACAGACTAGCCCAGCTTGACTCCTGCCAGCCAACGGCCCTGAAAGTCACAACTAGTTTGTATATGAATTGACATTGGCTACTAATTTGTATTACAGTAGAATGTAGGGGCTTCAGTCACAGAAGAGTCCTAACTGTCTTACAAAGTTATGCATTGATTTGTATACCCCTGCCAATACAATAATATATCTGAATAAACAGAATCAGAGAGAAGCAGGCTGGAAGGGACCTCCATACATCATGTAATCCAGCCCCCACTCTAAAACATACCAACTACAAACCTAAAGCTTAGTGCTATTTTCTCTGTTTCTCAGCTCCTATCCCTTCCCTCTTGTCCTTTGTTTTCCCTGCCCATCTTGTCTTTCTAGTTTGCTTCCTACTTCATCTTTTCTTCTGTTCCAAAAATTTCTTCTTTGAATGAATCATGTGCGAGGGATCAGTGATTCAACCATCTAAATGTGCATCCTGACCATGGAATCTATCAGGAAAATCACAAAAACCCACGTCTGAATTCCTGATTGCACCAATCCCAGGGTACGTTCAAAGACCCAGGCAGCTGTCCCAAAGCTGGCCTTTCACCGAAATAATATTCAACCTCCTCTGTACATAGTTAAAGTCCAGGGTTTGGGAAAGACAGCCCAGGAGTCACCTGACCTATGAGATTTCTGTCCTATAGGAGGCAGTGGCTCACTTGCTTAGAGTTAGTTTCCAGGTAGACTATCCTGCAAGGAAGACTGTGAACTCCATTGGGAGGACTGAAAAAGCCTGATAAGGTGATTGGAAGTTTGGCTCCTGAGTATCATTTTCTGTATCGTGGGAAGAGTTAAGACAGCAGTACTGTGGTTGGGAGATGAAGGTAAATTAAGGTAAGCAGATAGGCTAACTGCCCATATACAGTGGAAGAGGAGGAAAAGGAAACTAGATCCTTCAGAGGCCTGTACTGTTGTCCTGAAAGAAGGAAAATGAGACTGCAATGCAATTTCTTTCTTGTTTAAGCAGGTTACTTTGAAAACCCCAGCTGTTGTTCATCTTGTCAGCAAGACCTAGGTGCTGCAAGGCCTGTCCCCTGCTCTCAGCACTGGCATCCCACAGAATCAAGCCCTTGGTGTCAGCCCTCCCTTTCACCTGGGGTCTGTTTGTAGGTAAGAGTATCTGCTGGTCGCAGCTGAAGTCAGTAGTAAAAAACTCTGCCCCCCTGCGCTTTTAGCTAGAGCCGGCGGCCTCCCCCAGGTTCCTGGGGTCCTTGCCAGGGCGCCCTGAAGAGCAGCACAATATGAAACCCGGGACGTCCAGCGGCAGTCCGTGGCCTTCCCCAGCCCCGCCACATAACCCCGCTCTGGGCTTTTTCCAGAGTCAAAAGCCAGGCGCAGGCCCCCCCGAGGGGGCGACGGGTAAAAAATGCGGGGAACTGCTGCGCCCCACGCCGGCCAGGGAGAGCCGCGGGTCCCCGGCCGCTCCCCGCCCCCGGCAGGGCGG
>NW_017728907.1:12306991-12324675 GCF_001723895.1 Crocodylus porosus
GTCCGGCCGGGCCGCCCCGGGAGGCGATGAGCGGGTGCTGCCGATGCCGCGGGCGGGGCCATGGGCTGCATCCAGAGCATCGCCTGCAAGGCGCGCGTGCGGCGGGAGAACATCGTGGTGTACGACGTGTCGGCCACCATCGAGCCCAGCGCCACGGCCATCGAGGAGAGCTCGCCCATCGTGCTGCGCTACCGCACGCCCTACTTCCGCGCCGCCGCGCGCGTCCTCATGCCGCCCATCCCGCGCCGCCACACCTGGGTGGTGGGCTGGATCCAGGCCTGCAACCACATGGAGTTCTACAACACCTACAGCGACCTGGGCATGTAAGCGCCCCGCCCCGCCCACCAGCTGGGCACGTGCGCCCCGTGTCTGCCCCTCCCCTCGCTTCTCTTCCCCCACAGCGTCTGCCCGGGCTGGGGAACCCCTCCTCTCAGCCCTTGTAAAGGCTGCCCGGGCATCCCCATCTCCGGGGCCCATCTAGTCACTGGCCCGCTCTGCACCAGGGCTTCCCACTGTCTATCCTGCATGGCTGGGGCCAGGGTTTTAGGCATCTGTTCCTCCTCCCGCTTGCAATAGGGCCTCTCTGTTCTCTTCTCTCAAACACACGGTTTGGGTGCTGGGAGCTTGTGGGCCTGCCCCATGCTAACTGCAGCAATTGAGATATTTAAGAGGCGCATCTCAGGGACCAGTGTCAGCCTATCTTCTCCTCCACTTGGGGGCTTCCCTCTTTTCTTTCCTGGAATGACTAGGGTGTGTAAATGTTGCCATGGCCCGGGGCATCTCCACCCTTAGTCTGCACTGGAGACAGCCTTATCCCTCTCCATACCTAGTCCCTGCACCATGAGTGCTCTTTAACCCCTCTCTGTTCTCTGCACAGGGCAGGGGATCGTTCCCCTACCACTCAGCCCCTTGTCCGTCCCCTCAGCCAAGACAGTGATGGTCCCTGTCTTGTGCTGTTGTATCCAGCACCCCATCCCTGGGCAGTAAAAGGCTACAGGGCTGTCACTTTACAGCCCGCCAAGAGAAGGGAAGGTAATTTACTAGCAGCTCGTAGATTGTGGGAACCCCACCAGACATGTATAGGTGTGTTATTGTTGCAGGCAGGTTTGGCTATAAGGGGAGTGAGCAAAAGTGCTTTCCCTGAAGGTTGTTTGTTGCCTGGCAATGACTTGAGCACGTTGGGGGAGCCTCAGGAGCTGCTTTTGTATAAGGGAGTGGTTCAGAAAGGCTTTCTGTTAAAGCCGGGACTTCTGGCAGCCGTGGGAATCCAGGAGAGCACCCAGCTGCTTCATTCTGATTTGCCTGTAGTGTTGCTAAACATAACCCTGTAGAGCACCTCGAATGGAGCAAGAGAGTGAGCTGAAAGAGCCGCATTTCCCATTGTGTCTTGCGGAATTGTCATTGTGTGCATGTCCCGGCAGGGAGCTGGCAAGCACTGCAAATACTCAACTAATCACTTTGCTGACACCCGGTTATCATGGGGAGTGACTGTAATACTGTATTAGCATAACGTCATTAAATTGGGCAGATCAGATAAACCCTGGCTCATAGAACAGGAGGGAAAGGGTGGGGGAGGGAGGTGAGGGATTTTCATGCAGAAAATGAGCAGTGTAATGGTGTCAGCAATATTTGGGCACCTTTGTAATGACATGTGTGCTGCTGCAGAGCAGCTGCTGTTATGCCTCACTGATTTGCCTTCTGAACCAGCCAGTCATTCCCTAGGCAATGCCATGGAAGAGCTGTGGTCTGGTTGTACAATGCATTGGCAATAGCTGGTCTTAGGTTCTTGCTTTCATTTTCAGCACAGGAAGTGGATCAGGTGTTAAAGTGCTCTGCTTGTCTCAGCTGCTACATTAGTCAAAACACTCTGCAGAATACAGTAATTCATCACGGCTGATGGGGACCAGCCCCCCTGTGACTGGAAACCCTTTTTTGGTTTTTAAAATAATTATTTCTAAGGTGGAAGTGACATCAACTAAAGTTTAAAGCCAGAAGCGGTAATTACAGTGGTATGGTTTAACCCGCTTTGTGGCACAGGCCAGAGAATTTCATGCAGCGATTCCTGAATCAAGCCCATAACCAGGTCCTCTGTCTGTACAACCTTGAATTGACCCAAGTATTCAATGGACGGGTATTTAAAATGGAGCCAAAATGCCGTGTAGCTTTCTCTTCCAGCTCGCCATGTGCCCAAATGTAATGCGAGTCACGCCTCAAAGTTCAGTTATGGAATGTGAAAGGGACGGTGACATCCGAGGAGTTTTTTTAGAAACTAGAGATGGACTTTATGGCACTTGTACGAGGCTCCAGCCTCTTCTTGTCACTTAAAGGTTGTGCTTCAGCTATCCTCTGGCCAGCTAGCTCTTCTGAAAATGCTAGTCCCTTGGGGTGAGGGTGTGGCTGCTTATTGTGGCGACATTGTCATTAAAAGAAAAGGGAGGAGCTTAAAGCTATGTTTTTCTGTAAACTGATCTGGAGAAACTTCCTTTTTCTAGGGGGCTGACGACTCAGAAGTGGAGCCTTTTGCTCAGTGTGTAGCCCTGCAGCCTTGGTTTCTACAGCCTACAAGAGGTGATACCATTTGTGTGGATTGGTAGGGCACTCCCTGCACTGGTATTTGGATGCACGGGGTATGAAAACAACCATTCATCTCCAGTTGTCTGGAATGCAGTGGAGTGAATGTGGAGTACATTGCTGGTTAAAGGCAGCACCTGGGAGTCCAAGTATTGCGTTATTGGGTTCTTCTGCTGCATCATATGCTTGTGCCAACTGGGTATAAAATCCTCCCAAGTGAAAAATGGTATGGCTTTATGTTCACTTGTTTCAGGGGTAAATGAGGACACAGACTGCAGGGTGGTGGAGAAACAGGCTGCCTGCAGGTGGTTCTATAGTCTAAAAAAAGTGGTTTTCAATGTTTTCAGACCTGAAGCATCCCTTGTTCAGCTTGAGGTACCCCTCATTTGGTTTGAGGCACACCTTGGAAAATGCCAGCTCTTATTTTTCACTTGGTTTCTTTTACTATAGAAAAATAATAGAACAATTCTTCTGTTGTGGATAACTCAAAGTCTGCAGCAGATCAGAATTATTTTTAATAGTAGGAATCCCTATTTGAAATCTGTGGCTTGATCTTGTGAATCATGTTTGTATGCCTAACAGTGTTAACATTGCCCGGCTCCTTGCAGCACCTTGGAGAGGGTCTTAAGGCACTTCAGAGTGCCTTCCTGTAGCAGTATCTGCTGAAAAATCCAAACTGCTCCTTGAAATAGGTTTTACTTGGAGGTTAAAATAGAGTTTCTCAGTATCTTTGGATTTTCTGTCCATAGCTGTATTACCTGGGTGTGGACCTCAACCAGCAGAGAACAAGTTCAGCTATAATGATTTCTCATGATCCTCCTTCCCCACCAGTGTGTCGCTGTATTAAAAATAATAGCCCAGTGTGGGGAACAACGTGGGACTGTGTTGTGTCCATCAACTGAGAACACAGTGGAAGGAAGCAGCAAGCTCTGAAAAGGGAACTGGATTTGGGAAAGCCGGGCTTTGTTCTTGGTGGCTACTGGCTTTCCTCTGTGACCATGGGCAGGTCACCTTGCCTTGCTTTGCCTTGGTTTCCCATCTGAAGATCAGAGGGAAAAATGCTTATTTCTGTTACAATGCATTGTGGACTTAGAGCTGATTCTCAATATATTTCATCTGGTGTTTGGGATCATTCTTTTGGATTATAGCAACAGTGGTATTTTAAATACAGTATTTTGTCTTTGGATTTTTTTTTTAACGTGTGTGTTTTCTTTTGAAGCAGCACACGGCGATAGAGAGCTTTCACAACTGTTTCCAAGTTCTAAATTGGACTCCTTTAAAATACACTACAAAAACTAAAAACCAGAGCTGCTTTTAAAAAGAAGGCTTAATCCATCAGAGACATAAAGAAATATACTGTGACCCAGCCTGCAGACTTGCATTACAAGGGAAGAAATCTTGTGGAAGGGTTATATTCAATACCTGGTCTGATTCCTCCTTATTGCAAAGTGGAAGGAGTAGGGAAGGGCAGAGAATGGGATTATGGTATATCCCATGAAATACATCCTTTCCTGAATCACCGTAGCTAAGGTACCATATGGCCTTCATTACCATGGTATCTGAGTGCCTCCAGATAGTACCTATTCCTCTACCTAGAGCCTTGTCTAAATGGGGAAATTCATTGGCATTAGTAAAGAAGGTATACTCAGCAACCAGGAGCAAAGCCAATGAAAGGCTATTGTAATTCCCACCTTCGGAGTTGTACCACTGTAACAGTAGAGTCATAATTATACCACTACAATCATGCTGAAAAACTTGCCTATTCAGACAGGCCCTCAGGGCTTTAGCCTGTTGTGTGTCACAGCAGTATTCCATATTCCTTCATTGCAGAAGCCTGAGCCCCTTTACTTATCCTGTGTGGGCTGGCCAGCATCAGGACCAAGGTTAGGAAATGTTGGGGCTCTGGCAGCTGGGTGTGGACAACTACCTCCTGTGGGCCAGCACACAGAGATGCAATTGTGACAGAACAAAAATATATTACGTTTGAGAGGGAGAGGGAAATGGGGACTAGACTTTGTATAATCCGGCTGCAGAGACATGGCTCTGAGTATCCATGCTTCTGCATTTCTTGAGCTAGCTACTGTTTTGCCTTGGGTGGTTATAGAAGGAGCAGTGGTCAAATGGAGTGAGGGATTTGAAAGACTTGGGTTTAATTGGCTACTCTGTCACAGACTCCCATCCTGGGCATGTCACTTCATCTCTTTGTGCTTCTTTTTCCCCTTATGTGAAATGGGGCTGGCCTTTTTTAACCTGCCCTGTTTTATGCTGATCAGAGCTTTGCAAGGACCTGGCTAGATATATGGCCTTGTGCCAGGGTGGTTGACTACTGTAAGGGACTGCCTATCTTTTCCATAGGGTAGCTTTCTTCTCTTCCCTCAGAGGTTATGTTGATAGTTTTGAGGATTACAGCACAATACAATGGTTCCCAGGTGCGTGTATTAAGGACCATTAGGCATTAGGCCATTAAGGCAACAGGAAATTGTATATAGAGAGCAGGGTCTCTATAAGGAAGTAGGAGACTGGTGCCATAAATTACTGCCAGACCCTGGCTAGTCAAAGTGCTGATGCTGATGTGCCTTGGAGTGTCTGGAACATTGGTTAGTCTGACCCTTTTTCACCAAGGTGGGGAAGGACAGGACCAGTAAATGGGTTTTAGTAACTATCTTCTCATAGTAGCCATGTTTTAGGTCCATGTGCTCAGTCATGAGGTGCCATGATAAGGGACTGTTTTGAAATGGTATGGGAACTGTTTGAAATGATGGGGACTGTTCTGAAAAGCTGTTCAAGTTTGAGAGAGGGAGAATGGTGGGGGAGCAGTGGGCATTGGGTTATGAAGGAAACTACTTTGTTATCACTGGTAGTCATGCTGTCTAGTTTGGTCTGTGGGGACCAGGTTATATAACCTAGTAGGTCTTTTTTATCTTTCTACAACTGATATCAGAGTAGTCCTCCAAATGTGTTTGCTGCTTGCCTAGGTGAGTCTCTGTCCCAAAGAGCTTGTAGTCTTAAAAAGAAGAAAGGTCACAGTAAGAAAGTAAAGTGTTAGGCACTCCAGGGCACAAGGCTTTACAGCTCCATTTTTGGTGTTAACATCAGCACAGTCCATTTGGGCATGTGTGTTCAACAGGGGAGGCTGCAAAAGCAAGATTTAAGAGTCATTGGCATGAAGTAGGGCCCGGTAAATTGTTTTGGAATGGCCACTCCAAAGCAAAGGGGTATCATGAAGACGTGAAAGCAGATGGGATATAACTGCTGCTGTTTTTGGAAGTGGGGGATATGGAGAGGGTGGAGATTAGTTGTGTGAGCAGGGGCTGTGCTACATCATGGCTGAATGTGAGAAGTTGTGTAGATGTTTTGTGCAGCACAAATGAATGGTGGTGTCATGGCCAGGGTGATGGGCAAGGAAGCCAGTTGGACAGTGGCATTTCATGCAAGGTTGTGGGAGGAAGAAATCATTGACATAGGACAGGGGCTCGGCAGGGTAGCTTTGAGATGTCTGGTTTTTGGGTTGGAGGGGAGGGGTGAAATTTAGAGCATTGTGAAGGCTTTGGAGGCTAACTGGAGTGCAGTTGGACTCTGGCCTTCAGTGCCCTGTTTTCTCTGCTCTTGCTGGTAGTGCCTTGCTTCTGAACCAGGGATTGGCATTCACTATACTGGGTTATTAGCTCGCAGGACTTGGGCTGTGGCGTCATTGTCCTTTATTATGTCCAGTAATGTTATTTTACAATTACAATTTAATACTGTGGCTACTCAAAGCAGGTGCTCAGCACCTCAAAATATGAATACGATGTCACTAGTTGATCAGGCCGTGAAGTCTTGTCAGGAGACTCCTGGCTCCCATGGCTATGTTAATGCAGGATCTTGAATTGATGACAGGATGTCTTCAGGCTTTCTCCAGGAGTGTTCTGGGGAGGGGTTCCAATTTTTTCCTTATATACCTTATCATTACTGTGTTATTATCATATTATTAGCATAAGCCCTTCCTTATAATATTAATAATAAGTATATTTCCACTTGTCATATGTTTATTCGTGACTGGAATTTTCAAGCTGCTGGTACCTTTTTTCATTCTTAGGCGGGAGTTAGTTTTCCTACTGACTGTTCCCAAGCCAGATTCCTTATTTTGGTTGGCCCACTTCTTGTTTTGACTTTGGTCATCCAGACAGGGTCTTTTCAGACTTTCTTCTTCTTCTGTGCTAAAAATGGGTCACGGTCAAGGTTACCCTCATGCCGGATCTCCTGGCTGAGTTGCAGCTGGTTATAGCCAAAGTTAAATCTGCAGCAGAATACATTTGGCCTTGTATTAAGCACTGCAGTTAAAAACTGAGGCCCAGGAGTTTCTGGGTCCCAACAACCTCCCCCATGTGTTCACTAGGAGCTTCATCCCTTGCAGCCAATGACTTGCAAGGAAAATTTGGAAAAACTGGGATTATTTAGGCTTGGAAAGATTGAGGGGGGATTTGATAAATCTTCACATTTGTTTTTAAGAGGAGTGGTGACAGATTATTTTCTGGCTACAAGAAGTAACTGTCTTAAATTTCAGTAAGTTAGGCTTAGGCTGGATTTTAGGAAGAAACTTTCTAACCATGGGTGTAATAAATGCTGGAACTGATTCCCTAGAGCATCTGTGGAATCTCTGTCACTGGAAGTTTTTAAGAGCAGGTTAGACAGGCAGTTGTATGAGATGGTTTAGACTGGACCTGTCTTGAGCAGGGGATGGACTAGAACAGGAGTGGCCAACCTGTGCCATGAGTGCCACAAGTGGTATGGACAGCCTCTGTGCGTGTCACCGGGCAAATCGGTAGGTGACAGGCAGCAGATAGGGTTAAGAGAAATAAGCAGAGCAGATCAGGCAGGAAACACAGGGCAGGAGGCAGAAAACAGAAAAAGAGACTGGGCAGGGAGTGCAGAGAAAGGGGCAGAGAAAGCATAGCAGCAGATTGGGCAGAAGAACAGGATTGAAGTGGCACTGATGGAGGCTGCTGGGCTAATTGGTGGCCTGCATGGTTGGCTCCACTGGACTAGATGATCTCCTGGAGTCCCTTCCAGACCTGTATTTTTCTAAATCTTTCTATTGACATGAGCTGGCCTTGGCCAGGCCTTGTGCTGTGGGAATTAGACATTCATTTAATGCTTTGCATTATTGGGGGAGGGGAGGGGAAGGGTGCAGGGGAGAGAATGGCTAGAATACACTTTTTTTGCTTGTAAATACCATGGTTTTTCACCCAAAGAAATGGAAAACTGGGGTGGTAGGGCCCTGGAGGGAAATCTCAAGGTGCTGAACTATTGTATGAAGGAACTAAGTCTGTTCTGGTAAAATTGAGAGGTGCAGTTTGTAATACTGAGAGCTGTCAGAAAGTTCCCTCTGATGGTGTACTACACCAGACAAGTTATCTGGCCAGTGCTGCATTCAGAGAGTGAATTTCACCCTGACCCAGCTCAGTTCATGCCCCTGGGGGTGAGAGTTGAGTAATCATTTCCTTTTCAGCTCACATCACAGCAGATACTTCAAATCCTACTATTCAGCCCTTTGAAAAGTAATACAGCTGCAGCAGTGACCCTTGGTGACCAGTTCTGGCCCTTGGCTATTTCTGTGCAACAACTCATAGTGTGTGTGTTGGGAGCAGAAGGGCTGCCGGATGGAAGTGACTGGTCACTAGAGTAGCCCTGATGAATAGCAGGGCCTTACAGCCATCACATCCAACCTAGGAAGAGGTACAGTTCTGTCTACTGTGGTCACAGAAATGCAACAGGGTTACAGGGTATGAAGGTTTCTATAGGACCTTGTGCTCTGCTCCCTGGTAATGCAATACTCAGTGTGCTACATGGCTAGACCAGAAGAACAGTGGGTAGTGTGAGGCACCAGGTAAGGCAGTCAGTGACCGTGATATTCTTTGCAGGAGGAAAGAGAGATTTTGGATTTGGAATGATGTAATGAGGATACCCAATACCCCCGTCCCTATCCAGATTGGCGCACTGACTGCCCTTCCTTCCCCTCCCTGAACAGACCATGGGAGGAATTCTTCCCAGCAGTTGTCAGAAATGCAACCTGAGGAGCCTCGCAAATGGACTGTAGAAGTGCCAGGTGCCTCCCCTCCTGCTGAAACCTGGCTTAGACGCTTCTTTGGAGCAGAACATATGGCAGCCCCACGGAGGAAATTCTACCCACAACTTGCCCTTGACAAGGTCTTGTCTTGAGATCTGCCTCTGATTGTATGTATGAGAGCAGAGAGACTGTGGGTCAGCCAGTGCTGTGCACAGCTAGGTTTGACCTTTGTTGTACCCATGTCATTACCGGCTGTGCTTTTTCTGATGTCTGCCTATGAATTACAAAGCCTGTTTCTCTCACAAGACTGTTTCCTTGGGGGTGGTGTGGAATGATGTAAGAACATAAAAGGCGCCATACTGGGTGAGACCACAGGTCCATCTAGCTCAATATACAGTGGCAGAAGTCTTCCACAGTGGCAGAGAATGAATGCTAAAGCAGGGTATATCCAGACTAATCTGTCCTGTGCCGTTCTCCTCTATAACTTGCAGCATTGAGGCCTAGGAATTCCTATTGGTATGATGCCATACCATAGATTTAAAAGGGGTGCCCCTTCCATTGCACCAGTGAGGCAAAACTCTTCAGGAGTGTTTGGGAGATTTCATACTTCCTAACAATCTGGTGGGAGGGACTGATCCACTTTGTAGAACAAGCTTTGCAGGTGAATCCCAACCACCATCTTTTGTCATTCTGTTTTATTCTAGTTTGCCTTTACAGGTCCCAGTAGAAATACATGATTTAATGTCAACCTTGTGGTTATCCAGCCTTTGTCATCCTGGTTTGCTTGCTCTGAATCCAGCTTGGTTGTGTTGGTAGACACGGGGTGTCTTTCCAGCTGTTTGGCTGGAATATGATTCCATTCTGAGCCGACCCTTTTGGCCCTAGGTTAGAAGAACTGTTTGAAGTTTTTGAGTCAAACACTTGAGAATTAGCAAGAGCCAGAATCAAAACTGCCTGGGTCACCTTACTTTGCCTTCTAGTACGTATGCATTAGATGATCCTGTCTCTAATGAGACAATCACGTGCTGTGTTTCTCCCCCCATGAGACCCTCAGCTAATTCACTGCACAGGATGGATGGGGCTCAGGGACCAAGGCAGCTGCTCAATATTTCTTTTGATCCTCATTATTCAGTATGTGGCTGCAGGCCTTATTTACTGCACATCAGCCAAACCCAGCTCTGAAGCCAGAATTATTAATTTCTTTGTGGGCTTTTCTGTGGTGCTCATCATTGCAGTCCCGCAGCCTCCCTGTCATTAATGGATTTGCTGTCTCACAGGGGCTTTATGGAGATGGAGAATCATCTCCTTTTTACAGATAGGAGAACTGAGCTACCAAAAGAGGGTTGTCAACATCTTCAGGAGCATTCATTAACCTGAGGGCCCAATCTAGACCCCTTAGCTTGATGTCTTTCAAGTGCTGACAACCTGCAACTTTTACAGGGGCTGCTCTTTAGCTGGCATAAACTGTGATAGCTCAGCAGCATTAGGACACTTTGCATCAACCAGAGATCTGCCTCAGTAAATCTAATTGTGCTTGGTTGCACTTGCTGCTTCTGAAAATCTGGCCAAAGTTGAGCACTGAGGAACGTTTTAGATCAAGTTGTGATTGCCCGTGATATGCTTCAGTCCAATATGTCATCTTAGACATATTGTCTGCCTCTGTTCTCTTCCTGCATTCTCCCTCTTGCATTCTAGCTGCTGCAGCAGATGAGGCCCAGATCCTTCAGACAGCAGCTGCTTCCTTCACGGCCATGTTTCTGGGCACAGGATGGGAGTTGCTCTGGGAATGAAGAGATAAGAAATGACTGGCAGGACTAGTGATGGATTGTGGCTGCAGGCAGCTGGGTAGCTTGGCACTCAGCTCATGGCTGGAGACGTCTCATCCTGCAAACTAGTGCCCTCAGCTGCATAGCTTCTGAATCTGTTACTCATCTGGAAAGTGGCCCATTTTGGGCAGCATGGTAGGCCACAATTAGAAAAAGGGTGAAAAGGGTGCTAAGCAGGGAGGAAAAAATCTTCAGCCAATTGTCTTGATCTGTCTTGGAGCAACTAGAGGCGTTTAAGAAAGGGAAGGTACACTGTGAACGACAACATGAAGCACAGGGTTGCAAAATGGAGCTGATGGAAAGGAGAATAGTGCATGGCAGGTAGAAAGTATGGGGGAAGTCAGGAAGTTGAGGGACTTTGAAGATCAAATAGCCAAAGCTATAAAAACAAACAGCAAGCAAATTTATGTTGGTTTCTCACAGGGAGATCACAAGAGAATCTGTGGGTCTTTGGGATGATCAGGGGGAAGGGTGGTAGAAGAGAATAAGCATGTAGGGGAGAAGACAAATTGGCTGATGGTGAAATGCAGTCCCTGAGAATTATCAACAAGTGGGGCAGTTCTCTACAGCTTCTGAGCCCCGTATAATCGGTATTTTTATCAATGATCTGGAAGAAGATATAGAACCACGGCTTTCAGAATTTGCAGGTGACACAGACTGTTTGCATGTTAAAAGCAAATGACAACAGGTTGCTGATGCTGAGTGATCTGGATTGCTTGGTGCCCCAAGCACAGTCAAATGCGCATTTGAATACAGCCAAATGTCAGGCAGCTAGGAGCTAAGGATATAGTCCACAGTCACAGGATGGATAGCAGTGAACCAGAATAGGACTTGGGTCATGGAAAATATCCAGCTGGCCATGATCTTCCAGTGCAATGCTGTGGCTAGTAAATATAATAGGTACAGATTGTACGCACAGTATATATTCCCTGCTTGGATATATAAACAGGGGAAGACTGAGTAGGGGTAGAAGGATTTTTTTAAGCTTGTGGAGCATCTGATCAAGTGAGCTCTTGTTCTTGGTTAGGATAGAGCATCTCTGATTCAGTTAGCATATAAGGTGCATCCCTACCTTTCCTTGTGCCTGACTTCAGACGAACATGGCTAGCTACTTCTCTCTCTGTTTGTGGAGGTAGCACTGGGGAGACCATGACTGGAACACAGTTCTAGCACTTGCTCTTTTTAAAAAATGCTGAAAAAAATAGAGAGGGTTCAAGAAAAGCCACTTGAGCAATTTGGGAATGCAAAAGCCTGCTTGCAGTGAGACTGGAGGTGCCCCATCTATTTAACTTATCAAACAGAAGGTGAAAAGGTTGCTTGAGTAGAATTGCTAAGCACCTGCACAGGGAGAAGTTATTTAATCTTTGGGTGCCCTTGAATTTAGCAGAGCAGTTTCTAACAAGATGCAATGTCTGGAAGTTGATGTGAGAAAAAATTGAAATTGCAAATAAAAGACAACTGTGTAACACTGAGAGTAATTAACCACTGGAACAAATTATCAAGGGAAGTGGTAAATTAGTCATCACTGGGTGATTTTAAATGGAAGTAGGATGCCTTCCTAAAACGACTGCTTTAGTTGATACTCAAGTTCTTGGGCCTGCTAGTGTGCTGCTTGCTGTGGGGCTCACCGTGTAACATTTTGTGCTCTGTGTGGTCAGACTAGATGATCAAAACAGTCCTTTCTGGGCCTTAAAAGCTCTGCCATTTGAGTGGGTGGAAGTGAAAGCTCTGTAGAGGCTGGAGCCTTCTAAGGGTGCACTGGGAAAGAGTTGGAAAACAGCATAATTTGGGGCTTTTCACAGTGATTGTTTCTTTAGTTGTTTTTGGCAGAACTACCAGGGGAGAAGTGTGATTTAAAACTAATTGGCTGTTGAATTCTGGCTCAACCACTGCTGTAAAATTTTCCTGCGTGGTGCACCCTGCAGGCTTTGATGATCAGATATTAAATGGCTCAAGCTTGGGGTTGTTGTTGAGTTCTGCACAAGTCCCATATAAAGGGAAAAGCAGCTTTTGGTTTATGAAGTTATTGTCTGCCTGCTCCTGTCTTGGGGAGTGAACACTTGACCCAGATTCTTGCACTCAATTAGCAGATCAGATTATTTTTTGCACTCATTTGTGAGTGCTTGGGAATGTCGGAGAGTTCAGATTTTTGTCATTTCTCAGGAGAACTTAACCCAGATGCACTTGTTAGGGGGAACAGTAGTAGGCAGCTTGGGGACCTTGGAGGCTGTTGGATGTACAAGCTGATTTGATAAGAGAGACTCCTCTTCTGACCCTTCCCCCTCCCTTGGTACTCTACAGTGATGCTGTTAACCTTTTCAGGTGAAGACCCAGATCCCCGATGTGCTTCTCTACCCCAAGACAGGCCAATAATAAAATGACTTATGAATGTGTGCATTTTACTGCCCAGTACAGCATGTAGGAGCATTTAAATAACTGAATTTCAATGGTTATTTCAACGGTTCAGTGGTTTCAGAATGGGGAGGGGGAGGTCCAGTTTTCAGCTGTCTTTAGGGGGTATTTTTACAAAATTAAAGAGCTCTTTTGAGTTCTCAAAAAAGGTAAACCCCATCTCCCTTGGGATATACCACCTAAAGACCTCAGCTGGAATATTCCTTTTTACAGGGATTTAGTTTTTATGCCTATTAGTGTGCAGTAGTTAAAGGAAAAAATACCGGGCCCAGCCACAGAACTTTGGGAGCTATTTCCCTGACTGTGCTGTTAATTTAATAGCTTTGCTGTAACTGACAGGTAGAAAAGGGCTGTTTTTTCCCTGGCACAATAGCTGATTAAGGAGAGTGTGACCTGACTGACTCAGAAGTGAAATTTACCAGAGCCATTTAGACTGCAGTCTAATTAACTTACAGTTGTGCTGGCAAAGCAAAGGCCTCCCTTAGTAATGACTGAATCAGCGAAGAAACCAGGAATTAAAATGAAACTTCATCTGGGAGGATGCACTTGATTGCTCCCTGCAGGTGGCCAAATAATTCCCGAGCCTGACAAACATTCTTCTGTTTGTACTCAGATGAGTGCATTGGGAAGGTGGTGGTGGGGTGGGAGCTGAGGGGTGGTCATGTGGGTAAGGTACAAAACTGCTAGGTAGAAAACAGCTTTGCCATTGACTTGGCTTGGGACATTGGTCAAGTTCCATAGGTTGAGCTTTGCAAAGCTGACTGAGGCATTGCCTCACTGCAGCTGCCATTAGCATGAGAATATGCAGTACATCTAAATCCCCCTAGCAGGCCTAGAGAAACTCAGCCTGGCCTGCTCTCCTGCTTTGGTATTCCCCTCAGTAAAACAGGGAGCATCCCTGCCTCACTGGAGTACTCTTCAACAGTGGCTGTTAGTTTGGAAGTCAAGTGGAATCCTTTGAGGGGACTCCAGCAGGAGCGGCTGTGACGTGACTAGATTGTCCAGCTTGCCCTGTGTTATCTGGAGTGCACTTAAGCAATTTTGATGATGCAGCAATGATTTATTCAACAGGCTTTGAAGGACTAAATTGTTATCCTCTTATCTGTGTTTTTCTTTCCCTGCCCCACTCCAGCCAAACATTTCCTCTTACGAATATTAGCAGAGTCTTGCTTACCATAATTCCCCCATAGCGACAGGAACTCTCCAGCAGTTCCCCTGTAATCTTTTTGTTTTTTGCCAGGTCAAGCTGGGAACTTCCTGACTTGCGAGAAGGGAGAGTAAAAGCCATCAGTGATTCGGATGGGGTGAGTTACCCCTGGTATGGGAACACCACAGAAACAGTAACCTTGGTTGGGCCCACTAACAAGATCTCCAGATTTTCGGTCAGTATGAATGACAATTTTTACCCCAGCGTGACGTGGGCTGTCCCAGTGAGTGACAGCAATGTGCCACTGCTGACCAGAATTAAGAGGGACCAGAGCTTTACCACGTGGCTAGTGGCAATGAACACCACCACCAAGGAAAAAATCATCCTGCAGACTATAAAATGGAGGATGCGAGTGGACATTGAGGTCGATCCCATGCAACTCCTGGGGCAGCGAGCCCGGCTTGTGGGCAGGACTCAGCAGGAGCAGCCCAGGATCCTGAGCAGAATGGAACCCATCCCGCCAAATGCACTAGTGAAACCCAATGCCAACGATGCCCAAGTCCTCATGTGGCGACCCAAGAGAGGCCAGCCTATTGTCGTAATACCTCCGAAGTAGAAGGTTACTGGGGAGGGGGTGGGGGGAAGTGTGGGTGTGTGCATTTGAAAACTACAATGCTGTCAGTACGGTGCAAATGAACTGGAATTTTGAGCCAAAGCAGACCTCTTGGGTTCACCTGCCTTTGCAGTTGTGAATGGAAATAGGGCTTCTCTGTATTCAGAGTGAAAGTGTTACCCGTCATGGCCAGTGCTGTGTCACAGAAGAGGACTCGTTGAGCTGGTGGACTTGCAATGAAGTACCTATCTCTTTCTGTTCTTCTAGGGTATTTTGGCTGGAAAAGAGGCTTTCTTACCAGAACAATTCATATTCTCTTGCAGTAAAGTGCAAGAAGCAAGAATATGATCAAACAGTGCCTGTGGCAAATGCTGCTTCCCAACCAATTTAGATGTAGAAATGGAGACCATGCCTACCAATGGTTTGTGGTCTTCTAATACAATCCGACTGTATGAGCTGACAGGAGGGTAAGGGTGGGAGGCAGGGAGGGTGTATTTCCACAGTGTTTATACCTATGCATTTTTGATTGATAATCAGTGATCACCAGGCTCACTGGAACTAAAAGAATGTTTACAAGGGTGGGGGTGGGAGGGGAAGAGTAACAACCCACGCCATGTGTTCCTCTTGGCTACAGCAAGAGATGGGGAACTGTCCCTGGTGCTGAACCGAAGTACAGTGTAAACTAGTCATAGAGAAGCAGGGCTGGAAGGGACCTCCAGAGGTCATCTAATCCAACCCTCTGCCTGTGGTGGGAGCATCCCTATCCAAACCATCCCATGTAACCATAATCTAAACTCTACGTAAAATTACTGTCAACCCTGATACAACAGGGTTGTACTCCAACCTGCCATAAGTAAAGAAGGGGAACCACGGCAGCCAGTGTCCTGCTTCTGTGAAATGCTGGATTCACTACCCTCTAGATCAGAACTGTCCATCTGACTGTCTGTGGCAAGTTATGATGCTTGGGCTTCTGCCCAGCCATTGCTTCCCTGTTGCTCTGGCTGTAACAGAAGCTGCCGTCTTTAGGCTCCCCTTTTGTGGGTATGTATGCACAGAGCAGTTTTGGTGGGGGCATCTGCATAGGTGCAGTGGTGGGTTGCCCAAGTGGTATATGGCCCAGAGACCAGTGTCTAACTTTCCTGCTGCCCCCACTGATGCAGCCTTAGGGGCATGTGTCCCCTGGGTGCTTAAAATTTGGACAGCTCTGCTCTAGATCTCTAGCACACAACAGATTACATGCATTTGTTATCAGCTTTGTGGTTTCATTCATAAATCCCGTCAGCAGTGTGGAAATCAATATCCTCTAGTTGTGTTGACCAACTGGAACTTCAATGATCAATTCACTCTACCACCTCCTTACCTAGTCCTATAGCCACTGGTGGCACAACATCTTTACAGCAGTCCATGATTAGCATAGAACTAGGGTGGTGATCTCAGCTGTACACTGTAAGGGGAACTGATTTAGCTTCTCCACAAGGTCCTTATCGTTTCTCAGCTCTGCTCATCTGGCAGCTCAGTAGTCCAGAATAAGCTGGTTTCCACAATTTATTGGTTCTGTCCTCTCTATGGAGACTGCCTATCTACTTGAGTGGTGGTTTCTGTCATGATAAATACCTGCCCTCACAGGAACTGAACTAAAAGCACCAGCATGTTTTTTAATGGGCTACTTAACACAGTAGCTATTCAGCTGGCCTGCCTCTGGATATTAAGGGCTAGTTCTGATGAGCTGTGCTAGGCAAAATGCAACAGAATGAAAGCTTGCCCCTCTGTCTGGGTCTAGGTTCCTGTACAGAGACGAGAGGCAGAGATTAGATAGAAGTGGCCATGCAGGGTGATTTCACGGGGCATGGTTGACTGACTGTGGCTGCTTTGTTCTGGTTGCTAGGCAGGGGGAGGCTATAACAGGGCCAGTTTCTGGCCCTCAGAAGAAAACATTTCAATTCCATTATCAGGTCCCTGTGACATCAGGACTTCTGGTCTATCACGTACTTCGTAAGAGTAACTGAAACTAAAAGGGATCACTGGAGAGCATTCCCTTCTGAAGAGATGAACACTCAGCTGGTATCAGAGAAATGCAGAACACCTAGCAGGAATGCAGTACTGTAACCTCGGATACAGGTTGTAGCCATGCTGGTCTATAGGCAAAAGCAATCAGGACTCTTGGTAGAGGTGATATCCTTTATTAGGCCAACTAGATAGTTGCAAAAAAATTTCTTTAATTGCAAGCTTTTGGGCACACATGCCCTTCCTCTCTATTTATACAGCTCCCAACACAGAGCACAAGTACCAACATGTATATATCACTGGGAAATCTTTATTCCCAGTATTAGATTTTTAACTGACCTCTTGCCAGCAGTGGCTACTCCCACCTCTGTGGCCATGCAACAATTCTTTTACAGAATTTGTGTGTAGCTGTAGCTGGATTCACCATGCTGCAATGTTCATCCAGTTAACTTTTCCCACATACAACAGAAAAAGTTGCAAGTAACTTGAAATGAAAGTCATGTGCCAACAGAAAAATGTAAAAGGGGAAGTGATATGAAGCAAACCAAAGTCCTAGTCCCCTTCCCAATCCTTGAACAAAACAAGAAGAGGTGCTTCAATTGCTAACCAATAAATTAACAAGGCAAAGCAAGTTAGAAACAAAGGCATCTCTCACAACCTGTACAGGAACAACAAAATATGTAATAGACAATGTCACTAACACCTCATTCAGGGAGATGCACCTGTTTTTGTGAGTGACAGGTTATAAAAGGCAATGTTTGACCACTGGCATTTTGCTGCATGGCTGTTCCTCCAACTGTCTCATGCACCCTAAGTGACCTTCTGCTTAATGCTGGGTGTTTCCAGTTTATAGTCCTTCGTCTCTGAGATGTTTTGCTTCACCTTAGCACTAACTGGGGACTTATGATTTAAGGAGGGACTTGAGTGAGATTTCTTCAGCCCTGACCCATTCTTATTACTGCTCAGCAGCATTTCCCCCCCTTCTTTCAGAAGGACAAAATAAATCTCATTGCAGATTTTCTCAAACTCCAGATTGTGAGGAACTACCTTCTTCCCAAGAGATCA
>NW_017728907.1:12324726-12336460 GCF_001723895.1 Crocodylus porosus
TAAAAAAGAATTGGGACACGTTGCATGCGTCTTGGTGTGTTTCAAGTAGTTGTGAAGGTAGGAGCTGCCATAGTTCTTTCCATTCTTTGAGTGAAATCTAAGGGAAATCTAGGTGTCGTTTACTTTTAAGATGCACTAATTTTCCAGTCTCTCCCCTCCCCCTCACACCCTTCTTTGATAGATGCAAAAGTAATTCTCAGTCAAGAGGCAAATTGTGAGCAATGTTGGCATACCCAGCTTGAGGTGAACCAGATGCTGATTATGTTTGTTTGGTATCCAGAAAAGCTTGAAATACTCCAGGATTTGGACACTTTTATTGCAGACATAAGTTGGTTGCAAGAATCTGGGGGGCTTGCTCTGTTTGGGGTGGGTTTTTGTTTTGTTCCCAGCACAAACCACTGTTCATGTGGAAAACCTCGTTCCCAGCCTTTCATAGAACAGAGTTAACTAAAGATCTGCACACTTAATGCTTCCAGACCATGCTGCCTGCTATGAAGCCTGGGTAGTAAGGGCTGGAGACCATCAATGGGGACTGAAGGAAATATTTTCACCCCCTTCTAGGGAAAAGGGATGGTTGTTCATGAAAATTCCTCAGTGGTTTTCCCATTCTGTAGCAACAGGATGGTAGCTTTTATGAAGAATGCTTGGACTTGTGTGTCTGTGAGTGAAATGAAGCCTCTAGTTGGCCATTGGTATCTGTTTGGGAAATGTTGTCTTTGGGAACTGCCCTGCAGTTTTCTCACTGTTGAGGCTGTTTGGGAGATTACTGGATCTTTCTGTCTTTTTACTTACCGCTTGCAATTTCTTCAGTACCTGGTTTCAGTGACATCCCTGGTGGTTGTGGAGATGATGAGATGTCATGATGAGAGAGGAGAGAAATGCTGTGGATTATAGCTTATGGCATTTCCTTCTTTTCCTCCTTCCTCTGAGAGAATTTCTCTTCTCTTTCCCAGTCCCACTCCCAGAAAGGATCAATTATGATAGTATATCTTAAACTTCTGGTTGCTGGACAGCCTTTAGGGGCAGTTGTTCCTCAAGGAGGAAGCAGTGCAAATGATTAGGTTCATTTAGCAAAAACAGATTGACCCATATGTTGGCCGTGACCCCATATGCTGCATATGCACACAGGCTGAACCCAGTGCTGCTCACCCTGCACACAACACTGGGTCTGTCCACAATGTGCACTGCATGCTGTGCCCCACTGACTCGGCCCTGTGCATTAGCTATGGGGATGGTTTGGATTGGGCTGTGCCAGAGCCAGCACACAGAGCCAATCTGACAGGGCACCATTTAAGCCCTATGTGCTGCATGCAGCATGTGCTGGGTCTGGGGCATGGGCTTCCTGCATGTGGTGGCCTAGACTGATCCTTTGTACTGCTTGCAGTGCTGGGTCTGGGGCACATGTGCGCAGTGAGCCCCAAGGCTGGTGTGTACTACACACTGCATGTGCACTAGACCCAGTGCTGGGGTGCTGCACAAGAAGTCCATCCTGGTCCATTTACAGACCTGCCCTACAGACCTGCCCAGTGTCCAGGCTTGCAAGGCTAGATGAGTTTGACATCCCTAGTCTACATGGAGGCATCTTGTTCTCTTCCTTAGGACAGTGCTGCTGTTTTGCTGTATCTTGCCATGGAGAAACTGTCCCTGCCCTGGGCTCTGGCAACATTGGGGTTACACTGAGCCCCCAAGGTTGTATTTGGGTGTCAGCCATACTTTGGAGCCCTGCCTCTCTGCAGGTAAAGGTCTTCTTTTTTGGTTCAGCAGGGGCTATTCCTGCCTGATGACAGCAGGGTCTTTGGAGCAAAAATCACTAGAAATAAGGAGTTGGGTTCTCCTGGCTAGGATACAATTATTTTAGCTGCTGAAGGAAGGAAACTGGCAGGCCTCATCCTTCCAAAGATTAAGTGTGTGTGCCCTGAAACCTGTTGGCATGGTTTTTCCTCCACCCTTGCTAAAGGGCTGTCTGGACAAGGTCCCCCCCCCCCAACTGGACTTTGTTGCCTTTATAGGAGCCTCTTGGGTACAGTCTCCCTCTGTGGAAGAATGGAAAGAGTACTGCTGTCTTCTGCAGGAGTGAATCCTGTCCAAGTCAGCCTCAATGTATGCAGTCAGCAGCTTGCCCTGCAGCCTCGTGGTGACAGCTCCTGTGTCCTGCATCTTGCTTAGCCAGAGCCCAAGTAACTTTTCCATTCTCAGAGGGTGTGTGTATGTGTGTATATGTATATGTATGTGTGTGTGTGTGTGTGTATATATATATATATATATGGACTGCACTGCTAGGCTTTTACAGGGTACAACAGAGCACTGCTGGTTCATGGACCACAAAAGGCCAAGTCTGTCCCCTTCCCTCACAGCTGATTGTAATCTACCTTGGACTCACTAAGACAGCAGTTCTCAACATTTTTTGTGCTAGGACCCATTTGTAAACATCAGTGATCAGTCCTGACCCTGTGCCTCTCACTCCCTACCTGCTGCCCCTAGGCCCCAGCTCCCTAGTGTGTGGGGGAGTGTGGGACATGGGGTCCCCAAGCAGCCCCTTGCAGGCTGGAACTTTGCCAGCCTGCAAGGGAAAATCCATGGTTTCCTATGTTTTTCCCATCCATTTTTAAGTTGATGGGTCCATTTTTAAAGTTTGTTTGTGACCCTTTCATATATTCTCACAACCTACTTTTGGGTCACGACTCATGGGTTGAGAATCACTGCTCTAAGAGGCTTGAGGCTTCAGAACTGAGCATGTGCAGAATTTTCCCCAAATCTTCAGGTCTCTTGTGTGCTTTCCATGGGGCAGAGTGTTCGTTACATCCAGAAGCAGAGATTTTCCAGACCCCCTTCTCTTCCCACCCCCACACTTATTACATGTAGTTCTCAGACTTCCTTCCAGTTCCCTTGCTTTTGCTTCTTGATTTATTATTTTCTGTAGCATTTAATTATACATTTCTTATTTTTTATACTGGAAGTGTTGAATATTGAAACCCCATGCCCAAAGTTTCCAGATACAGTGGCCTAGTCTGTGGAGGGTCTGACGGTAGTGCATATTGCTGGGGTTCAGTGTTTCAGAAAATCAGCCTGCTTGTTTGGGTGTCAAATTCAGATGTAGTCATCAAAAAGAGCTTTTTGAAGTTTTTTGTAGGAGAGAGAGATTTTCTGGGAGTAGGGAATGGGCTTCTTTGATTAAATTTTTACAGAAAAACTGCTAAGATGATTAGTTTTTCCTCTTGGTGGTATTTTTTGTGATTTTCTTTTAGACTGAAATTTCAGAATGTTTTTTGAAATGGCTCTGTCACTGAAAATGCAGGTTTTGGAAATCTTTCAAAAATTTTCAATCATTTTGGTAAAAAGACCCTTAATGTTTGATAAATAGCCATTTTGACAGCAAAATGGAGTTCACTTCAGAACTTTTCACATTTGTGTTTCACAGCCCCTTGTAATCTCTTCAGCAGAGAATGTGGACCTCAAGGAGTAGGATTCTTAGAAAGCAGGGCTGTCCAATATATTTGGCCTTGAGTGGCCAGATTTGGATCATGGGGCCTCTCATGGGCCGGATGACCCACCTCTAGTGGCAGACAGTGGCTTGTCAATGCATTTGCTGTAACTGCTGCGTTGGCATGACTGCACAACCCAGGTGGACATTTTCCCTTCACCCTGCCCTCCCCTCGTCACTGATTTCAGTCACCAATGGTGACTGAAGACCCCACATTTGCCAGCAGACAATAGGGTGCAGGAATGAACAGTGAGAGTTTACCCTGTGGGTTCCTGATCCATGCCAGCACAGTGGCTCTAGCAGATGCTTTGACAAGCCCTATGGGATGCCAGTTGAGCAGCCCTGTTCTAAAGCATGTTAAAGATACTGGGCCAGGTCCTGAACTGGTGTAAATGATTTGAGTGCATTTAAGTCAAAGGAGGCTTTAAATTGAGGCGCTGGCTCTGACCCTTGTGTCTCCCCTTAATGCAAGCTCTGAAGCCTATGGGCTTTGTGATGCTCCTCAACCTGGGTTCCCTGTCCAGTCATATTAAAGTCCATGCTCTGCCTTTTGGCTCTGGAGGTTTGGGAGAGGGGGCAGACGGTTTGGGAAGAATGTTGGTCCCCGTTTTGGGGATAATTCTCTAGTATCAGCCACCAATCTTAATACCAGTAAAAAACATGAGAGGCAGCCACTGATGAGGTTAGTGTTCTAAGAATGGCCCTCAAATAAAAGATATTCTATGTGATGGGAGTTTGACACCTGTGAGGTATGGAATCGGTCCTGTGCAGATATCATGGAGGAAAATGCTGTGATAGCTGTGAGGCTGGGCAAACAGTTTAATACTGCTGCTTCTGGGAATGACCTTGCAAAGCATGCAAGAGAGCAGAAATAATGCCAGGCAGTCATTCTGATCTGGCTAGGGTCTGCACAGTCTCATTAAACCAGAACAAAACCAATTTAGAAACATTTCAGAAGTTAAGCTTGTGCTTGGTGCACAAAAGATGTGACAGTGTGTGCCCTTGGAGCTGCAAGAGAAAGTTAAAGCCCTGGGGGCAGCCAAAAACATCTAGTTAATCAAGAGCTCTCTGGGATAAAAAGCTAGCAGTAGGAAACATTGGTTTCACTGACTGGGCATTGCTCTCCGTAGTTCCCCTGTGGTCTGGTGGCTGTTTCCTCAGCAGGAAATCTGCCTCTTTAAAGCCAGGTTGTCAGAACCTGCTCCTCAACCAGAAGTGCATGGTTTTCTGTTAGTTTTGTGTGCATGATAGTGGGGATTTTCCATTGTTCCCAAGAATAGCTGCTCACATGCAGGATGCTATTGAATATCTGGGTCCTTCTGTAGGTACTGAGCCTTTGTGAAAATTCTGGCCTGTGCAATAGGAATATTTGTTTTCTACGGGCTAAGTTTGCTATTGGCTTTTGATTTTTCAGATGGTCAGATGCCACTCCTATGGCTTGTTTTGGAGTACTACCTGGTAGACCATATCTGGTGCATGGTTAATGGTTTGTGCCAATTTCTAGCTCTCTTGAAGATTAGTCTCGGTGAAGAAAGGTGTTTGCATAAATCCTATGCATCCTCTACTTGAGGGAAACAGTATCTGACTCAGGATTTCCATCAGCTATACATCCATGCCTTCACCTGCTTTTCTGAGTCAGCAGGTGTTACTTAGGCTTACAGCTGCAGAGGATGATCATGGCCAGATAACCTATTCTGCTGCTGTGTTTTAAGGTGCTTGGAAGTTTTGAATGCAGTTCAGTGTTTGCCAGACCAAAACCAGGGTGAATTCCAAGCCCCATTGAGTTCCACTGGGGCTTTGCCAAATGACTCCAGCAGTGTTAAGGTTTTATTCTTTAATACTTGAATGGTGTTCAGTCTTGGACTAAGCTTTTTCCTACAGGAGCCTGGGAAAGTACTGAAAGAGGGTAAAGATCACTCCAGCCTCTTAGATTCAGGATATAGGGAAGACAGCTCTGATTAGAGTCTTGCTTATTTAGTAACATTCTCCTTCTTATTTTTGGGCTTGGTTTTATCTTCACTTTTTTAAGGGTTAATTTTTAGGGTTAATGGGAGGATGACAAGTCCCAAATGGAATGGCTGCAGTTGGACAGTAGGATCTAGGATAGAAAAAGAGTCCAAGTACATTGTGTCTAGCTTTTTCATCTCCCAGAATAACACTGGGTTCAAGAGGCAAAGTCTTGGTACCTTGAGTGACCTAGGGTGTGGGGTCTCACCTCTGGAATTATTTTTCCTGCAAGGTGGATGTCCTTCTGGTTCATCATCTCAGTGCCTTGTACTGAGTCAGTGGCTGAACTTGGAGCAGATGCTGGAGCCTGTGCTAGTGCCACAGGATCTGCATGCAGGGTGTTAATGTTTTCCCATTCTTCTGCCTTGCACTTCTGTCCCCATTCACCACTCTTAAAGGCTGGATGTTTACCCATTTTTGATCAAAGGATCTGATTTGAATAATTTCCCAGGTACTTTTCCAAAAGGACATGGGTTTATTTGATCTGCTGTTGGTGGAGAGGCATGAATCAGGAACTGCTACACAAGCTGCAGCTGTATCCACGTTTCAGGCCAGACTCTTCCCAGTGTAAACCGGTGTAGCTTGGCTGACTTCAGTGGTATTAACTGATATTTACACCAACTGGGGAATCTGGCTTGGCAAGTTTTGCTCCTCATGCCTCCCTTAAGTGCTGATTTTGCTCAGGTCACCCAAACTCTAGACGGCAGTGACTCAAGAGGTAGGTTCTGTTTCTTAACTGATTTCCATTGCTTATGAAAATCAGAACCTAGCTGGCCCTACCCAGGTGCAGGGGAGGTTTCCTCTGCATCAACCCTTTCTGTTCTAGACCAGTGACTGCCAACCCAGTCTGCAAACCAATCTTAGCCCTCACCTGTCCCACCTCCTCTGGTTCCTACCTTGGGGCTTTCCAAAATTGGAATGGTCTATCACAACTGTCTGCATGGGCATATGTGAGCAACGTGCACCCCACCCTAAGATCAGAGGCCCAACAGGCATTGTTTCCTTGTAACCAAAGATAAACTTAACACCAGGGTATGTAGAGCATGTTGGCTAGTGTATTTCTTTACTGTATCGCACCAGCTGCTTCCTTTTATATATATGAAGTAGGAATGTTTATGCAGAATTAAAATGGAGTCAACCAGTAGTGAGTAGAGTAGAAAATGGACGTGTGTGGACACCAGATACTAAGTAATGAGACCCTTAATACCAAGTATGCACTTTTCCTGACTACTTTGTTTTCAATGAGTTTTGTTTTCAGCTTTGTTCTTCAATGAGTTTTTTGCCTCTATATTCCTGAACGTGGATCAGAACAAATCTCCCACTTGGATCATAGACCGGCACAAAAAGGGACACCAGTCCACCAACTGTTAGTGCTGACTTAGTGAAAGGACAATTGGAGGGGCTGGATGTGTTTAAGTCAGCAGGCCTGGATGAGCTTCATCCAAGGGTACTGAGGGATTTGGCCAGTGTCATAGCAGAGCCACTGGCATGGCTGTTTGAGCACTCTTGGTGCTCGTGTCAGGTCCCAGAGGACTGGAAAAGGGCCAATATGGCCCCTATTTTAAAGAAGGGGAGGAAGTCTAGATGGATAACTGTAAACTAGTTAGTCTCGCCTCTATCCTCGGGAAAACCTTTGAAAAAAATATTAAGGATCACATTTGTGGGAATCCAGTGGGGAAAACAATGCTGAAGGGCAACCAGCATGGATTCGTAGTAAGTAGATCCTGCCTGACTAACCTTGTTTCATTTTATGACCAGGTCACAAAATGCTTAGATGTATGAATCGAGGTAGAGGTCATCTACTTACATTTTAAGAAGTCCTTCGATACGATGTCTCATCCTATTCGCACAGATAAACTGAGCAGCTGTGGTGTAGATGATTACACAGTTGGTCAGGTGGGCAGCAAATTGCCTTAGGGGTCACACCTAGAGAGTGCTAGTGGATGGGTCGGTATTGACCTGGAAAGATGTGGGCAGTGGAGTCCTGCAAGGGTCAGTCCTTGGACCTGTGCTGTTCAATATCTTCATCAGTGACTTGGATGAGGGTGTGGAGAGCGCTCTGTCCAAATTTGCAGATGGTACCAAATTATGGGGTAAAGTTAACATGCTAGAGGGTAGGGAATAAATCCAGGTGGATCTGGACAGGTTGGAAAAGTGGGAAGAACAGAATAGGATGCAGTTCAATAAGGACAAGTGCAGGATGCTGCATCTATAGGGAGAAGGAATCATCAGCACGCTTACAGGCTGGGAGATGACTTTCTCAGCAGCACAGCAGCGGAAAGGATCTTGGAATCATTGTTGACACTAAGATGAACGTGAGTCATCAGTGTGACGAAGTGATCGGTAAAGCTAACCACACTTTATCATGCATTAGCAGCTGCATGGCAAACAGGTCCAGGGAGGTGATACTTCCCCTTTATGCCACCTTGCTCAGGCCGCAGTTGGAGTACTGTGTCCAGTTTGGAGCGCAACACTTCAAGAGGGATGTGGATAACCTTGAGAGGGTTCAGAGGAGGGCCACTCATATGGTTAGGGGCCTGCAAGTAAAGCCCTAGGAGGAGAGATTGAGGACTCTGGATTTCTTCAGCTTCTGCAAGAGAAGGCTAAGAGGCGATCTTGTGGCTGCCTATAAAATTGGGGTGGGTCAGTAAGGAATAGGAGATGCTCTGTTTACCAGGGCACCCCTTGGAGTAACTAGGAACAATGGTCGCAAACTGATGGACAGCAGATTTAGGTTAGACATTGGGAAGAACTTCTTACGGTGAGAGTTGCGAGAATCTGGAATGGGCTTCCAAGGGAGGTGGTGCTCTCCCCTACCTTGGGGGTCTTTAGGAGGATGCTGGACATGCACCTGGCTGGAGTAGTCTGACCCCAGCATTCTTTCCTGCCTACGGCAAGGGGTTGAACTCTGCTAAGGTCCCTTCTGACCCAAACATCTATGAATCTATGAAACTGAAGATCTTAAGATGCTCATCGAGTGCATTGGGCTGGGAGCTCTAAATAGAGTGAATATAGGATAACTTATGAAAATAATTTCCCCTCTACCTGCTCAGTTTGTAAGAAGCTACAACAGTGGTCATTGCCAGGTAGGAAGAAAGCTCTAAAGGCATTTATAGGTTAATAAGGAAATTTATTTTTTTTAAATGTCAATTTGTACATAAAGGGTCAAACGTGGGGCTGTTTATATCTGTAGCAAGTTGGCCCTGAAATTCACCTGCTGTATAACCTTCCATCCAGCATGTGAATTCATAGCCCATGAAGCTAGCAAGGAAGGATCTGTTCCAGGGAGCCTTTCCCTCAAGAGAATGATGGCAAATGACAACTTTTGTCCTGATGCTTACTGTGGAAAATAGGGCCTTTCCTGTGAGGGAGTGTTGAAAAGTTCATGAAAGTCCTGAGCTACTTTGCTGAACAAAAACTTATCAGAGAAGTAGAGTTACAGGAGTTACAAGATTCTACTTGTGAGGAATCTAAAGCGATAATGCATGGCTGAGTGGGGGAATCATACCTGACCCTGGTGTATTTTAAGGATGGAGGGTCTGGGATGACCACACTTCATGATGTCCTTTTAATAAGTCAGTGGCTATGTCGTGTTCCTGCATAATTACATCTTCCCCATATACGCATCTAACTCTTTTAGAGAGTGGCTAAGTGGTGAAAAGATAGACCTGTGTTCTTTTTCCAATTCTGCCACTTACTCATTGCATCACTTGGGCAACTCTCTTACCATATGTACATGTATAAATCAAGTACATTTTCCCCATAAGAATACCTTTCCAATATTAGGGTGCATGTTTCAAGTGAAGAAGCTGATTTCTGTCCTGGAATGGAGGCATAGGGACATTGGAATGGCTGCCAGGAGCTGAGTCCCACCAGCTGCATGGAGGAGATGCAGAGTTTGCTATTCAGCCAAAATGTAGCGATTTAACCATATTACAAGCAGTGCCAAATCGGCAGCAGCTTTTGGCTGAGCAACCAGAAGCTGCTGCTCATTTGGCAGTGGCTGTTATGGGGTTAAACCTTTAGCTTCTGATGAATAGACTTTGTCCCTGCTCCAATTGGCTAGAATTCAGTTGCCTGGAAAAATCTTTTTTTTTTTTTTTCTTCATTCTACCTTCCCAAAAGAAGCTTTATGCTTATTTTGGGTAGGGGGAGTAAGAAAATATGGTAACTTTATTTTTCATGTGAAATAAGGTGCTAGTCCTCCAAAGCAGGGGTGTTTTTGAGATTGAATTAATCTCTAAAGCACTTTGAATTCTGTGGATAGGAGGCTCTATGCAAGTACCAGGCATCAACACAATGAATACCTGTTTTACTGATACATTCATGCATATTTCTCTAGGCATTTGTCTCCCTGGCTTTGGATTTCCTATGGCATCATTGAATTTAAGTTCTCTACAATAAAATATAAAGCAAACAAGAACATGTTGCAGGGGAGGCCCTTCAGCTCTGAAGGAATCCAGAGCTATGATAACAGACAGGTACACAATTCAAAGAATGTGCCCTAAGCAGATAGATTTCCTCTAATCCATTGCAATCCTCCCGCAGCTTTTGTCCTCAAGGTGAAAAGCATCCTACTTTCACAGCGTCTTAAGCTGAGCAGCATTTAGAGAAGCAGAGTAAAGTTGTTGCTGTTATGTGTGCATGCATGTGGAAGAGGGAGAATCGATAATTTGTCTCATCAGAAGCTACTGGACATGTATAAGAGTGAGATTGCAGTAGAAAACTTCATGTGTCTCCATTGCTGGATGTTTTCTACTGCCTGCTAGTGCTACTCTACCTTTTATTTCAGGTTGTGGTTTTTTTTTTAATGCCTTTGGGGAAAAGCTCATTTTCTTTTGATTCCTTGGAGCTGTGTTCACATTTGGATCTCAGCTCGGTTTAGTTACTTGACAGCCAAAAACGAGCCAACTCGAAATGGAACCGAGCTCTGTACAGTAGTAGACAGGCCCCTAGCACTGGAGATATTGAAATCAGCAGGAATTGGGTGCCATAGTTATTTTGGCCCTGATCCAATGCTGCTGAATTCAAGTGGGAGTCTTGGCCTTGACTTCAAAGGGATTGATGCTTGCCTTGAGCAGTGACATCGTGCCCAGATACAGTGCCCTCAAGGTTTTCTGGTACTATGGTGAACCTCAAGGTCAGATTGTGTGTCATCAAGCCCCTAGAGAAGTAATGTCCTGGTGTGATGCCATCCCATAGGAAACAGTAGGCTGGAAAGTTTCCTATTTGAAATGCTTATGGTTTCCTTCCCTGTTCCCATTACTGTAGCCAGCACCTTGTATCTCAGGGAGGGACAGGGGACCCTGGTCATGGAAAAATGCACCTACCCCCGTTCTCCTATTTCTGGGGCCCAGCCAGCATACAGGACCGTTCAGTAGGGCCTTACACGTTGGACTACTTTTTTCCTTTGCTGCTTTTCATTTTCACAGCTGTGCCTGTCGCTGAGTTCCACTGGCAGCATGAAATTACCGCCCTGAAAGCAGCTCTTGAAGCAGTGCCAGCTGCCCAGAAGCAGGAAGCACCATGAGCCTCACAAGAGAGCCTGTTCTTACTTGCTGTCTAGACAAATTGATGTTGAGCCTGGAGTGAGAATTTAAAACTATTGCCATTGAAAGCCACATGCCTACCTGAGACCACTTAGAGCTGTGCTGTGGCAACTGTGCATTGAAACCCTGACGCCTGTCACACACCCTTTATGCCAAGGGTGTCAAACTAGTTGGGCCTCATAGGCCAGATCCAGATCATAAGGTGTCCTGCAAGCCAGATGACCTGTGAGTCAAAGCGGTGGCATTAATCTCCTCACTATATTGGTGTGCCTCTGCTGCTTGCCCCCTCTTTTCCCCTGCTGCTGATTTTAGTCACCAGGGATGACTAAAAACCCCAACTGTGGCAGCACATAAAGACTAGGGAGTAAGGAAGGCAAACAGTGTTAACTCCTGAGTTCTGAAGCTGTGGTGAAACAGCAAGGATTAATGCCACCACCACAAGGACTCTGGTAGCTCGTGGCAATGAGTCCTGTAGGCCATATATGGCCCACAGAGGTGGGTTGTCCATCCCATGAAAACCCTGAGGCCAGATGATGGACTTTGCAGGCTGGATCTAGTCCATGGGCTGTATGTTTGACACCTCTGTTATGCTATGGTTACCCTGGAGGAGTTTTCATAAACAAGGTGCATGTGTGTGTGCACACATGTTCTGTAATGCCTCTGTGTGTGTGTGTGTGTGTGTGTGTGTGTGTGTGTG
>NW_017728907.1:12336560-12345247 GCF_001723895.1 Crocodylus porosus
GAGAGAGAGAGAGAGAGAGAGTGTGCGCGCGCGCACGCGCATGCATGTGGCACACTCAAAGTAACACTGTTTTAGGAGTGGACTCACTGGGGGCTCAGGGAGCCTTCCTGCAACCAGAATGGTAATCAAAGCCACTCAAGGAGACTGTCCCACGTATGTGCAAGCTGCTTTGTGTATTTCTTTATTTATTGTACTTATTTATTGTATTTATTTATTTATTTGCATTTTATTTAATGTTATGTTTATAAAATGGAGGCCATAGCAAACGCCTGTAGCCACTCTAAATGGGCTTTTTTTTTCCTTTTCTTTGGGGTGGGGGGGGAGGTCCTCTTAAAAGTCCTGTGTGAGCCGTATCAAGAGACTCGCACAAAGAGAAGTTTAATTCCTGTGCATTGCTTGTTGTCTTAAGTTTGTAACCTATCTCCCATATTTCCTTCACAACACCATTTGAGGAGAAACAAAAAAAAGAGTAGATATGCCAATATAAATTGATATCCTCCTCCTCCCCCTTTGACCCCTTCTTTTTCTAGCATGCTGAAATTCCCTCCCCCTACACATCACTTCCTTCCTTCCTTCCTTCCTTCCCTGACTGCTCTCATCCTGTTCTCCATGTCCTCCTATTTGTTTATCAGCCCGATCTTCCTTTTTGATTCCTCCTTGACTCACGCTGTATTGGATGTTGCCAATTTCCGGAGATGATGTTAAAAGCAAGAGTGTGTGGGTGTCACTATGGAGAGAAAAGGAAAGGGAGGTGGGGAAGAACTGGGTATTTCTGCTGCCGCACAGGGAAGATCAGAAGGAAGAGGAGATGAACGCTGGTTTTGCAGAGTGCCTTAAAAAATGACTTTCACAACTAGGGGGTTCTGATTCTTCTGTCCTTGGATGTTGTTGAAAACTCAAACAAATGTTGCATTTCACTTCTCTGGGATTAAAACAAAAACTGAGTATGTATTGCAAAGAAAAGTGGTGGCTTTTTTTTTCTTCTTGAGTGTGTGAGGGTGGGGGTGGTTGTTTGTGCAGGTGTCTCGGGGAACAAGCCTTGCAGCGGACATTGGAAGAATTCAGGCTGCCGTTGGAAGGAAAATGTGCAGCTTTAAAATCAAGTTGTGTGGAGCCAGAGAAACAAGTGTTGGTGGGCAGAGCGAAGAAGCTTCTTTGGCTTTGCCATGTTTCACTGGTTGGCTTCTGGCTTTGCCTGCCCCAGGCCTCTGGTGGCTCCATTTTTATGCCAGCCCCTAAAGTTCTTTTTGATCCAAACTGCGGGGGTTTGGAAAGCATTCTCCTTTTGAGGCTTCATCTCACAAATCCTAATCCCAACCCAGGGTGCATTTGGATTCCCATTCTGCTTTATTTAAACCTCTGGGTTCAAAGGTGCTGGTGGGTGGGAAGATGGGTTCAAATATGGGTTCTGACTTTGGTCCTCTTGCCTGACTAATGTGGAATGCTGGTTATTGTCACCTCTTATTTGATGGCACTGATTTGAGTTGTTTCACATTTTCCTGTGATACGCACGAAGGAAAAGAGGTTCCTACAGGAAAAGCCGTCAGTGTGGCTGCAACATTTGCAAGGAATTTTGTGAATGGAGGTCTCAGTTCAGCAGCAGCCTTAAAATGCTTAATTTGAAATGTGCTTATGACAGTCCTGCTGAAGCCAACCCAACAGTTTATGCTTAAAGTTAGGTGTTAGCAATCTGTGCTGCAGCTAGCTGTTGTCAGTGAGGCATCATCCAGAACCTGAGACCTCCTTGCCGCTGTGGTTGTAGAATGGTCTTTCTCAGTGGCAGCCCCCTTTGTGCTAGAAGGAATTAAGGTGGTGGCCACCAGAAATGACTGGGAGGGTCTCAGAGTTGTAGGCCCTGATGGGCAACCCCTTCTCTGGGTAGATGACAAATCCCATGTCTGTGGCACTAAACTTGCTTTGCCAGGCAGTAGTGCCATCAAACATATCACACTGCTCTGCATGTGCCACTGCTTAAGCAGAAGCAGGTGTATCTGCGTTTGTGACACTGCAGGCAGGCTAATCAGCATGGTGGCAGGCTAACTGACCTTGTTGCTCAGCTGCATTTCTTTGCAGTGCCATATAGAAGCAGTTCTGAGCAGTGTGCCATGATTTTGAGAGCACTAATGCCAGGCACAATAAGTCTATCATTTAGACATGGCTACAATTTCTCATTCTTTGCTGGCAACACCAGCCAGTGACTGTTCTCATTCTTTATTCAACTCCTCTAGAGCTATAACTTTAGAGCCTCAGGTACAGAGGAGCTTGGGGCCTTTTGATCAGGATGGTGCTTGGCATGCTCATTCCTGAGAGAACAGGACTTGAGGAACTAGGGAATGCACCATTCCCTAGCTATTGGTGCTGCTTCACAGGGCTATGTGGCCATCTAGTTAGGTCTGGGACTTCTATACGGGCATCCTGTGGAAGGAGACTGTCAGGGAAGAAGAATGACATAGGTAAGTGACATCATTTCTCCTATTTGTAGAGAAGGTCTTAAACAGTGCTACTTATGTCAAAGCCACATATGCTAAACAAATATTGTTTCAGCCATCTTAAGGCAATCTCGTCACCAGTATGAAGAGCTTGAAGACCACCAGGTAGCATAGTAAATGGACATGAGTCAACAGTGTGGGACGTGGTTTGAACTTGTCCACAAGGGCATTTGGTGTCAGTGCTATTGCTGGAGAAATTTATGGAAAGTCTGAGTGACTTTTTCCTCACTGTCATTTGTCTTCCTTTTGGATCTAATTATTTCCTTCTGCATTTTTAGGCTACTTCCCTTCCTAGTTCAAATGTACTTGCTGTGCAGCAGTGGTGGGGCTGGAGACACTGCCTGATATTTCTGTGTGGGGAATGGAAAATTCTCCCTGGGCAGGTTGGGGGAAGGAAGAGGGGCAGAAGGGAAGGCCTCTTAGGGATATCCATATCGCTGTTCTTATAAACCCCCTACTGGGGATGATGCTGGTTTGACACAGGCTAAGCTTCTTGCTTGTTGATCAGGTACCAGTGTGGTTGAGGAGTTTCTCCCTTCCCTGCCATCCCTAGCAGGATGGAGCAAAGAGTCACTGCATGTATTTGAAATGAATGTGTCAGAGCTGATGGCTACATTCATATGCATGCTGTTCCCTTTTGTTCATATCCATGCTACATTCATGTCCATTCTGCCATGTTGTTCCCATTTGCCTCCCTGCAGGTTAAATTGACTTGCTCAAGTTGCAGAAGTGTTGAGCAGGTTTGCCTTGCAGTAGACAAAAGTGAACGCTGACCTTGTGCCAGGAGATGGATCGATGCCTCGTGCTGACAGCAAGGCTCCATTGCAGAACAGCTGCAGTGTCCCAACAGGATCCATGGTCACAAAGCAATCAATACCTGGTAGTGGCAGAGAGCACAGTGACAGGAAGAGGAACTGCCTTGCAAAAGCAGCAGCAGGGTATGACCAACCCCAGTCAGTAATGGGAACCAAACTGCTTGGTGCTGGCCCCTCACATTCATGTCAGCTGTCATAAAGGGTGCACCACACACACTGTCATCAGGCAAGGTGTATGGCTGCCTGGAATGCAGAGAAATCATTCAGACTCCAATATAGCAAAACTGGGAAGCTCTTGCTCAAGTCTCATTGATTTTAATAGGACCTAAGCTGGTGCTTCACTGCTTTCCTGACTTGGGGCCCTCAGCCTCCGACTGTGGATTGAGGCACCTTGGTTTCCATAGCAGAAATTGGTATGGGTGACTCTGAGCAGGCCATGGCTGTGATGGTAGAAATGGGTCAGGGCTGCTTTATGGCTTTTGGCCACCTATGCAGTAGTGGTGCATTCAAGGGGTGCAAAGCAGAGAAGAGAGAGTCACAAAGGGTCCTGAACCCCCAGGAAGAGGCAAGTAGCAAAGGAGCTGAAATTGGCCCCAGATGACTGAGCAAGGGATCTTTAAAGAGAATTGACAGTTTCTTCTCTGAGAGCCAGGTAGCTCTGAGACTGCTGTTCCCAGGGGAAGGAGTTTAATTGCACTGTTGTTCCAACCCATTAGTGGTATATATTGCCTGGTCATGAGCACCCTGATAGGCAGCACATAGGCACCTGGTGTCACTGCGCAATGAGCATCAGTCCCTGGGCATAGGCATGGCATTGGTTGGAGCCTGACAGGAGTGCTGGATTGCAGGCTGGGGAATAAAATACCTCAGTGGCCAGCTATGTCACTGACTGCTGTACCTTTTCAGCAATGCTGAGTGGGGAAGTCCTCTCTGATTGGCTGCTCTAACCTAGGAGGAAAGACATCAGAACAAGCCCACCTGCTGTGGGCAGACAGCTCTTCCCCCTTGCCTTCTGTGGCAACTGGCACCCAAGGGGAGGAGGGAGCAGAAAGAGTCTAGGCGGTTCCTTCTCCCTTCCAGCAAGCAGTGACAATGACTCCTATCCTTCTACCATCCCCTGCTTTACACCACCCTGGCAGAGAAGGAGGAGAAAGGGATGGCCTCCTGCATCTCACCAGACGTTAGATAGGCATGAAGAGCCCATGGATCTAAAAAAAAGAACTTTGTCTCCTCTACTTGCAAGATTGGCTCTGGGGGAGGATGGGTGCAATGGCATGGTCACACCCCACTTCCCACAGTGTAGCTTGTGCTGGTGGCTCCAGGTCCCTGTACCTGGCTGCCTGTGTCCCCCACAGCTAGAGTCCCGACCTGTTATGGGGCACCCAAGGTGAAGCAGGGAGCAATTCAGGAAGGAGGGATCCACCCCCTGCTGCTGTCACCACTGGACCTGGGGGTGGGGGAAGCCCCAGGACTACTGCTGCCCTAATCCAGCTGGGAGCTTTCGTGGTAGCAGGCAGCTCCCTGCTCCCTTCCACCTCACAGCATTTCCTTCACCAGCCAGAGGGCTCCAGTTGCAAACAGTGACTATGTGGACAGCTGGACTGGGCTGGGGATGGCTACTGCCCTACCCACCAGGCAGTGGGGAGGAGTGCAGCCAACCCAGCAGTGTTAGTGACATCTCCTGCACCCCCTTTTCAAATTCCTAGATCTGCCCTACGTCTGCTTGCTAGCTTAGGGCCAGGGTTACTCAACTGGTGTTGAGCTGCTGTTACTGTCCCTTGTCAGTGTGTTTTGCATACAGAGGCACCAAGATGGCTTCCATGTCTGTAGCATTGGCCCTCACAGTACCTCTGTGAAAGAGGTTAATTATTATTCCCATTATAGAGAAGGGACAGAATAACTGATTTGCCCCCAGTGACACAGGGGGCCTATGGCAGAGCTGGGAATTGAGTGCAGCACCAGACTTGGGACCAAGGAGAACTTTACCATAAGGTCAAGTGTTCTGAATTATTATATTATGGATAATGTCGGGAAGAGGAGGTGCACCCTACCAGGTGAGCAACAGAATAGCATATTAAAGTAGAATGTGATGCTATGCTGGATTAACCAGATGAAAGCAGGGGAGGTGTTAATAGAGTAGCTTCTTTCCTCCCCATCTCCAGCAGAGAATAAACTGAGGTCCTGGTTTTCTGTGCTGCTGTCAGAGGACACTTAATATCAAGAAGATAAAAAGAGGCAAGTACAGGCATCCTGCTGAGATGCAAAAATGAAATGTGTTAATTATTCCAGCCTGGCTCTGATCTTCTGATAGGAACCCAGGGAAGGCAGCCTGTCTCAGGGAGGAGGAGTGAACTCAAGCACTGTGGCATGTGGCTAACAGTAAGTAAGTTCAAGAATCCATGCGCAGATTGGTTGCCTTTTTCATAGTTCATTGAAGTGATTTGACTGCAATCTGAGCTAAGGTGAGAGAAGAGCTGATGTCTGCTCCTGGGGTATTTGCTGCGGGGTTGGCATGCACTGAAATACCATGTCCTTCCCTATAGAGGAATGGGTTGGGCTTCTGGGAGTGTGGTTGTAACTTGATCTAACGCTAAGACTCCTGTAATCCCCAGACAGAGGGAGGCTGTCAGAACCTGGAGGCAGGCTGATGGGGCGGGGGACAGTGACAGTGGCATCTGCTCCCATCAGGGTTGGACAGGGTGGCACATGCAGGGAGTTGGCAATAGTGGCCTGAAGAGGGGAGCAAGGGAGGGCTTCAGCCTCACCTCACCTACATGTGGCTGGTTGCATGTCAGGCCCTGGAGGAGCTCCATAGTGGCTGAAGGGCACCAGAGCCCCCGTGCCAGCACTCGCTGGCCACTTATTGCAGACTTCTGCTCCCTCCACTTCGGCTCCGCGGGGCTGCAGCTGGCAGTCCCTGCCACAGGCAGACACCCTGGCCAGCTCTCCAGCCTGTTGTACAGGGCTCCTCTGTAGCAGGGCAGCAATTCGAGTGACTTGGGGAGGTGGGGGACCAGGGGAGGTTACTTGGGGATGTTGTGGGGAGGCACCAAAGTACAAGTTTGCCCAGGGCACCATTTTCCCTAAAGCTGGCTCTGCTTCCAGACTTCCTGTTTGGGGACTGGATTCCTCATTGTATTGCATGGGGATAGCACCAATGCATTTTCATTCTCCTGGATATCAATCCATCTCCCCAGCAACTCTAGGTAGACTGCAGGGTAGCGGTAGTCTTTCTGGGGCTTAAACTGAAAGAACTAGAAGCAACAGGGACTGAATTCATCGTTGCATAACTCTCATTTTCCTTTACTCCAGGAATGGATTTGGCTCGCACAGCCCAGCTCGGGGCAGGAGTTTTGGCCTGAGAGGACATCTAGCTGGTGCTGGAAGAGTGCGATTTGTCTTGGCTGAACAGGTAATTGGTAAGGGAAGCATTAAGCCCAGAAATGCTTTCCCCCACAGTGAGTAGCTAGTCACAAGCTGGGTGCCAAGGTCCCACTGCTACTAGGTGAGATTAGTTGGGCAGGGAGCTGAGCACATATGTGAAAGACAAAAAAACCCAGCAAAGCTGCAAAAACCATGGATCAAATACTGCACACCTGGATGGACAAACTGTCTGGCCTGCTTTACATCAGTATCTGATGTCATGAGCTTTAGCCCATGAAAGCTTGGACTATATATAATATGGAAGTGTAAAGCAGGCAACACAGAGTTTGCTTGTAGACTGGGGCAGATCCAGGATTTCCCAAAGAGGGGTGGCAGGAGCAGCAACCCATACTCCAGAGGCGGCTGTACCCCCTGCTCCTGGCCGCCTCCACCCACATCACCCCATAAAGTCCCTGAAGCAGGTGAAAATCCCACCTGCCTTTCCCTTCTCATGGTTCTCATGGTGCACTGGCTTCCAAAAGGGGGAGTCCAGTTGTGCCATGGCACCCACCCTGGATCCATCCCTTTCTGTAGATATCTATCAACTTTGGTTAGTCTGTAAGGTGCAAATCTACCCTGCTTTCTGCTTTGCACAGCCAAAACAAATGGCCTAACAGTTGAGAGCTTCTGTTTAAATCCTGAAGGCTGGCTCAGTTCCCTAGTCAGTAGTTATTCACAAACATTCTCCATAAGCAGGTTTGGGGGAAGAGCTCTCATACTGCCTATGGACCTGTGTGGAATGGCTGGACAGATGCCACAACGTCTATGTCTAATAGCAGCTATATCGAGAGCTCGGGCAACTATTACCATAACAGACACTGCAGTGCTGGGCATGCTTCCTGCCCGCTCTGGAGAGTAGATTTCCTCCCTGCAATGCATATTTGATGAAGGTACAAACTTGTTAAATAGATAAGTTATGTTTTAATATAATGCTAGTCAGGCCTGTGAAAGCAATACATTCATTAAATAAATAATATATGCCACCTGCTAGCATACATCACTGCCCAGCGTTGTCTGCCACTCTTAAACAAATGCCTCTTCTGAAGACCAACCTGTTTAGGAAGCAGATTTACTGTACAGTAAACAGAGAGTGAGGAAATTAATAGGTTTCTGCTTCATTTTATTAATAATACATAGCCTCTGGTTTTGTGGAAGATGAGCAAAATCCCCACCCACTGCTCTGCAGTCGGGGCTCCTTCATGAATAAGCAAGACGAATGTTGAACATGATCACTGTGGCTTGGTGAGACTGACTAATTCTGACCTTATGTCACTCATCAGGGCCTCCTATCCTAATTATTTCTTTGTACTGCAGCAGCATCTGGAGGTCCTAGCCACAGATCAGAGTCTCCAACTGCTCTGGGTACTGTATATGCACATGCCAGGAAGAGGATTCCTGCCCCAATGAGCTTACAATCCAAGCATAAATCTGGTGTCAGTGAGGTGATGATGGCTGGTGTGTTGCAGCACCCTCATCTACCCAGACAGGCACACAGTCACAGGCAGGGTGCAGGGTTGGAGGTTCTAGGCGTACTGGAGGCCAGCATATTTAATTTCCTAGAAGTTGTTCTGGGTTTGGAGACATCAGAGTTGGATTAGGATTCTCTAGGTAGCTCAGTGTCACTCTACAAGACAGTTTGCTCTTATTGCTCAGTGTGTTCAGCTAGTTTGAGAGAAGAGGTTTGCACCCAGCAACTCTCAGCCCCTCGTTAGAGATGAAGAATGACACTGCTGTAGAGGGTGCCAGCAAAGCCTACAGCCTGGGAGACTCGGTTAGTTCACTGAAGTTAATTGTACTACAGCAGAGGGAGACCTCCCACATTGCCCATCCCCAAGTTTGTGAACTGTGGTATTTGTACAGAGAAGACCTATTCCCCAAGCCCTTATTTTCATAGATCCTCACATAGAGCTGATGCCCAGTTCAATCACAGGTATTGTCCTTGGCCAAATAGTTTCATAGT
>NW_017728907.1:12346337-12369152 GCF_001723895.1 Crocodylus porosus
GTGTAACTCAGGGAAAGCTAGAAGCTGATGCCCCATGATGTATTACTGTTATGGATAGGACTTCACAGGCTTCTGTAGACACTTCCATCCCAGATTCTCAAAGCATTTGTCCCACTACTGAATTAAGACTCATAATGCTGTGGTGTGATAAGGATATATTATCATCACCTCCCATTTTTATAAATGGGGAAACTGAGGCATGGAGGTGATTGGTAACTTGCCCGAGGCCACCCAGCAATATCAGTGGCAGAAATTGGACTAAACCCCAGGATTTCTGTCTTCTAGTTCCTGGCTTCAGTGCATTGGGACAGTGTTTGCTGACTGGAGAAGAGTGAGAGAAGAGGCAGAGGTTTCAGACTTGGCTCCTCAAAGGTACCTAGATGGCAGAATATCTTTGAGGATCTGGCCTCAGTCTTGAAGAGCTCCTTGCTCAAGTAGCTCCCCCTCTTCAAACCTTTCCAGGGCATCCAGAGTTTTAAGGGTCTCCAAGTATGATCTCACATTAGTCCACATGGCAGACGCCTAGGTCTGCAAAGCCCAAGAACCAGTTTCAGTCTTGGCCTTTTAGTTGTCTATCAATTATTAATATAGCAGATATGCCTCACTAAGGGGTTGGTGTATCCTGGTGCTAGGTGCTGTGCATGGGCATATAGCAAAAGGATGGGGCTCTATCTCATGGGTCTAAGATCACCTGAGTGCCTATGGTTTATTATGTGGAGGAGAGAGCTAGCTTTGAATGTGGGGGTTGGAGCTCTCATTGCCTCAGACTGCCTCTGCCTTCAAGATCATATGCTCCTTCTAGAGCAGACTTCCTTTGGAACAGTGGAACTCTTGGCTGTATGGCACAAGAATGAATGCTAACATCACAAATATAGAATTAAATGCCAAACTCATTTCTTTTGACTAACCTTTTGCTAGTAATCACATCAAATGCACACAAAGAAGTAAAAGTGATGGGTGGCACTTGAATACAATGGTGTTAGACATTAACTTGAGAACCTAGAAAAATAGGGAAGCTAGCTGAAATACTTTTTACAAGTTTTTTTAAATTATTATTTTATTTTCCTTTTGAGGGAATGTAAATTTCTATGGGATTTTTCTCTTTGCTGAAAATTTCAGAAATAAATATTCTAAGGAATAAAATTTAATTCCTTGGCCAGCTGTACTAGGTGGGTAGAAATTGAAAGTGGCTCTGTAGGATAAATATTAGGTGTGTGTGAACCGGGCCCTATTTGATTCGGATTTGGCCCGAATCAGGGACAGTGATTCAATTAATTGATTCAGATCACTGTCCCTGATTCGATTTGGTTGAATCCAGATCTGAAGATTCGATGCTGATTAGGGGAATCAGTGATTCAGACATAGACACAGCTTTAAATGTTTTTTTTCTACATACCTTGAGTTACCAGCACAGCCTGTGAACGCTGCAATGCTGGGGTGGATGGAGCATTCCACAGGAGTGTGAGAGGGGACCCTCCACTTGCTTGGCGGCAAACCCGGAAGTGGACTGGAAGTACTTCCAGTCCACTTCCAGGTCTACTGGGTAGTATGCTGGGGGCCCCCCTAACCCCCTGCTCGGCAATCAGCCATGGGGGGGAAACTGGGTGCCTCCCTGACCCAGGAGGCACCAGTCACTGAGCTGGCGGGGTGCAGGGGGGCCCCCCAGCATGCTCCCCAATGGACCCAGAAGTGGACTGGATGTGCTTCTGGTCCACTTCTGGGTCTGCTCCTGACCATGCTGGGGAGCCCCCCATGCTTCTGTGGGATGTACCCCAACATCACAGTACTCATGAGCCACCTGCTACCTAGAGGTATGTAGAAAAAACACTTAAAGCTGTCTCTATGTCTGAATCTTTCTGAGTCTCTCCAAATCGATTTGGAGGGTTCTGACTCGATTTGGAGAGATTAAAGAGTCCTCTGATTTGATTTGGATTCAGAGATTCAGCCACCGAATTGGGCCGAATCTTTACTGAATCGAATCAGGGACTGAAGTTTCACACAGCCGTAATAAAAGAGGCCAGATAATCACCTAGCTGGGGTCATTTGACCCCTGCATTCTTTCCTGCCATGGCAGGGGGTTGGACTTGATGATCTGCTTAGGTCCCTTCCTACCCTACCAACTATGAAATATGGATTGGGTGGGTCTGCTAATGGAGGACATATAGATCATTACTGTCTTGTAATAATCCAGTTAACACCCTGCAACATGGTGAGAGGATGTGAGGCCTAGCACTCTGTCCTAACATCCACTTGGAGAATGGGCAAATCAGAAGCAAGTGATCTCATCCCAAATGATACCAAGTAGTTCATAACGAAGCTGAAATGAGGAGCTGTAATGAAATATGAATCCCTGCTCCACCTTCCCTAACATGATTAAAATGGGAAATGCCCAGGGCTTGGAAAGCTATTGATTCTAGCTGTGGTGTGACAGATGTAGTCACACTCCCTACCTAGCACAAATCCTTGGAGTCAGGGAGCACTGCTTCATTGCTTTGTGCCTATGCACAGCAAAGGCTGGGGTGCTTTGTTGTGAAAGAAAAGGCTACCTCCAATTTCCCACCCAATGCTGTTAAAGAGCCATGCTGGGAATAGAGCAGGTTGCAAGGAAATGGCAGGGCACTTCAAGCGTAGCTGAGCAGAGGTTTCAGTTCCCATCCATCCTGCATTTATTGCAGTGCCTCTCAACCTGGTAGGTCACTGAGACTTAGGAAGTTGGGGTTTCCCTGCCTTTCCCCATGGGAGTTGAGAGGACTGACCACCTTCAAGGGGGAGCCCAGCCCAGAAATCTAGCAAGATAAATCACTTTATAATCCCTTTACTCACTGGTGAAATGCAGCTATCTTTGGAGTAGAACACAAAAGCCCAAAGTGGAAAGAGTCCCACAGGGTAATTTTTAAAGTGGGCATTATGCAGTTATCTAGGTTTGAATTTGGCCATGATGTGTGGGCCCTGTGTGGACAGAGGGGTCTCTGTGTTGCAACAAGCAGAACCAGAACCAGGACCTCAGTAATATATTGGTGAGTGGATGCAGATGGTGCCTGTGACCTTCCTCCTGGCCAGAGAAGGCTAGTGGGGCAACTGGATAAAGGAGAGTGCACACCAAGGCACAGAGAGAAGAGCAGCTCCTTGTTGTAAGTCATGGTGCTTTGTAGAAAGCGCCATGAGTTGCAATGATCTTGACCTCCCCTCCACCCAACAGATGTTCACCATTAAATCCTAGGGGTTGGAAGATTGAGCTGCTGTTTAGAGAAGATATGATCCTGCAGCCTCTCTCCCCTAGTAATGTCCCTCCCCTCTCCCATTTTGAAATCAGCACCAAGGCTGGGAGGGGGGAAAGGGAGCAGAGGGAGCTTGTTCTGGGGGTTGCCCAGCCAGTGCTGCAGGGTAGGAGGGTGAATTGGAGCCCCCCTGAGGTAGAATAGAGGCTGCAATCCATGCCCCCACACTCTAGCACTAGCTGGGCAACTCCCAGAATAAGCTCCCTCTGCTCCCCCACCCCCATTCTGGAAACAGCTCCCAGTACATGCAAACACAAGTTACAAAGGGTGCTCTACTTGGGAGCACCTTCATCTGAATCCTCAAGCAATGAGGGTTCATATATGGGATCAGGCCCTTTTAAAGAGCTGTGCACTTGTTTGGTCACAGCTGTAGAGTGCTTTCAGGGGCCAGATCAGGTGAAAATTGTAACTTCTGTCTGTGCAGGAAACTGCCTGGGATAATGAAGCTAAGGAGCCAAAGTTAGGTGGAGCCAAGGGACAATAAAGTTGTTCTTCTGCCTGCTTAGGAAGGCCTTTCAGGTCAGAGTTTTCTCCAGACTGGGAGCTTGGTACCTGCTCCCTACTGGACTGAGTTTGGAAAGAGGGGCTAATGTGAGTCCATGAGCTCCCCTGGTGTTACCTACACCATGTAAATTCAGGTCTTTTCTTATGCTGATGTGTGTCTTCTTGATTTTTCTCCTCCTGCCTCACATTTATTGTAAATGAGTTTAAGACCCTCAGCCCCATACTGTAGTGTGAGCTGGGTATGATAGTTACCTGCTCTGGGGGAGTTGCTTTGCAGACTCTTGAGCTTACATTGCAGTTCAGAGACCCTGGAACTACTGAGCAGCAGAATGCCAGACAGAGGTGACTAACTGCCAGCCTTTTTCCTGTATTGCAATAAGCTGCAGAGGTGCATTAGTGCAGAAGACATCTTCCCTGAATGACGTCAGCCCAGTAAATAAAAGCTGGCAGTGGACCTGCTTCCTTTCCAGAGTAATCAAGGCTGCAAGTCATCAGGTTGTCACTGTTTTGCAAAGCACAGGAGCTGGGTTCCTTCCACATGCCAGAAATGATGCATGTGGCCAAGGTTACTGTTCTTGGCTTTTGTTAGCTCTTGATTTGCTTACCTGGGATAATTCCAGATCTTTTCCCCTCCTGGAGGAATTCTCTGGAATTTTCTTCAGCCTTGAGTGAGTTGTTCAGCCACTGCAGACATTCACATTTAGGGCCTGTTGTCCATGCAGTATCCATAGAGTCAGTGTGTGGTTTAATAGGGACTTAAGCGTGGTTGTTTCTGAATCTGGAAAATTAATCCTAATCATACCAGAGAGACAGTGTAGGCAAACAGGCTGACTGTGCTTATAATGTCACCTGGGCCAGAAAAAGCTGCCTGCCAACCTCCTGACATACCAGACCAAAGCATACCATCAACTATGGGCTTTGAGAGCCATAGTCCTAGAAATGCTCTTGTGCTTAGCAAGATATATTGCTTGTTCTTGAGTGTAGATTTCTTCACCTTTCCCTAGTTAAAACCTTCCTTAGTAATCAAGTGGCTCTACAGGAATGCATCTCCCTCAGTATCCAGCCTGGCAAAGCTTTGGGACATGGAACACAATGATGTGCTACCACAATACATACAATAAATCCTTATGAGGTATGGACCATGACCCCATTGTGCTAGGCACAGTACAAACAGAATAGGTGATGGGAATCCCCTCCCATTGAAGATGCAGACTGAAGTGACAGTTTTTGCCTGATGTGGCCCCTGAAAGCACTCTACAGCTGTGACCAAACAGAAGTGCACAGGTGCAGAGTGCTTTAAAAGGTCCCGATCCCACAAAAATCTGAACTGTCATTGCATGAGGGTTCAGATGAAGATGCTCCAAAATGGAGTGGCTTCAGTAACTTCTGTCTGTGCTGCCTGTCAGCCCCGATGCTGTTTTTAGAATGTGAAGGGGGAAGGGAGAAGAGGGAGTTTGGTTTGGGTTTTTTTCAGTTGGTACTAGAGGGTGGGGCAGGTGTACAGGAGTTCGCCTGAGATGGCGGGGGTGGGGGAGGGGAAGGCTCCAGTCCACTGATACCACCCTCTAGGGGGTCCTTTCTGAGTAACCCCTAGAACTAGCTCCCTCCACTCCCTTCCCCCGCTCCCAGTCTGAAAACAGTGTCAGAGCTGGGAGGGAGGAGGGGCATTGCTAGGGGAAACTGGCCACAGGCTTGCAGCCAGCAGCTGGATTCCCAGCCCTGGGACTCAACAGTGTACTTCTATTGGGTCCCATGGATTGCTATAACTCATGTTGCTTCCTGCAAAGCACCATGAGTTACAACAGGGAGCTGTGCTGCAGTTTGAGCCTTGAGTGCCTCATTATCCTGCTATGTTAGCAGTGCCCCCCCGGCTGGAAGAATAAGCCTTAGGTCACCTCCAAGAGGAAGGGGATAGCTGTGGAATAGGAAATAGGCAATGAAGGAGCAGGGCTCAAGTCTCAAGAGAGCTTTGAGACCTGTCTTGGAGCTATGAGGAAGGTCTGAAGTTGTAGAACAAATCAAAGGTGACATCCCATATCACAAAGGAATGTAAGTCTTTCCTGATGGCAGACTGTGGTCTGAGAGCGTGCTCTAAATGCTGATGGCTTCCTGTACACTATTGAAATGCAGTGGGGATGGGGACACAAAATTTCTGGCAGACTACAGATTAGCCCTACACAGTCTATGAGTGCCACTCCAATTCCCTTCCATAATCCAATCTGTTGCTCTGCTTTCAGCTTCCTGCCCTCTGCCATTGTCCTGCCTGGTCCCTCTCAGATCTGTCGCATGCCACACACAGATGCTGCCTGTTCCACTTGTGGTAGCATGCTGCAGGCTGGCCACCCCTATGCTATAATATGCTGAGGTGCAGAGGCAGAGTGTGGTTACACTAGGAAAACAAACTCCTGTTCCTAGCAACACTGAGAAGATACCAGAGCTTGGTGAGAGTCCTTCCTGACCCTTGTATGAGTCTTGAGTGAGTCTTGCTTGGGAAAGTTGGAGGAGTCAGCCCTAAACCAGAGTCCTGCTGGTCCCTGTTGCCATTCCCAGTTTTGAACATGATACCATCACTACTGTTTTCAAATGCTCTGGAGACAGTAGGTTAAACTCAGCCTGCCTTTGGTTAATGGAGGATCTGTCTTCTCATTTGGGGTAGGGATGTCAGGGAGGCTATTACTGCTTCCCAACCCCCTTTCTCAGGCACCCACAGAAGAGGGCTGGGGCACAGGGCTACTGGTTGGACCCTGTATCTGGCACCGACCAGAGATGTCCTTCCTTGGGGGGCTGGGAGGTCCTGATTCCATCTCAGAGCTTGACACCGACTCTTTCCCTCTGCAGCTGGGTGGATGCTGTTGTTCCTGAAGGACACAGGTCATCACCTTGAATATCTCTTCCACCTTCCCTTCACAACACGGACCATGGCAATTTCCTCTTGGAGATCCAGGCCAGCTTCTCCCTGCTAGGGCTGTGGCCCTCCAAACTGAGTCGCACTGTTAGCTGGCACCTCCTCCTCCAGTGCCCATGGATCTGCCCTGAAATCTAGGGCATACTGACCCCCCTGCCACATGCTGGTTGGCCCCTTACAGGGAGCTGGACTTAAGCCTCTCCTCCTCTTACAAGTTAGTTACCCTCACACCATCTGATTCTCATCAGCTAGGAATTGAATGGCCCTCTTTGGTGATTAGACCCAGCAGGGAAGGCTGGCAAGCCCAGCTAGGGAAGAGAAGCTGTTTGAGGTCTTGTACAGGCTTGTTCTTTAGGGACTTTTTCAGTTCCTGGCCCTGAGGGTTGGCCAGGGGGTGCTGAGAGGAAAAGATGGCTCTCTATCGAGTCTCCTGACAGGGAAGGCACATTTGGAGCAGCAAGACTAGAGAGCTGTCACCTCAGGAGCTGGGTCCAGTCAGGATGGATGACACTCCTTTAGGTTTCATTGCATCTAGTGTTGGATCTTGCACCTCCCTCCAAGGGACAGGACATTGGCATGACTTGGCTAGAGGGATATGTCACCACAGTGCTAGACCCTGCTGGAGTTGTCTGCTGACTCCTGAACATCCAGAGAGAAACCGAAGCAGGGTGAGCAGTGCCTTGGTGGGCTACAGGAAGGTCACTCTTCCCTGCCAGGCAATTGATCTCTCAGTTCTGGGACAGTTCCCCAGTGAGGTGTGCTGACATCTACTGAGGCAGCCCCCTAAGATTTCACACCTATCACCTTCAACTGGGGGACTGCCTTCTTTCCCCCCGTGTCAAGACTAACTTTCCTGTGGGATCTGGACCATGTCCTCTGCCATTTGGATAGTCAGCATCTCCCCAGATTTGGATCTGTTCTCTAATCTCAAATGACAGTGGTATGAGCCTGTTGTAAGCCAGGTCTGATGGCTTTTAGTCACCTGAGCTGGGAAGACTCTGGAGACATACACAAGCAGTACTAAGAGCCTGGGGCAGCAGCAAGAGGGTTGAAAGGCTCCATCTCTACAAAATGTCTTCTGGGCTATCTCCTGGTTCTGATGAATCACTTATGACAGCATAGCTGATGAAACTAGAGCCACAGATGGGGCTGAGCAGAGACTAAAAGTGCTAGCCAGCATATTTAGGAGTACAAACAACAGCTTGGGGGATGTGTAAGCTGCGTCTCAGCCTCAATGGGATATGACTTGACTCCTTGCTGTACCCGAGGAATGAAAGAGAGATAAAAATTGTTGAGTCAAATCTGGTGCACATGAAAATAGAAGCTCCAGAAATCTATAGACCTCATACAAATAACCCAGTGGCCTGATTTGCATATTGTTGAATATGCATAGCTTATTTTGCTTTGTGTTTTTTGTTTTTTTTTTAACTTGCCACACAATCTCAAAGACTTCCATCTTGATGATCAACCCACACTTCCTCCCTTCTGCTCCTGCTTTTGTTTCTTTCTGCTGCATGCTAGGCTCCCATGTAGAAAGCCTTGACTCCAGGATGCTGTCTCGTGAGCATTTAATAGCTCCTGCCATTTGCCCCTTTCTCCTGCCCTGTTTTAGTTCCTTATCTCTGATGTCTGCCAGAGGACCAGGAGGCAGAGGGGAGGAAATGATTTGCAGAACAGCAGGATGCAACTGTATTACCTAACAAAACAGGCAAGGCAATGCAATGTGGGCATGTTTACCTTGCCTCAAGGGGTTATGCTGATTAAATGCCATCCCAACAGTAGCTCTAATGCTCATTATGCTGGCAATTCTAGCTTGCTAGATTTCACTCCCTGGCACCTCGCCAAAGACATAAACTCAACCAGGGAGATTTGCACTACTAAGTCTTGCTCTTTGGCTTTCAACCTGGAGCTGTAAAGGGGGAAAAAAAGCCTGTAGGGCCCAATGCATTTCCAGATGTCATTGATCCATAGGTTTGTGATAACCCTTGATTTCAGATTTATTTTCCTAGGGTTCAGTTTGGGGGCCCAGGCTTCCCAGAGTGGGCTTAGTGCACATAAAGACACTCCATTCCATGAGCAGCCATGACATGTGATCCAGCCCACCTCCTCTACCCTGCCCTTTGTACCACATTGAACACACAGTGTGGGAGCCTGCCCAGAGCATAAGACATGTATGTATGCATGGTTTCCCCATTAATGCCACAGCTGTATCACAAGCTGCTCTCATGAACAATTAAGCAAGCTCATTAGGCTAAGGAGCTGACTGTATCTTTGGGCACCTGCAGCTCATATGAACCCAGGCAGCTTTTGAGACCTTTTGACTGCTAGCCAGCTTCTGAGAGGCTGTTTCTTAAGAAATTCCTCTCCAAAAGAGATTCCTGGATGTCAGTTTGTAGTGGGTGTGGAGCAGGGAAATGGTGCATGCCCCTTGCTCTAACAGCTTGGCTTTGAGAGATGGTTCACCCAGATGGTGGCTGTGATAGGCACAGGGACATTGCACTTTTGAGGTAACTCTTCACATCTAATGGACAAGATCCTTGCCAGGATAGACAGAAGTTTAAGACATTGAAATAACCTCAACTCTGCCTTGTGGTGACTCCAATGAGGGTGGGAGGGGGAATATGATACGCCCCTATGTTTGGGGCTATACACAACGAAATGCCTTCAGCATAAGTGTACTGTGGGTCTAGGGAGCAGAGTTAAAGTTGTTTCATTTCCAGACCATAAAACATCTAAATCTCTTCTAAGTGCAATCTCAACTTTTACTCATCCAGTTTGGCTTTTAACATGTATTACCATTTACATTACTCCTATTTTCTTTCACCCTTAATTCCTCTTTGACATGGTTATTTTTTTTTTTGGAATTTATGAATGGAGAAGAAATTAGACAAGAAGTTCGTAAAGGCTGGTGCTGTCATGAATTTTGGGGGCCAGTAAATTTCAGAGAAGATGGTGAAGAATTCCAGATGCATACAAATACATCCATGGGCTGGACAGGTAGATAGTACATGGAATATGATTTAGATAAGTGCTGGATGAATGTCTACTGTCAAAAATAAGATAAAATTCTCTTTGGGATGGGGATGGGGTTGGAATTCTTGTGGCCAGCTCCTTGAAGATGGTTGCTTGCTGAGCAGCAGCTGCTAAGGAAAAGTGCTTTCTCTGTGTGGCAGTCCTGATGGTGGCTATTTTGTTTGGGCAAGGGAGGTTAAGTGGCAGAGGGGAAAGAGATGTGTGCTCTTAAACAACTTCAGATGAAGCATGGTTTGGTTCTGAATTCAAGTGCACACATGGGAAAGGTTTTATGCCAAAGGTTGGCCTAAGAGACAGGGTTCTCAAGCTCTATTCTCAGCTGAAAGGACAGTGACTGGGCCAACATATTTTGTGCTTATTCTTTACCAGACCTTTGTAAGCTGCCATTGAGTAGTATTCTCCCTGTGAGAGGAGGGAGTCTTCAGTTCCAATCAGCAGAAAGGACTTGCTTTGGCTTATCTATGAACCACCCACTCACCAATACGGATGATATTTTTTCCCCAGGAGACAAAAGCATTACTAATCAGATTCCCTCTCAGACTAATAGAACTGCATATGTTGCCTTTTGGTGCGTGCAGAGGTCAGAGGACAGTATTGGCTTGTTAGAGCCAGGGGGACTGGGCTGCTGAGAACTGGGTTCTAATCTCACCTTCACCAGTGACTGGAGCTAGCTTGATTATAGAGGGGGCATCTACATGTGCCATTAATTAGCAGCAATAAGCTTGGGAGCTTACTGCTTTGGGAAGCTCATAGACACCCTGTTTACATGAGTGCCCAGATTGCAGCACATTGATCCAGGTTGGAGCAGCCTCTGCTGGCAGGGGACCTGGATTGTCAACTTGCCAGCCTAGGGCTGCTCTGGTCAGGCTCAGTGTGCTGAGGAGGACCTGGCTGGGGTACGGGGGAGCTTCAGTGTGGGGCTAGCCAGCAGGCAACCCCCACACTGAAGCCCCCTTGTATCCCAGCAGCTGGGTCAGTGTCTACGTGTGTGCTGCTGCACACGAAAAACTCCACAGCTAGTACTTGTATTTACAACTATTACCCTGCTCTGGAGTTTATTAGCTTCCTGTGCCTTAATAGGGGCATACATGTAGATGTTGAAACATTTACTGCAGAGTTAATTAGTCAGCTCTACAGTAAATGTCTGATGTAGATGCCCCCAGGATCTAGAGAAATAGGCCTGGAAGGGAGCCTCAAAAGGCCATCTAGCGCAACTTCCAGCTCCAGACACGAGCATCCTTGACTGAACCACCTCAACTAAACGTTTATCTAATATCTGCTTAGACACTTGCAGTGATGGAATTTCCATGGTCTCTCTAGATGATCTGTTCCAGGGCTTAACCATCCTCAAAGCTAGAAAGTTCCTTCTAATACCCAACCTAAATCTCTCTTGTTGCAATTCAAGCCCAAGGCTACTTGCCCTGTCCCATATAGACACAGAGAAAAATTGATCCTCCTTATAACCATTTTTGTGTTTGAAGACTGTTCCCAAATCCCCCTTCCAGAATTCTTTTATCTGCACTAAATTACCCAGTTCTTCCAACCTTTCCTCTTAAGAACACGTGTTTCCACTGTTAAATTCAAACTCACTGAGGATCCCGCCAACAAATAAAAATGACCTTTCCTTCATTTCACACCCGAACTACCACTATGCCATGTTCCCACCACCAGCAGCCCTTCACAGATTGGTGCTTTTAGCTCAAGAAGTATTCAATAGCAGCTTGCTGTGGCTGTAATAATGATCTTACTTGGCATGTTTTGGTTTGATTCAAGTTTTGATACTTTTTGAGCGGCTTTTCAAAGATCTCACCAGCTAATACTAGGTAACCTAGACCTTCACTGCTACAAGTGACTCAGCTGTGCCTTTCTTCTCTCCTGCTGCATGCCCCTCTTACAGTCTGTATAACGTATATATCTCTTGAGTAGGGCAAGTTTCCTCCCACTAAAACCTACTGTGTCCAAATGTACTTGCGCTGGAACAGTCTCTAAATCAGTTTAATCTGTTTTTCAAGAAGTCTTCTCTGTGTCTGGAATTTCCTAGAGAGTAGATAAATTAACTGCATTTCAGGAAAAAAAATCATTCTCTGGTATTTTCAGGTACTGCACTGAAAGTGACCTAGAACAAACATGCAAGTCAGTCCAGATCCTCAGCCGCTAAAACCTGGCATTGCTCCACTGCAATCAATTAAACTATGCTGAATTACATTAGCTTTGAAACTGGCTCATAGTTGTCTTGGAAATCAAAGGGATCCAAAAAAAAACTGTACTGTAAAAATGGTAGGCTTCTGTCCAACAGAATGTGTACAAGCATACCTTTTAGCACATGAATACTTTGACTGCAGTCAACAAGACTTGCTCTTCCTGAATTCAAAGCTAAGCACATGGTTATTTGCATTGCTGGACCAGAGCTGTAATCCTGGCTACAATTAGTTAACGTTAATCATGCTACCTCAAATGCTGTCACTGCTAAGGGCAGGTAAGAAACTTGAAATACTGTAAACAAACCATGTTGAAGGATTGCAGGGGAAGAAATCCCTCGTCTTTCAGTAATATTTTGGGTAAAAAGATCAATTGTTAAAAAACTCCCAAGCCCTTCTGAATCAGTGCATTGAATTACATAAGCTACGCCTAGCACCAAACTTGGAACTGTGGTTCTCAACAGAGGTGCTGTGAGACCCTTTCAGGGGTACTGCAGACAGAACTGTGCTGAGCACCTCCTGCAGAAACATGCTGGGATGTGGCTATAGGCATTAACTCCTGCCTTGACCATAGCCCATCCCAGTCTGACTTCAAATTATGTCTCTAGAAAACAGAGGCACATGGGGCAAGTGGAACCATCCCATGTGCTTCTGTCTGCAGGAGAGATGTGAGGGGTTTGACTAGGTCGGGCTGTGGAGAGAACAGGCACTCTTACCACAGCCACTTCCCAAGGAGCACATAATGTGTGCATTTACTGCTCAGTCACCAAAATTACTGTGCAGTATGGGCACCCATCTATACATGCACACCTGTACTATGCAGTAAATATGGCTACTTATGCTGACTTGAATGTAAATTTGATACCTGCAGCAAACAGGTATCAAATGTATACCAAATTTATGCACATGTAGATGCCTTGCTGAACAGGAATACTGTGTGTGGACTGGCTTGGGAATAACTTTAGTCCCAAGTCAGTCAACATGCAGCGTTAATACACTTTTAATACCTGCATGTGTAGATACTGGCCTATTCCTGCTTACTGCACAGTAGATTTAAACCAGCATAAATGCACATGTAGATGCACCCAGTGTGAATCTTCAGGAGGTGTACCTGGCCACCATGGTGGCAGTGGCACCACTACACCAATTGAGAACCACTGCCCTAAGAACAGGGGAACTCACTAATAGGCTGACAGAGCACATGGTATTTGCATGCTTATGGGGAAAAAAGAAAAAAAATCAGTGATTATAATGGCAAACTTGTTCCCACTCAAATGCAATCTACCTTTTTAAAGAGTTCACAATCTTTTACTTTATGTAAATCCAAGAGACAAAAAAATGTGTTATGTAAGGTACGACAGATTAGGTCAACTTGAATTAATTTAATTCAACATTTTACCTTTATTTCACTCCCTAAACAATCCCATTCATGTCAATGGGAGTCTCTCACAAAGAGAACAAGTAGAATAAAGCTTTATCTTGCTGTCTAGGATTCATTCCTATCTCAGTTAAGTGGTGTAAATCAGGACTAAATCCATTCTAATGAATTGAGAATTTCTTGTGTAAGCAACAGAAGAATCAACCTGCCTGGGAATGGTGGGGGTATTTCTTTTTTAACATGAGTGTGGACAGAAGCCAACAACTGTACTGCAGCTGCCTTGTGTTACTGTGGGAAAAAGAAAATGTTAAGAATAAGTACATTTCTTATTAAATAAGGAGGTAGGTAAGCTGAGGCAGTACAACAGTGATCCTCAATCAAGGTACCATTAAATTAAAAAAATATAGAAGGATGCTCTGACTCTAAAAATGTTGAGAACCACTGACTTAGAATATCCTTAACTCTAATTATGTTTCCCTTTTCTTTTCATTATGTTTTTACTCAAGTGCAGACATCACATTCTTTTGGGAACATTGCTGTGGGCATGTCCACACATGCATTTAAGCAGCTTTTATGCCAGTGTCCACACATGCAGGTATTACAGTGCAGTAATGCTGTCTGTGGACTTGCCTGGGACTTAAGTTAGTCCCAAGTCAGTCCACATAAACAGGGTTACTGCATAGTAAAGCATCTACACGTGCCTTACTCTGCAGTAACTACTTCAGCATAAATTTGCTACCTGCATCATGCAGGTAGCAAATTTACGCTCAAGTTGGCATAAGTCACCATAGTTACTGTGCAGTACGGACTTGTGTAGATGCGTGCCTGTACTGCACAGTAATTTTCAGTTACTCTTCCATAACCTAAGTTACTGTGCAGTAATGGTGCATGTGTAGTAGACATGCCCTGTGACTGGGAAATGCTGGCTGTACAAAACCTAGCACTGAACCTTGTCTGTTTTACAGCAAGTGGATGTATAGAGGTCACTTAAAGTTAAAATCATCTCACTTGAGTGAATCTCCCAAAGCATAAAGGAAGTCAAAGGACTGCTATTAGTTCCTATTTGTTGAATCATAAAAAATTAGGGTTGGAAGGGACCTCTGGAAGTCATCTCAAAGCAGGACCGTCTCCAACTAGATCATTTCAGCCAAGGCTTTGTCTACCACATGGCCGCATGTGTGGACGTGCCCTTTGAGTCCGCACTGCAGGAGAGCCCACTGTAACGCACATGTTGCATATAACTCAAGCCCTAGTCAGAAGCAGTGTGCAAGACCTGATCAGACCATGGGGGCACTTGGCTCTATTTGCCAGTATGTGTATTGCTGTGAGACTTCTAGAAATCTCAGCTGAGGAATTATTTCACAATGAGGGTGTGTTTCACAGTGATTGCATGCATTTGTTGGGAAAGGGAGGGCACAGTCCCACACATGCCAGGTCATAGTCCATGGGTGCATTTCTATTGCCCGTACTAAATCCTGAAGGTGAGAAATTTCTATTTGGAACAAAGTCACCCTCCCCCAGCTTAGGGGTGCAATGTCAGCCATGTGTAGTACTTGTGTAGCCTCTGAAAGAGCGCAAAGTGTAAGACCTGGCCATCTCCAAACTACAAGCCCTGATCAAAGGCACGTATTAGGACAACTTGTGTCTGTGCTCAGTTGCAGACTTAAGACAGGAACAGTCGTGGCTCTACCAGTAACCAGCCTCACTGCATAATGCTGGATGCAACCCACGTATGGAGTTAGTGGTTCAATTGCTGCAGAAAGGTAACCCTTTGGTTTGGGCTGAGAATGTATGGGCAGTGGGAAGTTTATTGTGAGCCAGGTAACTAACACAACACACTTTTCTAATACTGGCCTGTAATTCAGAGATGTATTTTGATTCTCCAGAAAGCTAGGTACCCCTGTATTGATCTGCATCTCTAGAAGAGGGTGCTTGTGGAAACTCCAGCCTACTCTCAGACAGCCGCACAGAATCAGATAGTGCTGGGTCATAGCTTGGCTAAACTCAAAGCAATTTGAAGCTAAGTGTCTTCAAAGGGGCCTTCCCTCAGCATTACAGCAGAGATATTCAAGGAAACCGGATCATATGTCCAACTGAGCTCTGTTTTGGGCGAAAGGGGTCAAAAATGGCCTTTTTCTTTACAAAGGTAATGTGGGATACATGACTTTTTTGGGTTTAAAACCAGATGATCAGCATTTTGCTTACTGACGGTTCAAGACTGGTTTAAGATGATCCTATCGTTGATGGAGGCTGTTTAACCAGCAGACATCACTTGAACACAAATACTTTCTAATCCCCCCACCCCTGCTTGGCTGAGTATGATGGGGTGGCAGGCTATAGGGTCATGTGTCCCAGGCAATCCCACACCAGAAGAAGCCCTGGGTGCCTGCATCAAGCTCTGAAGCCCTACTTCATGACAACAGACCAGCAGAAAGGTGTGGGACCAAGTTCTGGCCCTGTATATGTGAACACTAGGCCTGCGTGAAGTGTCTAGTATTCGCTTCGGATTCGGCTTGTTTGGGGGACAGTGATTTGATTTGGTGATTTGAATCACTCTCCCAAATCAATTCAGCTGAATCTGATGTGGAGATTCAGCAGCAGCTGAATCTCCAAATTTCCAAATCAGCCAGGCCCTTCCCTGCCCAGCCTGGCAATGTCTGCATGCTACCCCCACTCACTGGGTGCTTTTGGGTGGGGAGGGATGCCTGCTGCCCCCCAGTGCCCCAAGCTGGATGGGAAGCCCTGCATGAGCCCACCCCTCCCCCCCCACTCCCTCAGCCCCTCCATGGCTGCCCAGCCTGCCCCAGCTCTGGCCCTTTAAGGGACCTCCCTCCCCCAAAACCCCATACTCACCATTACTCGGGGCGGGGAGGTGTCGGGTCAGGTCGGGTGGAGATCTCTGCTGCCCCATGCTGCGTGGGGGGCTCTGTACAAGCCCCCGAAGCCCTGAGGCTGCTGCAGGAGCAGTGTCTCGGAGTTTTTCTCTTTTTTTCTCAAAGGGCCGAAGCTGGGGCAGGCGGGGCAGCCATGCAGGGGGGGCTGAGGGTGTGAGCAGGGGTTAGGGGGCTGGGGGATCAGGGAGGGGATGAGGGCTGGTCCTCTCCCCACTTCTCCAGCCTCCCTTCCCCTGCCCTGTACTTACCAACTCAGAGTCTGGGTCCAGCTCCCTGCTGCAGCGGGCAGGGACTGCCCAAATCACTGAAGCTCTCTGAATCTTTTCCGAATCAATTTGGAACTTTTAATTGGTCCTCTGATTTGATTTGGATTTGAAGATGCGGCCACTGAATCGGGTCAAATCTTTTCCAAATCAAATCAGCACCCGAAGCTTCTCACAGCCCTACTGAACACTCAATACCTGATGTGGCTTTCTTTTTTGCTCCCTTTACTACTCCAGCTGGCATTTCATGGGCCCTTTATGACCACTACCAGAAACAGGCCAGTTTGGGGAGGGGGCATTGGAAGGAAGTGGGCTTTGGCCCTGCCTGGACCACTTCTCTCTGCCAATTGGGGAGGGAATAGAAGAGGAAGCTGAGTTCAAAGCAGGGTCTGGGTCACTGAGAGGAGTGTGGGCAGCAGGCTTAGCCCTACAACAGGAAAAGGAACAAGGAGATTCAGATGCCAAGCGCACAGCTCAGAGTGTTTTACCAGTGAGACCCCAGCAGTGAAGTGTTTCATGCAGGGTCATCCAGCAGGCCAGTGACAGAGTGGGGAACAAAACCCACTCTTTCCAGGTCCCAAGCCAGTACTCTCTCTGCTGGGCAAAGCTGCCTCCCTTAAGGTTAAACCAGAGCAGAGCCACCTAGGAGCACAAGTGCCAGACAACAATCTGGCAGGCCAGGCATTTATGTCCTTACACGAACACAGCTACAACCAAAAACCAGGCAACAATCTGGCACCTGGTCAAGGCCTACTTTTGTCTGTCAACGACAAGAGAGGAGGTAACTACAGGAGCGTGAGGTTACAGCAGAACAACTGATGGTTACACTGCTGGTCAGCAACTCCCCCTCCTTTTTCAAGGTGGTAAAACATTAAGTCTGTTGTCCATAGCATAGGCCAGGGGTTGTCAACTGGAGGTACATGTACGCCTAGGGGTAGTTAAAAAGGTCTTCAGGATTATGCACAGGTGAACACGCTGGGATGGAGTGCGCCCAGGGGCGCAGCAGTAGCGTCTACCCCAGCGCACTCGCTTCTTATTCAGGGGAGGGGGAGGGGGAGAGGGAGGGGTGTGCTGGGCACCGTCGGCCCCACAGGGCACATCGTGGCATCTCCCCACTCCAGCTCACTCTCCTGATTGGCTGCTGGGCTGCCGCCCTTGGCCAATAACTGGCAGCCTGGCTTTGCCTAGCCAGGTCTTAAAAACCTCTAAGGATGGAGCTTCCACCGCTTCTTTGGGTAGCTTGTTCCAGTGCTTTACTATCCTCCTAGTGAGAAAATACTTTCTAACTTCTAACCTAAGCTTCCCTTGCTGCAACTTGAGTCCATTGATCCTTGTTCTGTCATCTGTCACTACTGAGAACAGTCTAACTCAGTGGTCTCCAACCTTTTTAAGTACGAGATCACTTTTTGAATTAAAGTGCAACCCAGGATCTACTGCACCCCCGCTCCCCTGCCCAGCAGGTCAGTCTGTGGGGGAGGGCAAATCAAGGTCCCCATGGTGAGGGAGGGAATAGAGCAGAGGCAGGGCCAGGGGTGAGTGGGGTCTCAGGTGGGCTGGGTGGTTGGAGGATCAGAGCCCAGGTGTGTGGGAGGGCTCTCACCACTACACATACCCTGACAACAGCCCAAGGGCACATGCCCCCCGATCTGTGTGTGGGGCGGAGGCAGCTGCCACTCACTCTGGGCTTTGTGCCCTGAGCCCAGCTGCAGCTGCCTCAGGAATGGCACAATGCCACGTGCATCCCACTGCTGGGCTGAGCCACACCCCCTGCCCACCCAGCGGTGGGACATGTGGGGCATCACGCTGCTCCCAGGACAGCTGCAGCGGGGCTCAAGGTGCAAAGCCCAATGTGCAGCAGCAACTGCTTCTGCCCCACACACAGATTGGGGGGGGCATGTGCCCCCTGGGCCTCTGCCAGGGTGTATACAGTGGTGGGAGCCCCCGCACATACCTGGATGAGCCGTTTGGGCTCAGATCCTCCCACCACCCTGGCCCAGCTGGGGCTCCATTCACCCAGCAGCAGGGGGCATGGCAGGGTGTACAGATGGATTCTCCCACTCACCCGGCCCGACCCAGCCACTGGGAGTGTGGCTCAGGCCAGCAGCAGGATGCATGTGGCGATGCACCACCCCCGGAGCAGCTGCAACTCTGTATCTTGGCCTGCGGGGCTGAACACACATACACATATGTGCACGTGTGCTCAGCGCCCCCCAGACTGAGATTGACTGTCAGAGGCTCTGCGATCGACCAGTCAATTGTGATCGACTGGCGGGTGATTACTGATCTAGCTCCATTCTCTTTGGGACCTCCTTTCAGGTAGTTGAAGGCTTGTATTTTACCCCCTCAGTCTTCTCTTCTCTAGACTAAATAAAAACAACTCCCTCAGCCTCTCCCCAAAAGTCACGTGCCCCAGGCCCCTAACCACATTCATTGCCCTCCACTGGACTCTCTCTAATTTATTCACATCCTTTCTGTAGTGGGGGCCCAAAATTGGACATAATACTCCAGATGTGGCCTCACCAGTGCCGAATAGAGGAGAATAATCACTTCCCTCGATTTGCTGGCAGAGCACCTACTGATGCAGACCAGTATGCCATTAGCCTTCTTGGCAACAAGAGCACACTGTTGGCTCATATTCAGCTTATTGAATCACTCTTTAGCAATCCAGACTGCATGTAAAAAGAAAAGGTTGTGTGTTATAAAAGATAAAATTACAGATTGATACAGGTTAGACCAGTGATTCTCAACCAGGGTGAACAGCACCTTAGGGGTGGCTTGAGACCCTTTCAAAGGTGCCACGGGGTGCCACACAACGTTAGCCCTGTTGGGTGTGCAAACATAAGTCACAAAACCGAGAGATTTCAAAGAGGAATCCATAGTGTTAAAAACAAGTGACCTGTGGTGGGTTTTTTGAGGTCTTTGCAATAGAAGAATTGAACTTGTTTTTCTGTAAACAAAAAAGGAGTGAAACCTTATATCAAGTGGAGTGTCCCGGGGTCAGTCCTGGGGCCAGTTTTGTTTACTATCTTCATCAACAACCTGGAAGATGGCATAGAGTGCATCCTCACCAAATTTGCAGATGACACCAAGCTGGGGGAGTAGTAGACACACAGGAACTAGGGCTAGGATTCAGAGTGACCTAGACAAATTGGAGGATTGGGTGAAAATGAATCTCATGAGATTCAACAAGGCCAAATGCAAAGTTCTGCATTTAGGACAAAACAAGCCCATGTACCAGTACATGTTGGGGATTTCATAGATTTCATAGACATTTGGGCTGGAAGGCACCCCAGAGGATCATCGAGTCCAGCCCCCTGCCCCAGGGGCAGGAAGTCAGCAGGGATCATAGGTTCCCAGCAAGATAAGCATCCAAATGTGTTTTGAAGGTGTTCAAAGTGGGTGCTTGAACCGCCTCCGGTGGCAGGCTATTCCAAACCTTGGGGGCCCAGACAGTGAAGACGTTCTTCCTAATGTCCAGCCTGAAATGGTCGCAGCAGAGTTTGTGGCCATTCAATCTTGTCATCCCTTGGGGCGCTCCGGTGAACAGACATTCCCCCAGATCCTGATGTGCACCCCTGATAAACTTATAGGTGGCCACCAGATCACCCCTCAACTTGCACTTTTCCAGGCTGAAGAGTCCCATGGCTCTCAGCCTGTCATCGTAAGGTCTGTTTTCCTGACCTCTGATCATGTGTGTGGCTCTTCTCTGCACTCTCTCAAGCTTCTCCACATCCTTTTTTAATTGTGGAGCCCAAAACTGGATGCAGTACTCCAGCTGTGGCCTCCCCAAGGCTGAGTACAACTGGAGAATGACATCCCAGGATTTGCTTGAGAAGCATCTATGGATGCAAGTCAGTGTTTTGGTCACTTTACTAGCCGCAGTATCACACTGAAGGCTCATGTTCATCTTGTGGTCAGTCATGACCCTCAAATCCCTTTCATCTGTAGTGCTAACCAGCATAGCATTGCCAATCCTATAAGGATGCTGAAGGTTTTCCTCCCAAGGTGGAGAACCTTGCATTTTTCAGTGTTAAACACCATCAGGTTTTTATCCACCCATTTCTTGAGCCTGTCATCTGCCTGGATTGCCCTCCTGTCCTCAGGTGTGGATGCTTTACCCCAGAGTTTGGTGTTGTCGGCAAACTTGGCCAGTCCACTTCTGAAACCAGCGTCCACATCATTGATGAAGATGTTAAATAGTATAGGCCTTAGGACAGAGCCTTGAGGGACCCCACTGGTCACACTGCACCACAACGATTGGCTTCTGTCAACCACCACCCTCTGGGTCCTACTGCAGAGCCAATTCCCCAGCCAGCAGATCGTGGTGAGGTCAAGGCTGCAGTTAGCCAGTTTTGCCAAGAGGTGATCATTGGATACCAGATTGAAGTCTTTTTTAAAGTCAAGATATACGATACCAATCTCTTCCCCCTTGTCCAGGTGTTAGGTCACCTGGTTGTAAAAGGAAATGAGACTGGTCAAGCAAGACCTACCCACAACAAACTCATGCTGGGTATCCCTCAGGATGTTGCCATCAGATAGTCTGTTAAGGATGGTCTCTTTGATAATCTTTTCCAAGACCTTCCCCTTGACAGAGGTCAGGCTGATGGGCCTGTAGTTTGCTGGATCCACTTTCCTCCCTTTCTTGAAGATAGGCACCACATTGGCCTTCTACCAGTCTTCGGGCACTTCACCAGAGTGCCAGGAGTTCTCGAAGATCCATGCCAGGGACTGGGCTATGACGCTCGCCAGCTCCTTGTGTACCCTGGGGTGTATTGTCAGAGGCAGTTGACTTGAAGGTGTCCGGCCTCTCGGGGGGTCAGCTTCAATGGAGGGTAAGGAATCTCCCTCACCTGGGCCTCCCTCACCCACAGTGGGCAGGGGTGTCCCTGACTGGCTGGCTAAGTAGCAGCTCTGCAGGAAAGGACCTGGGGATTACAATGGACAAAAAACTGAATATAAGCCAACAGTGTGCCCTTGTTGCCAAGAAGGCTAATGGCATACTGGGTGCATTGGTAGGTGTGTTGCCAGCAGGGCAAGGGAAGTGATTATTCCCCTTTATTCAGGACTGGTGAGGCCACATCTGGAGTACATGTTCAGTTTTTGCCCCCCACATCAAAAAATGGGAATAAATTGAAGAGCATCCAGCAGAGGGTGATGAAAATGATTAGGGCGCTGGGGGACATGACTTGTGAGAAAAGCGTGAGGGAACTGGGGTTATTTATTCTAGAGAAGAGAAGGCTGAGGGGGATTTAATAGCAGCCTTCAACTACCTGAAGGGGGTTTCAAAGAAGATGGAGCTGGACTGTTCTCAGAGGTGGCAGATGACAGAACAAGCAATGGTCTCGAGTTGCAGCAAGGGAAATTTTGGTTAGATATTAGGAAACTTTTTCTCAGTAGGAGAGTAGGAAAACCCAGAGAGGTGGTGGAAACTCCATCCTTCCAGGTTTTTAAGATCCAGCTAGACAGAGCCTTGGCTGAGATGATTTAGTTGGGGATGGTCTTGCTTTGAGCAGGGGTTTGGATTATATGATTTCCAGAGGTCCCTTCCAACCCTAACTTTCTATGATTCTGTGGTTTTCCAAGGGGTGCCTGGAGTCTAAAAAGATTGAGAACCACTGCGTTAGATGCACCCAAGCTGAGTAAAAGCAATAGAACTGTTCTTCAAGCTGGACTAAACCCTGATCCACTGGCTCCATCTACTGGACACTGTAGGGAACATGGTTTGGTACTTTGAATAGGTGCTGATGGCCTATGCTATGGACAACAGACTTAATATTTTATCACCTTGAAAAAGGAGAGGGAGTTGCTGGCCAGCAGTGTAACCAGCAGTGGAGATATGATCTGCTTTCCTTGAATATCTCTGCTGTAATGCTGAGGGAAGGCCCCTTTGAAGACACTTAGCTTCAAATTGCTTTGAGTTTAGCCAAGCTATGACCCAGCACTATCTGATTCTGTGCGGCTGTCTGAGAGTAGGCTGGAGTTTCCACAAGCACCCTCTTCTAGAGATGCAGATCAATACAGGGGTGCCTAGCTTTCTGGAGAATCAAAATACATCTCTGAATTACAGGCCAGTATTAGAAAAGTGTGTTGTGTTAGTTACCTGGCTCACAATAAACTTCCCACTGCCCATACATTCTCAGCCCAAACCAAAGGGTTACCTTTCTGCAGCAATTGAACCACTAACTCCATACGTGGGTTGCATCCAGCATTATGCAGTGAGGCTGGTTACTGGTAGAGCCACGACTGTTCCTGTCTTAAGTCTGCAACTGAGCACAGACACAAGTTGTCCTAATACGTGCCTTTGATCAGGGCTTGTAGTTTGGAGATGGCCAGGTCTTACACTTTGCGCTCTTTCAGAGGCT
>NW_017728907.1:12369252-12377463 GCF_001723895.1 Crocodylus porosus
GGAGGGTGACTTTGTTCCAAATAGAAATTTCTCACCTTCAGGATTTAGTACAGGCAATAGAAATGCACCCATGGACTATGACCTGGCATGTGTGGGACTGTGCCCTCCCTTTCCCAACAAATGCATGCAATCACTGTGAAACACACCCTCATTGTGAAATAATTCCTCAGCTGAGATTTCTAGAAGTCTCACAGCAATACACATACTGGCAAATAGAGCCAAGTGCCCCCATGGTCTGATCAGGTCTTGCACACTGCTTCTGACTAGGGCTTGAGTTATATGCAACATGTGCGTTACAGTGGGCTCTCCTGCAGTGCGGACTCAAAGGGCACGTCCACACATGCGGCCATGTGGTAGACAAAGCCTTGGCTGAAATGATCTAGTTGGAGACGGTCCTGCTTTGAGATGACTTCCAGAGGTCCCTTCCAACCCTAATTTTTTATGATTCAACAAATAGGAACTAATAGCAGTCCTTTGACTTCCTTTATGCTTTGGGAGATTCACTCAAGTGAGATGATTTTAACTTTAAGTGACCTCTATACATCTACTTGCTTTAAAACAGACAAGGCTGGCTGGTCATAGTATTAAAAAAAAGCAAATTTTGCATATATTTCTTAGATGTGTCCCACCAGCCCTGCCCTTTGGTGCTGGTTGGTGGGGAGGCCCTGGCAGGGGATGAGGGACAAGGGAGAGGCTACTATCTTGTCTGCTGCCCTCTGTGCTGCCCCACCAGCCAGCACCTTCTTCCCTTGGGTGGATGGGTAGGCTGTGAGGCCAGGCTGTGGAAGCAAGGACTGTGGAAGCTAGCATTTGATTTTTATGTTATTTTTTAAGTTGATTTGGAAGACAATCCTGGATTCCTGAGTTTCCACAAAATTGTGAATTCACTAGACCCACAATAGTCAGCATGGTGAATACGTGGATTCAAATATTCGGGATCCCCGATAGGCTTGAAAAGAAACTCTCTCCCTGCAGGAGGTGTCTGTTAAATCCCTGCTTCAAGGCTTCTGCTGATTGCCTGGCGGCAACACTTTCTTTCTCCTCCAGGAATACTTTCTGGCTTCTGGGCTGGGTGCAAATGGGGGAGTGTGTGCATGAGCATGTGTGTGCACATATGTGCACACGCATACACCCTCCTTCCTTTGAAGCAGTGGACATTTAACAGCAGAGTTTGTGTAGTGCACCAGTTCTTGAACTTGGAAACCTGTCAAACACCTATTTGCTTAATTTGCAGCAAGGTATTGGCAGTGTCCTTATTTACCCTGCTCTCCACCAGTGGCATTACATAGGGGTCTTGTGTGACTGGTAATTGAGAGGGGTGGATGATCTTGTGAGCCCACTGGACAGCCTGAGAACACAGGAGACTGGGCTCTTGTCCAGGAGGCCCCTTTTAGTCTGTGATGACCCTGCATTTTCTGCCATGGATTCAGTTACAAAACATCTGTAGAAACGCATGTAGCTGAGTAGCTCGGGGGCAGACTGCAGTTTAGCTATGAAAGCCACATAGCTATGCTATCATTTGCCAAGATAACACTTTATTGACAGTGGTTACAAGGGCAATTTATACTTGGCTGGCACCCAGAGATGTGCTCACATCTTGCACAACTAGAGCAGATCAGACCAAATGTAAAAAGGGCCCTTGGTATGCTGTAGCATTAATACAGTATATCTCTGACTGCTAAGGGAAGGGATAGAAGACACAGACTGCATGTTACCAGGAAAGGATGGTTTATTTGCTGGACTGAAAAAAAAGCGATATCAGCAATTGCAAGCAAACAAAAAAAACCCCAACCCAGTCCAACCCAAGAGAAACAGCTCTGTATTAAAGTCTTGGCTCCGTAGCTCATCTTCAGCATAGGTTTCAGTAGTGAAGCTCTCAGAAGGGAAATTTCTGATTAACAAACTTTTGTTCAAAAGGCACATAGCAGGTGGGATCCTGCCTTATCCAGCATTTAACTGTTGCAAGAGAGCAGTGTCTACAGCTCAGCTATCGACACCCACATGGCCCGTATTACCCAGGGCTCCCTTATCTGCTGTTTGCTGTGTAATGGAATCTACCTTTGAAGCCTGAATAACTTCACCTCTGCCCTAGAACCGGTATTTTATTGGGACACACCCAACCACCTGAAAATTTAGCACTTAGGCAACTCTCACCCTCCTCAATTAGCAAGTCTCATACATTTCTGCCGTATAAAAGGGACATGTGGGGCAAAAAGAAGTGGGTGACTGGTTTAATATAAAAATCAAGACTTCACATGAATGTAATGCCACCAGCCAGCTTGTCTCAAGCACAGACAATACGAGACTGCTGATCACATGGCTTAAGAGAACCAAGCATCTGTTGTGACTTGAGCCACAACTTTGAGCCAGGTGCAAGGGAGTGCAATGAGACAGCTAACACCTGTGGTCAGAAAAGGTGAAGACAGGAGGTATTGGGTTTACCTAGTACAATATCTACTCTCCAGAGCCCCCTCATGCCCTCCAACATGCTTTGGGTATGCCAAAAGAACCAATCTAATGAAGCCACATGATCAGCAGTCCAGCAAGCCGACTCCATCACTTGGGGTGGGGGGTATAACGCAGGTACTTCTTGCCCGACGGGAGTTCCTTGGTGAAGATGCCTGCAGGGAAGAGTTTTTTGGCCTCATCATCAGGTAAGCTGGGAATAACCATGACGCTGGTGTCAGGCTGTCAGGAAACAGATAGGAGATGCTTTAGTGAAGCAGAGCAGGCTGCTTGCCTTGCAGAACATCAGCTGTACACAGCAAAGCATCAGCCCTCCCACCAATGCTCTATTCATTCTTAAACAAGATTTAAACCTGTCACTAAGTAAAGTGACTCTCCTATGAGAAGGTGAAAGGTTAAGCTTTCCTTGCCACAAGGAAGTATAGCTCAACTCTGAGGCAGAAGTACAAAAAGACTGGGAGCTGACACACACAGTGCTGCTGTCAGAAAGAAGAAACTATGTTCCCTGCTGTGGGAATCCCTGGGGTGACCTTGGCAGTGATTCAATTGTGTCAGACTTATGTGATAACATGAGGACTCTGCCCATCCAGCTTCTGAATGGCGGTGGGTGAACTATGTCTTCACCATGCTGCAAACGCCATTTGAATGTACAACCCTGTACAAGCTGCTCCTCTTTTGTTCTTTTACCTCCATTTGGGGCTAAAATACTAAGGAGTGGAGGCACAGGGCTAACAAGGGAGGTTTATTAACTTAGGAATGCTTCCAATCTCATGCAATTGCTCTAATAGTAGGCTCTCTCCTTCCTTATGGAACCAGTCCTCCTAGGTAAGAGGTCACTAGTAACACCTGCTGGAGGGCTGCAGGGTTGGTTCAGATCAAGAGGTCTACACACAGGGTGGAGTGGGGGTGCTCTAACTCTGCAGAGTATTTTGCTAGCTCAAGGTAATGGGAGTTTTGCTGGAGCTTCATAGTGGAAGGAGGGGACCCTGCTGTCCTGAATACTGGCAGGGCCTTTGGATTCTTATGAGAAGGGTGAGTGAGAAGAAGGGATGCAAAGTATGCAGAGCAGGATACCCATCTAGATTTCTGTCATTCTCATGTCACTCAGTGAACATCTGGAGTTCCTGAGCAAGGCCCATAGAAGCCGGCTCATACCTATTGCAAACTCCTGAAGAATAAACCCAGAAACCAGGTAGTGGTGATCCCTGGGAAAGGATGGGCTTAAGTTGTGGAGGTGGGGGAGTCTGAGCAATCTGTCTCCAGGGGGACAGGCAATTGGACTGTGGGATCTCTGCTCTCAGTGGGGATTGCTGCACAGTTTGTATCCTGAGAGTGAGAATAAGGCCACAAGCCAGACCCTGTTCAGTTCATGAAGGAATGTAGTAGCTGCAATCCTGTAAGTGCCCAGCATGGGGTACTGACCAGACCTGTGAGCTGAAGCAGGTGCCCATCATTAATATGCACATTTGGCAGGCCCATTGTGCAGACTAATAACACCAAAAACAAGAGGGAGGAGGGTGCAGCCTGATAAACAACTGGCAGGCAGATGCTGAAACAGAGGTTCCTCCCAGCCCTACCTTTATGTTTATGCTTTCTGTGAGCTGATTTTATTTCCCACCCAATGCAATCTGTGCAGTGCTCAAGTGGGGGAAGTCAATTGTCACTAAGGTCTGGAAGAGAACAGTGCTGCGGGAGGCTGGACGCCCCATGAACTGGCATAATCTTAAAAGCAGCCTTCTCCCCCATCTCAAAATGAGTCTCTTACCAAGGCTTGTGCCTCAGGGAAATAAAGCAAACTGTTTTGTTCCGGTTTTCTGATCATTTCCTGAATGCACCAGCAATAAAAATGATATAGAAACAGTTGAGTTCTGCACAGAGGTAAACCGCATCGGATGTCACAAGAATATGCTGAGCACCATACTCTATACTTTCAGAAGTGTCTGGTGATGCTGGCTGTAACTCCCTGAGTTAAGGGGGCAAATTCAATCCTTTTAGGAAGCTGAGTACTACCCAGCTTCTGCTGTATCAGAAAGCACAACCCTTGGAGAGGAAGGTTGGTGTGCTTCTATCAGAAGCACCTTGTATGTATATAACCTTGCCTTCCCTTCACCAGTGCAGTAACAATGACACATGATTCATAGACTGTAAAGGGCTGGAAGGGTGCACAAGTTACCTGCAATGCAATTTCAATGAATTGTTGCTCATTTTTTGCTATCAGGTACACACACACAACTTGCATGGTCTGTGCCTGCCTTTTATTAGAATTGCATTGGGCAGAACACTTTGTTAATAACCAGCGATTCGAATAAGAGCTGGTGGCCTACCATAAATCCCAAGATATTAAGAGTCCTGGAAACAAACTGCAAGCCTCCCAGCCAACTTATAAGAAAAATACTATACCAGTTTACTGCTTTGTTACTGCTAGTACACAATGCTGACCGTCTTTGGATACCACATTGTCACAAAGGTAGAAATGAGCTTATAACTAAACAAGATGCGCACACATTATAGCTGACCTGGGCTTTCCTAAGGAATGCTTATACCTGGATCCTACCATATATAAATGCAGCATATCATAACTTGCATTTGTGTGGGCCCCTCTGCATGTGCAGGTAAAGGTGCAATGGTATCTAATGTACAATCCACACAACTGCACCTCCTGCCATGCCACATGATCCCAGGCTCTGGCAAAAAGCAATCTCCTGTGGCTCGGGAGCTCCCTCAGCATCTGTTGTGATCTCCCAGCCCTGTGGGTGCATGAAGCTGGGAGTTTGAGGCTGCTGTGATCTCCCAGATGCAGGAATGCGTGAAGCAGCTGCCACGGTCTTCCAGTCTTGACGGTGTATGAAACTCCCAAGGCTGGGAGATCACAGCTGCACCCTGCAGCTGCTGGGACCCAGTGTCCACAGCTGCCAGGCCTGAGAGTTCCCTCAGCTGCAGGATTCCCAGCCCTGGCTGGGTATGGTGCACCCCTGCGACTGGGAGTCAATGCAATGATGCAGCTCCCAGTCACATCACTGCAGGACTTCCAGACACAGGGGAGACCCTGCTACACTTGCAAATTAAAGCTCAGTAACAATAGCAACCAGCTATAAAGTTAGCACTAAAAGTGCACCGATACATGGGTCCCATATTGGATTGACACCAATATAGGGAAAATTGACAGTATCAGAAATCAGCTTTTTTTGCCTGATGTGGTCAATAAATGCCCTGTGCATATGCACACAGCCGCAGCATGTACGTGGCCATGAGCGCAGCCCACAGCATGGAGAACAGCATCTGACCGGTAAGTCTGTTATGGGGGAAGGGGTGTGGGAGGAGGGCACATTGAGGCCCCAGCTCATCCAGGGGATGCAGGCGGCTTCCGCCTCTGAACACATCCTGGGAGGGCATGGGGGCATGTGCTCCTGGATCTGTGTGTGGGGCAAGGGCCAGGGGCTGCGCCAGGCTCTTCCCAGTGAGGGGTTGCGCTGTACTTGGGACCGGGTGGCAGTGGTGGTGGGAGGGGAGCTATGGCAAATTTGGGGGCTGCGGCTCGCCCCATAACCCCTACTCAGTGCTGCTGCTGCCTGACCCGAGCGCAGCCTGGCCCAGCCCCACACCAGGAAGAGCCTAGCACAGCCCCAGCCCCAAGCAGCAGATCCAGGGGCACATGCCCCCATGCCCTCCCAGGATGCGCATAGCAGTGGGAGCCACCCTCCACCAGATGGGCCGTGGCTCTATCCTGCATCCTGTTGTGCCCCAGCTGGGCAGCACCTGCCCTTGCCCCTGCCCCAGCCCCACTCCCTCCCTGGCTGTGGGGGCCTTGATCTGCCCCTCATCCCCCTCTTTCCCTCCTACCACTACTTCCCCCACACCAGACTTATCAGCCCAATGCCGCTCCCCAGGCTGTGGGGCTGCATATTGGAATCAAATCAGTATTGGGTGATATGGCTCCTTAAAAATCGGCTATCGGTATTGGCCCAAAAAATCTCTATCGGTGCACCCCTAATTAGTACACATTTTTGGGGTCTAACTTTATAACTGGTTGGAGCTTTTTGTGGCATTATAGGCACTTTGCATGTGTAGCTGCTTTCAAGGTAATTCAGCAATAAACCTGTTAATTGCACAATACCTATAACATGTAGAGGGGTCCTTTAGAACTTCACCTGATATTTTTTCTGCAAGCCACAGCTATCTGGGATAGTCATCCATCTTTTTTTGTGGCTATTCCTTCCCACCCCAGAGACACTGGCTTGAAGTGTTTAAACTAAATCAACATTCCATGGGTGGCAGAAATTCAGCAGTATGGGCAGACATGCATATAAAGTGCTTTAAATTCTACCCTTCCCCTCTCCTTTTCAAGAGCTTTTAATTTGCTTTGTTTCAGTTGTATACAGGCATACAGCTGCTTGCCAGCTAAAGTATTACTGTGACGAACTTCAGAGTTATACTGTTTCATCTAGGGCCATTCTTGATATGATCTGAGCTGATCTATAGTACTACAGCACTGTGTATCATCTATCAGCTCAATTTTTAAAATGCTTTTTACAACTTTAAACATTAAGTCTGTCCATTATCACAGTTTGCACTCTGGATTCTGAGGACAATAAAACTCCAGCCTGTTCATTAGAAGCGAAAAGCAAGAAGGCTGCCCACAGTGATTTGTTACCTGTACCAGAAGATGTCACTGCAAAACAGTGATGATCCACAACAGTATTCAATGGAATTGTAAATAAATTACTTCTTAACTAAGACAGGCAAACAGTCCTCCAGGCATTACGTAAATCAGGAGAGTGCACTTTTGTTAATAAAAATGGAATACAGCTACCCTTGGCAATGAGGATGTTTTTTCATTAGGAAAAGTGATCAGAGGTGTAAACACCTTGGATAAAAGTGTGGCTGCTCTCTTAAAGAGTAACAGCAACATAAATACACCAGTATTCCCTCAGAGAAAGGTGAAGTGCAAAAACACGCAAAAATGCCTCTTGCAAGATTTCACATTTATCAGCCCTTCATGACTCCAGATTTAGTTTGTCATTTATGAGTGAAGCTGGATTTTAACTCAGTGAAACTGAAGGCAGAGTTTTATCCAGGAACCTGACACTTGTTAGCAATCCTATTTATTATGGATGAGCAAAATGAGACTCATTTGGCTTATGTTCCACAGAGCTCACCTACTGATGAGGAAGAGGAATAGTAACGTAGTAATCCAACTCTTCATGGACAAACATGGGGAGTAATACCTTTTCAAGGGTCCTTTTCTAACCATAACTGGGGCTGTGCAAAGCTTTGGGTGGTGATTCGATTTGGAGGAGATTTGGCCCGATTCGGTGGCTGAATCCAAATTGAATCGGGACCAATTTAAAGGTCCGAATTGATTCAAAGCTCTCTGAATCTTTGGCAAAAATTTGGAGAGTTTTGATGATTCTTCTAGGTTGGCGGACCTCCTCCGGCAGACTTTAAACTAGGCTCGTCGGGGGAAGGGGAAGATGAGGGCGGAGGAAATATCAGACTGCCAGACCAAACAGCAGCCACAACTACAGCCCAGCTCAGACTGACGAGCGAAGCAATCAAACAGGTAAGAGAGAGGGGCCAAGGTAACGTTGGGACTAGGGGGTCAGTACACACACCCACAGGAGGCCTCAAATGCCTCTACACAAATGCTTGTAGTATGGGCAACAAGCAGGAGGAACTCGCCCTCCTGCTGGCTGACACCAGCCCTGACATAGTGGGGATTACGGAAACGTGGTGGGATGAAACGCA
>NW_017728907.1:12377563-12406440 GCF_001723895.1 Crocodylus porosus
GTCATTTGACCCCAGTATTCTTTCCTGCCATGGCAGGGGGTCGGACTAGATGATCTGCTCAGGTCCCTTCTGACCCTACAAACTATGAAACTATGAGACAGTCTCTGGTGATGATTCAGACACTCCGAGCTGGTAAGTATTAGGGGCGGGGGAGGAGACCATGGGGGGACCCCTGCCAGCCCCCCCAACCCACACCTGCCCCAGATCCCAGTACTTTTAAAAAAAAGCCCCGGTGATCACTGGGTACTGCCAGGCAGAGGGGCAATCTTCACTGCTCCCACTGCATGAGGGACTCTGCATGAGCCCCCCTACAGCTGCCCTGCCTGCCAGGGCTCCGGCCTATTAAGGGGGAAAAAAAAAAAAGCCAAGAAAAGCCCCAGGACTCTCCACTCCTGGTGCAGTCTTGAGGCTTCAGGGGCTTTGGCAGAATCCCCCATGTGGTGTGGGGAGTACCCCCACTGACAAGAGCGGTGAGTCCTGGGGTTTTTTCAGGTTTTTTTTTTCTTGAAGGGCCGGAGCTGGTCGGTGAGGGGCCCCCATGGGGGGACTGGAACAGTTGGGGGGGTGGGGGTCACAACGTAGGGCAGTGGAGATCGCCCCCCTGCCTGGGAGCACCTGCTGAGCCAGGGCTTTTTTTCCCCCCAAGCGTTGGGACCCGAGGCAGGTGGGACAGCCCTTGCCGGACTGGGAGAGAGGTGGGGGGTGAGCCTGGCTTGGCTGATTCAGAGATTCAGCTGCTGCCTCATCTCTGATTTGATTTGGCCGAATCTGATTCAGGACAGTGATCTGAATCACTGAACTGAATCACTATCGGCTGAATCCAAAGCAAATGCTAGCTACTTTGCACAGGCCTAATAAGCACTCTTCTCAGCTCCTCCATCTGCAGTTTGCCCATGGTACAAAGGCCCTCTTAGAACTATATCTGTGTATTCACTATGCATTGAGCCTCACTTGGTCACAGACTTCTATACAGCCACATACCTTCCAGTCCACTGGGGTAGCAACCTTCTTGTACGCTGTCAGCTGTAGAGAATCCACTACTCGGAGGATCTCATCAAAGTTCCTGCCCGTGGTTGCTGGGTAGAGGACGGACAGCTTCAGTTTCTTATCTGGGCCAAATATAAACACCTGTACAGCAAAGAGATTTAAGAAGGATGCTCAGGAAGTGTGAATTCAAGTGCTGACCTAAATTTACACACACCCCAGTACCTTTGTCTAAGCAAGCCCTCCTCTGTTCTTACCACTAATAGGCCTCATGGCTCTGCCTGTCCAGAAAAGCTGTCCTGCATCTCATCCATTTTAGACTGAAGGATTGGGTATAGACAGCAAATGCCATCTACAGGTATGGTGCCATTGTTTATTATAAGTGGCATGATCATCAATTTTGGACAAAAATGCGTACCCACATGCAAAAGAAAAGTCACAATTTACATCTCATATCTTTCTGGAATTAATTTAATTCTATTCCAGAGAAAAATTACACAAGCACCAGCCTGAGCATGGTTAAGGCACTTGCCTGGAAGGGGGGGACCCAGGTCTTTCCACCCCTGCTACAAGGACTGTGTCTGTATTTCACGTTCGGTCATTGCAAGCAATCCACAGATTGTCCTGATTGTCTATCTCTATTCAGAGCAGTGCATTCACACCTGGTCTACACTAAGGCTTCCACTGGTGAAGTGTCCTATGCTGGGAGAAGTGCTAAGAGGAGACTGTAGCCTGCTGGAGCATGGGGCCAAGAATGCAGTCAATACTCACAACACGTGCTGTCAGAGGCATGCCATCCTTGTCCCGCTCATCTGGGTCCAACATGCCCAGCTGGACTGAGAGCTCCCGATTTGCATCAGCAATGATTGGAAAAGGCAGCTTCTCTGTGGGCTCATTGCCATTGTATGCATTGATATCCTGGAGGAAGGGAAGGGAGAGAAGCCACATGGATGCTCATGACTCTGAAGAAGAATATTGGGGAGCATGTTCCACAAAATGCCTATGTGCACATGAATGTGCTCAGCTGGGAGTAGCAGAGGCGAGGACATACGGATTCTGCCCCAGGTCTGTGTGTGTGCTGGGGGTGGTGGGGCGGGAGGATGACTCTGAAGCCACATCCCTGTGCTATTGGGAGACTCCTTGTGAAACAAAGGAAATCATCAGGAGTGGCTTTGGAAAGAAGGCGATAGCAGAGAGATACAGGAACACGGTTATGTTGTATTAGTGGTGAGAAGCACTTAGAAGTTGTTTGCCTGCTCTCCCTGGTACCACAGGTTCCCCCCAGCCCCCAGTGACCTCTCCTATTTCTCTACTATCCATTGCTTGGGCTTACTTGCCAGTTGGACATAAAAGCCTCAAGGTAAAATTGCACATGCAAGAAAAGATGCAATTGCCTTCCCCAGCACTGACAAGGATTATACAAATGAGACTGTTTACCACGATAACCTCTGCCCTTTAGCAGAGACTGGATTATTCACTGGGGCTTGTGTAAGGGTCACAAGCTCACCATTTATCTCTCAGTCATACTTGGCTCTGGAGGCCTGCATAGCTAGTGAGTTCAGACCTGCTTTTCCTCTACTCCAACTGAAGTGAATTGTTGCTCAGAAGGAACGAATCCTTCCTTCTAACTTTAAGTGAACAGGGGCCTAACGCTGCACCAGGACAAGCCGTGGGCCTCCTGGAATTCATCTTCTCTCACTGTACCATGCAGGAGCTCTCCCACCTGCTGCCATCCTCCCGTGAGCTCCTTCCCACTACTGCACTGCACACCTGCACAGGCCATCCCCCTCACTTACTAAGCACCATGTGTCCTCCCCTCGGTATTGTGCTACACACTCTCTGCTGCACCACATGTGCATCCTACACCCATCACACTGCTGTATGCCTGGCCTCGAGCTCATCCTCAGCAACTCAGGCCATGCCATACTTCATTGCCCTATGGGGCTGGGGTAAGCAATGAGAACTAGAAGAGGAAGGGGGAGCCCAGAGACTCCAGCACTGCTGCAGCCATAGCAATGAGGGGAGCAGTGGCTGGGCAGGAGCTCAAGGGCCACAACTTAAGCCCCTAAAGGCTGCATGTAGCCCATGGGCTGCCAGTTGGACAGCCCTGAGATGGGGCTATTCCCATCTGGCACAAGCCAACTGCAGGTGCTTCACTGAAAGATGTACAAACACTGCAGTGGCAGATGCAGGCCAGTTGGGTCATCACACCAGGTCTCATCCTGACCTAATTGTCAGCAACTGGCATAAGCCCTAAGGCAAGAGGCAAAATGTCCCTTCCAAAATGCCACCAAGAATATGAATAATGCAAGAAAAAAAGAATGATATGGACATCCAGTTCTGTCTTTGGAATCTTACTGTATTCTTGACCTCAACAACTTCCTGTGGCAGTAAGCTCCAAAATGTAATTGCATGGTCTGTGCATAAGTACCTCCCTTTCAAGATTTGGATTTACCTCATTTCACTTCAGTTGAATGTCTCTACTCTTGTGTATTGCTTTTGTATAATGGGATTGCCAGGAGCAGTCACCTAGTCTGGATTGGGACCTAAGGTCACAGATGGAAGTCCAGACTTTTTCCAAGGACTGAATGACCCTGTAAAGAACTGCAGTGCGTACTGCACAAGTCTGTTTATTTGTACTGATAAGGATTGAATTCTTTCATACTGGCAAGATTTGTACCAGAATTTGTAGATGTGATAAAAGTAACCAAAGCACTTTCTGTTTCAGTGCTCCAAAGAATGCTGTTTCAAGCAGAAGTGTCCAGATGTTCTGCTTGTATTGTCAGATTTCTCTCTCTGGTTAGAGAGGTTTTGGATCAGAAGAGTTCCAAAACAGAGGGTTCGCTATATAGAATCAGCACCAAATGCATAAAGCAGTGGGTCTCAATCTATATGCCACAGTAGGCCACACTTGCAGCTTTCAATGTGTTATGTGGGTTGCACATACACAACTTACTTCCTGTGTATCCATTTAATGGGATGTCACATGGGGCACAGCAATGTGTTGATTGAGCCATATGCAGCCCGTGGGTTGAGAACCATTGGTGTAAAGGTTTGAGAAGCATGAAACAGATGTGGAGCTACAAGCAAACTTGGGATCAGATACTGAGCATTCAAAACCTCATTCCTGGGACTTCAAGTCTGAGAACTGCTCTTGCCATTACAAGGCCTAGTTACCAACTAGGCTAAATTTAGGCCTGGCTTAATGAGGTGCAACCCATGTCAACTTCAGCAGCTTGTATACTGCTGATCAAAGGCAGATTCAAGACTAGCTTCTAGTAGATGAAACTCTGCTCCCTAACCAAATCTGCATACAGCAAGAAGGCCAAGAACAAATAACTCTGAATAAATTAAAACTGATGATTTGGAACTCATTTTTGTGATACAGCTTCACTAACATTGGGAACAGGCCTTCAAAGTTCTGCTTACATTTTCTGCCTATCCATTAGCCACCCCTACCTCCAGTGCTAGACATCTTTTGATCTTTGGGATAGTAGAACGAGCAAGGCTAGTTCTACAAAGTAAGGTTGCTTCAAAATGCAAAAGGACAATCCTAGAAACATGGAAAAATAAATCAGCACCCAAACTTGGCAAGGAAACAGTTTTCATAAACTAGATTTTTGGAGTATAATCATGTGTAAGCCTATGGAAATATTACTGCTCAGTACCAATGCAGGATGAACTGGTTTATGAACTAATTTGATACTGGCATATTTAAGATGGAATCTTTTTTTTATTTGAGCAGGAACTGACTTTCATTGAAGAGAAGATTTGGTTTTAGCCAAACCATTTATCAAACTCTCTCCAAGGCTACATTCTACTGTATGTGTAAAGTTTTTGGCAACTTGCCCTAATGGTGCAGTTCATGTTGCTACAAGATAGTCAACGGCTTGGCAGCACTCCTATTTCAAAACTCTATCAGCACAGTGACTGGCAACATTTAAAAAAGTTTGAGGCAAGCTGACTGTTTTCCCAGAATATAGGCTTTCTTAGCCAAGGACACTGGACTCCAGGACACAAGTCTCATGATGTACTTAGACAGAGGGCTTTGGCTAAGCTGACTGTTTCCATTCTTTATCCCTTCCATCCCCTCTTGGATGGTTGAGAGAGCAGCCTAGTTTGAAAGAGCAAGGAGGGAAGAGATGACATTATTTGAAATTACCAGCTGGTGGTTCAAAGCAGTCAAAGGCAGCTGATATCACGGGGTTTCTTTCATTGGCCACTGTACTGGTCCTCTGGTGGTAGGTCACAGCAGACTCTTTACAGTCAAATCCAACCATCAACGGGTGGCAAGGACTCAAAAATTCTTAAAAGTGGAGTACTGTTAAACCACTAGTATGTCTGTAAGTAAGCCAAGGGGTGGGGGGAGGGTGTGGCAGGAAGATTTCTTTAGTCACTGCTCTCTGCAAGACGTGCTTCTTCCAAACGCCTCATCCAGTCAACATTTATATTATGCAGACGTTTCAGAACAATTGTGTTTCTGAGCTGAATGCTGCATAATTTTACTGCACAAAACCTCATCCTTTTCCCTACCCTTCTCAGTCAGGTTGCTGATGCTGCTCATATCCAATACAGAACTAGGCTGGAAGTCCTGAAGGCAGAGATAATGTCTCTTGACCTTGCCCCAAGTCTCCTTTCCTAAAACGGCAGCAGACTCAACTTCAGTTTAGCCTTGCCTTGAGATGGTCAATGCAGAGATGGTTAATGCACCAATAGTCAAACCAACTGGAGTGTGAGGAAAAAGATTCTTTCTGCTGAGGCAGGAGGAGGGTATGGCATATAGCAACCCACCCTCCTTCCTAGAGGCTTTGGGAGGCAGCCCAGTGGGGCAAGGGCAAAGGCAAAGACTGTGAGTCAAGAGACTTGGGTTCTTGTCTCAGTTCTGTCACTGACTGTCTATGCAACTCACCAGTCAGCCACCAAGCAACGCAATTTCCCTGTGGGTGAATGGTGACCCAGCTGTGTAGTTTGAGGCTGATGGATAAAGTAGGAAGCTTACACTGACTCCTTCCATCAACCATATGGGATGAGAACATAAGAACTGTCATTTACTGGGCCAGACTACAGGTACATTTTGCCCAGTATCCTGTGTTCCATAGTGGCAGAGAGTGTATGCTAAAAGGGAGAGTGAACTGGGTCTGACTGGGGTTTTTGCACTGTTCCCTTCCTACTTGCAGGCTCCAGAATTTAGGTTCTAAGAAGTTCTGATTCAGAGGCTGCATCTCCAAATCCCGTGCTTAATAGCTACTGATGCACCTTCCCATTTTCAGCTAAACCTTGCTAGTTAAGCTGATGAAAAATGCCTGTAAACTGCTTTTGAGGTTGATACTATGACATGCGTCCATTGTCCCACAGCCTTTCACTAGGTCTCCCAACTCTGGCAAAGTCATGCCGCTAATGAACAAGCTTTATAAATATAACTCTGACATTTCAGCAAGGTTCCTGCCTCTCCCCCAGTGTTTCAGTTGGTGTATTTGGGTAAAAGCAGGTCAAATGACTTCCTTATAGCGTCTGTTTAGTCAGTGGCACAGGGAGCCTTAGAACACACAACATGCTTGCCATAAAGGACCTCTAGTGCTACAAGGAACTGGCACTGATAAACAAAGTTCTTTTCCACCCAGGGATTTAGAAAGTGCACTGAGTCAATTATGAGTCTTTGGACTTAAAACACCACTAGATCCCTGAATGCAACTCCTAAGTTCCCTCTTGATCATCTCTATCCCTTGCTGTGTGTGTCATCAAGGAGATTCTTCCTGCAAAAAAAAACTGGGGGGCTTTGAAAGCACCATGTAGTCAAATCAGTAGTGTTTGGATCAGAAATTACCTTTATTTTTCTCAACCGTGTATAAATCTCCAGGCACTTCATGAAGTTTTGCAGGACAAACAATACTGCTTTACTGGAAGTTTGCAGTGTAAAGTACAGTGCACTGCTGGCCATTTCTGCCTGTTTATTTTTAGCAGCACAGTCTCGAGAACTATGTTTCTTACATTGCTACGTATCACATGTACTTGGCAGGAGCGAGGGGTTTAATGGATAAAGAAATGGCTTTGTGGATTTTCGCTTAAACCTATGTGGCATCTGGCAGAAGTCCAGCCGACACTACAAGAGCTTCATTTAGTGGCTTCAGTTCAGTCCAATGGAGGTAGCCAGAAACCCCACTATGACAATACTCACAGTTATTTAGCGATCCAAGGAGGCTAGGGAAAGACTTTAATGCAGTTCCTGCCTGAGGCCTGGACCTTACCCATTTCTGGATCAAAAGCTTATTAGTGCATCAAAGATAAAGCAATAAGGAAGCTGCCAGATTACAGAGTCAAAGGAGGGTTTTTTTTACTGTTCTAAATAAAGGAAGCTTCACAGCACAAATACCTAACATATCATCAAAACTGGAAAATAAAATTAAACTCCATTATAACCCATCTCTAATTCTTTTATATAGGAATATATCATGGTATCTATCATAGATTAACATAACAACCCTGTAATCTGTTTACAGCTGCTGACAACTCCCAGAAATAAAACCTCACTACCATATTATACCATCTAGATAAAGGTAGGCAAACAAAGGAGAAATAAAGCTGGTTGGTTAGCACACAGATCAGAACTTGGTTTGGAGAGCTCTGCTCTGGTTTGGGAGCCAGTTCTGTTTCCATACAAATACAACTACATAAAGGGTAATACACAGAAGTGGTAGTTCCCAGACAGACCCCTCTCTAAAGCTGTCTCACTGATTCGATAGGCTTTTACTGGATTTGCCGATACCTAACTCTGGACCAGGCAAGCCTCATCATTCAAAAGAAGGTGTGCCTGAAGGAAGGCAGGAACCTCCTAGAAGTCTTAACTAAATGCAGTCAACTACAAGTTGTGCCAGCTTTCCCTTCCCGCATTGCCACCAACCTCCTAAAGACCCTTCAAGTACAGCAAACATCTGCAACCCATTCAGTTTCCCTATGGACACACTTTTCCTCTAAGTTCTGGATGATTCTAATGATAGGGTGGCTTTGGGCAACAAAGAACTGAAGGATTAAGTCCTGCTTAGTTAAGACAAGCATCAAATTTTAGCAATTACTGCAGTGACTGTGGTTTGAGGAATAAAATCTTAAGGTCCCACTGCATGTGACAACTTCATACCTCCGAACCTGCCTGAAACTGTACAGATCAATGGAGAATTCCACTATCAATGATTAGACAAGGTAAAAGGATCAAAGAACCGACTACCTAAAAGAACATTACAGCTTGGGAAAGTGTCATTTATAACCAGACTGATTATAAACCAGTGCCACTGACCTAACACCTAGCAGAATAAGCTGGTCTGTACAAAATCAGATTTTCTTCTATTCTAAGCTAAACAGACTGAACTTTTCAAGTCTCCACTCCAAGGAAGGTTTTCTAGAGCTAGAATCACCCTGAGAGCTCTTTTTTGAAACTTCGCCAATAACTTCTTCTTGATGTTTGCTTTAGGACACAGTATTGCAGCAATGGTCTTACTAATATATTGTGCAGAAGCATGTTGCCTCCCAACTTGCACTCAGTAATTCTCAGTTTACATGCCCAAGGGTTGTTAGCCCTCCTGTCTGAACATCACATCAGAAACCTGTGTTCCATTGCTTATCCACCATGTCCATCACCTTAAGGTCCCATCCAGATCTCAGGCTGCTGACTATTCTCAGATGAAATCACTTGGATCTCTATCATTTGCACCAGGAGGCTACCTCCTGGCCAGTTCCTAGTTTGAAGTAATTTTCTGCCATAGGAAGGACTAACATGTGTGCGCCCATACTGAGTGCTTAAGGCAAAATAGATGAGATGGCTAATATAACCTGAACAGTTCTAGCCCAATACATTTCAAATTCACTTCCACTAGGTGCAAGCAGTCTCAGCTTCAAAGCCTGATAAATCAGCCACGTGAAGGACAGTGAAGAGGAAGGCAGGGCCAACTCAGCTAAGTAAAGCATCTGCTTTATAAAACTGCAAGCACCTGCCCTCAATAAAATGCTGAGTATACTGATCAGGTGGCAGTGAGAGTCATAAGAAAAACCACAAGTAGTACAGGTTCTCAGACAAAGAATTGGGGCTAGAGAGGAAGATGTTTGTCAGCTGAAGGCTTTAATCCATTAGTCTGCTTCTATTATAAAGCAAAATCACTTCTGTATGCCTGTGATTCAGGCTGCTGAGTGCATGTCATGCGTACACAAAGATACCCAGTTCACTGCTGCCAGAGTACCTTACACCAGGCGAGGTGGTCCTGGACGCTGTCAATAGAGAGGGCTATCATTTTAACATTGCGCTTGCTGAACTCAGGCGCCAGCTTTGCTGCCCGGCCAAGCTCCGTTGTACAGACTGGGGTGAAGTCCCGGGGATGGGAGAAGAGAATGCCCCATCTAAAAGAGAACAGAGATGGAAAATGGCATTGAGGTGAGTGAACCTCCTGATTAGAAACTAGTGTCAGATGTACTAAGAGAGCCACAGATACCAAGGATATTGTAAGCTGCCTTACAGTTAAGTGAACTTGTTTGGGGCCTGAAGTGCAGGGAGTTCATAATGACCCTCTGGAGATTCAGAATGCTTTTCTGCTACCCTCCTGGTTTATTCTTATTTCTCCTGTCCAATCCCACACCTCACATAAACTTTGATGCCTGAGGCCAAGATGGCACATGATGCCAGGAAGGTTTCATTAACCAGAGAACTAAAGAGATAGGAGTCTCCAGGGTCTCCCAGTTCTTGCCCTCATCCTCCAAATGCATCACTCCATTTGTGTGTCAGTAGGAGTCACCATACATACAACAGGATTAATCCCTACAATAAAGTGTACCCCTATAGCTAACAACTTCCAAAATACTCATTACTGAGTCACCTGAATGTAAAACACACTGCAGAAGTCTCTGCTATTTTACAATCTCATGGTTCACCTTACATTCATTTTCTACCTAGCTATGCATCACTAGTGGAAACAGCTATTTATAGGCCACTGTTCAAAAGGCAGCCATAGGTCTTACTCTTAGTCTTATTCTGTATGAGTATGTTGACTCACTATTTCCAAAAGTGTAATTTGTTAACAAGGTCAGAATTCAAATAAATGAATTACCAGGGATACCAATAGTTAGCAGCTGGCATGTGATGATGCTTCTACATTCCTTTGTGAGCAATGATTACAATCCTACCTTCACACATCATTTCTCAGTGGCTGACCTTACAGCACTTCACAAAGAGGGTCAATGCCATCGTAACTATGTCACTGATAGGGAAACTGAAGCCCAGAGAAGAAAAGTGACTTGTCAAAGTCACTCTGCAAGCCACAAGCAGCATTGAGAATATATCCCTGTTCTCCTTGAGTCTCAACCTAGCATTCCATACACTAGGTTGTACCACCTGTCCAATATTAAGAAAAGGAAAGGATAGTTTGCAAAGTGTGGCTTACTGCGAAATAGCCTACATAAATGCTAAGTATTACAAAAAAGCCTTCACAGCAGCTGCATAACCAAAAAACCCTAGACCGAAACATGTACGCAGTGTTTACCACACAATATTTCTTCACCTCATGGTCAGATTGGTATGGACGGGGGGGGGGGGTGTTTGCCTTCCTTTGTACTGGGAGTGTAGTTCTTTTCTTTGGATCTTTCAAATACATTTTAACAGCCTTTGCAGCAAAAGAATGTTGACCACCATTGTCCCCCTGCTTTACCTGTGACAGGTTAGGGCATTATGTCTTGCGATTGTGTCAGGGTCAAGCGTGTAGTTTTGCTAATAGATTAGACTATGGGCAAACTAATAAAGGATGGTTTGGACAGGAACGATCCTGCCTTAGGCAGGGGCTGGACTAGATAACCTCTGGAGGTCCCTTGCAGCTCAGCTTCTCCATGACTCCATAACGTCTCTTCCACCCCAGAGCTGAAATCTATTAGTCTAGAGTGGTTTATGCAAGCTCTTCTTTATTAGCTTTGGAAACAGTGAGTTTAATGATGAAACAAAAGTCTTTTCCTGGCTGTGCTGAAAAGATAAAACAAGTTAGTTACACTGTAGATCAACTAAACCTGAATTACTATGTAACTACTATTGAACTCCCTTTGCTTAATCTCAGCTGTGTCAGCCACACAGAACCACATGCCCTCAGGTGCAGTGGAGTCCAAGCAAAACACTTTTAAGGGGTTGTACCTGGACACTCAATGACAGATTCTGAAGTGAAGGGATCCAACCTTGTGGACCACAAGTCTATTCCTGAACAAGTAGCCAGATACTTTGCCACCACAAGGGTATTAAAATGTCTTGACACTCACCTTTTATGCTAAGTGTGATCTTTAAATCAGTCTAACTGTTGAGACTGCATCATAAAACAACATCCCAGGCTAGGTGAGCACACCCAGGAAGCCTAGGTCACTTCAATCTCCAAGCTTGCTGTTAATTGAGCAAACACCCCTTCTCATGTCCTCAAATTTGGGCAAATTGTTTCAGTGTGTAACTGTGAATCTCTGCTCAAGAGGGGGATCTCCATTTTTCCAAATGTAACTCTTCCCCTCTGCTTTAGTTAACTGCCTGCTTCAGTTCTACCAGCAAGCCATTTTATAAAATGGGGACAGTGATACTTACCTGCTCTTGAAAGCACAGTGAGAACTACAGAGAAAGAGCTATGCACTAACAGACTGGGCTTGGTTGAGCAAGGAACCAAGGCACTTCAGCATAGCCCATCCTTGCACTAGGTCTTACACCCAACTTCATATAATACCTTGCAGGTATCTATTAACCTTCTGTCCAAAGAGGTCAAAGCACTATAACATACTAATGAGTTGAGGCTCAGTGCTCTTGCAAGACAGGGGTGGAAACTCATACTTTGAGGAATTGATTCAAACTAAGATTTGGGAGGGGAATCCGGTTCCCAATCCCCTGCTACGCATGCTCAATCACTGGTGCCCAGCCTGTGCCCATGAAGACGTCTGCAATATGTAGAATTTCTGGTACCTGATTAGAAAATAGGTTCCCTGAACCATGTGTTGACTCAGTACCCCCCGCTGCTATGAGAAGGAAATGAGAAGCCTTGCTTCCCCTCCTGCTACCTGCTGCTTCTGCTCCTAAACTGGGAGAAGACCCAGTAAGACAGCAGCACTCTGGATAGCTGTTGTTCCTTTGGCTGATTGCTGCAATGCTGATACAAAGAGAACAGCTCTGGTTCCCCAACTGCTTGCTCACATATCAGCCAGCAGCATATCACTGGAGCAGAGGATGGCTTCCTTTCTCAACACTTTCCCCTCTAGAGTGCTGCCCTGGATGAAAGAGGAGAGAAGTTGAGAATCACCAACCAATCCCACCTCCCCGACATTCTGTCCCAGACCCGGTACATGTTAAAGCAGCTTGAGGATTCAAGAATCCACAAGCCAGTTGGCGCCAGGCAGAAAACAGATTTTCTGCTCCCAAGCTGCCCCCTGTGCTCATAGATGTGGAATGGCCTATAACACAGCTGTCCAGGTTAGCTGTAAACTGAAAGCTAATTCCCACGTGCTGGGGAATCCTGGCAGGGCTGCTGCATGCACCAGAGCAATGCAGAAGGAGTAACAGAGAGGACAGCTGTCCTCAAGCACCACAGAGCCTTCTTCCACCTTTTGTAATGATAGATTTGGCTATGCTGGAAGGGCAATACCACTGATTGCTCCCTCACAGGACAGACTATTCCAAGCAGCCCCACTCTGGGGGCTGCTGGGCTGGGTTTGTACTGTCATACTTGGCTTGTCAGGTTGTCCTGGACCAAAGAGCACAACAGCATTGTAAAGCCAGTTATCAGCACAGAGGCATCTTCAGCCCGAATGAGTTGTGCACAGATATCACCACATTCTTCATCACCAGATCCAACATGTTTTCTTCTTGTAGCCCACACACAATGGATTCTCCTGGAATGGCGGATTAACTGTACTCCCTGTCCAAAGCACCAGCCTACAGGCATGACGCTGGCAGTGACCTTCTTTTTGTTTACTCTCAAGTCTCTCCCAGCTTGATACTGCCAGATTGCCTTGGGAAAATTACTGCATTTTAACGCCATGAGCCTGCCGTGTCATCCCTGACCCATAAACAATTGTTTATTGAGATGCCTGTTAGTGCAATTTAAGCTAGACAAACATCATATAACTGATTATGGAACAAACTGGCACTGCTGATTCTTTTTCACTTCAGTCACGTTGCTCTGTGGGCTGAGGTTGTTATGTACAGAGTGCAAAGATTAATATTCTTTTGAATATCCCCATGGGAAGAGCCAGCTCTAGAAAGGCATATTCATTCCACAGTCCTTTCTCAAATTTGTTTACTTATCTTAAATAGCAAAAAAATGATACTTGAAATATCTCTTCTTTACCCTTTGGTCTGGAATGACTCATCAGTTTCATTAAAGCCGTAGGAAGCCCTATTCTTTCCAAATACTAAAATGGTGTATGCTAGAACGCACTATCCTTAGATACAGATACCGAAGGCGTGTCCAAGGCTTTGCATTTCAGACTAAAAGGGGTTCCCCCTCTGAGCATTAAGGAAGAAGACACAGGCTGAATAGTAAGTATTTGTGCCTAGGGCTTCAGGCTTCTTACCTACTGTACTTGTCATGTTCTATCTGGTATGTTCCAGGAATAGGGCAGACTAGCAGTTCTAATCCATGAGTAGCCCACTGCCTACAAGACCCTGCTCCCTTCCCCTCCACCCAACCCCACCACGTTGTTCATGATTCCAAGGAAATAAAGAGTTAAAATTCAGTTTGACAGGGAGTCCAAAGTAAGACACTGCACACTGCTGCTCAATGTTGTTGCCCATGGGTCAGCAAGCGTTGGGACAACTTGCCTACACTCTATGAACACTTCACCCATAGGGTACTTTATATGCACTGAGATGTACTGTAGATTGTGAAAATATTAACCTATTGCATCTCTCCTATGGAAACAAACTTCATGGAGCAGCCAGGGTCTTTAGTCTCTACAGTTAGCATCTGTCAGAAGCTGTGTAGAACTTAATGGAAATGGCCTTCAGAAATATCAAAAGATGCACCAAAAAATGTCTGTTTGACTCTTAACATTCTGCTGCTGCGCTTGGAAACTGAAAACTACAACAGAACTGTTTACTGTGTGAGGGCAGAAGAATGAGAAAGTGAAAATTGTAGCACTGTCATGATTTGGAGATGTTAGAGGTCATGGCTATGCCCCCATTCTACTTTGTGGACTGGAACTTCATTTAAAAGAACACAGAAGAGAACCACGCACTTGGGTCCTTGGATGTTGTATTAGTCTGCAAACATCAAGTCTGGAACTTGTACACTAAAAGCCTATATAAGAGCAGGATTACTTTCTGTTCAGAGGATAGAAGAGAACTAGTCAGATGTTACTCATGGAATTTACTGAAGAGCTTAAAGCAAAGAATTTTGAATTTGTAAACAACCACAAAAATGTAATTAAACTCCAATCTTAAGTAAATAGGCTTGCTTCTAGTCAAGCTGCTTTTCTTTTTTTAGACTTAAAAAAGTGTACTGGAGTCAGGAGAGAGCACCAAAATCCCTCACGTACAAATTAAAGGTGAGAAGCCAAATGTTCTACATAGTGGGCGTGTGCTTACATGTGCAATTAATGCAAAGCAATAAACTCTGATGCCTATTGCACAGAAGTTTATTGATCCAAGGTACGCTGCTTGAATGTGTGCCTGGGACCTCAGCAAGTTAAGCCACGCTGGAGCAGCCAGGGGTTGGGGGGCAGCCCCCAGATTGAATTACCCTTTGTACCCCAGCCAGCTGGGTCAGTGTCAATACATGCATTGCTGCACACTTAAAAACTCCGCAGCAGGGTAGCACTTGCATTTACAAGTGCTATTCTGCTGAGGAGTTTGTTTACTTTGGCCTAATAATGCTGCATGTATAGACATCAAGACATCTGCCATGGAGTTAATTAGGCAGCGCCACACAAATTATCTCATGTAGATGCACCCTGTATCACTTAAAACAGGACACAAGTAGGTTATTACTAATCCACAAGAGATGAACAATCACTCTCTGAAATTCTATCAGGCCCCTTACAAACTATTTACCAACTAACCTCAAGGAGTCAATAATACTATTAAAAATCTCAGAAGAGCAATAGGCCAAGCTGAGCTCTCTTTTGTAATGAGAGGAAATGATCAAGGCCACAGAGGGAATGAGTTTAGGCAAGGCTCCAGCCCTGATGGCCTAACACTAAAATCCTACCACGCATCAAAGAAATGCTGATCTATCACCCTGTGTCATCTGTAACATGGGCAAAGCAAACAACTGACTTATGCCATCAGTATAGTTAATGTCATCTTGAAAATGATTAGCACATGAAATTTGTATAGTTTGTTGTTCTTTTTCTTTTATACATGTAAAAAAAAAAAAAAAAAATCAGTGAGAAAAAAAGCCTGGGGACCCTGACCTAACTACAAATAGCACATTCAGGGAGCTACAGTGTCCCAAAGCACTCTTTAAGCATTACTTAAGCCTCAGGTATCTGCACTGGACAAATTCAGGTAACAAGGTGGTAAGCAACCTGATGGGAGAGGTCGGTCCTGTGATCCCTGTAAGTCAGGCCACTGTTATTAATTGATTTTTAAAGCATTTCCCTAGCCACATTCTTCTCTACCTTACCTTTTAGAGATGGTAAAATGAAATTTTGAGCAACAGGACAGAATTGCTCTAGAGGGCAGGGTGAAATCTCATTCCTACTGAAGTAAACAGCAAGATGCCTCCCTGTTGGACCTCCTAAGGTCACTATTTCATAGACTTTTCTTGTGGCTTACATAGCTGATGGAAATTAGTTATGTAAGGCCATGAACAATGTCTATGAATACAGCATTCCTGAGGTGAAATGCTGAACAGAGATCAGGAGGTCAACCTCATGCAGAGAAAGTGAGTTGCAACTAAAAGGAGATGGTGGAAGGATTCTGTGGGAGGAAGAACCTGCAGCTGTCTAGTGAGCCTTCAGGGAAGGGAGTGCAGATTCCTAGCTTGCACAAGTCACTCTGTTATACCAGAAGGTAAATTATTCTAAAAGGTTAAAATGGACAATCTCTCTCCGCTTTCCTGAGCTTGATTGTTTTTGTCAAGGCTGCCAGAATAGAAGTTTGATTTCAAGAAGACTTTAGTCCCTATGTTTGAGAGAAAAATGACAATCTGCATCAAGTACAAACTGACACAGCAAGCTCTGTCTGCAGAGACAACTTTACATGCATCTCAGCAGTTTGAATTAAGCCAGGTGTAAAACAGTTTAGGTGTGCCCACATTCAGGATCTACAACCATGATGAAACTTGCACAGACAGACTTGCCAACAGTGTGAACAGCTGCTGAGAGATTGGAGGGGGGTGGGGTGGGAGGGAAAGAGAGAGGAAGGAACTGACTGTATTTACTTTTAGAAGATGAGGGTTTTTTCCCCCCATTTAACATGGGGGAGAAATGCCCCTAACCTTACAATCAAGTATGAGGTGGTGGGGAGGGGGAGTGGGAGACAGCTGCTCCGGCTCCAGCCCTACCTCTGGGCTGGAGCTGCAGCTGCTGCCTGTCCTGCCTCTGCATGCCCTGTCACCCCTCCTCTGCAGCCTCAAGCTCCCACTGCCCCCAGTTTTCACCCCTCTGCCGCACTCCTCTTTACCTTTGCTTTGCACTGGCAGGCTCCATCCTTGCTGCAGCATGGAGGACATGCTCCAGCCCAGCTCTACAGCAGCAATGCTGGCTCCATGTGGCTGCTATGGGGACACAGTGAAGCCATGCTCAGTGCCCCAGGAAAGGTGCAGGGGTGGAGGGCAGGCAAGGAGATAGAGACTTTGGGGAGATGGGAGGAAGGGAGGACAGGGACCAGAGGCTGTGGGGGACAGAAGCACTGTGGAGGGGAGAACAGGGCAGGGGAAGGGGGACTGGAGGCCTGAGGCTGTGGGGGGCAGGCAGCAAACTGCCTGCCTCTCACTGCCTGTCCCCCCATTGCTCCATCTACTGCTGCCCCCTTAATGCCCTCCCACCAGCTGCTCTACCATGTGCCCCCGTACTGCCTCCCCCACTGCCTGTCCCCCCACACCTACCCCATTACTGCCCCTCTCATCACCTCTGCCCCCACCTCCTGCAGTAATGAGGGAATGCATTTAAGATGATCCTCCAATCATTAGATCCCATACATGGAAAATTATAATACATTTATACATTTTCTGTATACAGAACCTAATTATTGGGAGGTCATCTTAAATTCAGGGTTGTCTTGTATTTAGGTAAATACAGCATTTAAGGGATTAAATCTGAAGCTTAATGGCAATTTAAAAAAAATCAGCGTTGTAAACCATGTCACTGCTGATCAAAGCATGTGAGGAAGAAGAGGGACTGCGTATTCTAGAACAAGAAGCAGAATCTCCTTGTGTCGTCTCCGGTCGTAGAACACAATATACGGGCAAGGCACTACTTTTTCTTTCTAATCTGAGATATTTGGGGTTTGGAATTTAATTGCCTTTGGACTGAAATATGTATACATATAATATAGTATATAGAGGATGGAAGTCCATGTATGTGGGAGTATCTCTCTCTCTCTCTATCTAGAGGGATATAGATACATATAATGTATATATCACTTCTATATACTATATTACGTGTATGAGTATTTTAGTTTTTTAACTGGAATTGAATTGACTGAAATACTTATACATATATATACACTTACACACATATATAAGTATACATATATACCTTTATAAGTATAGCTATAAACATATAAGAAATACATGCACACACACACATACATATATAGACATATTTCTCTCACTTCTATGTTCTATATGTATAAGTATTTCAGTCCCAAGGCAATTCAATTCCAAACCCCAAATATGCGTGCGTGTGCGCGCGCGCAGATACGTGTATAGATACACGTACATAAATACATCTCTTAGCGCAGGAGGCAGGCAGCTTGGCTCAGCCCCTCGCCTCTCGGGAGCGCAACCCACCCCGGGACGCAGGAGCCGAGCCGAGCCCAGCTCAGCCCCCAGTCCCGTCCCGTCCCCACCGTCACTCACGAGTCCCCCAGGAAGTCGTGGAAGCGGATGCGGCCGTACGTGGTGTCCGCCTCGAAATTGGGGGCCTCGTCCCCGAGCAGCAGACCCGGCATGGCTGTGGCTGAGGCAGCGACCGGCGCGCAGAGGTGCCACGTGGGCGTACAGGCGCGGCGCGGCCGGCGCTGCAGCAGAAACAGGGGCGGGGGCGGAGCCAGGGACGGGGCCGAGCAGGGCGGGACCCCAGGCAGAAGCGGACTCAAACTCAGCCCCGCCCCGAGTTGGGGGGGTGTCACGTGATCCTACAGCATCCCGGAAGCAGCTGTGGTGCGGGCGGGAGCTGCGACACAGGAGAGGCGGTCGGGGCTGATCCCGCGGTTGCCGTGCGCCGTCGGGCCTGCGCCGCGGCGCGGGAGGGAAGGAGCGAGCGAGCGAGCTCGGGTCCTGCTGCTGCCGCCAGCAATGGCGACCTATGTGAGCGAGCTGGAGGCGGCCAAGAAGAACCTGAGCGAGGCGCTGGGCGAGAACGTGAAGCAGTGAGTGCGCCCCGGCCTCCCCGCCCGGCCCCGGCCTCCGTTGCAGGCCGTGCCTGGGCACTCGGCCCCTTGCCTGGGGCTGCAGACGTGTGTGCCGGCCCTGCTCCTGTCCCGGACTAATGCTATCCCGCCCGGCCCCCGTGTCTACCCCGGGCTCCCGCTTCAGGGCCCGGGGGCTTCGCTAGGCCGGCCCCGCTCCGCCGCCGCCTTCCCTCCCGCCAGCCCTAGCCTGGCAGCGTTACTCGCTGGCGAGGGGCCTAGGCCCGAGTTCTCCAGCTCCCTGCTCCGCCGCGGGGCTGTTGCATACTGGGCCGGTGGTGGAGCCGGGCACACGTGCGGTGCAGTCCTCGCAGCACAGGGTGATGATTATCCCAGCTCCACAAAGAACCGGCCCCACTGCAGGGGTCGGGGCTTAGAAACATGGAGCTGGTTTCCATCCTGCTTTCGCTTGACTGTGCAGCAGGGCCTGTGTATCTCACCGTAAACTGGTCAGCCAAGCAATAAATGTAGACCCACCACGTGTGAAATACTTATCGGACAATTATTTGATTTATTGTGCAATAAATATATCCCCGCCACACAATAATTATTAACTGGTTAATTGTGCACCAAGTGTAGACTGGCCACAACTGCAAAGTAACAATCACAGGATTAAAAGGACTATGCAGCTGTAAAAGAGCAGGCCCGATCTAGAGTGAGTGCTTGAAAATGTGTAATGAGTATAGAGGTGGTTTTGATGGGGCTTTAATTTGAACATGTAGCAGAGTCCTTAGTTTAAGACTGAAATGAAAAGAAAATTTTAAAAAAGGTAATTTCAGGGGGGGTTGTGGAATAGGAGCCTTGTGACCAGGAGCAGTGAAGAGACAGCAGCATAGCAGAGGAAAGACTAGATTGATTGGTGCAACATCAAGACGATTAAAAATGCCTGTGGGATGAAGAGTTCAGAAGGGAACTGGTAATAGGGGTGGCCAAGTCAGTGGACTTCATTTCCGAGTAGTCCCTGCCCTGGTGGCTGGGGCCAGTTTCCGTGGAGACCCCAGCTGCTGGGCCCAGGGTTTCTGTGGAGACCAGCCCCAGCAGCAGCACTGGCAGACAGCAGTAGTGCTAGACTCTAGGGGTGGGGGGGCCTCAGCTGCCACTGCCTGTGTAGGACAGGTAGCAGTGGTGGTGCTGTTTGGAGTGGAGGCTATAGGAGGCTACTGGAAATTTTGGGGTGGCTATAGCCCCCCTCTAGTGTCACCCCTGCTGGCAGGGCAGGGAGCTGCTCTGGAACCCAGCTGGGATCTTGCAGTGGTGACAGCATGGTTTGGAGCCAGGGCAGAGCTGCAATCTGCAGCCTGGGCAGCAGTGTGCAGGCAGTGGATCGTGGCTCTGCACTGGCTTCGGACCACACTGTCACCACTGCAAGGAGCTGGGATGGAGCCATGATCCACTGCCTGTGTGCCCCTGCCCAGATCAGGCAGGCTGCAGATCGTGGCTCTGGCCTGGCTTTGGGCCACACTGTCACCGCTGCACCATCCCAGGTGGGCTCCAGAGCAGCTCTGCGCTCTCTTATGAACCCTACCAGTGTTGCTGGGGTTGGTTTCCATGGAAACTCTGGCCTTGCACTATCACAGTGTAGCTGCTGCTGGGGTCTCCATGGAAACTGGCCCCAGCCACAGAGACATGGGCTGCTGGGAAATAGAATTCGTTCATCAGCCGGATCTGCCATTTTGTCCACCCCTGAGGTAGATGATAGTAAGTCATGAAGCCAAGCGACTTTCCCAACACTGCCTGACTAGAAATGCTGTAGCCACTGCCAGGCAGTTAGCTTTAACCTTTACACCCAAGAATCAAAGAGGGGGTACATGTGCACCAGTGCAGCCCCCACCCTGAAGCCAAACCCAACAGACTTTTTTACAGGTTCAATAACATGCTACATGCTTCTGTTTGTATAAGCAGCTTTGCAGGAAATCAAGCAGATTCCATTGGCCTCAGTTCCTCGTTTTCTCATGCAGCTCCACAGAAAAACATTTTGCATCTTTGTACCTGCTTCCCCATCTGCAAAAGAATGGCAATGGCATTTGTATCCACTGCAAAATGTGTTTTGAGATCTGTGGAGCTATGTGGTGTTTGTAGCAAGCCATAACTTTAGGCTACAACCCCCCCCCCCCAGCAGTTGATTATTTTAACTCAAAGGGTGTAGAAACAGCGCTAAGGTGTTGCAGTAGTATCAGTGCTGTAATAGCAGTTCTGGCACCAATATAAAGAACTATTGTCACTCCAAAAAACCCTGCCCATCATTAGGGTAGATTTGTTTTAAATCAATTTAAATCACAATTTAAATAACTGGTCAGGGAGCCTCGATTTAATCACCGTTTTCTACAAAAAGTGCATTCTTGTTGTTTGATATAACCTTAATACATACTACTCACAACCCTGAGACAGGTGTAGCTTTCATTTTTGAAAAGTACACTATACATTTTAAAACAGTGATTTATTTTGAGATTTCTTCAGATTCATTTTGCGGCTACATCAGAAAATTATGATTTGGTTGTTTTATTTACCAAAGCTAACTGAAGCAGGTGCTTGTAAGGTCATTGGGAGATGAACCATTTCCAGTTCACTAGATTAATCATAGATATGGACGGGGGGATGTTTTTACCTTGCTACATTAGGAGGACATCAAATGAGCACTGAGCCTTATGTTGTTGTTAGCTTGGTGCTTTCTTCACTCTTTTTCTAGATTTCTTCTCATCTTTGATTTCTTCTCTCTTTTACAGCCTGGCAAGTCTGCTGCCATGATAGGTTTTCACTCCTACCATACCATTCCTTCATTAGATCTGAAATCAATGGAGAGGCTATACTCAGAAATTTATCCATCAAGACTTCTGGAATATTCTGCTCAAAATGTTACTTTTTTGTTTCTGCTGCCCCTCCCTCCTTGCATTTATCTCCAGACTGCTCCTTCTTGCCCAGATCTACTCCACCCCTAATAATCCTTTCTCTATTCATTTAACTTCTTGAAACTTCGCACTTTTAGGGAGAGGTAAGGGCTTGATTCCACGTACACAAAGAGACAAGAGGGCTGAGGGTAGGTAATCAGCTCTGTTATTTCTCATCTCCATATACTGCTGTTAACAAGGATGTTATCTCTGGAGACATCAATCCACAGTTTGAGAAATGAAACTAAGCATCACAGAGGTGCTTAATGAGATCTTGTAGACTGAGGATTGAATCCCATTGGGTACAGTGGTTTTCTTTAATTTTTCCTAATCTATAGAGGAGCCTCTGGAAATCCTGTAAGATTGGGCCCCTAATATAGTCCATGGCCTGTTGTGGCCTATTTATATATCTTTTCTAAAAAGGTCACATGAATATATTCTCTCCCAGAGTATGTAATTAGAAGTTATAATCTCTGTTGCATGAGGATTTCTTTGAGCTTTAACATATCTTGAATTAAAAGTATCTTTATATAGGTTTATTTTTTAATTAAAAAAAGCTTCTTAAAAATACAATTAAATAACAAATCTGATTTAAATAAAAACAATTCATTTTTTTAAATCATTAATTTTTATCCACCCTACCCATAATTACAGTTACTCTTTGGCTTTTGTCTGGTCTGAGTCTCCAGAAGCTGGTGGGATTTCAGTGTGTGGAAATTTGTGTTATCAAAGGGAAGCACGTCTGATGGAAGCCTGGTAAAGAAGTGTCAATGATTCATATGGCATACTTTAAAAATCTTTAACTGATTGGCACTAACTAGACATGGTATGAAACTTGGGTCTCTTGACCCTAGGAGTGGTACAAAGATTTTTGCCACCCTAGGCAAATGAGATTTTGCCGCCATTCCTTGCAATGTACCTAGGACCCAGCAAGGGCGGGCACCAGACAGAGCCATGGAGCAGCAGCCTGGCAGCATTTGATATGCCCTGCTCACTTCTCCGTGTACATGCTCAGATTCCAGAGGTGGCCCCCATTGAGCATATGCTAGGTGTATGCATGCTGCATTTGCTTCCCCTCACAATTTGCCACCCTGTGCCTGTGCGCCTGGTCAGTTATGCTGGCTCTGCTCAAGCCCACCATTACTTTGTTGCCTCGCACTTGGAAAAGCCTGGTTCTTGCTGTCCATCTACGAATGCTTCATATTCTGTGCTGCTTCACATCTGATAAAGCTTAGGGTTGTATCTTCTGCCTTTTCAAAACACTAGATGGGAGAAAGCATGCTATCCCATTTCATGCCATAGGCTCTCGATTCCCAAAGGAAAGCGCATCTGTATTTAAAGCTCTTCACTGCTCTGACTCTCAATTTTGTAGCTGGGGAAAGAGGAGGTCTCCTGGGGAAGGGGCCTGCTCTGTGAATAACGACATGCCTTCCTCTGCTGTAATTAATAATTCTCCTATTGATCCATGCTACTGCTGTGATGGAATGTTGTGGGCAGCAGATAGGAGGAGATCTGTTTGCAGGCTTAGAAGGGGGAGGATGATAATGGTGCTTTTTGTTAATGTGGGGATGCTCTTAACCATAAGGGCTAAAACCTTACCTTATTAGAATTCTGGAATATTATCTGTGGTTCTCAAAGCACTTGACAAAGGACATGTGTATCCATAGTCCTGTTCCATGGAAGGGGGAGCTGAGATGTTGAAATGTGAAGTGACTTTTCCAAAGTCTCCCATTGGACCTTTGACAGATAGGCATGGAATCCAGGTCTTTCAAAACCTGTGCTAATGCACTGTGTGCTAAGCCACACTGCTCCCCATGTGGTCTTATTCTCCGTGGACCAGTAGCAGTTTTTCATATGTCACTGGTTTAATTAACACAGTTCTCCTCCATTTTGTATTAATTTGGTGAGCTGATTTGACTGGGATTGTGCTCCTTTTCCTTGCTACACTAAATGTAGAATTAAACTTTGTGTCCTTTGCTGCTGTATCTTAATTCAGGTTGAATGGATAGGGGAGATGTCGTGGTGCACCTATGGGTACTTGCCACTCTAAGGGCTTGAGCAGGCAGCACAGCAGCCTGTAGGTGACTACAGAGCCAGTCAGGTGGTCATATGACAGCCAGAAGGCTGCCTGATTGGAGGAGGGCTTGGCTGCTTGAGTATAAGAGCAGGCTTAGGGAGCAGGGACAGCAGTTGCAACTGGGAAGCTGAAGGGTGAACGTCTCCTGGCTGGCATACTGCTGCTCCCAGAAACATTCTGGGTGTCAACTGTAGGAACTATGAGGAAGGAGGAGGTTCCTAGGGACCCAGTGGGTCCTAAGCTCTGAGTAAGTGGCTGTCGGTCTGGGGCTGAGGAGAAGCCATGTACATCTAGGCCCAGGGGAGAACCAGACCAGCCTAGGAAAGAGGCTTAGCGTCTGTAGGCTTACTGAGGGGTTAAGCAAGCCCCTGATTAGAACTGGCTGTGCCCAAGGCCAGGGACTCAGATGAGCTCAGTGAAGTAAAAGGCTGCTGGATAGAAGATCTCTGGGGCTGTAGGCAAGCCTGGGGGGAGTTGGTGGCTTTATGGTGGGGCCCAAGGGGGGATCCCTGCTGAGTAGGGAGGTTAGCTGCTACTACACTGATGCCAGGGAATCTTGACTGGTCATTGCAAGAGGCCCAGGGCCAAAGGGCAAGTAAGCCCACCACAAGGGGCAGGCCAGGGTTGTAGAGAGCTACTGGCACCCCAACTGGCCTGGAAGCAGGGCTAGAACCTAAAAGAGGCTGAAAGATCCCTTTGCCTTGGGGAGGGGAGGGGAATAGGTGATTAGTAGGCTTGTGCGAGTAAGCAGCTATTCGATCCGGCTTCAGATCTGGCCACTTCGGATGTCAGCGATCCGATATGGAGCTCTGGACCAGGTTCCCGCTTTGATCTGGCCGAAGTGGCTCTGAAGCTTTGGAGCCACCTCAGAGATCTGGTCATAGCATTTAATGGGGAATCAATGAAGTATCTATAACTTTGTTGTTTGTTGTCTGATTTGGATGAAACTTGCAGGGGTGGTAGCCTTTGCTGAGAGCATGAAGCATGCCAAGTTTCAGGAAGATCAGTGCATGGGCTTGGGGAACTGCACCCCAAATTCTTGAGAGCAAAACTCATGTCACGTGTATGTGCTAAGTCACAGTGGGGTCAAAACTGCAGGGGTGGTGGCCTCTGCTCAGGCCATAAAGCCTGCCAAGTTTCAAGGAGATAAGTGCAGGGGCTTGAGGGGAACTGTACCTCAAGCTGCAGACAAGCAAAACTCGTGACATGAGTGACACTGTGTGTTAAGGCGCAGCAGGGTGAAAGCTGCAGGGATGGTAGCCCCTGCTGTGGCCATGAAGCCTGCCAGCTGTCAAGGAGATAGGTGCAGGGCTTCTGGGTTCTGGGGCCCTGCACCCCTAGCTGCTGACAGACAAAACTCGTGACATGGGTGCTTGTGCAACTGACTGTCTCTGTCTTGGGGCAGTTGACTGTCTGTATTGATTTACTTCCTCTCCTTAGTCGGTGGTTTTGTAGGTGTTAATCATTGTTCATTAACACCTACAAAACCACAAACTAAGGAGAGGAAATAATACAGACAATCAACTGCCCCAAGACAGACACAGTTGCACAAGCATCCGTGTCATGAGTTTTGCCTGTCGGCAGCTAGAGGTTCAGGGCCCCAGAACCCAGAAGTCCTGCACCTAGTTCCAAACCACTTGGAAAGCCTAACAAAGCCAGCGCTCTGATCCAGACATGCTGCTTCAGATGCCGAAGCATTCAGAGCTTCTCTGGATACAAAGCATGGTCCAAAGCCTCACCCAGCCCTTGTGGTTAGCTGCCCAGCACACTGAGATGATGGAGGATGAAGCCCAGCTTTCTGAGGGGAGGTATCTTACAAAAGGGCCTGGGAGTGAAGGGCCTAATGACTGAGGCTGCAACAGAGTACCCAGGAGTGAGTAGCCCAGGGAGAATATCCAGGAGCCCAGTGAGGGGAGGAAAGACTAGAACAGGTAGGCCTGCAGTTGGTTCTGGGGAATGACCTAAAACTACACCCTGCTGGGGTTGGATGGTGTGGTGAGGCTGCCTGTGGCGGGGCAGTCCCTAGGAAAGGCCACACTGATGTGTCCCTAGTGAAAGGTGAGTATGGGGCTATGGAAAGCCTCAGCCCCCACTGCCTTGTGGGTGACCCCGTGGAAGAGAAAGGCTAGGGGAGCCCACCCTGAGTGAAAAGCACCAGGCTGGGGCAACAACATGGGGGCCAGGAGGGCCTGAGGCCCAACACCTGAATAAGAGTGAGGCTTGGGTGATAATATAAGGGCCAGGGGTAATGGCAATGCCCAAGGCCTGTACAGAGTGAGGCATAGTGGGAGGCTTAAGTGAGAGTGGGGTCCAGCACATCAAGAGACACTTTAGACCCAAGGGGTATAAAACCCAGAAGCCCCAGTAAGGGGGCGGAGTAGTTACCCTAGTGAGGGGGTAAGAATATAAGGGGCTAGAAGCCTAACAAGGGGCCAGGAGCCCAGAGTGCAGTTGGGAGTAGAGACCGCAGTGAGGGGGCATGTGGCTAAGTTTGGGCAGGAGGCTGAGCGTGGCCCAGCAATGAGGCCAGGGGAGATTTTTGGATGCCATTTGTGAGGCATAGGACACAGTAAAGGGGAGGTTGGAGTTGTGTATTATGCACTTAGCATCAGGGCATAAAATGGGCAGTCTCCTGTATTTTCCATCTGTTTTCCAATACATTAAGGCGTGGCAGGTGAGTTGGGGTGGAGTGCCCTAGACAGATGTGTGGGCTGACATTGTGATGGCCCCAGGATGGCTCCCTGTCACTGATGAAATATTAATAACTAGTGTAGGATACTAAAGATAATGCTCAAAAATGTATTGTGTGTGGGCATTATGATTAACTTTAAGGACTCTATTGGAATGTAGGTCTAGACTGGAATATAGAAAGAGGAAGGTTAAATGGTGGTTATATCCCTCCATGGGGGCCCCTGTGGGGAGGGAGGGAGTGGAGCAGAGGCAGGTTCTGCCCAGCTGGGGTGGGGTGCAGGATGGAGCTGCAAATGCCTTGTCCGCAGGACATGGGTGGGGGGAGAGGGGTGGCTCCTGCCCTGGGAGGGCATTGGGGGGTGCCCTCGGATCTGTGCATGGGGCGAGGGTGGGCTGCAGCTGTGGGCTGGGGCTGGATCTGTCAGGCTCTTCCTGGTGGGGGGCTGGGCCAGGTTGCACTTGGGGCAGGTGGCAGTGGTGGCACTGACAGGGGGGTGTTGGGGGAGCTGCAGCCACCCCAAACTTTGCCAACCCCCCCCCCCCCAGGTGCTGCTGCCACGCAGCCCGAGCACAGCCCTGGCCCAGCACTCCCACTGGGAAGAGCTTGGCGCAGCCCCAGCCCACAGCAGTAGCCTGACCTTGTCCTGCACAGATCCAGGGGCACCGCCCCCCTCCCAGGGTGTGCACAGTGGCAGGAGTTGCTGCTCCCCGCACCTTCCGGACAAGCTACTCGTGGCTTCGTCCTATACCCTGCCAAGCTGAGCAGCGCCTGCCCCAGCCCCACTCCCTCCCTTGCTGCGGAGGCCTTGATCTGTCCTCCCACGCCCCTTCCCTCCCTCCACTCCTTTCCCTCACAACAGACTTACCAGCCAGATGCTGCTCTCCACACTGCAGGCTGTGCTCCTGGTCGTGTGCATGCTGTAGCTGTGCACATGCATGGGGTACTTATCGACCACATCAGGCAAAAAAAAACCCTATTTTCAATACTGTCAATTTTCCCTATATCAGTGCTGATCCAATATGGGACCAATGTATTGGCGCACCTCTACGTTTGTTGCATCTCTCTCAAAGGGCACTCATGGCTTCTTTGAGAAGCTGGAGCACCTTGGTCCCAACATAGCTGTCTGCCATGGCTTTGTCTACTCTTGGATATTTCACAAACCCTCATTTTTGCAGGAGGGTAAGGAATTCAGGTTCTACTATATCTTATTACAGTTTCTTGATGTCAAATAAATTGATCATAAAACAGGCTGAGGGAATTGAGTTTATTTAGTCTGGAGAAGAGAAGATTGAGAGGATTTAATAGCAGTCTTCAACTACCTGAAGGATGGTCCAGAGGTTGGAACTAGACTGTTTTCAGTAGTGGCAGATGACAGAACAAGGAAAATGGGTTCAAGTTGCAGCAAGAGAAGTTTAGGTTAGATATTAGGAAGAATTTTCTCACTAGGAATCTCCATCCTTGGAAGTGTTTAGGATCCGGCTAGACACAGCCTTGGCTGGGATGATCTAGTTTGGGATGGTCGTGCTTTGAGCAGGGGGCTGGATTAGATGACCTCATTTCTTATGGTTTTATGCAGCTAAAATGAATATTTAAATAAATTCAATATAGTGGATCATGGTGGATTGATTTAAATGAAGGTGATTTAAAACCATCGATTTAAATAAAATTTCCCGCTGACACGTCTTCACATATTTCTTAAACAGTGGCACACATGTGATCACTAAAACATGTTAATTTACACCTCAATACAGCATTTTACATGTGTCCTTAAACTCTTTATTCATTTTTTTTAATTTTCAAATTTTATTTAACTCTAACAGACAAGTCATCACAGCACTAAATGTACAATGTCCTCACAGTTTTTCTGTGGCAAAAGTGTGGGGGAATATAGGAAGCTGTGTGTGTACTACTGAATAATGTCTTCCCTTTTTCTTTCCAGTCAACTCCACTGTTCCTTTCTACTCTGCCTCCGTCCTTTCCTATGTTGTCTCTTTGTCTTAACTAACTCCTCTGCCTTGCTTGGCCCAGCTTCACCACCACATAAGCACAGAACAACAACAACCCTACCCAGCTTGGGTCTTTGCACAGGTGACTTTAGTCTGCTGAGAAACAGCAACTGAAAGCCCAGAACTTTCAAGAAGCAAGAGCTGGTAGTTAGGTTGGGCAGACAGACTAGAGCCATTTTCATAATATAAAAAACTGAGATCAATGCCCATGTTTGATTGGTGGGTAACTCAATGTCTGTGGGTGTGACAGAGCCATTAATTCATCTTTATGAGACTAAGTAGGTTTAGCATGCTTGTGATGAGAATTAATTGTAAGTGTTATTTTTTAAATGAGACACATTTAGTATTTTATTGATGATTTAAAAAAAAAAAGTCCAATAATATATCGGACTTTTTATATATGTGTATATGTATGTATATATATATGTATGTGTATATATGTGTGTGTGTATCACTTATTTTTATCCACCCTGCAGTGGATTCCTCCTATTGGAATCATTTTGGGAAATGATGATTTGATTCTATTAACTGGTTGATTCCATTAAAAGGAGACCTGTTTTTTTAAGACCACAAAAAGTTGCTCCCCACCCCACAGCCCCCTGGCCCTGCTCATGCCTCTCACTTCCCCACCCCACCTCTCCAGCCCTCCCACCAGCCCTGCTGGTGCCCC